>NC_042616.1:189009890-189629829 GCF_901001135.1 Rhinatrema bivittatum
ATGGAAGCCCATTTTTCAAAAGAATAAATATTAACTATGCAGTAAAAAATACAACATGGAATTGAGTGAACAAATCATTAGCTAAGTTCCATGTGGATGGGAAAGAGTGGTGAGATTTGTGTGTTAGATCGAGGATGTAAATTTACCAATAGCAGATAATAAAATCTAATTATATTACTTTTGTGCAAATGTTGTGGATGGCCCCAGCTAATAACTGTATGAGCTATTAAAATTCAAAGGTTTCTTTACAACTTAATTAGCTTCTCTGTCACTTGCTACCCATATGTGTTAATTTTTTTATCTTCCTTCCTAATCTGAATATTCATCAGGTGTTGATATAAAACTAAGATTTGAAAAATATCTAAACTACCTAATAAATGAAAACTTTTAGCTTCTGGATAATACAGATTGCATTCAATTATTTGTCCTTCCCTTAGCAAGTGAAGAAAGGCTAAAAATAGCAAGGCTGTTAATTAACAGGAGCATTCATACTGCTGTTAGGGGAGACCTGCCAGCAGGAAAACTCTAAGCAAGTGAGTACTGTAAACCAATATTGCAAAATCCTCATTTATCTTTCCTTCAAGTGAATTGGAAATCACTCCATTTATAGTTGCAGCTTTTGAATGAATGTTTTTGAAACTCAAATGGAATGCAAGTACCAGAGTGAAAACCAGGATCTGAATGCAGGACTTCTTGTTCCTAGAATAAGGGAGTGGGATCCCGGAGACATGGGTTGAAGTCCTGCTTCTGCCACCGGATGTTTATTGTGATCTTTGATAAGTCATTGTGGGGAAATTCTCATAGAGCTCAACTAGGTGCAAAGTCAGTAGGTACAACCTTGACCTTAATTTTTAAAGGGAAAATATATGCACACTTTTCCATTGAAAATTGCCATGAGTATTCTGTACCTCCATTTTAGGCAGGTAAAATTTCTCTGCACAGTAAAATTCAGCCTTTAAAATGCAGTCTACCGGGTTATTTTCCAAACTTGCTCAAAACACACAGGGCCAAATTTTAAAACCTACACCTGATTTTATAACATGCGTGCGCAGCCGCGCGCATGTTATAAAATCCGGGGTCGGCGCACGCAAGGGGGTGCACACTTGTGCAACTTGCTCACGCCGAGCCCTAGGGGAGCCCCGATGGCTTTCCCTGTACCCCAAACCAAATAAGCCTGATACTTTACTTTCAATGCATATCCAGCGCAGCTCACTGCTTCAACAGCAGGGGGAATGAAGAAAAGAGGATGTATATTCAGATAACAACCAACGAGGACTGAATTGCACAGGCTGGGTAAACAAATAAGCATGGGAGTAGATTGCATATTGTGGCGGACACTACCCCTAACCAATTAAGCTAGATACTTCATTTAGATGCAGCTCCAGCACTGCTCTCTACATCAATGGTGGGGTGGAAGATAACTAGAACCAAAAAGTTACTAATAAAGGCCAAGAGTAACAGATAAGTATGAGAAAAAAAAAGTGAGAAAGCTTGCCGGGCAGACTGGATGGGCCGTTTGGTCTTCTGCCGTCATTTCTATGTTTCTATGTAAAATCAGAAGGAGAAATATTAAAGCAGACATTTCTCTCTCATGTAAGAAGAAAAGAATTTGACATACTGGGTAGGATTGAGGGTTCATCAAGCCCAGTATCCTGTTTCCAACATTGGGCAATCCAGGATACAAGTGTCCTGCAACATCCCAAACAGTAAATAGATCCTAGAAACATAGAGATGATGGCAGAAAAGGACCAATGGTCCATACAGTCTGCCCCGCAAGTTTCCCATGGTAGTATCTGCTGCGCTGTGCATGTATCAGTCAGTTTTGCTTGACGTGCTTTGCTTTTGGACTTGGCTGTAGAAGCAGTTCTGTGTTTTTTTCTTAATGTCTGAGCATCAGTACCTCAGACTGTAAAAAAGTCATGGCTCATGTTGGTTGGTCCTGAATCCAAATTTCTCTTTCCTTTCAGCCCCATCCCCCCTCCTTGGAAGCAGAAAAACTTTTGATACGGTTTGGTGCAGGAGCTTGGCGACGTCTCCATCGTGGAGACGCCGCCGCGGAGAGGCCCAGCCAAGGCCCGGGAGCAACCGGAGAATGCCGTGACTCAGCAGGAGCCGACAGCAGGGAAGGTGAGAGCCCGACTGTGGTGTCCCGAGGTCGGGGTTCATAACAGTTTTGTGCCATCTGCCAAGCAAGACAAGGACCACCATGAAATGAGTTTTATCATGACCAGTTGCTTTTACAAGTATGGTCTTCTCACTAATGACACTACAGTACAATTGTCAGGCATATCAAATGTCATTGGTGTTTCATCCATATTACCAATGTTATTCATATCAAAATGATTCTTTATTCTCTGCTGAATAATGAATTTGTGGAATGAACAGATATTTTCATCAAGCTCTTTAGGCAGTTTCTGTGAAATGTTTGTGCACTGATGAAGGCACAATCCATATCGGATCATGAACCATGAACACCAACCAGATGATGCTGTAAATTCTTTCAGACCTTCAGTTGCTAAATATTTTTCTTCCTTTTCCATCTGAAGGGCACGAATCATAATGCTCAAGCACGTCACAATATAATCATTTTGTCTATATTCTATTACCCAGTCATTTAAATCCTTTTCCATTCCTTCAAAAGGCACAATTTGAAACATAAGGCTTTCTTTGACTTTGGCATTTCCAGCAGCTTTTCTTCATTTTTTTCTTCAATCTCTGATTAGTTTTTTACTAATGTCAAATTCTCTTGCAGCTACACAATTATTGGCCTCCTTTGCATGTTCTATAACCTTCGGTTTCAGCGATGTGGTGTAAGATGCTCATTTTCTTCTCACTGCTCATTTTCTTGAGGGTAAGATGTCGATATTATGATGGCTGTCCCTGCTGTCTGAATCCTTTCCTCCCTTCCCCATGGCTGATCCTCCTGTTTGAATCTTTCCCTCCCTCCCCCATGGATGGCCCTGCTGTCTGAATTATTTCCTCTAACCCTCCCCCATGGCTGTCTCTCCTGTTTGAATCCTTCCCTTCCACCCTATAGCTGTCCCTGCTGCCTGAATCCTTTCCTCACTCCCACATGGCTCTCCCTGTTGTCTGAATCCTTCCTACCTTCCCCCATTGTTGCCCCTTCTTTTTGAATCCTTCTCTCCCTCCCCCATGGCTGCCCTTCCTGTTTGAATCCTTCCCCCCTCCCAATTCCTTAACTCACCTGTTGCTATCTGGACAAAGATGGCACTTGCATTTGTTCAGGAATGTCCTTCTTCTTCCCCCATGGTCTCCCAGTGTAGCGGTAGGACAGCTTCTCCCCCACAACTCCTCCGGATCCCTCGCTGCTGCTATTAGAATGATGATGAACTTGCGGTCTATCAGGTATGTCCTCCCTTCTCTACCACGGGGTCCCAGTGGCACGCTTTCAACCACGTGGTTCTAAGTGCACTAATCAGACCCTCGCTTGGGAGGGGGAAGGATGTGCCTGCACAACTGCAAATGCCATCATCCCAGCACTATGTAGATTGACCTGTGGATAAGCCAACCACAATTTTAAGTACCGTTTTTGAGGGGTAAAATATTTCAACTTATGCACGAGTATATATGGTAATCTGTAATTTATCTGTTAGGATTACGCCTGACATACAGCCTTATCCTACCTTCCTGATGTTTCCCCACCTGCAGAGGCCCTCATTGGGCCACATCACTAGCCTTGTCAAGCTCCTTCTCACTGCCCTTACCATGCCCAAGCCTCAACCCTATGTAAACCAGCCTTACTTGTTTCTCCTTGTCTTCTCATGGTGCCACTTCTGGCTCCATGACCTGACCATTGTTCTTGCTTTGCCTAGCCTTGTGGCCTTTGGGCCTTCTGTCTTTTATCTTCCCTTGAGGCCCTCAGGCCTATCCTGCCTTGTTCCCTTTCTTGAGGTTTCTGGTCTATTCTCTCTTATATCCTGCCTTAGGGCCTTTGGGCCTATTCTGTCTATTTCAAGCCTTACTGAATTTGGGCTTCTGTGTTCTTATTTCAAAAGAAGTTGGCCGTAGAGGCAAAACTCACAGTAAAAACTTTTTTAAATATATCCGAAGCAGAAAGCCTGTGAGGGAGTCAGTTGGACCGTTAGATGATCGATGGGTTAAAAGGGCACTTAGAGAAAATAAGGCCATCGCGGAAAGATTAAATGATTTCTTTTCTTCAGTGTTTACTGAAGAGGATGTTGGGGAGGTACCCATACTGGAGAAGGTTTTCATGGGTAATGATTCAGATGGACTGAACCAAATCACGGTGAACCTAGAAGATGTGGTAGACCTGATTGACAAACTTAAGAGTAGTAAATCACCTGGACCGGATAGTATACACCCCAGAGTTCTGAAGGAACTAAAAAATGAAACTTCAGACCTATTAGTAAAAATTTGTAACTTGTCATTAAAACCATCCATTGTACCTGAAGACTGGAGGATAGCAAATGTAACCCCAATATTTAAAAAGGGCTCCAGGGGCGATCCAGGAAACTACAGACCGGTTAGCCTGACTTAAGTGCCAGGAAAAATAGTGGAAAGTATTCTAAACATCAAAATCACAGAACATATAGAAAGACATGGTTTAATGGAACAAAGTCAGCATGGCTTTACCCAAGGCAAGTCTTGCCTCACAAATCTGCTTCACTTTTTTTGAAGGAGTTAATAAACATGTGGATAAAGGTGAACCTGTAGATGTAGTGTACTTGGATTTTCAGAAGGCATTTGACAAAGTTCCTCATGAGAGGCTTCTAGGAAAAATAAGAAGTCATGGGGTAGGTGGCGATGTCCTTTCGTGGATTGCAAACTGGCTAAAAGACAGGAAACAGAGAGTAGGATTAAATGGACAATTTTCTCAGTGGAAGGGTGTGGGCAGTGGAATGCCTCAGGGATCTGTATTGGGACCCTTACTTTTCAATATATTTATAAATGATCTGGAAAGAAATAGGACAAGTGAGGTAATCAAATTTGCAGATGATACAAAATTGTTCAGAGTAGTTAAATCACAAGCAGATTGTGATAAATTGCAGGAAGACCTTATGAGGCTGGAAAACTGGGCATCAAAATGGCAGATGAAATTTAATGTGGACAAGTGCAAGGTGATGCATATAGGGAAAAATAACCCATACTATAGTTACACAATGTTAGGTTCCATATTAGGTGCTACTACCCAAGAAAGAGATCTAGGCGTCATAGTGGATAACACATTGAAATCGGCGATTCAGTGTGCTGCGGCAGTCAAAAAAGCAAACAGAATGTTGGGAATTATTAGAAAGGGAATGGTGAATAAAACGGAAAATGTCATAATGCCTCTGTATCACTCCAAGGTGAGACCGCACCTTGAATACTGTGTACAATTCTGGTCGCCGCATCTCAAAAAAGATATAATTGCGATGGAGAAGGTACAGAGAAGGGTGACCAAAATGATAAAGGGAATGGAACAGCTCCCCTATGAGGAAAGACTAAAGAGGTTAGGACTTTTTAGTTTGGAGAAGAGACGGCTGAGGGGGGATATGATAGAGGTGTTTAAAATCATGAGAGGTCTAGAACGGGTAGAAGTGAATCGGTTTTTTACTCTTTCGGATAATAGAAAGACTAGGGGGCACTCCATGAAGTTAGCATGTGGCACATTTAAAACTAATCGGAGAAAGTTCTTTTTCACTCAACGCACAATTAAACTCTGAACTTTGTTGCTAGAAGATGTGGTTAGTGCAGTTAGTATAGCTGTGTTTAAAAAAGGATTTTATAAGTTCTTGGAGAAGAAGTCCATTACCTGCTATTAATTAAGTTGACTTAGATAATAACCACTGCTATTACTAGCAACGTAACATGGAATAGACTTAGTTTTTGGGTACTTGCCAGGTTCTTATGGCTTGGATTGGCCACTGTTGGAAACAGGATGCTGGGCTTGATGGACCCTTGGACTGACCCAGTATGGCATGTTCTTATGTTCTTATGATTTAGAATTGTTTTTATACTGCCTATAGAAATGTTTGTAAGGTCTAAGCGGTTTACAATAAGATAGGAAATTACAGTAATCAGAAGGTTAGAGTAGAAACAATCTAGAGGGAATAAAATACAAAGGAGCAAAGTATGGTAAAAACAAAAAAACCAAGTTTAAAAGCAATTAAAATAATAAGTACATAAAATAGATAATATAGAAAAAAGGTAAAATGTTGTATATATAAATCATATATTTGTATGTTTTGTTATAAACGGAGCAACATTAGTGCATTTTTAGCACTTTTTCTTTGTTTGTCTGCCTTGTCTAAGTCCTGCCCTAGTCTGCCATGTTGGTCTTGTCCTGTCTGAAGAATGATCGAAGATTTGGCAGCTGTGATTCAATGCCAAGAAGTGCAGAGTCATGCATCTGGGGTGTGGCAATCCAAAAGAGCTGTATGTGATGGGCAGTGAAAGACTAATGCTGAGGGAGAGGGACCTTGGTGTGATAGTGTCTGATGATCTGAAGGCAGCGAAGCAATATGACAAGGCAATAGCTAAAGCCAGAAGAATGCTGGGCTGCATAGAAAGAGGGGAATAACCAGTTAGAAGAAAGAGATGATAATGCCCTTGTATAGGTCCTTGGTGAGGCCTCACCTGGAGTACTGCATTCAGTACTGGTCAGCATTGGAAGGCTTATGAGGAGAGACTGAAGGATCTGATTGTGTATACCCTGGAAGAGAGGAGGTGCAGGGGAGAATGATATAGACCTTCAGATACCTGAAAGATTTTAATCATGCACAATCATCAAACCCTTTCCGTTGGAAAGAAATTAATAGAACAGAGGTCATGAAATTAAACTCTAGGCCACATGACTCAGAACCAATGCCAGGAAATATTTCTTCATGGAGAGGGTGATGAATGCCTGGAATGCCCTTCCGAAGGAGGTGGTGAAGACAAAAACCATGAAGGAATTCAAAGGGGCATAGGTTAAAGACTGTGGATCTCTAAAGGTTAGAGGATGGAAATAAAGAAAAGAGTGCATGGAAAAACTGGGAGTTACTTGCTGGTGTGGCAGTTGTTACCCTTAACAAATAAGCCTTGATACTGTTAATGCAACTCCATTATTGCTCTCTGCTTCAATGACAGTGAAATAGGGGAATTGGATTCAGACAGCAACCAATGAGGGCCATGACTTATACGGGTTGGGGAACAAATAAGCATGGAGGTAACTTGCTGATGCGGCTTTTTCTACCCTTAATCAATAAAACTGATACTTTTGATGCAGATCTCTCATTGCTCTCTGCTTCCAAGGCAAGGATTAAGGGAAATTGGATTCAAATAGTATCCAAGGGCCCTGACTTTTACGGTCTGGGAAACTGATAAGCATTAGAGTAACCTGCAGTGCAGCAGATACTGGCATAAGCATAAGCTTGTTGGGTAAACTGGGTGGATCATTTGGTCTTTTCTTTCGTCATTTCTGTTTCTATGTTTCTGTTCCAATATCCAGTCCTTCCAGTACCAAAGTCCTGACTTTGCCATGTCTCTGTTATGACCGTCAGTCGCAGATGGCTGCGACAGCTTATATTCACTTCGTGTGCTGCTACTGTTATAATTAGTGAGGTTTGGGTGGAACCTTGGACACAGTGGCAGCTGACCACGCCCATGGGGGTAAGTCCCGTGAGGGGCCTCAGGTCAGGCTCAGCTCCGGACACACAAACAGAGATTATATCTTTATTTAGAGAGTTTGAGAAGCCACCAGAGGTGGCAGTAGTGAGTAGAAGATGTAGCCCGGTTGGGCTAGTATTCCCCAGGGCCCTGGAACAGCGGTTCCTCCTGTAGCAGTGCTGTAATGGAGAGAACTGAGAAAGTGAGTACAATAGAACATTCACAGAGTCCCAAATAAGGAGAAGCCCCGAGATAGGGAGAGCTGGCCCTCGAGGAGCGAGTACCAAATCCCTGGAAGCAGAGAGACTCGGCAAAGTACTCACACAGCGGTTCCACATAGGAGATGGCACTGGTGCTGAAACAGAGGCAGGCTCTCGAGGAGCGAGTACCTGGTTCCAGGGAGACAGCTCTGAGGAGTGGATGATAGTAGTACTCACTGATGGTGTCTGTAGTGAATTCTTCCAAGTAGAAGAGGAGATAGATGCAGGCAGAGGGTCAGGGAACATGGGCCCTCGAGGAGGGAGTACCGGTTACCTGATAGCGACCTGAAAGAAGCAAAAGAGGCTACCCCATTAGCAGAAAGAGTCCAATGGAAGTTGGAAAGGCAGAGTAGCTGGGTAATGAGAGCGAATCCCATCCGTAAGAATTCCCCATGCTAACTCAACGGTTAGCAATAAACTGTAGGCTTAAATATCCGGGCAGCGTGACGTCATCACAGGGGGATGCCCCTGAGGAACGCGCCAATGAGGAAATAAGAATGAGGGCCGCGCAGTGCGTGCACCCTAAGGTACCTGTAGAACATGGCGGGAGGCAGCGCCCAAGCCGGTCTGGGGATGCTGGAAAGGACAGCAGGCTGATGCTGTGGCAGCCAGGCATCTGTGAAGAGCAGGAGGAGCCACAAAAAAGGAAAGGTAGGCGGAGTGAAGCTGTCGGGAAGTGACGGTCGCAACAGAACCCCCCTTCAAAGGGCGGTCTCCTCTGCGGGTACAGGAATGCGAGAGATGAAACTGATGGAGCATCTCTTTGTCAAGGATATTAGCCAGAGGCTCCCAAGAATTTTCTTCGGGGCCAAAACCTTCACATGAAAGAAGGTATTCCCAAGTCTTGCCTCACTGTCGGACATCAAGGATGGCTTCGACCTTGTATTCTAGGTCCTCCTCTGCATTGATGGGAGATGGTTCCTGAGACTTGGAAGAGAACTCACTGAGAATGAGTGGTTTCAAAAGTGAAACATGGAAAGCGTTGTGGATGTTTAATCCAGGAGGTAGCTTCAGACTGTAAGTGATGTTGCCAAGATGTCGGAGGATTGGAAATGGTCCAATGTAGCGAGGAGCAAATTGAGTGGAGGGTAACTTCAGTCTAAGGTGCTTAGTGGATAGCCAGGCTTTGTCACCAGGTTGAAAGACAGGCGCTTTGGAATGGTGAGCATCATAAAACCTTTTGGCTCGATCACTTGCTTTGAGTAGCATTTCTTTCGTCTGAGTCCATAATTGATGGATACATTCAGCAGTGGATTGAGCTGCTGAGGACGTCATTGAGAGCTTCAGTGGACGTGGCGGTGATGGTGAACGTCCATATACCACTTCAAAAGGTGTTCATCCAGTAGATGATGCTGGATGAGAATTAATGGCAAATTCAGCCCATGGTAACAGCTCGGCCCAGTTATTCTGACGGCAACTCACATAGGCCCGAATGAACTGTTTCAGGGTCCTATTCATCCATTCTGTTTGGCCATTTGATTGAGGATGATAGGCTGATGTATAATCTAGAGAGATGTTGAAAAGCTTGCACAAAGCCTTCCAGAATCTTGCCGTGAACTGTGATCCTCGATACGAGACTATGTGCTTTGGTAGGCCTTGAAGGTGAAAGATGTGGGTTATGAAGAGCTTCGCAAGCTCCAAGGCTGAAGGCAAGCCAGGCAGCACCACAAAATGGGCCATCTTGCTTAAGTGGTCGACCGTGACCCAAATGGTATTCATACCTCCAGAGAGGGGAAGATCGACTACAAAGTCAGTAGCAATATGCATCCAGGGCTGTTCCAGAGCTGGAAGCGGTTGCAGCAATCCCCGCGGTTGGCCAGAAGTAGGTTTGTGCTTGGCACAGTTGGCACAAGATGCTACATAGGAGAATTTATCTTTCTTGATAGTTGGCCACCAATAATACTTCTGTAGCTTCAGCAGGGTACGGTGTTGACCAGGATGACCAGCCAGCTTGGAATCGTGCACCCAATAGATTACTTTCTTCTTGAGGTGTTTAGGCACGATGGTTTTACCAACGGGCACAGTATAAGTAGCCGCCAAGATGACTTTCTTCAGGTCGATAATATGCTGAGGTTCTTCTGGAACATCCTTCGAGAGAAAGGAGCGTGACAGGGCATCAGCTCTGGTATTCTTGTCTCTGGGGCGATATTTGAGCACGAAGTCAAAATGGTTAAAAAATAAGGACCATCTGGTTTGTCAATGGTTAAGACGTTGCGCATGGTGGAGATACTCAAGATTCTTATGGTCCGTAAACACGGTAATTTGATGTTGAGCGTCTTCGAGCCAAGGCCGCCATTCCTTGAATGCCAACTTAATAGCCAGGAGCTCTTTATCTCCGATCCCATAGTTATTCTCTGCTGGAGAGAAACATCACGAGAAGAAGAAGCAGGGACGTAAGGATTTGGAATCTCCGGTTTGTCTCAATACAGCCCCCACACTGACATCAGAAGCATTGACCTCCACGATGAATGGCTTGTTGGGGTCTGGACGACGCAGGCATGGTTCAGTGGAAAAGGCAATCTTTAAATCCTCGAATGCGGAAATAGCCTCCGCAGACCATTTAGAAGCATTGGCCCCTTTCCCGGTCATTGCAGTCAAGGGCACAGTTAAAGAAGAATAATTCTTTATAAAGCTTCTATAGTAATTAGTGAACCCTAAAAATTGTCTCAGGGCCTTCAGGCTGGTAGGTTGGGATCAATTTTAAATACTCTAATTTTTCGGGATCCATCTGGAGCCATCTGGAAGTCTATATTTAGACACAATATAGCCAAGAAAAGGCACAGTATCCTTATGGAATTCACACTTGGATAGCTTGGCGTAGAGACGATGTTCTCGAAGTCTTCATAGTACTTGTTTGACGTCCTCTAGATGAGTAAACAAGTTCTGAGACAATATCAGGATGTCATCTAGGTACACTATGACACTCTTGTACAACAGGTCTCGCAAGATGTCGTTCATCATGTTCTGGAACACAGCGGGTGCGTTGCACAGGCTGAAGGGCATTACTAAGTACTCTAAATGACCATCTCGAGTGTTGAAGGCTGTTTTTCCATTCATCGCCACTACGAATGCGAACTAATTTATAGGCTCCCTTCAGGTCAAGTTTTGAGAATATCTTGGCACCTTGAAGCCAGTCAAACAGCTCTGAGATTAAAGGCAGGTGATATCGGTCTTTGATCGTGATCTCATTCAGACCTCGATAGTCAATACAAGGACATAAAGTACCATCCTTCTTCCCCACAAAGAAGAAGCCTGCGCCGGCTGGAGACTTTGATGGTCTAATGAATCCTTTCTGTAAATTCTCCTCGATACACTCGGACATAGCCTTATTCTCCATTACAGAGAGTGGATAGACACGTCCTTTAGGAGGTTCAGTGTTCGGTTTCAGCCTTATGGCACAGTCATAAGATCTATGTGGAGGAAGGATGTCAGCAGCTTCTTTGGAGAAGACATCACAGACTGATGCGTATTGAGGTGGCAGTCCTGACATCACTGGAGTTGTATGCATGCAGAGGACAGGAGAAACCTACTTAAGGCAATTGCCATGACAAACTGGGCCCCAGCGGGAGAGTTCCAAGTTGGCCCAGTCGAATTGAGGCTGATGCAACTGCAACCTGGGTAACCCCAGAACGATAGGGTGCATGGCCTTCTCTAACACAAAAAAGGGAATTGACTCAGTATGAAGGGCTCCGGTGGTAAGGGTCACCGGTTCGGTGCGACAGGTCACGTCACCTGGAAAAGGCTCTCCATGGGTAGATGATAAGAGCAGTGGAAACTGCGAAGTGACGAGGGGAATCCTCAAATGTTCCACTAGGCGTCAAAGTATAAAGTTGCCTCCTGTCCCTGAATCCACAAGAGCAAGAGTTTGAATTTCGGACTGTCCACAGATCAGGGAGACTGGGAGAGAGAGCAGAAGAGAGGGCGTAGTAAGGCCTAAGAACAATCCTCCAGCAGGACTTAGGCCCGTCTGTTTTCCGGACGAATTGGGCATGTTGGGACATCATGACCAGCTTGTCCACAGTACATACCCAGGCCATGCCTCTTCTGAAGTCTTCTCTCTTTTGAAGTCAGATGACTGCGACCAACTTGCATCGATTCCTCTCCACTGGTGACAGGTATTGCTGGAACCATCCGAAGTGCAGGTTTAGCACAAACCTCCTTCTGAACCAGTCCTTTACTAGGCTTGAGTTCTTTCACCTTATCATGAAGCCGGTGGTCAATTCTAGTAGCCAAAGCTACTAGTTCATCCAGCGAGTCAGGTGTCTCATGAGCGGCCAACTCGTCTTTCAAGTGAGTATCCAGACCTCTGAAGAAGAAGGTTTTCAGACATTTGGAATCCCAGCATAATTCAGTAGCAAGAGTCTTGAACTCTATTGCAAAATCAGCCAGTGGTTGGTTGCCTTGCTTCAGGTCCACCAGAACAGAACCAGCAACAGTCACTCGAGCAGGATCATCAAAAACGGATTCAAACAAATCCAAAAATCCGTCAATATCCTGCAGAATTGGATCCTTGGGGAAGTGAGAAGGCTGTAATGCAAAATGCATGCAGCACTGATTTAGGAAACTGGTGCTGGAACAGAGGCAGGCCTTTGAGGAGCGAGTACCTGGTTCCAGGGAGACAGCTCTGAGGAGTGGATGATAGTAGTACTCACTGATGGTGTCTGTCGCGAATTCTTCCAAGTAGAAGAGGAGATAGATGTAGGCAGCTGGTCAGGGAACATGGGCCCTTGAGGAGCGAGTACCGGTTACCTGATAGTGACCTGAAAGAAGCAAAAGAGGCCCCCGAGGAGCGGGTACCCCGTTAGCAGAAAGAGTCCAATAGAAGTTGGAAGGGCAGAGTAGCTGGGTACGGAGAGCAAATCCCATCCGTAAGAATTCCCCATGCAAACTCAACGGCTAGCAATAAACTGTAGGCTTAAATATCCGGGCAGCGTGATGTCATCACAGGGGGACGCCCCTGAGGAACGTGCCAATGAGGAAATAAAAATGAGAGCCGCGCGGTGCGCGCGCCCTAAGGTACCTGTAGAACATGGCGGGAGGCAGCGCCCAAGCTGGTCTGGGGATGCTGGAGAGGATGGGAGGCAGACGCCGCGGCAGCCAGGCATCCGTGAAGAGCAGGAGGAGCCACAAAAAAGGAAAGGTAGGCGGAGTGAAGCCATTGGGAACTGACGGTCGCAACAGCTACCCTCTCTCCTTTGGGAAGACTCGTGGCTGTGGCTAGCCGCTTCCGACACTCATGGCTCCATTCCAGGACTCCCCAGGGCAGCGAGGATGCCGTCGATCTCCATGTCTCTCTCGGGCCTTCCTAGGTGCGCACGCACCATGGCCCTCCTTTAAGGACACCAGGGCGGGAACCTCAGGAGCATCTCCCCTTGATGACATCACTAGCCCTGGACTCTTAAGCACCATCGGGGCCTGGCTCTAATTGACTGGGCAACGAGTTCCTTCCTTGCTGAATCCTGCTGATTTCTCTATGGATGCTGGTTCCTGGTTCCTGCCCCTCCTGGCGTGAGACACTCTTGGGTACCCACTCCTCGGGGGCCCTGCTCCTGTCTCTGGCTATCCGCTCCTTGTTGGGTCCTGCACCTCGGATGCTGCCTACTTGCTCCCCCGCTTCTTCAGGTTGCTTCCAGAACTACTCTACTTGTGGAGACTCAACATTTGTGTACCCCGCTCTGCGGAACACTGCCGTTCTACTCTACCTCATGGAGACTCAACATGGAGTACCCCACTCTGCGGACCATTGCCTTATAACTCTGCTTCGTAGAGACCCAACATAGGTGTATGCTGCCCTGCGGGCCATTGCCTCACTACTCTGCTTTGTGGAGACCTAGTGCTGGTGTACCCCACTCTGCGGGCCATTGCCTGTGCTTGTGCCTGAGTCGCGCTCTCCAGTCCTCGGGGTAGCGCTTGTGCACCTTGACTGTGCCGCGCTTCCCTGCTCCTCGGGGTAGTGCTTTTTGTATTCCTGTGACTACACCTCACTCCCTGATCCTCGGGATAGTGTCCTGCTTATCTCAGAGACTGTACCACACTCCCCCACTCCTCGGGAAAGTGCCCTCTTGCACTGCCAGTGACCCCTGGGCTTCCCCGCTCATCGGGTAAGCCTACGTCATTCCTCCCGTGCGGAATTTCTCTGTGGCTCCACCCCCTGGGGTTACTCCCTCTGCACTCCTCCATACCCTGCTTGCATTCCCCACTCCTCGAGGCCTGTTCAGCACTTCACCACTAGGAGGACGTATGCTGGCAATCATATCCACACCCCAGTTTCCTGCTCTTTCTGTACTCTCTGGGCTGTCTCTCCTATTGCTGCAGGCCTCGCCTCCCGACGGTGAGGCTCAGCGGGGTTCCTCTCCGTGGGCTGTACCATTTCTTACCTCACAGGGCCCACTAACCCACGAATCCTAACAGTCTCACTCTTGTCTTGCCTAATTCCGTGTCCTGCTTACTATCCAGACCTGCCAGCCAAGTCTGCTTGCCTTGCCTTGCTTGCCAAGCCTACCTTGTCCTTCCTGCCTTGTCTTCAGCCTTGCCTGTAAGACCTTGCCTGCCCAGCTGGGCCTGTCCGGTCCTGCCTTCAGCCTTGCCTGTCCAGCCTTATCATGCATAGCCATGTTCCAGCCTATGCGGACTCACCACTATGATGTACTGCTGCCGCAGAACCCAAGGGGGGAAGGGGATGGTTAGGCAGAAGACTGGCCCTTGCTTTGCTCCGAGTCCTGCCTTGCAGTCCCGTGCTGCTCCCCAAGTGGGTTTCCCAAACTCTGGGGCCAATAACACTATCAATATAATCAGTGCTGGGAAAAATGATTAAAAATATTAGAAAGAACAAAATTTCTCAACATATAGATAATCATAGTTTAATGGGCCAAGGTGAACATAGTTTAGCCAAGAGAAGTCTTGCCTCACTAACCTGCTATTTTTTTAAGGCGTGTATTAAGGCGTGAATAAAGGTGAGCCAGTTAATTTAGTATATCTGGACTTTCAGAAAGCATTTGACAATGTCCCTCATGAGAGACTTCTTAGGAAATTAGAAAGTCATGGGATAGGAGGCGATGTTCTATTATGGATTGAGAACTGGCTAAAAGCTAGAAAACAGAGAGTAGGGCTAAATGGTCAGTTTTCTCATTGGAGAAAGGTGAATAGTGGGACTGCTGCTGTTTAACATATTTATAGATGGGAATAATGAGTGAGATGGTTACATTTTCTGATGATACAAAATTATTCTAACTTATTAAATCACAAGAGGACTGTGAGAAATTGTAAGAGGACCTTGTGAGAATGGGAGACTGGGCATGCAGATGGCACTTAATGTGGACAAATGCAAAGCGATGCACATAGATAAGAGGAACCCAAATTATAGCTACACAATGTTAAGTTTCACATTGGCAGTCACCACCTAAGAAAAAGATCTGGACATCATTGTAGATAATATGTTGAAATATTATCCATATTGTAGCGGCATATTATCCAGTGTGTAGCGGCAGCCAAGAAAGCAAATTGAATGTTAGGAATTATTAGGAAAGGAATAGTGAATAAAATAGAGAATATCATAATGCCATAATGCCATATTCTCCATGGTGCTTCTGCATCTTGAATACTGTGTGCATTTCTGGTAATCATATCTCAAAAAAGAAATAGTGGAATTTGAAAAGGTACAGAGAAGGGTGACCAAAATGTTAAAGGGGATGCAACGATTCCCCTATGAGGAAAGGCTAAAGAGGTTAGGGCTTTTCAGTTTGGAGAAGAGATGACTTAGTTCTATAAAATAATGACTGGATAGCAACAGGTAAAGGCAAATTGATTATTTACATTTTCAAAAAGTACAAAGACTAGGGGTCATGCAATGATACTACTAGGTGATATATTTAAGACAAATAGGAGAAAATATTTTTTTACTAAACGCATAATTAAACTCTGGAATTTGTTGCTGGATGATGTGGAAAAAGCTCTTAGGGTAGCTGAGTTTAAAAAAGATTTGGTCTAGTTCCTGGAAGAAAAGTCTATAAACCATTATTAAGGTGGATTTGGGGAAATCCACTGCTTATCCCTGGGATTAGCAGCATGGAATCTAGTACTTGTGACCTGGATTGGCCAATGTTGGAAGTCAGGATGCTGGGTGTGATGGATCTTTGGTCTGACCTAGCATATTCTTATGTCCAATACTAGAGGTAGGCAACTACAGTCCTGGAGTACAACAGACAGGTCTGGTTTTCAGGATATCTATAATGAATATGCAGGAAATATATCTGCATGCATTGCCTCTGTTGTATGCAAAACTATCTCATGCATATTTCTTGATGATATCCTGAAAACTAGACCTGTATGTGACACTCCAGGACTGGAAGTGCCTACCCTTGGAAAATAATGTGAAAGAATGGGTACAAGGCTACAAATCAATGGAGTCAACCACTCAGAACTCTCATAGGTAGTGGGATATGAGAAGAAGCACTCATTTTGTAGGTTCCTTTGAAGGTGGATTTGCTATTATTGGATGACATGACCTTATATTAGGAAATATATGAAAACAGGGATGGTTGTTGCAATGCATATTGCACCTCTGTTTCTGGTTATTGCTTCAAAGGATCATTTCTTTCCTTTGGAACTTTTTGGTATTTGCTCCTGAAAGACACCAATTCAATGCTTTACTGTAATGTCTTTTTGTTTTACGTATAAGTGCTATAAATTTTAAGTAAACTTCTTGAATGCACCCAGCTCTAGTCAGAGTGCTTCCATCATGCAATAATATGGTGACAAGTTCGATGACAGCAAACCAAGTTATCGTGTTAGCTGTACTAAAGGAATTATGTTCTCTTATTTCATTTATTGACCTTTCTGTCACCTAAGCACTATATATGCTACCTTGGTAGCATATCATTCTGCAAATTTATTGTATTCTTTCCAGCAAGTTACCCCATCTTTTAGTTCCTTTTTCAGTTCTAAATTGTGAAAAGTCTAATAAGAAACAGTTTACTAGTCAGGGTACAGTCAAATGTATTATGGAAGAAAATGAGGAAATAACTGAGCAAATCAAGTTATAAACATTTCTATTTTTATGATTTTATGTAACAGATTAATATGCAAGCCATTATGTCTTGCTGCAGTGTAAGCTTATTGGAATAATCACATTTCACATTCTAGAGGTGTGCAAGGGGTTGTTTTTTTTTTTGTTGTTTTGATTTTTTCATTGGTGGGGGGAAAGCGATTCATTTCATTTTTATTTTCATTCTATGTTTAAAACAAGCCCGAAGCAGCCAGCCCCAGAGTCCCCCCCCCTTTTCCCCGCTGCAAAAATCGTGATTCCAAAAAAATCTCTGAGCCTTTTTCCTATTTCCTTTATCCATTCGGACCCTCCTCGCCACCCCTCCCTCCAGCTTACCCAAAATTGGAAGCATCTCGATGAAGCAGGAGCGATCTCCAGATGCTCCTGCCAGGCCAGTGCTTTTTCCAAATGGTTTCAGAGCACCAACAGAGCAGCATTACATGGGGATTGCTCCTGCCCCATGAAGATGTTTACAATTGCAGATTAGCTGTTGGGTTGGGGGAGGGTTATGGTTGAGAAGAGGGAATCTGAAAATGGCCTGGTGGGACTTTGTTTTATTTTTCATTATTACGATTTTCGTGGTGGGGGAGAATGGTGCCAGCACAGGCTACTACTCTTTTTTTTGTTAGAAAAGGAAATGAAAAATGAATCAAATTTTGTTCATTTTTCTTTCATTTTCTTTTAAAAAGAAAATGAAACAAGAAATTTTATTTCAAATGAAAGCACACCCCTATTACATTCTGCATACATACTGCAAACTGATTCAAATGAAGCAACATGAACAAGAATGAAAAATAAAACTGTTTTCTCAATAGGCTAAATTGAAGAGAGACATACAGTTGTTCTCATAATTTTACATACCCCTGGCAGAATTTGTAGGATGTGTAGCAGTTTCAGAAAACAAGAGTGATCAGACTTAGCACATTTGTTATTTTAATGTGTTTCAAATTAAACTATTATGCATCACAGAATAGCAGAATCATTAAACAAACATTAGCAATAAGGGAAATAAGAAAATGGTCCTGTTCAAAAGTTTACATACCCTGAATGTTTAGGCTGATAATATACACTCAAGTGGACCCACACAGGTTGAGATGGCAATGAAGGGTAGGTATCCTCTCCTGTGCCTTGTCTGATTGTAATTAGTATTTGTGTATAAATAGTCAATGAGTTTCTAAACTCTTGAGAAACCCTTATGCATTTTATCCAGGGTTGCACTGACTTTGATTACTGAAGCATGGGGAAAGCAAAAGAACTGTCAAAGGACCTTTGAACAAAGTAGTTCAACTTTAAAAGTTAGGAAAAGGATATACAAAGATATCCAAAGATTTGAAAATGTCAATCAGTACTGTTCAAACTCTGATCAAAAAGTGGAAAATTATGGGTTCTGTTAATACGAAGCCACAGTCAGAAAGATTTAGACACAACTGCCAGGAACATTTGTTGGGGAGCAAAGAAAAACTCACAAGTAACTTCCACTGATATACAGGCTTCTCTAAAACAAAGTGGTGTGGGTGTTTCAGCATGCACAATGAGGAGATACTTGAACAAAAATGGGCTGCATGGTAGAGTTGCCAGAAAAAAGTCATTGCTGCACCAATGCCACAAAACAGCCCGCTTTCAATATGCCAACCAGCACCTAGAGAAGCCTCCAAACTTCTGGAACAAAATAATAATTTGGAGTGATGAGACCAAAATTGAACTTTATGATCACAACCATAAACGCTTTGTTTGGAGAGGAGTCAACACCATCCCTACAGTGAAGCATGGAGGTGGATCTGTTTTGGGGAGGGGCGCACGTGTGTATGTGTGTGAGCTACAGGGAGTTTAGTCAAAATTGATGGCAGGATGAATGCAGCATCTTATTAGAAAATACTGGAGGAGAAATTATATTCATCAGCCAGGAAGCTGCGCATGGGGCACACTTGGACTTTCCAACATGACAATGATCTGAAACATAAGGCCAAGTCAACCCTTTAGAGCAGAGCTTTCCAAACTGTGTGTCGGGACACGTTAGTGTGTCTCCTGCAGTGTGCAGGTGTGTCGCGCAAGCCCGGTCAACTCTGATGCGAGTTTGGGCTTTTTTTTTTCTAGAGATTCACTTTTTTTTTTCAGTTTATGGGTTGCTTATTATTGGGTGATTTTTGCTGTCAATTGCGTTTTTTTTGGGGGGCTTGGTGGGTGGAACGAGCCCAGCCATCCTTGCATTGGCTGCTGCTGCCGATGAGGCCTGGCCATGAGGAGTACTGACTGCAAGCAGCAGTGTCTGGTGATCATGGAAGGGAGTGAAGCACTTAACTGGCAACAATCAAAAAGACGAGGTACATGAGTGTGGGGGCCAGACATGTGCTTGGGGGGGGGGGAGAGAGATGAGTGTGTGTGGGATAGACATGTGCTTGGGGGGGAAGAGAGATGAGTGAGTGGGGGGCAAACGTGCTGGGGGGACAGACATGTGCTTGAGGGGGAGAGATATGAGTGTGTGGGGGCCAGGCATGTGCTGGGGGGAGGAGAGAGATGAGTGTGTGGGGGACAGACAATTTGTTTTATTATTGTTTCTCATAAATTATAACAATAACATGAATCTTGGAATATATATTTTTAATATAAATTTAAGGTTTTCATGAGATAGGTTGTGTCGTGAAACATTTTATTTATGTATATATTTAAGGAAACATACATAAATTGTCGAAATATGTTTCGTTCGTTTAACCTTTAACCTCTGGTTTACTAGTAGACTGAATTACCGTGTCGTGAAATTATGTTTGTCTAAAAAGTGTGTCACCAACATGAAAAGTTTGGAAAGCTCTGCTTTAGTGGCTGCAGCAGAAGAAAGTGATGTTCTGGAGGTGCCATCACAGTCTCCACTTTAGGAAGAACTCAATCATGCAGTTCATGCTAGACAACCAAAGAATGTACAGGGCATGGAAGCTTTTTGCCAAGAGGAATGGGTAGCTTTACCACATGAGACAATAAAGGGTCTCCTTCATAACTATCGCAAACGACTGCAAGCCATCATTGATGCAAAAGGGTGTAATACACAATATTAAATACTAAGAGTATGCAAAATTTTGAACAGGACCAGTTTATTATTTCCCTTATTGCTATGGATTGTTTACTGATTGTGCTATTCTGTGTTGCATAATGGTTAAATTTGAAACACATTAAAAATAACAGACGTGTTTTCTCTGATCACTTTCTTAAAATAGTACACATCTTACAAATTCTGCCAGCGGTGTGTAACATTATGAGCATAACTGTATATACTGTGAAATCATATTGGATACAATGGCCTCTATGTTATCAAGAAAGAAAATATTTTTGTAGAGTTACTGTATATTCTTAGAGTCTTCATTACATTTTACTTCATATAAGTAGTAATACTATTACTAATTGTATTATTTTGGCATATGTATAGTAATGTAAACCATACTATACATTTCATCTAGAGGTCAGTTTTCAAACCACTCAGCAAGAAAGACAACCAGTTAAATTTAACTCATTATCTTTAACCAAATGTTCAGTTAAACCTAAGCAGCTAAGGATTCAACTGAAAATTTGGTAAATCTAGCTAGTGAAAATTTTACTGGTTAGATTTAGCAAACTAAAGGGGCCTATCTATTAAACTGCGCTAATAGGTTAGCATCAGAAATAGCAAACCATAATCAAATACTGCTTTCCATTTTAAAGCATTATGTAGGTGATACTAAAACTTGCACTAAGTCAATAGTATAGAATTCTATGATAATGAAGGAAGGAGGCAGAAAGGGAATGGAGATTTATGCAAACAACCATATTCAAAATTAATGTTCAGGAAAATAACCTGCATTAATACTAGTCCAGGTGCTGGTGCCTGTTATGGTTGGCATCTCCAGGGATTGCCCCCACAAGCCGCCCATTCACCCTCTTCACTGATCCTCGCTGCCAAGGACCTCCTGTTGTGGCAGAATGCCACCGTCAGTGCATGCTGTGAGGGCTGCTGATGCTGGCAGGCCGCGGTCTTCCCTTAGGCGCATGAGCACGCTATGTGCGCACATAATAACCCCGCCTATTTAAGCAAGGACCCTGCAGTACTGGCTCATCTCAGCAACAGGTTCTCTACCTTGCAGTGTTTCCTGCGTACCTGTGCCATGCCTTGTCTTCCAGCCTTTCCTCACCCAGCATTACCTTGCCTTCTATGCTTGTCTCATCCAATCTTGTCTTCTCCAGCCTTGTTGTCCAGACTTGCTTCATCCAGCCTTGTCTCATCCAGCCCACCTTATCCAGCCTTGCCTTCTTCTATTTGTCGTTTACTTTCTTCAGTGTATCTTCATATACCCTTAGCCTAACTCTTCGGACTTTGACCTCTTCCTTGGACCTGACCACAAATGCCTGCTGCCTGGATCTGATCTCTCTTACTAGCTGCCTTCCCTGACCTTGGCCTGTCTCTGATTCCATTAGTCTGCTGCCTTCCCTGAACCCAGTGTGCTCTTGGATTTCTGTTATCATCACCCCACTAGGGATCCACCTAAATTCTGCTGGCTGTCAAAACCCAATGTCTCAACCTGTGGAGGAGGTGGCTGGTAAAGGTGAAGCACCAGACTGTCCAGCTGCTGGCATAGTCCTCAGGGGTTCTCCCTTGAGGTTGCATCAACTACACTACAGCACCAAGGGCTTACATACCTGCTTCCCCTCACAGGTTGATGAGGCCATGAGCTTGGTAGACTCGACTCCAGTCTCCACTATCGCTAGCTTAGCACACCAGCTACAGCAGCAGAAGGATCAGCTTAATATTATGGCTGGATATCTTCAGGGCAGTGCAGCCTGGCCTGCTCCAGCTTTGGCTCTGACACCGATCTTGTGGCCTGCTACCCTCTCGATCCACCTGCCTCCGCTCCAAGTTATGATGGATATCCATTAAAATGTAGAGGCTTTCTTAGCCAATATTGGATGCAATTTGAATTGCAGGCACCCTTGTTTCCGATGGATTAAGTCAAAGTGACATATTCTCTCCTTGTTCTGCAGCACTGCTCTGGCTTGAGTCTCAGCCCTTTGAGAATGAGATGATCTGCGCGTTTCCTGCAAGAATTCCGGCAAATATTCAATGAGCCCAATTGCATGACTTCCAAAGCATCTGAACTTCTACAGATTAGGCAAGGCTTCTGGTCTGTGGGAGAGTACACGGTGCATTTCTACATCTTAGCGTTTGAAATATAGTGAAGCAGTGACAGCCTGATTGCGATTTTCTGACAAGGACTCCCGGAGTGCATTAAAGATGAGCTGGCTGGCCGAGACCTGCTGGACACATTGGAAGGCCTGATTAGCCTAGCTATATGACTAGACCTGAGGTTCCAGGAATGGGACAATGGAAGAGGCTCAGCTCACCGCCCTATTCACCTCACCCCGATTTTTCAGTGTCCTTTAACCTTATGCTCCCCTCCAGAGCTGGAACCTGCACTAATGGAAGCCATGCAGGAGGATTGTTGCAAGCTACAGCAGAAGAGAAGCAGAGATGTCATAACCTAAACCTGTGCTTATACTGTTCTGCATCTGGGCATTTTGCAAGTCACTGCCCGAATGCGCCAGGAAACTCAAGGACCTAGGCCTGGTGGGAGAGGCCACCCTAGGTCATCCTTGCACCTCTCCACAACTGTTAGGCCCAGTATGTCTACCCCTTGGAGACATTCTTGCCAATGATCTTGCCTTTCTGTATACCAGTGCTGGGGGCAGCTTTATGCACACTACCCCACACTGATAGTTCCATGTGTAGGGGACAGACTTCCAGCACTTTCTAGCTTTTCACTAATACTGGCATTCAACAGCTGATCAGGCCAGCAAACCAAACAAGAACATTTGGCAAAGTTGAGCCCTAGAGTGTCCTCATTCTGGCTCTGTAAATAAGCAAAAAAAATAAATCTAATAATTTGCTGGTTATGCGTCATGAAGGCTGCAGGAAGCACCAGACTCTTTAAAGGGGCACAATCTACCTCCACTACCCCAATGTACAGTAAGTATTTTTAGCCTCTGGCTAAAAATAAAGATGAAGGAGGCTATTTTAGCCAACAGAACTTTCTTAAAAAATAGCCAAAGGGGCCCATTTTGGTGAAGTGAAAGTGATCTGCTGGATGCAACAAGGAATAGTCCTAAGCCCAGTGCTCTTCGCATAGTAACTTATAGTTACAAAGTATATGATGGCAAAAAGAGGCCCAATAGTCCACCCAGTCTGCCCAGCAATTTGTTTAGGGTAGTAACTAACTGCTGCTCTGTGCAGGTTACCCCTATGCAAAAATCTTACACTGAAAGTTAACAAAGGTTACCCCATTTCTTCATTTCTCTCCTCTAGGCATTAGGTAACCTCTGTATTTATCCCTTCCCTTTTGAATTCCATTACCATCCCCCTCTTCCAGGAAGGTATTCCATGTGTCCACCACCCTTTCTGTGAAGAAATATTTCCCAATGTTGTTCCTGAGTCTGCCCCTCGCAATTTCAGATCATGACCCTTGTTCTACAGCTTCCTTTCCATCAGAAAAGGTTTGATTCTTATGCATCAAATGTACCTTTCAGATATTTAAAAGTCTGCATCATATTTCCTCTGTTTCTCCTCTCCCCCAAGATCCTCCAATCTCATCTTATAAATTTTTCAGTGCAGACCCCATACCATTTGGTTGCCTTTCTCTGGACAGCTTCCATTCTGACCCTATACATTTTGAGATATGGTCTCCAGAACTGAAAACAAAACTCCAGGCGAGGCCTCATCAAAGATTTGTATAGGAGCATTATCACCCCTTTTTTTTCCTGGTGGTTATGCCTATCTCTCTGTAGCCCAGCATCCCTTTGGTCATTGTCATGTGGACAGGTCCACAAAAAAGAAATAGAAAGAAAACGAGAAAGAGAAAAAAGTTTACCTTCTTTAGGACTGCTGTCAGTGCAAGAGAGGCATCCAGCCTTTCTATTCAGTTGTCAGCAGCCAGCAGGAAGATAAGATTCCAGAACAGAGAGACTGCTAGCATTTAAGAACTTCATTTACTGGATTGAAAACTTCCTCTGATGCATTGGAATGCATTGGGGCATGCATAGGATTCTGGGATGCATTGGAGAATGCATGGGATTCTGGGATAGCCCAGCAGTACTTGGGACAGGCAAGTGAGAGACTGTTGGCGGAGATAGGAGAGACATGGAAAACTCACAATGAAGTAGCTCCTGGAAAAGTATTTTAAACTACTTGTTTCAAGCAGGAGGGTGCTCTGCATATGTCCCCTAATCTGTGCCAGGGTGGTTTTATAAGGTTTTGGTGTCCAGAAAAGTCCATGAGATAGCATTCCAGATTCAATAAAGATTCAGTACTGGTTTTGCCCTAAAAATAGCACCGGCTTTCCTTGAGAGTTTTTTGGAGGTGAGAAAACCAGCTGAGAGTTACCATTAAGAAGGTAAAGTGACCAGCCCCTAGGATTTCTAGGCAGCACTGTAACTTTGGAAAGTAATGTGAATTTAATACACGTGGCTGGCACCTGCGCCATGCTATGAGGAAGCTGGACAGTGATAACAGTTTTAAATCTGGTACTCTTTGCCATGATGTCAGAGGTGTGTTGATCTCTCTAGAAAGAAAAAAGAGAGATCCTCTGGACACAGATCAGATGCAGAGACGTATTGTGCTGCTGAATACAAAGGCTGCTGTTTTCCAGGAGGAGTTTGCAGCCACAGAGCGATCATTATGGGACACTGATATGTATTTGGAAAGAACAGAAAGAGAATGTTTTAAACATTTGTAATAAGGTATAACCCCACCCCGGTGTGTGTGTGTGTCCTGCACAGGTGGGTACATAAAAGTATTTGATACTCTTCAGGGCTGGAATCTATCACCGGCTAACTCTTGTATCTCCCTCACTTCCTGAGGTGTGGATTCTGTGGACTGGGGGAAGAAAGGAGTCCTTTCCGGTCCCAATATGACAGGAGATGACTTCTTTACACATTCCCTTCTGTTTCCCCTGGGGAGCTTGTTGGACTCTGGAGCCACTTGGTTAGTGTACAAAATAAAAGTCTTTACTGTTAAACACTGAGGGCTGGAGGATTTACGCGCGTAATCGGTCCTGTGCGTGCCAGGCCTATTTTAAAAAGGCCCAGTGACGTGCGTAAAGCCCTGGAACGCGTGTCAGTCCCGGGGCTTGCAAAAAGGGGTGGGGCGTGGGTGGGGAATGGGCGGGGAGGGCCGGTCTGGGGGGGCGGGGCCAGAGGCCTGCAACTCAGTGGCCATTGCGCACAAGTTATATAAGGCTATGTCTATTGAGCTCATCCGGTACCTTAGGATAGATCAAGGATTGTAGTATGCAGATGGTAAAAGTGTTCATGACATGGCCTTACTTCTTTTTCTGAGGACAAACCTGCTAGGGCACTGTGAGGGGTAGCAGGTATGTGAGCCCTTGGTGCTTTGGCATAGTTGATGCAGCCTTGAGGGCGAATCCCTGAGGCCTACGCCAGCAGCTAGTGAACACACCTCGTAGTTGGACAGTCTGGAGCTTCATCTTTACCAGCCATCTCCTTTGCAGGTTGAGCCCTTGTGTTCTGGTGGCCAGCAGGATGTAGGCGGTTCCCTAGGGTGGTGAAGATAATGGAAGTCCAGGGTCAGGGCAGAAGCAGACTAACAAAGTCAGAGTCAATTCAAAGTTGGGGCAGGCAGCTAGTAAGAGTAGTCAGGTCCAGGCAAGGGTTCGTATCCAGGTGGCAGGCAATCATGGTCAGGTTCCAGGCAAGAGGTCAAAATCCAAATAGTCAGGCTAAGGGTGTATGAAGACACGCTTGAGACACTGGACAAAGCAAATAGGAGAAAGCGAGGCTGGACAAGTTAGGCTGGATGAGGCAAGGCTAGAAGGCTAGACAAGGCTGGACAAGTCAAGGCTGGAGAAGGCAAGGCTTGATTATACAAGGCTGGAAGGAAAGGCAGGGCTGCACAGGAATGCAGGAAACAGGACTGCTCAGCAACATGCACTGCAAGGCAGAAGACTCGTTTGCTGAGATGAAGCAGTACTGCAGGGCCCTTGCTTAAATAGGTTAGTCAGCCTGACATCATCGGCGAGTGCCACTCAGCGTTTCCCACTGTGGGGCCTATATTAAGTATGCGTGCCTAAGGGAAGGCTGCAGCCTGGCAGCATCAGCAACATTTCACCGTGACGGGAGGTCCTCGGCAGCATGGGTCAGCAATGGGGGTGAGTGCAGTGGCTCATTGGGCCATCCTGCAAGCCGCCAAACATAACAGTTCCCCCTCCAAAGCCTTTCCCCCATCTTCTGGGCTTGGGTTTCCTGTGGTATATCTTAGAAAACTCAGTTATGAGTTGAGGAGCTTGCAGGTTGGAGGCCAGCTCTGAAGAATTCTCATCGGGTCCATAGTTCTTCCAGGAGATAAGATAATGTAGCTGGTTTTGGATTGTCTGGGAATCAAAAAACTCCTGGACCTTGAACTGAGTGTCTTTTTCCGTAGCCACTTCAAGGGTCTGTAGGGGCAGGCTTCGACAGTGAACCATAGAAAACATCATGAATTTGTAAAGATGCCAGTAGAATGAGCTTGTAAGCTACATTGTCACTCAATGGGAAATGGACTCACAAATTGTGGTGCGAATTTCAGAGATGGCATCTTCAATCGTAGATTTTTAAGCCTTGATACTGTTAATGCAACTCCATCATTGCTCTCTGCTTCAACAGCAGTGGGAAAAAGGAAACTGACTTCAGACAGCAACCACCCAGGGCCCCAACTTTTACAGTTTGGGGAACAAATAAACATGGGGGTAACTAGCTGATGCAGTGCTTATTACCCTTAATCACTAAGCCTGATACTTTTGATGCAACTCCATCATTACTCTCTGCTTCAGTGACAATGGTTAAGGGAAACTGGATTCATACAGCATCCAAGGGCCCTTCCTGGAATTCCTGTCCCAGCAGGTTAACTGCTGGGCAAGAGCCTGAGACCAGAACAAGTCTGAGTGTATGAGGATGGCATCCAAACAGGATGTAGAATAGCGATGACCCTGTGAAACTGTTCATGTGGTTATTATGATAATAAAGACAAAGGACTGCTTTATCAAAGTTGAAAAAATTAAGAAACAGCCATTTTTGTTTAATATCAACAACAAACAATAATTTCATTAAATTATTAACATCAAAGTACAGTGATATTACACCAACAAACAATAAAAAATAGACAGAAATAGTCATTTTGGACAATTTTTATTAAAGAAATAGACAAAAATAGTTATCTGGACAATTTTAATTAAAATAAAAATGAGAGAATATAAGACCGGTGACTGAAACAATTGGCCTTTAAGTGGTTTCCGATATCCCGCCAATACTGAGGTCTTTTCTCCACTATAAAAAATATAAAAATAATTCAGTTATATTAATAATAATAAAGTTATTAGTTTTTAAGTGGAAGAATTTAGTTTACTCTTAGCAACAATACATAGCTAGTTATTGCTTTACACTTTATTGTTAGTTATTCCCTAACAACATTTCTCGTTTGTCTTACAATCATGCCAACTGCCGCAAGAAGGTCGTAAGCCTCACTTGCTTTTCTTCCATTACTTTTATCCCTCACAGATATGATCTCCTCTCTTACCATCCTGTAGATTAGTGATTCTCAACCTTTTTTTGGCCGGGACACACCTGACAGATGGTTCTCACATGCGTGACCATCATGGGGCTAAATGTAAACATATACTCTGCATCCACAGGAACTCCCTTGACCCCCAACAAAAGGTCAGAGCAGAACTTGGACATTCCCTGTACAATTCACCATACAAAAAAGGATATTCTGGTTCTGGTGTCATCTCAGTAGCAGCAAAACAAACTCCCTCTACTACCAGTGTGACGCTTTCACCGGTCTGTATACTGCCGCTTGTGTCTGTTCCTGGGATCCAATCCCTGAATGAGCTTCCCTGGTTACTCAGGAACTCAAATAGTAGTTAAAGTTACTTTCCTTTTACAAAGTCCTCAGGTGGGGTTTGAACCCCCTCCACCTGGATGGGAGGCAGATGCCTTCCCTACTGAGCCAGCAACTCAGTTTCTGAAGTCTTGCTTAAAAAGTTCATCTCCAACAAACAGATCCAATGTTCAAACAGTCTGGCCCCACTGGGCCTACCTGCCACCACCACCATATCTCTTGGGATGGTTTTTCTCGTCCCAGGATACAACCTCCCGCTTGGTAGTTCTCTAGGTACAGTGGATTGGCCTCACCAGCTCCACCCTTAATTTCCCACACCTGTGGCTCCTCTGGACCTACAACCTCTGGGGAAGGAACCAAGGGACGCCTCTAGCCTGGTGTTGCCTTATTTTCCTTCCCCCCTTCTCCTGAATCTTTGGTTTCTATATAGTCTAGCATAGTGACCCCGTCACAACCAGGCACAATAGCCCTCCTTATGAAAAAACAGTAATTTACCACCAATACATGTCCAATTGAGAAAACACAACACATAAGATTGATACAAATGCCTACATGCTAGTAAAATACTTCACCTCTGTTACACACACAAAACTGACCTTCACCAAGTACAGAAAGACCACAAATTATAAATATGGAGACAGAAACTGGAATGAAAAACCAAAAAAGCCACTCTGCATTCTGTGCAAACCTGGAGAAATGGAAAGAGAAATATAGCACCTAACATAGTCCCAGGATCTTCAATAATGCACACAAACTAACCTTCACAATGTTACACCTGTATTATGGAACACACTCAAACAGTAGCAACCCTATCTATGAAAAGGCAACACTACAAATATTAAACCAGGCCCTAAACACTAATACAATTCCTATTAGGAAAACAGAATAAGCCAAGCTGCTATAGATCCCCACACAGAAATAATTGGAAAGCTATACTAATAAATGTTACAAAACAGCTGAAGAGCAGACATCACATAATACCCAATAATTAAAATGGCAGTCAATCAAGAAAAATAAATTTAAAAAGACACCTTTACTTATCCTCTTCAGCAACTTTCCTACTCCTTTCCCTTGCAGACCAAAAGCACTCACCAGAAACAGCAGCGGCTGCTGAAGCTCTGACCTCACGATCCTCTTCTTAGGGCCCAAAAGCAGTCACTCACACTCACACACACACACACACACACACACACACACACACACACACGCACTCTCTCAATTAGACCCCACGACCAGTCTTGGTCTCTCACACACACACACCAGTCATCTTCCTGACCAGTCTCTCACACAGAAACACATCACTTCCCTGACCAGTCTTTCTCTCAATCACACACATGCCTTCTCTTATATATAAGCTCTCAATCACACACAAATGCTGTTGTACCCATTCACACCCACACACACACAATCTCTCACCCAGGCACCTATTCACAACCACACACACAAGCTCTCACCCAGGCTCCCATTCATATCCACACACCCACACCCAAGGATCCCATTCACACCCAGGCTCCCATTCTCACATGCATGCACCGGGCCACATCGCCAAACCTCTTCCTTTGCTGCAGGGATGGGCTCCATTTCCGCTGCGGCTTTATTCCAGTGGACCTTCTTTTTCGCCCCCACAGGGATGGGCTCCCATGGCAAACTTGCTTGGTTGGGGTTGGGTTTCCTCTTCGCCGCCACATGCATGAGCTCCTGTGGCAGCCTTGCTTGGTCAGGATCGGGTTTCCTCTTCACTGCCATGGGGATGAGCTCCCATGGTGACCTTGATTCATTGGGGTCAGGCTTCTTCACCGCCGTGGGGATGAACTCCCATGGCAGCCTTGCTCGGTTGGGGTCGGGTTTCCTCTTTGCCGCCACAGGGATGAGCTCCTGTGGTGGCCTTGTTTCATTGGGGTTAGGGCCGGGCTTCGACACTGTCACTCCTTCCAGCCCCACTTCAAACCACCCCACCCCGGGGTTATGCGATGCCCCTTCTTCCTGCCTCACTGGCCAATCAGAGGCTTCCTCCCTTTTTTCTCCTCCCTCTGGCAGGTAGAAGGGAGGAGGCTTCCCATTGGACAGTGGGAGCAGGAAGAAAGAAGGCTTCCCATTGGTCTGTGGGGGCAGGAAAAAGGGAGAAGGGAAGCACAACTGGGGCAGTGGAACACCAGGAGCTGTGGCACACCTGCTGTTGCTTGGCGACACACCTGTAGGGAACCACTGCTGTAGATAATTAATCTTTCAGGTATTCCCATCTGGTGAACTTCAAGTAAGTTAGGAAATTTCATTAACTGAGGTAATTTTTTATTCATTTCTTACTCTGATGGTTATCTTAAGTATAGCAAGCGAATATGGCAGTTTATATTCTATAAAAACAGTTGCTTAGCTGTCAAATGCAGATGAAAGGTATGTATGATAAAACATAATTTTCCTGACCAGTTTTTGCCATAAAGCTTTCAGATTTTGTAGAAAATAGTTATTTTTTTTTTAATAAAGGAAAATATTGTAAGAGTGGCCATTTTTTTCTTTTTTTTGTTTTGTTTTATGGCTTGGTGACTGTTTTGTCAGCAGGAGCTATTGCATCACATAAAAACATGGATTGAAATGTCATGGTTTTGTAAAAGAAAATGTACTACAAAAATGAAATTTAACAGACAGTTTTTGATTTTGGATTAATTCCTTTATATCACAATGTCAGCCTACTGGCCTATACAGTAGTACATCAGAGTAATAGCATAATACCTTACTGTTTGTTTGGTATACAACACAGGCCTCAATTTTGCAAAATTCTTGAGTGATGTATGTGACTGGGACTCTGAAAATATGAGGTCTGTAGCATTTTTTTTTTGCTTATGGTGTAAAAAGACTTGGAAGATATGCCGTTGAATTTTACTTGTACATCATTTTTTTATTATCGAAATTTTGCAGAATAGAAACCAGATTGATTTGGTAAATTCAGGGTAAGGAAGGACCCATGTTACTGCTAAAGTTGATCCCTACAACATTCGTGTTTCTTGCTGCAAGTAGGAAAACCCAACATTAGTTTCTGGCCAATATTTAGTCTGATTCACTATTTCTTTATGGTATCCATAATTATTTTCTCAAATATGTTATTTATTGCACATATGATGATTAGTAAGAGGAATCCAGATATAGATTTGTTATGGCTTTATGGCTCAGTTCATCCATTAAGAGGGTGGAAAAGATGATGAAAAGCTATTTGTTCTTTTTTGACCATTCTATGTAACTAATTTGTTCTATTGTAAACCGGGGTGAAGGCTTCTGCTAAACCTCGGTATATAAAAAACTGCAAATAAAATAAATAATAAAAATAAATAAAATTTGAGAGAGTCAGGTGAGACTTTCAGTGCACAGTCTTGATGCATGACTTATTACATCAGCCCCTGAGATAGGATACGAGGACGATGTAGCATAGAAAGGGAGTGGAATGTGTGGTTAGAGAGTTAGGCTGCTTGTGTAGTAGGTCAGGTCTGCCAATGCAACTTTTAAAAAGTGGAATGCCATGATGTCTGGCAGACGAAGCTGTGCTATCTCTTTAAAAGCAGGAAAGAAATGCTGTCAAACTGGTACTTTTGAGACCTTTTCCTGACACTTCGTTTACACTTTATGTGAATGAAATATTAAAGAGTAAAAGGAAAAAAAAATGTGACATGGCCCAGCTCCCATGATTTTCCATGGGAGGAAAAGAAAATCATTTAAATACACTTTCTCTTACAGAATATAATGGAAGCTGCATGGCAAAAGGGAGGCCAGTCGTGAAACAGTAAATTTATTCAGGGTGGAGGCCTCTGGTTGAAGAATAAATCCCACACATTTGTGTGGGCAAATAACTCCTTGCCTGTGGTGCCTCCAAATCCCACTCACCCCAAATAGCTTTAGTTAAGCTGCCAGGAATATAGTTTGTCAGCTCTGACTATATCCTGAATAAACAGTTTTTATGGCAGTTGTTCCAGAAAACTTGAATAGTTTCTATTTTTAGAAGAGAGGCTGAAAACTGAAGGTGTTGAATAGAGCCCTTTACTATTTCCTTTACATTTCATTTTTAAAAGTCAGATTTCTCCATCCTTAATTAAACTGGCTAATGGAAATTATGGCTATTATTCCAAAGTGAAAAGGGGAGCGGCAAAAATCATCACAAGGCTTGTCAAACAGAACAGAGCTAGCAGTGTGAAAAGAACTTGCTCTTTAATGAAGCACAAAATGCCAAATAAATAAAAAGGAGACCCTGAAGGTGCGCACAGAAACAATAACTGGAATGAAAGGCATAAAAAGGTTAAAATCCTATAAAAAAGAAAAAATAATCAAAGTCTCAATATGGTGGTGTTTTGGCAAAGTGCATGCTGTTTAGTAAAAAAAACAAACAAACAAGAAATACTAGTCAAAAATAATAACAAAAGACCAGTGATGGAAATGATAACAAAAGCACAATGAAAATGTAAAGAAATCAAACATTATCTGTAAATGAATATACTATTGATGGCTCAATATGAAATGGTGACTGCTATCTCACAATCAGTATTTATCCAACCAATCATAAACTTCTCTGGAGAAGTGGAGATTAGACTAACAAATATCTGAGGATCGACCAGCAGGAGTGCCTGTTGTGTTGCAGATTGTTGGGGATTGTCTGGTCTGGTGTTAGTCTTAACGGTAGGAGTCATGCTACAGTCCTCATAAGTTGATAGACATGGTAGGAAATTTAGTTTTGAACAACTTGACAATAAAAATTATATAAAAATATGAAAATGACAATTGACAATGAAAAAACAAAGAGGAAAAACATAAAAATAAACAATGAAGGCAATAATAGCAATTCTAATATAAATAATGAGGTTCATATTCAAAAGATTGGTAAGTGGTAAAGTTATCCGGACAGCGACACTTATCTGGGTAAAAGTAAATATTGGGGCTAGTCATGCAGATGTCAGTATGAGGGCCCACTGTCAGCATTGAGTATTTCACAATTGTTAGCCTTAGGATGCTACTGAGTTTTTGGCCTTGACCTTACAATGATACATATGTCTATTTGCACTGCAACTGTACTTGTGAATGTAATTGGTTTTCCTATTTAAGGAATATTGTACATTTGCTGGTTGGTTAAATAAATAGGTTAAAAAAAGTAATACTGAATATACTTGGTTAAAGTTACCCAGATGAGTAACTTTGCCGCTCACTAAGCTTTTTTGGATATTGAATAAAATCAGTAGCAGGCCTGTGGCACATTGACCCTTCCATATCCCCTAACTAAAAAATAGTGGCGCCAAATTTCTACTACACCAACCCCATCCCTGATCCCCCAAAGGTTCCCCTGAAGCCCAACAAGATGAAGAGAGACCCCTACCTCTTTCTGCTGGGCTGAAAACTATGAGCCATGCAGCTAATAGGTACTGGCACTTAGTATTAATTTATTCCCTTTACTCTGGGTTGAACAGATCCAATCCCCTTTCAGAGCTGAATTCTGAATGGGGGTTGATCTTTTCCCTATCAATGACTTCTGAATAGAGATTGGTCCAGACATTGACAGGGAAGGAGCCAATCCCTGTTCAGAACTCATTGATGGGCTACCTGTAAATTATCAAATTCAATTTAAGGCATTATCAATCCTATTTAAGATTCGATATGATAGCTTATCATGTTTTACTGACAATTTGTCCATCTATGTTCCATTCAGGTAGTTACATTCTGCATCTCAAAATCTGCTTGTGTTACTTTCAATAAAAATGAGTAGGCTGTAACTACTCGGAAAAAGGTGTTATTTGTTGCAGACCCTGAATTATGGAATTTACTTCCTTTATAACTATACAATGAATGTGATCATTTGCGATTCTCAAAAAAACTGAAGGCAGTTTTTCATTTAGCATTTTGATAAATTAGGATAAATTATATTCATGTTACTCTATTTTTTGTTTGAAGAATGTTATTACATTCAGTATTATCAGTGTAATTATTGAAATCCATACTGAATAATATGTGATTGGATGCTGTGGAATACAAAAAAATGTAAATAAAATAAATAAAAAATAAGGGACCAATTCCCAATCAGATCTCAGTTATTTATTTATTTATTTTTATTTATTTATTTGTTCAACTTTATATACCGGCTTTCAAATACATGTCAAGGCGGTTTACAAACATGGAATTTGCAGTAGCAAATTCAAAATAAAATGAAAAAATAAAATAAAATAAACAACTTATCTAAATTTTACATTCTTTCATTAGCATTAAGTTAAAATTATATTAAAGTTAAAACAATAAAAACACTTTAAAAACTAATACATTTAGAAGTAATTCTATAATAAATGAATCCGTCACCCAACGTTCCCTTAGATAACATTACCCAATGTTCCCATGTCTCTGTTCCTCATTTCAGTGTTAAAATTAATAGCTCCACTTCTTCCACTAACATATCCTAATAACAGATCAATTAGTTTGACTAAACGCCTGCTGAAATAGCCAGGTCTTTATCTGTTTCTTAAAGCTATTGATGTTGTCCTCTAGGCAAATAGCAGCTGGGAGGGAATTCCATAATCTGGGACCAGCCAGTTGTGAATCGTGCTTGTATTATTCACCCCAGAGTGAAGGGAATAAATGTATTCTAAGTGCTGGTACCAAAGCTGTTAGCTGTATTGACAGTATTCAGCCCGGCAGTAGGAGGTAAGAGCCTCTCCTCTTCCTGCTGGGTTTCTAGGTCACTTTTGGAGGTTCAGAGTTGGGGTGACAATTTGGTGTTGCACCATTTTTAGTTACGGTTATGTGAGGGGATCAGTGTGGCTTGGTCTGCAACATTTTTTTTAAATCTTAGGAGGCAGTAGGATCCAACACTACTGGGCCCTCCTACAATTATTTCAATTGTAATCCAGGTAGCTTTAAGCCTGGTATTTGTCTGATGCAAGTAACCCACGTAAATTGATGCAATCCAGAAACCTCCAAGGTTGCATTTTTCAGAAATGCTTCCCATTCCACATGCAGGACCCCAGAAACAGGCCAATCTCCAGAGCCTCAATGCATAGATGAGACAATAGTACAGAGAAGAGGGTTTAAGTTTGTTAAGAACTGGGGAACATGCTGAGGAAGTGGGAGCCTATTCCAATAAGATGGGCTCCACTTTAACCAGAATGCAATCAGGCTGCTGGCACTAACCTTTAAAATGGAGATAGAGCAGCTTTTAAACTAGATAATGGAGAAAGCTGACAGTAACTCAACAGTTCATGGTTCAGAATTGTAAGGTTTGTGGACCCTTGTTGCTGAGGGAAGGTTGGCTGAACCTACAGGGAAGGCCTCGTAGGTCCTCCCCTACAGCTGGCGGTACTAAGCTGGTTGGAGACAGATCAGTAGCTTCACTATACCAGCCCCTTTCCCCTTGGGTTGAGCCCTCAGGTTCCGGAGACTGGCAGATGTTAGGCATGAGTCTCTTAGGAGTTGTTAGAATGAGAATGGTAAAGGTTCAAGCTAAGCTCATAGGAAGGCAGCTGGCAAGAATGGTCAGAGTTCAGGTTAAGCTCAATGGTAGGCGACTGACAAGAATGGTCAAAGTGCAGGCTAGGGTCGAATCCAGTAGTCAGTCCAAAGGCAGATGTGGAAGACACTTGGAAGGATGGAGACAACAGGGCTGGGAGGATGAGACAGGTTGGGCTGGAGAGACGAGGTAGGCTGGCCTGGATCAGGAATGTAGGAAGACAGCAACTTACTCTACAGGATGCAGGTGATCTGTTGCTGAGACAGGGAGTGAGGGTCCTGTAAGGCCCTTTACAGGGCTCTGAGGCTGATGTCAAAATTGGGCACTGTGGGTACTTTCCCACTCCGTGCCCTTTAAGAACAGCCGAGTCGGATATGCAGAGAGGGAGCAGAAGCAGCAACGAAAACATAAAAAGAATGAAGTATCTTTGAAGGATACTAACAAAACAGGGAAGTTAGGGCATCCGTATAGAAATAAATGCTAAAGTAGCCCAGGTGCCTTCAACTAAAGGGCAGACAGAGCACAATTTCCAAATTACCTATGTTAACTGATAAGCAAGTTGTTACTATAAAAAAAACCATACATTGAAATGTCTGTAGTAAAAATACTAGAAGTCTAAAAAATAAGTTGGAAGAATTAGAATGTATAGAACTGAATGAAGAGATGGATATAATTGGCATCTCAGTGACCTGGAGGAAGGAGAATAACCAATGGGACACTGTGATACCAAGGTCTACATTATATCACAATGATAGCATGGATCAAATTGGTGAACATGTGGCACTATATGTTAAAGAAGGACCCAAAATACAGCAAGGAAGATGGTCTATCGAAGCCATGAGGATAATAAAAAAAGGATAGATCAGGAAGTCCTTAAAAACCTTTTATTGTATGTAGATAAAAAAATGCTATACAGTTGCCTGACTCTGGCCTGAGTTTCACCCTCTCACATAGGGCTGCTTCAGGGGCTATAAAAATAATAATAAAAATAAAATTCCATACATATAAAACATTTATATACATATATATCAACATACTTTCAAATAAAAAGATAAATAAATGCAAAGGCCACAGAAATAAATAACAATAATACATTTAAATATCAATAAATATCATCCGCTGCCGAACTCCGTTTTGCTAGGGAGTTCCCTAGCGCGCACGTGCGCGCCCATCCCCGAGATTTGAAGGCTCCACGACGTGCTAGGGCTGCCAGCCCTCCGCGGATGACATCACTTCCTCGGGCCTATATAAGGCAAGCTCTGACAACCAGAGCTTGCCTTTGCAACTGGTTCTCTCCTTAGTTGTGTTGGCTCCTTTCTATTTTAGCCTCTTCAACGACCTCGTCTGACCGCTGCCAGAACCTGACCTCTGCCTGTTCAACGACCTCGTCTGACCGCTGCTGGAACCTGATCTCTGCCTGTCCAACGACCTCACCTGACCGCTGCCTCTCCTGGTCACTCTGCCTGTTGCCTGTCATCTGACCTCCAGTCTTGAACCTGACCGCGCTCCTCTTCTGTCTGTGGGCACGCCGGACTTCCATTTCACAGGAGACCCTGCGAGGCCCACCTAAGTCCAAGTGGCCCGGGTCCCTACGGGCTCCTCCCGGGGGGACCTCGGGCTTCCAGTGGTGAAGCTCTTCCTAGCCTCTGTCTCCTCCAGTGCTCCGCTCCCTGAGGGCAGTTCCCTCCTGATCCCTATCAAGAGTTCCTCCACTGCCTCAGGACAAGGATTCACCCCCGAGCATAACAATATTAAATAAATGCTCATGGGATCTAATGATTTTAGTCATCAAAACATCTATAAAAAGAGAAGAGACATTGAAAAATGATCTAGACAAACAATTGGAATACCTTAAACGTAATGATTTATGTTTTGAAATTATATACAGTGGTTATAAAAAAAAACCTAGAGAATTTCACTAAAGAATTAAAATCCTTAAAATTCGAGAAATTTAAATGTGATGAACAAGATTATAAGGCAACTTTATAACATACACACATAAGAGTGTACATTCGAGGTAAAAAGCCTGTGAGGGAGTCAGTTGGACCATTAGATGATGAAGGGATAAAAAGGGCACTAAAGGAGTGTTGCATTTTCAATAATCATATGACTGCAAGTAAACAGTGTTTTAATATTATTTTTAAAGAGTTTTTTTGTGCAAAACTCATCTTACTTCATATTTTGTTGATTCAGCTTCAATTGTCACCCCTAACAATGATCTAAATTGTTCAATTGCTGTAGTGTGTGCTGCAAATGACTTATGAAAATGTTCAACCAAAGACAAACTTTGGAGAGCCAATTTTGACACTTGGACCGTTGAGTCTGTAGATTTTCTTGTGGTTCTATGATCTGAAGCATTAGATCTAATGCACATTTATTTAGAATGGAGATCCACTTGTTCATAAATTCTTCATTATCTATAAAGAACTTGGGTTCTTTATTGATCCTAATTCCCTACGGGATAATATGTTCGACATACTGCATCAAAGTCAAGCTGTGTAATTCTGTGCATACTAAGCATTCATGCTGAATTAAGAGGTTCTAGCCATGGCGATGGGAAATCTGACGTATCTACATCATCAAAGATTGAGCTTTCTTTCAACAACGTGGATATGTGATCTTCCATGTACCTAAATTCCTGAGTTCATGGAGCAATGTGTGGTGGAGAGGATGACACTGATGCAATAATAGATCACCAAACTAATGGTAAGTCCAAAAAATCCACAGGGAGTTGTACCACAATGATATAAGTGAAGTACCTTGAAAAATAATCATACAAAATCACTTCATGGTTAAGCAACTAAATGCCATCTTACTAGTCAATGAAGTGATTTTGGTTATCATTATTTAAAATTAGTAGCACACATGTGCACACTAGGCTTATTTAAAATCGAATGCGCACTTGCGCGGATGATTTAAAATTACATAATATATGAGCTCACACTCAAATATGCAATTACATGGGCGCACACGTGGTTATTTTAGTGTCACCATCTCTGTGTGTAATTATCCTCAGTTTATGTGCTGAGGCAAGTATTTTATAATGTATCAGGTAAATTTTAAAAACCTGGTGCATGCCAAAACTGGGAGATACACACACAAGTCGGGCCAGCGTGCGCCGAGCAGATTTTAAAAGCCGCCCGAGTACACGCATATCTCCTGCTGTGTGCACAAATGAAAAGTTCCAAAAAGGGGCGGGGCCTGGGTATGATTTGGGCAGGGCATGGGCATTCCTGGATTTCAACTTCAAATTAGCGCATAAATACTTACATGTACAAATGCGTGCCAAGGTCCCCTATTGCGTAACTTTACTTCTGCTATGGATGTCATGTAAGTTTGTAAAACAAACATTTCTAGGTAGATCGGTGGGATTTTGAAGGTCTGGGCTAACAGGGGAGAAGGGAGGCTATTAAACTAGGGTGGTTTGGAAGACCTATCCCTTACCTGGGCAAACTGGGAACGAATTGGGAAAATTGTTAATGGCATGAGTGGGTGTGTCTATTAAAATTCCCCCACGTATGCAGTAGAATCAGCTTTTTCACACACAGGCAGGTGTCCACTTAAAATTGCACGCACATGTGCGCGCACGTTATAAAATGACTGCGTCCCTGGATGCAGGCTGACAAATGTGCGGAGATGTGCACTCGCATGCCTGTTTAATGGTGACCATCTAAATGTATATTTTGTTTATGAAATATTATTACATGCACATAGTTTTAAGAACCATTTCACCCAGACTCTCCATCCAAAAACTGCAAGTATAAGAAAAATATGAGTTGAGCGCCATAACTTGAATAGCAAGCGTAAAAGCGTGTAAAAGTAGCATACACACTGCTTACAAAATACTTGCTCATGTGCACACTTCCAAGCCCCGCCCTGGATGCCTTTGAAACACCCTCTTTTACACTCATGTACAAGTATGTGCAAAATGGAAAGTTTGCAAGTATTTCTGATCTTCTGAAAATTCACTTACAGCGGATAATGACTACTTAAGCGTAACTATGACGATTTTTACACACAAACACAAACCCAGCATAACACTTCCAAAATTCACCCCTAAATATTCAACATGTAAAAACTATTCATTGTCAAAACCAATTATTGTAATGCCTGCTCTGCGTGTTGATTTAGAAGGAATTATAAAGCAAGAACTTTTAGCAGTGCTGATTTTCTGGGAGGTCACATCATATTGGCAACCAGGAACTTTCTGGAATGGTGGCAAATTGCTTTCTCCCCCGCCACTGCAGCCAGGGTGGAAGGTGGAGGCCACCGCTGGTCTAGGGCCGGTGTGTGTTTCCCTTTTAAGAAAATTATTGTTCACCATTAGTCATAGTTAACAGGAAGTAGGAAACGCTATAGTCCATTGTGATACCATCAAAGGAGCAATTATAGTGACCCCCTGCCTAATCTCGTCATATAACAGTATAGTCACAGAAAATCTTATTAAATGTTTTTTTCTCACTTTTAAAATGTTTGCTTTTCACACACGATGATTTCCATTGTGGTCCTAAATCTTAACTACTTCAGACATTTTGCAGTAACCTTCCATATTTTGGTGCTTTTTTTTTTTTTTATTTGTTTCTTATTTGCATGCTAGAGGCAGCACCTCCTCTTTTATCTGAGCTGAAATCTCGTGCATGCTGCCACACACAAGGCATACGTGCAGAAAGATAACACACCAGAGACCGGAACCGAAGCTCTGCTTTGAAGAACAGTGGTGGAAAAAAAAAAAATAGAACAAGGGATTACTTTGAATGGTACTGCCAAGATCAATTCAACAGCTTGAAAACTGCTGATAAACACAGTTGAAAAAGGAATTTAAGTCCCCAGTTCAATGAGGCCTGCTTGTCCAGATAGGCTTGGATGGCTGCCAGCGGGTGAATCAGATGTCAATTGGGTTTGCACTGTAGGAGACAATCTGTTCCAGCAGCTCTGGGCCCTGAAAAAAAAGAAGGAATCTGAAGAGGTTCCCATATAGCATATCCTGCCTTTCACTCTACCGGCACGCAGAACCTGCTGTATTGCCAAGTTTCTCTGGGGATAGGCTTGTTCAGTGCACGCTATTGGAAGGAAAGCAGTCTCTCTCCTGTTTATCTGCTATCACTGTGTTAAGTTTTTGTTCATTTGTTTTCCATGAAGAAGGCTGATAGAATTAATTGAAATTGCTGCTCCTCTTTGTAAGGCTAAATCTGACATTGGTTTTTGTTTTGTTGGGAATAGAAAAACATCATGAGGAAATACCTTTGCAAACTGAAATTTTGTTTCAGTTCTAGGAAGTAAAGTGGGGTTATTTTAATAACAAAAAATGAAACTGTGGATTTTTACTCTTCCTCGAGTTCTAATCATTCACAAACAGACTCGTGTGATTGAATCAAACACCACATCAGTCAGTATATATGTTCTGATGAAGCTGGCTATGGATTTAAATCTACAGAATAAGGAATTTAAAAAATGTTGAATTTATGGCCAAATTAAAGGAGGGCCTTTTCTCTAAAGCAATTCAGGGACACATACAAAAATGTACACATATACATAAGAAATGCCGTGCTGGGTCAGACTTAAGGTCCATCAAGCCCAGCTTTCTGTCTCCGACAGAGGCCCTTCCAGGTTACAAGTACTAGTACTGCTCTTAACATTTCTATAGCGCTACACGGCATAGGCAGCACTGTACAAACATACAAAAAGACCGTCCCTGCTCAATAGAGCTTACAATCTAATAAGACAGGACAGATTTACAGATTTTGCTAACATTGGCAAAAAGTTTAGCATTTACCAATGTCACTCATGAAAATGATGAAAAGAATTGGTCTATGGACTGATCCCTGCTGCACACCCACTAGTAATGCCCCCTTCCTTGGATTGAGCTCCATTTGCCACAACCCTTTGTCACCACCCTCACAACCAGTTTCTAACCCAGTTATGGACTTTTCCCTGCCTTGACCTCATCCTCTGGCAATAGATTCCAAAGCTTGATTGAGCATTAAGTGAAAAAATACTTCCCATGGTATGTTTTAATTCTGCCGATTTCTAGTTTCATTGAGTCTTCCCTAGTACTACTGTTGTTTGAAAGGGCAAATAACTGTTCCCTATTTATCCTGTCCACTCCACACATGATTTTATAAATTTTAATCATATCCCTTTTTAGCTACCTCTTTTCCATGCTAAAGAGCCCTAATCAGTTTAGTCTTTCTCCAGAAGAGAACGGTTCCGTCCCCTTTATCATTTTTGTTGCCCTTCTCTATACCCTTTCTATGACCGCTATGTCTTTTTTGAGATGGGATGGCCAGAACTGCACACAATACTTAAGGTGCGATTACATCATAGATCTATACAAAGTCATTATGATATCCTCAGTTTTGTTCTCTATTCTCTTCCAAATAATTCCTAACAGTTAATTTGCCTTTTAAACCACCACTACCACACACTGAGCCAAAGATTTAAAGGTATTGTCCACAAGAACTCTGAAGTCCTTTTCCTGGGTGGTGACTCCTAGCACAGAACCCAGCATCATGTACTTAAAGTTGGGATTATTTTTCCCTACGTGCATCACTTTGCACTTCTCTATATTAAATTGCATCTGCCATTTAGAAGAGCAGTCTTCTAGTCTCACAAGGTCCTTCTGCAATTCTTCATAGCACATTGCCTTTTTAAAGATTCAAAACAATTTTATATCATTTGCAAATCTGGTCACCTCACTCATCATCATTAGTGAATATGCTAAATATTACAGGTCCCAGCATAGATCCTGGGGCACTCCACTAATGACCTTTCTCCATTCAGAAAACTGACCATTAGTCCTACCCTCTGTTTCTGTTTTTTATCCAGTTATCAATCCACAATAGGACACTGCCCCCAATCCCATGATCTCCCAATTTCCTGAGGAATAGCTCATGAGGGACTTTGTCAAATGCCTTCTAAAAATTCAAATACACTATGGGGCAGATTTTCAAAGGGGTACGCGTGTAAGATACGTGCATACCCCTCGAAAACCTGCCCCAAGTTCCCCCTGCGTGCGCCGAGCCTATGTTGAATCGGCTCGGCGGCATGCGCAAGCCCCAGGATGCACGTAAGTCCCGGGGCTTTCCTGGGGGGGCATGTCAGGGTGTGTCGCGGTGGCACATCATCCGGGTGCAGGGCTGTGGGTGTGGTTCCAGCCTGGGGGCATTTCGGGGGCGTGGTCGAGGCCTCCAAAACAGCTCCCAGGCCGGGGAATCACACAGCCAGCACGCACGAGTTACGCCTGCCTCGGGCAGGAGTAACTCTTCAAACAAAGGTAGGGGGGTTTAGATAGGGCTGCGGGGGTGGGTTAGGTAGGGGAAGGGAGGGGAAGGTGCAAGGGGGTGGAAGGGAACAGAGGCAGGCTGCGCGGCTCGGCGCGCACAGGCTGCCGATTTTGCACAGCCTTGCGCGCGCCGACCCCGGATTTTAAAGGATACGCGCGGCTACACACGTATCTATTAAAATCTGGCATACTTTATTAAAATCTACCCCTATATTAACTGGCTCACCTTTGCCTGCATGCTTATTTACAACCTAAAAAAAAATCTAGTACATAAGAACATAAGACTTGCTATGCTGGGTCAGACCAAAGGTCCATCAAGCACAGTATAGTGTTTCCAACAATGTCCAATCCAAGACACAAGTACCTGGCAGGATCCCAATGAGTAGATTCCATGCTATTTATCCCAGAGATAAGTAGTGGATTTCTGCAACTCCACCTTATGGTTTATGGATTTTTCCTCCAGGAACTTGTCCAAACCTTTTTGAAACACAGTTACACTAAAATCTTTTACCACATCCTCTGGCAACGAATTCTAGAGTTTAATTATATATTGAGTAAAAAAGTATTTTCTCTTATTACTTTTAAATGTATCACCTAGTAACTTCATTGGGTGTCCCCTAATCTTTGGCAAGGTAAAATTTCCCTTTGCAAAAACCATGTTGACTCTTCCCCATTTAACCATATCTATTTATATGGTCAAAAATTTATTTTTAAGAATAGCTTCAACCAGTTTGCCTAGCAAAAGTAGCATGATATGTTTGGATATCTTCAATAATTGAAAAATGATAACTAATACTTGCTTATAGCTAGAAAGAGTATATTATGGTAAATGCCTGCTAACAAACCTACTTTATTTCGGGTCGAGATCTTTTTTTGCAGTTTTCATGTCAAGGCCGCTGAGAATATAGAAAGAAAAACCTTTGAAACAGGCTTCCCAAAGCTGTTGTTGACCCCACAGCTGGTCCAGTTTTCAGATTATTCACAGTGAATATACATGAGACAAATTTGCATATGCTGGATGTCTAGAGAATATCCTGAAAACAGTTGGCTCTTGGGTTGCCAGGTCAGGTTTGGGAAGTCCTGCAGAAAAGGGTCTTGAAATGGGAAATAATATCAGTCCATTAAAAGTTTTGTAATGTATTTTAGTATATTTTTATTGTGCCCTAAATAAGAAATTACAAAAGAGAACATAACATGCAAAGTTAATTAGGATAAGTAGGATAAATTTATGAAGGGAAGATAAATAGACAAGAGTGTCAATTAGTAGCAATTGTATTGATGCTCTTTTTGAAATGAGTGTGAGTGGAACCTTTGTGAATGGTGTTGTGGGGAGGGGAATTGTGATATCTTTTATTAGATCAATCAAAAAATGCATATGTAGGTATCAGTGTGCATGAGCTTTTAAGGATTCAGAAGAGTGATACAAAAGACCAATTGCCAAAAATTAAAGGTGAGACAGAAAAGGAATTTCCAGACTGCATTTGAATCTTGGGGATCCCTGAATTTCAGGTAAATGCCTTAGAAACAATCAACAGATAAATACAATGCACGGTTAAAAAATTGAAAGGGATCTAGATATTTCCGACTTCCAATTTAATCATGTATTCATTCATCTGCCACCCAGTACAATTGTATATCAGTTATGTTTCATTTTTAAAAAATAGTTTTCGATCGGTCTCTCAATTTTACAGGGTATATTAAAGGAGTACTAGCACTAGTAGAAGATGCCTACTATGTTTTTTCGAATAACGATATCCCCCCTACTGATAATTATTCTGACAACTCCATCTCACAAAATATCTGTTTAAAACATAAATTTTAAAAGCATCCCAGAAAATATTTTAAGAAACAAAGTATAATCCTGGATCTTGAGGTTTAAGATGAAGGTGTTTTTATTTTTCTTCCTTTGAGTTGATTTTTCTTTAGCCCTTATATAAAAATAGTTAAGTACAGTTAATTTACTTCCCCAATTAATTTTAGTAAAGCAGTTAACTGCATTGTTCAAGACAAAATGTGATTATTGGATTCTATGTTAGTAAACGTATAATGACTTGTCACTGTTTGCAGCATTTAATGAGATTTCCCGGTTGGTTTTCATTCAGCTATTCCTCCCGGCAATAGGACTTACTGTATGTTGAAATGTGCTGGCACAAAACATTTATTAATGGGATACTGTGAATGCTACTTTAGCCCCAAGCCATGTCTATCAATCGCTCCTGATTTTTAAGGACATTTCTCATTTAGTCTTGAGCAATTCCTCCTTTCCATCTTTATCTTTATCATGGTGTTATCCTTCATATAATATTGGCATTTTTTCCTTATTTCCAAAAGTAAAAGGAGATGCAGTGAATTGCTGACAATTCTTTTAACCCTGTCTGTAATTAGTGTCACAACATAAAGAAAAATGCCCCAGGCTGCTATATTCTGCTAAATGCATATCTGTAATTTGTTTTAGGTTTTTTTCCCCCCTAATCTTGGTAATGCTCTCTCTATGCATCTCCTATGCATAGTGTTATAAGCTGAACCATGTTGCAATACATTATCATCCTTATTTTTGTATGTAAGAGCCACCTTATCCTTTTTCTGACATGTCGCCCCCTCCCTATCCTTTCCCCCAATGACATGTCACACATCTGGAATGGGGCAGAGGGAGCGCACTGAGCATGCGTCCAATCGAATGTCAGCATGTAAGAAGGGCAGAGAGCTGAGATCGGATGGCTTCATGCCAGCCTTAAATGTCCCTCCTTGCAACAGTTTCAAATCACTTTCAGATGCATGACTTCAGATATATCAATCTGAGATTATAAAAATGCAAATCATTTTATTTGTGCACCTTTAAACAAGGGTGCAAAATAGTGATGTTTCAGAACAAAGTCCGGGGTAATCTCGGTGCTTTATTATATTTTAGAAATGAAATGAAATCATATGTATCCTACTGCTCCCTCCTGTCCTCCCCCCCCCCCCGATAATTTAGGCAGGAGTGGAGAGGGCTTACATTGAACATTACTTCCCTAAGTAACTTTAATAGAACCTAATAGAACAGGTTCTTTTCAAATTTTTTTGGGTGGGGAGGAAAGGGGAGAAGCTTATGTTCGAGAACCTCTGCTCCTTTGGTTAGAGTGCACGAGCAGGAACATAGAGTAACTCAGCTAAGGCAAGAAAGACTTGGACTACAACCAGCCCTGGATTTGCTTGCGACTAGGGTGACAAACATTTAGGGCAGCAGACTGGCTAAGATTGCTGCCTTTCAGCCCTGCTGCCTCTCATTCAGCAGAGAACAGCCCTCTCCTACCCTGTAACAGACCCTTGCAAGAGGTGGATGGGTGAAAGCACTAAAAAGTGCCTGGGCAGCAAAACCCTAAATCCATCCCTGGCTACATTTAATAAATAAATAAAACAGCAGAAATAGCAGTGACACCAAACTGGCAGAACAAGCAACACTTTTAATCACTTTGAGGTGAATTTTAAAAGCCCGGCGAGTGCATTAATTAAGGGATGCTCGAATAAGTCGGGCTCACGTGCGCTGAGTGGATTTTAAAAGCCTCCCGGATATGCGTGTATCTTCTGCAGCACGCACATCTCGAACGTTTTCAAAAAAGGGGCGGGGTGGGCATGGTCTAGGTGGGGCAGGGGCATTTGGGGGCGTGAACCAGATATGTGCACGTAAATACTTGTGCACCCTGGCACATTCCGAGATTCTGTACCGTGTAATTGTACTTCTGCTGTGAATGACATGTAAGTTAAAAAAATAAAAGTATTGAGCCAATTTGGAGGGGTTTAAATGGTCTGAGGGTAACTGTGGGGCATGTACAGCATCAACTAGGGGGGGTTTGGAGGATCTATCTGTTAACTGGGCGAACTGGTGGATGAACTGGTAAGCTGTGAATGGTGTGGGTGCGCGCCCCTTTTAAAATCCCCCAATGTACATGGTAGAAGTGGGATTTGCATGCATATACGCACATCCACTTAAAATTTGGTGCACATGTGTGCACAGCCAGAATATTTTATAACGTGTGCATATGTTATAAAATGGCTGCTGCCCCGGATGTGGACTGATGTATGTGTGCAAATGTGCACCTGCACTGGTTTGAAAGTTACCGCCTTTGTGTTCTCATCTTATTTATGAACAAATAAACAGTCACATCTAGTACTACTTTCAACATAACTGTTTATTTTGGTGTGTTAGGTTTTATACTTTTAAAAGTAGTTTGATCCAGTGCAGCAGATACTGGCATAAGCTTGCTGGGCAGACTGGGTGGATCATTTGGTCTTTTTCTGCCGTCATTTTTATGTTTCTATGTTTCACTTTTTGTCTATACCTATGAGCTTTCAGTTTTGTTCCCAGGGTTTAGCGTGTGGTGCCGGGAAAAGGAGGAAATGGGTTGAGATGGAGGCAGACAGAATAGAGGAAGGGGAACCTATTCTAATGGAATGGGTTCCACTTTAATCAAGTGCAACCAGCCTGCTGGTGCTAACATTTATAAAGGAGATAGAGTAGCTTTTCAACCATGGGGGAAAGCTGATAGTCATACAGAAACACATGGTTCAGAGGGATATCTTTCGAAGGTACTTGTAAAACAGGGAAGTTAGAATAAACCAATAGAGAAGTTGTGTTTAAAGGCTGAAGTAGTCCAGACAGACATTCTGTAGACGAAGGGCACCCAGATTGAAATGACTCTAAACTGCTTGTATGATTTGCTACAAACAAGTTGTAAATAAAAAGAGAATTGAAAGTATAAATAAAAAACTTACTTTAAAGTATCTGTATGCAAATGTCAGAAGTCTGAACGGTAAGATTTGTGAATTAGAATGTATACATTATACGAGGATATAGACATTATAGGCATTACAGAGATAAGGAGGACAACCAAATGGACACTGTGAGGGGCGTCAATATATGTAAAAGATAGCATAGAGCCAATCATAATAAAAATGCTGTATGGAATCCTTATAGACAGAAATTCCATATGTGATGGATAAGAGTATAGCAGTTGGTGTATACTATCAGCAACCTGTCAAAAATGAAAAAACAGACTGAAATGCTAACCCATGGCCGGCCTCTCTCACCCGGTGTCGTGCTGCGGCAATGGAAGCAGGTCTGGGCTCCCTGGTGGTGACGGGGAGGTGCTATCGATATTGCCCTCCATTTTCATGTCCCTGGGTGCCGCTGCTGCTTCTTGCAGCATGGGCTGCTGAGTGCAGCATCCTTGTTCTTCACGGCGGAGATGCTTCCGACATATGCTCCTTTCATCGTGGCCCCTAGGTGCATGCGTGCTCCTCCCTGGGTTATTTAAAGGGTCCACAGCAGGACAGGGCTGCTGGCCTTTCCCTTCCTTCATTCGAGCTGCTCCTGGTTCCTATTTCTGTACTCTGCTTCCTGGCTCCTGACTCTGTGCTCCAATTTCTGGTTCCTGACTCCATGCTCTTGGTTCCTGGCTTCGTGTTCCTGCTCCTATTCCTCAGATTCCTCGGACTGCTTCTCTAACTCTGACCTCAGTACATTTCCTGGACCTTGCCTTGTTTGCTGCCTGCCTCGACTGTCTGCCTGTCCATCAGATCTTGTCATCTTGCTGTCTGCCCTGACCTCTGGCCTCTAACTGGACTCGTCTTCTCGCCGCCGGCCTTGACTTCTGGAACGTCTGACCACACCTTACTGTCTGACTCCGTGGGATTTTTCACCGACCAGAGACCCGTGCCTAAGTCCACCCAAGGGGAATGTGGGCTGGTATTGGTGAAGGTCCTTATGGGTCTACGCACTGACAGTATCCGCCTCCTGATGATGAGGACCTTCAGGGAGTTACCGTCTGCAGGTAGCATCAACCTCGTCTCAGAGCAGGAGTCCACCATCCAACAGCTAGCTGAAATTAAAAAAGCAAATACATTTGGCAACAAAATAATAAAGGGAAATGCCATTGCTTCATGAAGCAGCTGGACCTAGAATCAACAAGAGGAGCAGATCTAGTCCTCAGTGGACTGCATGACCTGGTATGAGGGGCTGCTGTGGGGGGATGCTAAGCAATAGTGATTATAATGCAAATTATTCATTTTCAGTGGAGGGAAGGCATTAAGTAAAACTACTACAGTGGCATATAACTTTATATATGGATACTATAAGAAAAAACTAAAAGCAGAATTTACAAGGGTTAAAGGTTGCATGAGGTGTAGACATTGTTTAAAATCTGGAAACCCAGACAAAATATATTCCATGCATTAAAAAAGGTTGAAAGAAGACCAATGATTACAAGTGTGGTTTAATGGTGAGATAAAGGAGACAATTAAGCTAAAAGGTCATTGTTAAAAAAATAGAAAGCAGACTCAAATGATGAAAATAGGTTAGATATAAAATGGTAGTTAAACAGGCCAAGTAAGACTTTCAGCAAAAGCTTGCCAGTGAGGCAAAAACTAATGAAAAAAACATTTTCAAGTACAGTTGAAACAAAATGTCTGTGAAAGAGTCAGCTGGATAGCTAGGTGACTGCAGAAGGGGTGCTCAGGGAGGACGAAAAATAAATTATTTGATTTGGTCTTTTTGGAGGAAAATGTTGGACACATACCCTCACCTGAAATGTTATTTAACAGTGCATATGATGAGCAAGTAAAACAAATATCTATAACAATGGAAGATGTAATTGATCAGACTGACAAACTAAAGAGTAACAAATCAATGGACCAGATGGTATCCACTGCATACTTCTAAAAGAACTAAAACATGAAATTACTCACCTGTTACTAGTAATCAGTAATCTATCATTTAAAGCAGCCACAATTCCTGAAGGTTGGAAGGTGGCCAATGTGATGCCAATTTTTAAAAATGGCTTCTGAATGATCTGGGACACTATAGATTGGTGAGCCTGACATTGGTACCTGGCAAAATGGTAGAAGCCATTCTTAAAAACAAAATCACTGTCCATATAGATAGACATGGCTGAATGGGGAAGAGTCCGCATGGTTTTAGCAAGGGGACATCTTGTTTTACTAATCTTTTAGAATTTTTTGAAGGTGTAAATAAACATGTAGATTAAGGTGAGCTGGTTGATATAATGTATTTGGATTTTTAGAAGGCATTTGACAAAGTCGCTCATGTGAGACTTCTCGTGAAATTACAAAGTCATGGGATAGGAGGCAATGTTCTGTTGTGGACTGCTAACTGATTAAAGGCAAACAGAGGATAGGACTAAATGCTGAATTTTGTAAAACCCCAGAGTCGTTGTGGACAATATGTTTCAATCAGTGCACAATGACAGACAAAAAAGCAAACAGAATATTAGGAATGGTTTGAAAGGAATGGAGAATAAATTGAAAATTATCATATTGCTTCTTTATTGAGCCATGGTGCGGCTGCAGCTTGAGCACTGTATGCTATTCTGGTCTCCCCCATATCAAGAAAGAAATAACAAAACTAGAAAAGGGGCAGAGGAGAGCACCAACAATGATAAAGGGGATGGGAGATCTCTGCTATTATAAGAGGCTACGCAGGCTAGGGCACTTCAGCTTGGAAAAGAGACAGCTAGGATGAGACATGATATAAGTTTAGAAAATCATGAATAGGGTGGAACAGATAAATAAAGGATGGTTAATTACCTTTTCAAATAATACTAAAACAAAGGGACACTCCATGAAACTAACATCCAGCAGATTCAAAACATATTATAGAAATTAATTTTTCACTCGGTGCATTAGCAAGCTGTGGCATCTGTTTCCAGAGAACATGATCAAGGTGATTAGCATAGCAGGGTCTAAAAGAGGTTTGGACAAGTTCCTGGAGGAAATGTCCATAACAAATAATTAGTCAGGTAGACTAAAAACACTAAAGCTATCCCTGGGAGTGAGTAACAGAATTAGATCTACCTTTTGGGATCTGCCCGTTACTTGCGATCTGGATTGGCAACTGTCGGAGATTAGATGTTGGGCTCAATGCACTTTGGTCTGACCCACCATGGCAATTCTTATGTGGTTAAGAGAGCTATTTTGCTCCCTAATCCAGCCACTCCCCTCTTGTTTCTCTCATTCCTTCCCAGACACTTGCAGGGAACGGGAGAGGATATATGAAGTTGAAATGGATGGCAGAACAAAGAAGTGTTCAATTTTTGTCTACAGATTTCTACATCTAATTTGTGGTCCCTTCATCTGTATTTGATGAGGGCCTGTCTGTGACTTGCTTTTGTGGCCGAAGTGAGATATTATGTTAATATCTAGTTTCTGTGTAGAAGTCTTTAGCAGCCCTGATGAATTACTTTTTATGTGGGGTATTTTGTTATTTCAGGGTATCTAGTAATGAGAGAAAATAGTACATGTCCTCAGTTAGCCTTAATTTATTAAGACATCTTTGAGGTTTTAAATATTTTCCCTCATTTTCCCCAAATGCTTTACTATCTTGCCTGTCTTGACTAGACTCCATGAAGAAGAGAATGACTAGTATGTCTATCTGTCCAACACTATATTCACCTTGTAGCACTATATAAATGTTTAATAGTGCATAAGGAACTTGAAAGTAATATGCTTTGAAGTGTCTGAAAGGCAGAATATAAATCAAAATAATAGGGTCTGGTGTAATGTTTGCTAGGGATGTGCACGATAAAAAAGTTTTGGTTCATTCATTCAGTTTGTTTGGTTCAGTTCAGGTCTCCAATTTTATTCATTTGTTTCATTCATTTGGTCACTAGATTTCCATTAAAATCAATGCTTTAGGCTCTAAGGGGCGGATTTTAAAAGGCGCGCGAATAGCCTACTTTTGTTTGCGCTCCAGGCGCAAACAAAAGTACGCTGGATTTTAGTAGATACGTGCGGAGCCGCGCGTATCCACTAAAATCCTGGATCGGCGCGCGCAAGGCTATGAATTTTGTATAGCCGGTGCGCGCCGAGCCGCGCAGCCTACCCCGTTCCCTCCAAGGCCGCTCCGAAATCGGAGCGGCCTCGGAGGGAACTTTCCTTTGCCCTCCCCTCACCTTCCCCTCCCTTCCCCTACCTAACCCACCCGCCCGGCCCTGTCTAAACCCCCCCCTTACCTTTGTCGGGGGATTTACGCCTCCCGGAGGGAGGCGTAAATCCCCGCGCGCCAGCGGGCCTCCTGCGCGCCGGGCCGCGACCTGGGGGCGGGTACGGAGGGCGCGGCCATGCCCCCCGTACCCGCCCCCAAAACGCTGCTGACACGCCCCCGAAACGCCGCGACGACCGGGCCCGCCCCCCGACACGCCCCCGACACGCCCCCCTCGGAGAACCCCGGGACTTACGCGAGTCCCGGGGCTCTGCGCGCGCCGGGAGGCCTATTAAAATAGGCTTCCCGGCGCGCAGGGCCCTGCTCGCGTAAATCCGCCCGGTTTTGGGCGGATTTACGCGAGCAGGGCTCTGAAAATCCGCCCCTAAAGTTGGAGTTTTCCATCCAAGTTTAATGAAACTTACAGGCAGGCATCAACAGCAGAGGGAAGAGCACTCCAAGACATCAAAAGTGAGGCAAAGTGGAATCAAGTGTGGCAAGAATATCCCAAGGCACAGGGACAGTGCAAAGCAGCCCAGACAGAGGCAGGAACACTCCGAGATACTGTGAGAGGTGCAAAGCAGAACCAACAATGACAAGAACTACCCAAGGAGATATCTTGACAATCCAACCTGTTTGCGGCTCTCGAAGGCTGGGAGTGAATACCACTGATATAGGGAAAATGACTAATCAAACCATCTGCAAGCTGGTGAACGTATTATTCCTGGGCAGTGTGAACCCAGAAGAAATCTCTGGAAGAGGTCTGCAGCAGTTATGATCTAATATAGTTCACTGGGATCTGGCTTTCTCTTGGTTTGCTTACAGTTTTTCCAATGAGCCACAGGGTTTCTTCACAGTGGCCCAGCAAATTGAGATGGCTTGTACACCTGCTCTTGGACCAGAGCTGCAGCCCCACCTCTGACAGTTGCATTGGTTCTTAGGAGTTTATAAGGGATTGCTGGGGTTGATTCTTTGTGCCTTGAATGTAATATCCATGTATCCTGGAAGTTAGACTTGATTAGCTTTGAATATGAGAGAGAGAGAGAGAGAGAGAGAGAGAGAGAGAGAGAGAGAGAGAGAGAGAGAGAGAGAGAGAGAGAGAGAGAGAGAGAGAGAGAGAGAGAGAGAGAGAATCTAGCTATAATGCCTTCACACTAGATAGATATTTATATCCCTATGGGAGGCCCACCTATTAACTCAAGGTGAGGTTTAGGTATTAGTGTAGGGGTTAGAGGTTACTTTGACATTCAAAGTGAGACGTACGAACAGAACTGTGCTCTCTAGTGAAGATTTGATGACCCTCGGAGTGAGGAGACTCACCCAAAGATGAGATTTATGCAATGTTCTCTCAACCTAGCTTGATGGACTCTTTACCTGGTAACATCCAGCTCGGTTGGGAGAACATTGCACAAATCTTCACTAGAGAGCACTGTTCTGTTTGTATGTGTCACTTTGAATGTCAAAGTGGCTCCTAACCCCTAACCCCTACACTAATACCTAAACCTCACCTCGAGTTAATAGGTGGGCCTCCCATAGGGATATAAATACCTATCTAGTGTGAGTATTACAGCTTCTCTCTCTCTCTCTCTCTCTCTCTCTCTCTCTCTCTCTCTCTCTCTCTCTCTCTCTCTCTCTCTCTCTCTCTCTCTCTCTCTCTCTCCTGATAGCTAGGTTGGCTCTCTGGGACCTTCAAACCCAGCATCCACAAAAAAACATCACAATGGGTAAGACAGCTATTGCACAGCTTAAGCCATCCAATAGAGCTTCACAAAATTGTAATCCTAACTCCTCCTCTTTTTCAGATTTGCATCACACCATACACTATGGTGCTATCCCATGCGTTAATGGTGCTTTTCGCATGCGATAAGCCCTTAACACATGCAAAAATGCCTTATAGCATTTTGATAAATAAGGGGGATTGTCAGCTAAATTATCAGATTAAATCTGAATATTGGAGTTAGCTGGCTACCTTAGTTATGCCCCCAGAACACCCTTAACCTATCCAGCTAAATTCTAGACAGCTATCTTATTAGCTAGCTAGAATTTAGCCTGGATAAAAATCCCAAATATTAGCCTTCTAGATTTCTAGTGCATTGAACCTGGTATCTGTGATGAAGGAACCTTTGTTGTGTACTAAGAATAAAACTGTGAGTTTAAACCCAACCTGAACCATGTACAGTGTCCTGCAAAGTTGCAGCCTGACAGTTTTTCAGGGAGCTAGACTTCATGCCCAATGCAGACCGAGCCAGTATCTGTGTCTTGTTCCAGTCTTTGTGCCTGTTTTGATTTCTGCAATGAGTGTTCCTCTGTGTTTGAATCTGGTAATCTTGCCTTGACTTGTATATCATGCCCTGCAATTCATTGCTTTTGAATTCTGCCTTAAGCTTCCTGAAAAAAAAAATATTTACAAATCCCACTCAGAGTTGCCTTGTTCAGATCTACCAAGCTTTGAGTTCCAGTTCCTGTTTTGTTTCAGTCCATACCTAGTTCCAGTCCTTCATCTAAACTGCAGCTGCAATTCCTATTTGAATCCCTGGGTACAATATGAAAGCCTGGGATTAGTCTTCTGTTGCATTTCATCCAGCATCTGTAATCTTAGAAGGAATATTTGCTGGAGTAGCTTCTATAGAATAGAGAACCCAACTTATTGGGAAGAAAGTACACAGTCTGGTGGCCTAGCTGAAGCAGGGTGGTGCTTGCTTGTAAGCAAAGCCAGAGCAAGCCCGAGTTGTTGGCCTCAAGCCCTATGACCATGGGGAGTGCTGAAGCCATGTTGGACTGTATACCCTAAAGGGTTGTTCCAGCCAGTGCTGAAGCTATGCTGGTAAAGCCTGCTTCTGCATCAGGCTCCATGCCAGATCTTGATCTAGCTCTAGACTCTATGCCAGCCTGCTCTGCCATGTTCTGATCCTAACTCTATGCTGGACCCAAAAGTTAGCCAGATACATCTTTAGAATATTGACCTCATGCAAAGATTTTTTCCACATATCCTACCTTATGTTAGTTGATATTTGGCAAAGTCCGAATATATGTTAATACTTTCCATTTCTTGTCGAGCATTATTTGGGCAAATCAAACCCAAAGTGCTATTAGCACCTCGAAGCACTATTTGGGGATCAGCTTCAGCTACCTGCAAAATACCGAGTATATCAGAATCTTCAAGATACTTTCTTAGCATCAAATACATCTTTGAGGAATCTATTTGAGATTATTTGTTTGAAATGATGGGAAAGATTATCACACAATATGGGATTAATTTTTTTATTAATCAGTTATCACTTATTATTGCTGGAGCTCTGGTAATGGCCCCAAACTGTTTTGGATTTATGATTCAGATAATTTTTAAAGCAATTGTGCCATCCTGAGGCCATGTGGAGAACATAGCTGTTTATATATATATGTATATATATATGAATTCTTTCCATGACATTTGATTTCACAACATCCAGTTTTGTCCATGCACATATGGGTTTCCTTAGGTTTTCCTTTAAAGAACAAGCCTTCTTGGAGTTCCAAGTATTAATAAGCTTTAAAAACGTTCTCATCTCATCTGCATATCTGTATAGATATGAAGTTTATTTACGTATTTATTACCTGCATTTATTAACTGCCTTTTGGAATACAGGATTCACCCAAAGCAGTTTACAGCAGAAGAGCTTGTAAACAGAGGTCCATTCACAATAAGAAGGTATAGAACAAGTTAGAATGGCAGCAAAGATCATATTGCTGGCAGTGAGGGATTTATTCCTGGATGTTAATATTATGCCCAGCTAACATATATGGTCTACTTCACCATCCAGATCTGAAAACAAAAATGATTCTATGAATCTGGAGGAAATTATTGATCCTATTTTTATATACATTTACAGTATATGCAAAAATCAGTACAGACTATATCTATTTTAGAGTTTGGCAGGAACACATGAAAAATAAACTATGTTGCCTGCCTTCAGCTTTTGCATATATATACATAGCATTAAATAAACTAAATAAAAAAAATGCACCTGGATTGTCTTTGTAAATGCCAGATTTTGCAAATCCTTTATTTTTTGGCATATTCATAAGCTTAAGTGTCAGTCTCATGAATTAAATTCCTTCACTACTTAAACATCTAGGGGTAGATTTTTAAAAAAAGCGCGTTCGCGTACTTTTGTTGGCGCACCAGGCGCCAACAAAAGTAAGCTGGATTTTATAAGATACACTCGTAGCCGCGCGTATCTTATAAAATCCTGGACCAGCGCGCGCCGAGCTGCGCAGCCTGCCTCCGTTCCCTCCGAGGCCGCTCCGAAATCGGAGCACCCTCGGAGGGAGCTTTCTTTTGCCCTCCCCTCACCTTCCCCTCCCTTCCCCTACCTAACCCACCCCCCCAGCCCTATCTAAACCCCCCCTACCTTTATCCATGGATTTACGCCTCCCGGAGGGAGATGTAAATCCACGCGCGCCAGCGGGCTGCTGGCGTGCCGAGACCCGACCCGGGGGCGGTTCCGGAGGGCGCAGACACGCCCCCGGAACGCCCCGGGCCGAAACCACGCCCTCGGGCCCGCCCCTTAAACACCGCGTCCCGCCCCCAAAATGCCGCGTCATTTGGCCCCGCCCCAACATGCCCCCGACACGCCCCCTTCAGAAAACCCCGGGACCTATGCGCGTCCCGGGGCTCTGCGCGCGCCGGCGGCCTATGCAAAATAGGCGCACCGGCGCGCAAGGCCCTGCTCGCGTAAATCCGGGCGGATTTACGCGAGCAGGGCTTTTAAAATCCGCCCGCTAGAGAATAATTGATCCAAGTATGTGCCTTTTTAATGGCAATTCTATGCTATTTATATATTGTTTTACTATTTTATGTTCTATTGTACTGATGAACGTACTTGTATGCGGCCTAGACTCCTTTGGAATAGGTGGCATATAAATATAGGGGTAGATTTTAAAAGGTGCGCGCGCACGTCAATGTGAGTGCGGTTCTCGGCATGGATTTTATAACATGCATGCACTGGAGCAAGCATGTTATAAAACCCGTGGGCCACGGGCACATGTGCGCCAGATTTTATAATCCGCGCACGCATGTGCAGGCGGCGAGGGCAGGGGGGCCAAATTTTGCATGAGTTCGCATGGCGATGCAATCGGGCCTCCCCCAGTTCCCTCCCAGTCCGCTCCAATTAAGGAGCGGGCTGGGAGGGAACTTCCCTAACCCCCTACCTAACCTTCCTTCCCTTTTCCCTCTCTACCCTGACCCCTAATGCCTACCTAGCTACCCCGAATTTTTTTTATTTTTTTTACTTATTGATTCTCGGGAGCAGAAGCAACTAACGCGCACCAACCGGCTGCCGGTGCGTGCTTCCCTGGGACAGCATACAATGGCGCTGTCCCGGCCCGCCCCCACCGCGCCCAGACCCCGCCCCCCCAGCCCACCCCTTTGAAGAGGCCCGACACTTGTGCGCATCTCGGGGTGTACGCACGTGGCCGGGCCTTGCACACGCCTTCTGCATTTTCAAACAGGCTCGGCCAGTAAGTAAGTAAGCAGCCTTTGTTGGGTGCTAAGAAAATAACTGTCAGTTTAAACCCAACCTGAACCATGTCCAGTGTCCTGCCCAGTCCCAGCCTGACAGTTTTTCTGGGAGCTAGACATCAAGCCCAATGCAGACCAAGCAGTATCTGTGTCTTGTTCCAGTCTTTGTGCCTGTTTTGATTTCTGCAATGAGTTCCTGTGTGTTTGAACTCTGGTAATCTTGCCTTGACTTGTATGTCATGCCCTGCAATTCATTGCTTTTGAGTTTTGCCTTAAGCTCACTGAAAAAAGACATTTCCAGTTCCCACTCAGAGTTGCCTTGTTCAGGTCTACCAAGCTTTGAGTTCTAGTTCCTTGGGTGGATAGGGCAATATTGCCTGCATAGACACATTTGTGAGGCAAGGTTTTTTGGAGATTTCCAGTAAAGAAGTTAAATAAAATTTGTGCTAACACAGAGTTGTGGCAAGCCATCATTAATCATTCTTGTTCAAATCCTATTTGTTGGTGAGCTGCATTGGGAAGTTTATATTATTAAGCACTGAGTTAAGCAAATTAAGGTTAACCCCAGGTTTTATGTGCGAAGGCCTTTGAAAATGTGGCCAATAATAAAATAATAATAAATAAAAATGATTCTTGATAGCATATAGGGATGTTTTGGATTCTGAGTAAAAGGAATTTTCCCCTCATAAAGTAGAACATGCTTTAGATTAAGGAAAAATAAGATAGGTGTTGCAGTATAGTGTATGCGATTGTCCCCTATCTTTCTCTTGCTTTCTCTCTTCTTGCTTTGTCTTAAATATGCCATTTTGATAGACATTAGCATTTCTGGTTTATGACAAGTATGTGAATGCAAATTGATGCTAAGTGACCAAATTGTAAGCCATTGAATAGGGTGTGCAATTTTATTGTTTGTTTTAAAGTGTGTTTTGTAATTTTTCTGTAATCTGTTTAGTACTGCTGGCTTGTTATAAGCAGAATATAGATATTTTAAATAAATAAATAGATTCAATAATAGTGATCTTTGAGTGGGCATAGACTACAGGTATTTGGGATGTGATCCATTGTCTGATTTGTGTGGTTATAATCACACTTTGGATTGTCTTTCAATTTCCACTTATGCAGAAGATCTACACAACATCTAGCTGAGGTTTTAAGACAATTTGTGGTGCACCACATTTTTTCTTGGGAGGTTGAAACCATATAGAAATTTTGTAGGATCCTTGATGAGATTTGTATTAGGAATACCCAGATTGGGTTATGGGATCTGAGGCAATGTTGAGGAGGATTAAACAAATCTTGATATATTGGTATATATTGGGGTTCTTGGATTATTTTGAGCTGTTTAAATGTTGCATTGTGTCAGCAGAAACTGACAGGTATGTTGGAGTGTATTGCAATGTGCTCATTATCATCCATAGAACACAATTAGAAGGCAACTTTCAAAGCAGCATGCGGGCACACGTTGGTCTGCGCCCAGAGATGTGGCTATTTTATAACATATGCACATATATATGAGTGGAGGAGTAGCCTAGTGGTTAGAGCAGCAGGTTGTAAACTGCAGAAACCAGTCATCCATTGATACTTAGCTGTGGATGCAAGCTTTGCTTTGATCTGGGCTTTGATATCATGATATCAATGGGTGACCTGCTTCCCGTTTCTTTCCACTCTGCTGCTCCGGCTGATGGCCAGGGCAATGATTCGCCATATTTGGCCCTTGCTTGCCTTAGAGGTCTTTGCTGCGGGGTTGCCAAACAACATCAGGTAATGTTGCAGGACCCTTGTGATGAGCAGCTCATTCTCCTGCACACTAAACTTGATGGCCCTGAGACGCTGCCGTGGTGCTGCCTGACTGCTTGGGGGTGGGGGGGGGGGGGTGTCACTTCCTGTTTCGGAGAGGTGTCCTCCCTTTCCTCACTCTCCGCCCCACTCTCGTCTCCCCTCTCTTCCTCTCCTCCCCACCTGACCCTTGCTTACCAACTCCCTTCCCCTCTGCCCTCTCTGTCTATCCCTATGCTGCCCTAATCTTCCTTCCACTCTGGTCTGCCTAACCCTTCCCCCACCCACACCCTCCTATCTCTTCCCTCCTGCCTATCTCTACTCTTAACCCTGTCTCTACTCCTACTCCTCCTTCCCCTGGCACTCCTACCCATATCATCCCACTCCCTCTGCCCCCTCCTATCCTCAAGCCCCTTCTCCCCTTTCTCCCAATGCCTCTCATGTTCCATCCTCTCAGCACATATACACACCTTAGCACACAGACACACACTCACAGGCACACACTCCTCCTCACGGCACATAGTCACACTCCTCTGCTCACTCCTCCACTCCTCCACACACTCCTCCGCACACTCCTCACTAGTCCCACACATAATGACAGACTGAACCAACTATCTTTCACTCCAACAAATAAGACAACTGACAAAGGGAAAGGGAAACAGATGAGAACACAAAACAAGACAACTCACTCAGTATTCACCAAAAACTCCTCAAAACCTCCTCTAGAACCACTAACCTCCTCTCCTCTCACTCCAATGCCTTACACACCCTCAAAGAGGCACGTGCGGGAAGACAGTATTTATACTAGGAAAAAATAACACATGCCATGATGACGCAACGCACAGCGCGATGATGCAGTGCGGCATGTGATAACATTGCTATGCAACGCAGCAATTTATTCCACAGCGCAATATCATGCAAATTACTCTAACCCTGCCCATATTACCAAATTACCATATGCCCCTAGAGACGCACCCAAATCATGAACCCCTCATTTTTATCTGCTAAATCCCCATTATTATCAACTTAGGTTACTGTTATATCCATGGTTTCTCTAGTGCTGTTAATGCTTGTTTCAATGTTTACCTGTGTTGTTCCACTATCCTTCTATGCTTCGCTGTTGTTCCCCTGTCCAAGTTCCTTCCCCTTGTTAAGATGTAATTTCTGATCTGCTGTTATTATGTGAACCGGTGTGATGTCCCCACTAACGCCGGTATATAAAAGTTCCTAAATAAAATAAATAAATAACCCTGCCCCTTTTTCTATCGCTGGTGTTATTTTTGCTTTATTTATATATAGCAATTTTATAAATCTAGGCCTAGGCCTGTAGCTAGAGGATTGTTTTGATTTTCCAGGCTTTGGAGGGCTGCAACCTTTGCTCTTTTTCAGGCCCCAGGAATTATTCCACTTCCTTGAATGTCTAGAAATAAAGCAAAAAGTGCTAAACAAACATTAGCACTGACTGATGAGGGTAGCTCAGTAAGTGCTTTGGGACTGTTTGTTTTCCTAGATTTTAGATATGGTTCATCTGCTATTTGCATGAAATATTGTGATTATATTTCACTGTTCCAAAGAAACATAAGTGGAGATTCTGTACTTACAGCTCAATTTGCTTTTGGATTTAGAGCCAGCACCTTCATCAGAAGAGTGATCCAGTGACTGATCCATACTGTATTCACTTTTTCCTCAAGCAGAACAAAAACAAAATCTTCATCTCTTTCTTTAAATTGCCAGACACAAATGAGAATGCTAAATGACAGCTGTGTGGCCTAGGGACAGCCTGTCACATTGAGAAAATTGACTAATGGGCCATTCTGTGAAAATGCTGCTGCAAACTGAGCATGCCAACAAAATGTAAAAGAAGTAGAAATTCAGTACTGTATATAAATCACTAAAGGAACTGAAAATCTGAGTAGAAATTCAAGCTAGCTCTTGACAAACAAAAGTGTGAGGGCCCTGGAAACAGAAACTCAGGGTTTTTATTTTTGCTTCTCGCTGTGGCTCGGTGCCTGTGCTTCCCACGGTAGGCCACTAAATCCCACTGCTACCACTCCATGTATTGTATTTGGGCCGGCAACAGTACTTGGTACAGCCAAGGAATACAGCAAGACTTGACTGGTCTATTCTGGTGCGAATATTTATTTACAGTGCTTCAAAGAAACAGAAATCAAAACAGTAGCTCACCTTGCTTCAGGTACTACTATTACTTAAGCATATTCAGTACAGGCATACCATGATACCCTAGCAGCTTCCCTGGACCCTGATCCTTTATACTACTGAGAAAGGACCCTCCCGGGGCCCAGAATCCTTTGTGTATCTGCACCTTAAGGTGGACTGGGGCAGATGCCTGTGGGCTGTGTGTTAAAGTGGTTTGAGGAAGTCTCTTGTATTCTCTCTCCCACTCATTTCCATTTTACTGAGTAAGTCTTCCACTATCCTGACCATATCCTTCTGAGAACAGTGTTTCTGTCATTTGATAGGGGAGACTTAATGCTTCTGGGAGGAAAATGAATGGAGAGGAAAAAACTGGATGCTTGATGATAGGTTATTGTCCATTATTTTTAAACTTCTGCTAATTCATTCCCTTTTTTGTGTGTTACCAAGTGTTCAGCATATGTTATCTTCTTTGCTCTATAATTATAATTAGATAAACTGTGCATACTTAGTAAGGAAAATCTATTTATGGATGAAAGGATATGGGCTCTTCCTTATGCAAGTCAGCATATTGCTATAAGTTATCTAAATGCACTTCTAAGTAAAGCTGGTGTCTTTGGCTACTCTGCCTGTAGACTTATCCAATACCTTATTAGCTGGTGATTTCAATCTCCACCTTAATTTAAAGCCCCTTCCGCCTGCAGCCTTACCTTTACTTGAGGCTTTAGCTGGATTAGGCTGGGAACAACTGATAGATGGGCCCATTCACAGACTAGGACAAACCCTGGACCTCGTATTCTACAGTTCTGACCACACAAACCTAACAGCTGTTATGCAACCAGTTCCATGGGCTGACTAATTTCTAATTCACGTGTCTGGAAATCTCAAGTGTAAACCCACCAACAGTTCTCATGATTCCAAGACAATATATAAAAGAAAAAAAGTTGCTTTATCAAAACTCTACTATCAAACATCCCTACTATACGTGGCACTGACATTGACCATCTGGTTTTAAATTGGAATTCATCAGTTTCAAATTCTTTTGACATCATTGCCTTGAGAAAATTGTGTACCATCTCTTCTAGGCCCCTGGTTTTCACCCACGTTATGTAGCATGAAAACTGCTCTAAGACGCCTTGAAAGATGCTGGCATAAGAATCCACATCCCTAGAACAAAAAAAAACCCCACTTTCTTTATCCATCTAAAAAAATATAAAAAACAAATTGACCATGCTAAAAAATCATACTATGGCAATAAAATGCAGATGGCCAATGGCAATCCCAACATTTTGTTTAACACCGTAAAATCTCTAACCTCTCAAAGGGCTGAATCTTGCAATTTCTAATGCTTTCTGTGATAATATTGCATATCATTTTCAAGACAAGATATCCGAAATATCCTCTGAATTCTCTCATTTACCCATCCCTAAAGTTAATTTACCTCCGGTTACATGCTCCTGATCCGCTTTCTCTGAAACTCATTCCTTGACCATATCATGATTACTTACAAAACTGAAGTTTTCAAATAGCTCCTATAACCCCTGTCCAGGTAAATTACTAAAAGATTATTGAGAATACATTTCTCCTTTTCTGGCGCAATTAGTTAACCTTTTACTCAATACTGGGACATTTCCCAAGTCTGTTCTTCCTATTCCTAAGAAAAAATCTGCCTATTCCACTGACTTTACTATCTTCTACCCAATAGCTTCGTTAACCACCTTGGCCAAAATCTCTTACTTCAGATATTGAGAAGGAGTAAATATATGCAAATAAGGTGCCATATGTACTTGCCTAATTTGCTTATAAAATAGCAATTTACTAGCTTAAATGTTGGACCCTCCCCAGAACACCCCAGCCCATCCCTTTTTTACATGTGAAATTTACTCACAGACCCTGATTTATGCGTGTATGATGAGGTTTTTAAAATAGCATTTACTTACATATATGCTACTAGCAACTGTGCCTGTTCTATGCCCGGGCAGTGAGCCTTTTTATTGGCACACATGCTCTTGTATGGAAGCGTTAGCTGAAAAGGAAAAACTAAATTGTTTTCACCCAGGGCAAGGGACGTGGAGGCACATTGGCTAAAGCCAGGACTGGCAAAGTTTATTTACCAAGCTGTCTCTTGCACTCCGCCACACCCACTCTCCTCTCTCACACACACATTCTCTCTCACCAGCATCTCCCTCCCCTCATATAGGCTCCCTCTCACTCAAACCCACACTCAAGCATCCCCCCACCCACCCTCTCTTACCTCCCATGCTCTCTCTCACACCCTCCCCACCCCCTCTTACCAACCATGCTCTCTGTCACCCCCCCTCTCTCACACACACATTCTCTCTTCCCGGCATCCCCCCCCCCATATGCTCTCTCTCACCCTCCCCTCCCTGACCCACATTCTCTGTCACTGGCATGCCGCGGGACCCGCGCCATTCGCGGCGAAGATGAAGGCCCGGCGCACCGTTCACGGCAAAGATGAAGGCCCGGCGTGCCATTCGCGGCACATGGGGGCCTTCCATTTTTACCTTGAGCAGAAAATAGCAGCGGAGACCCCGGCATGCCGCGAACGGAGCGCGTCCCACGGCACACGCTCCATTCACGGCAAAGATGAAGGCCCGGGCACGCCGATTGCGGCACATGGGGGCCTTCCTTTTTTGCCGTGAATGGCACACCGGGCCTTCATCTTTGCTGCGAACGGAGCGTGTGCTACGGAACAGGCTCCATTTGCAGCATGCCAGGGTCTCCTCTGCTATTTTCTGCCTGTCCCGCGATGGCCGCTGTCCTTCCAGTTTTGAATAGTCTTCCGGAGAGGGAGGAAATCAGCGAGGTGAGGGAGGAAATCTGCGGGAAGGAGGAATTCTGCACAAAATCTGCATTCCGCAGTAGCGCTGAATTCCCCCAGGAGCACCTCTTGTAGCTGGTGTTGTGACATGGCCGCTGTACGGCGTGTTTGAGCCTCCAAGGTGGCCAGGGAGCCGTCTGCACCATCTATCGGTGGGCTGGGGAACATGAGCGAGCACTGACGGACACACTACCAAGCCCAATATATTATGGATTTTACACATGTAAGTGCTATTTTTTACATGCACAACTTTTGAAAAATCACCTTTTTATTCTCCACACTGTCTCCCATGTGGCCCTCCCCCAGTAAACAGAAAAATCAAAATCAGCATCAGTGCACTGCCTCTTTTACAGCACAGTGAGCATGTGTTCTTCTCTTCTCTGTGAACAGAGAAGAGAAGAAGCAACTCTTTACTAGTGCCAAACTGAAAAGTTTGGAAGCTTTTATGAAACTCTTTGAGAGCTTCTTGTAGCACATCCTTCTCTGCCAAGAGCTAGAAATGAAATACAGAGCTTCTTGAACATGCTCAGACTTTACAATGGAAGTATGTCAGCATCACCTGATCCTGACAGCAGATATAGACTAGTTAAAAAGATGTCTTCTGGGGAAGTTCTGAGAGAGAAGGAACCCTGAATGAAAATCGATCGCCCAGCTGATTACTTTTTCCTGCTTGCCAGAGGGAGCAACAGCAATGCTCCTCCCCACCCAGAATGCTGCACCATCAGGTGGTGTCCAGCCTCACGATAAAACCTTGAGACCTATGGTGCAAGGTAGAAAGTTCTGAGAGAGAAGGTACCCTGAATGAAGATTGATGGTCCAGCTAGTTACTTTTTCTTGCTTACCAGAGGGAACTGTGTCGACGTTCCTCCACACCCATAATGCTGATGTCATCAGGCAGCATCCAGCTTCACGATAAAATCTCTAGGCCTACAGTGTGACACATCGGTGTGCTGCCGAAGTCGTGCATGCCAAAGGGGTGCACGGCTTTGCCTAGATTGGGAGGAAAAGGAAATAAAAAATATACTCTTTATCTCCAGTTCCAGTTGTACGAGGCCCGGTGGACAACCACTTAGAGTGGATGGATGAGTTGCACCCTTTGGGTGCTTCCCTGAGTCCTGAATCTAGCAGACTTCCTCTTCAGCCCTCAGCCTATTCAATCCAGGCTGAGAGATTTGATTTTCCCCACATCGTTGATGCATTAGCAGGTATTGGATATCAACCACTGTTGCCAAATCAACATCTGGAATAATTACATTAGATGAGGGGCCATTTTTCGTTGAGCCATCTAATGTGCCACTTATAGACTTGTGGAAATCGATTACTAAATTGGACAACAATGTGTCCCAATCCATCTCTCAATTTAATTCCTTTATGGGCGACACTAGATCATCCTTACAGCTACAAGAGAAGAGGTTCCAAGACCGGGAAAAATCTAACTCTGCCTGGTCTTTGCAAGTTTCTTTATTGTTGAATGTAGAAACCGTGCATACCAAAGATAGTTTAATATTGCATAATGATATAGAGGCATTGGACAATTTTGGCTAGGATTAAGAATTTGTGTTTTGTCAATTTTCCATGTACTAAGCTATTATCTGCAAATGAAATGTTTAAAAAACATCTGAAAGAAAACTTAGCTTTTACAGAAAATAGTTTACCAGCTATATCCAAAATATTCTATCTATCTAGGCAAAAAAGTTTAGGTCAAGATAATCAGTCTTCTTCTGTGAGTAGCCCGGGGGCTTCAACTTTTTTGGGGGAATCATTGGATTTAATTTCTAATAGGGCTACTCTTAGTGTATCATTCTGTGCTGAGCAGCAGGATAAAGATCTGGTGTTTATTAAATATGTTAAAAATAGGGACTTTCTCTTTTGTGGGCAAAACATATTTGGGGTATTTCCTGATGTCTCCTGCCCCACACAGGTTTGACAGAGACATTTCCTATCACTGAAGAGCAAAGTCAGAGCTTTAGGTGCCTCTTTCTTCCTAACGTTTCCCAGCAGATGTTTTGTAACTTACCAATCCAACAAATTTGTATTTATAGATCCGCTGCATTTAGAAACTTTTATTGTGAATGAGAATGCTGAGTGTGGGTTGGAAACTTAGTAATTGGGGGAGGGTAAGTCAAGATAAATAAGAATTATTGGAACATTTCCTTTTGTTACTTTCTAGTTGAAAACAATTTTCGTAATTCTCCCCCCATTATTATAGGTATGATGATTCGTAATTAAGTTTACTGTATTTGTAGCTGGTGAAATTAATATTGCCTTATTGCGATCATCATTGCTTTATTGTATTAATTTAAAATTTTCAATAAAGATATAATTATAAAAAAAAATAAAAAAGATGTCCTCTGGTGAGTCTCCCGCCAACTTTTCCTACCTCAGCTCTGATAAGGTTCTGACAAGGTGGTGAGGTCACATAGACAAGAGCTAGTTCCTACCCTGCACCTGATGTTTTTTACTTAGAGCAGAGCCATAATCTTCAGTGGGCCATGGAGATGAATGGGAAATATAAACAAATGAGACAAAGATTTATTGTTTCATTCGTGGAACCCCTCCATTTGTTGCAGGGGACCAAAAATGAAATGAATATGGGCTCATTCATAATGTTTTGCCCATTTGTTTCTAATGAATATACATTCCTTTCCACAGAATGATTGATAGATGAACCAATCAGCATTGCCATACTGATTCTTAGGCTTTGCAATTATTCTCTTGCAGTCCACAATATTAATTTTATTTCAGAGTAAGCATGCTTTCATTTTAGTATCATATTCACATAACTATTTTAAAGCATATCTGGATCAAGCATAGATAGTTACTCATCTTTTTTTGAAATTTTAGAAGTTAGTACTAAATATTTATTTATTGCAGTATAGCTCTTAAAGAACCTGAATCAGCAGCAGGTAAATAAAAAAAATGGCCAGATACATTTTAAAACAATGTTTTTTGGTTGCTTGGGGCCACAGGGGAAAATCTTTAGTTCCTCTTACAAAAACAGAGAGGCAAGATGGTGGTAGAGAAGCAGTGCACACTTCCAAACTGCTATATCTCTGCTGATTAGTCCATTTCATGGACCAATTGGCACACTGCATTTCTACTTGTTCTGAGTTTTGCTGTCGGGAGCGGCAATGATGTCAGTATGTTTTCAGGCAATCATTGGCTACAGTTCTGAGGGTAAGGACTATGATTGTATTGTGGATAATTCAATTTGTCTAGAAGGCATCGACAAGAATAGTGAAAAATGTTGTGTAAAGGTAGTTAAGGAATTGAAGAATAAGATAAAGTGCAGTAATGCTTGTGTGGGATTAAAATAAGTTTGTCTAAAAAAGTGTTCAATTTAAATAAATATATTAAAAAAATTATACACAAAACTTAATGATACAAACATTTTGTGACTGGTCTTTCAAGAATGAGTGCTTTTTATCATTAAGACAACCCTTGGAAAGGATTCTGGGTGGGGGATACTATTTAATCTCTACTTGGGTGCTAAACTGAATTTGTGGAGTGAATAGGTGTGATTATACCTTATGAAAGCAGAAACTCAGTTACTGCTCAGTGCATAGTATGGGAGTATGGTATCTTGAACAATCACTAGATGGCATCCTATCTAGTAAAATTACACTATCCATTAGCACCGTGTATTTATCAGAAGAATGAATAATGGTTTGAATGGGGAATGTCTCTTTTAAGAAGTATCAGAGAAGAGGGAGTTTTTCTCCATTATAAAATGCCAGGTTTAGGATTTGTTGGGAATAATTGATGGGAACCCATATAAGGAGGGAGTTTGCCCAATGTAGTCTATTCTGAGAGGGACCTGCAAAGGCTTTTTCCCTTTAGGGGAAAGGCTCGAGGCAGGGAGGTGTTTATTTTCAAGGGCAATCACCCAGGGAACCTGACCTGAGTCCCAGAGCTGGAGGAGTGTCTGGAGATCCTACAGTCAGTGAGTAGAAAATGGAGTGAGGAAGCCTCAGAAGAGTGAGAACCAGGGACACTAGGGAAATCCCTTGCTATTTCTTGGATGGGTGCTGGGAAGAGATTCTGGTATGCATTATGGGGTAGATTTTAAAACATTGCACGTGCGCATCCATGTGTGCACACTACCCGGTGCCCACATGACGTCCAATTTTATCACATGCGCACGCTGGCCCGCGCATGTGATAAAATTCTGGGTCGGCGTGCACAAGGGGCATTTACGCGCGGCGATGCATCGGGGCCTTCCCGAGTTCCCTCCCAGTCTGCTCCAATTAAGGAGCAGATTGAGAGGGAATTTCCCTACCCCCTAGCCTGACCTCCCTTCCCCTTTCTCTATCCTGCCCTATCCCTATCCTAAACCCCCCCAAAATCATTAACTCACCTTTTGCGCCTGCTTCTGAGCAGGAGCAAGTTGCGAGCACTGGCACCTTGCCGTCATGCGATCCCCCGGCACAGCGGCAAATGGCCACTGTGCCGGCTGCCTCTAGCCCCACTCTGCCCCGCTCCGACTGCCCTGCCCCCGGACCACCCTTTCACTAATCCCGGGACTTACACGCATCCTGGGGGTTTACGCGCGTGGCCGGACCTTTGAAAATTGGCCCGGCGCACGTAAAACCCAGGGTTTTACGCGCATATGCGGTTTAAAATCTGGCCATATGCTATGACTGTGAAAACTGTGGTCTACTAAGTAAAGAGGGAGAATGTATCTGAAGTGAGAGAGAATTGTATTACCTGAGTGCATTTGGAACGATTGGAGTAGAGAGCAGGGAAAATTGTGCAAGTAGTTTGCCAAACGAAGGGAAAGATGTATATAATTGGTTGAGGACATTTTCGGTATTATGTAACTGTTGCAGCCTAGCTGAGGATATATACATACCTTGATCAAATCAGTAACTTTCAAGTCCATGTTACATACTATGACTGCTGGTGGTAACAACAAAAAATAAAAGTTGGGTTCATTGAAATTTATCTTCAGAGTGAGTTCCTATTTTCTGGTTATTATGAGTTTTGGAGCAGTGAGGGAATGGCAGTCAGGGATAACCTGCATGGAGCAGCTGTTACTAGCCTAAAAAAAAACAAAGCATGCTGGGAAGACTAAATGGACCATTAGAACTTTTTCTGTCATCATTTTTTTTTTTTTTAATTTATAAGATTTTTTATTGAAACGAAAGAACAGGTTTAACATACCAGACATAATAGCAGCAGAACAATAAAACACAAGCCAATAAAGCCACATAGACAAGTATAAACTATCAAACATTAGAATAATCAGCAGGCTGCATAGTAAAGGTAGAGAACCTGATATAATATCAGTGCAGTAGTTTAAGATACCAAACCCCCCCCCTCCCCCCCGAGCTTCAATGGTGAGTAGATGAGGAAAAAGCAGGGAGTATCACATCCCAAAGGTCAGATGCAAATATTTAAACAAAAGGTAAGGGAAAAAAAAAAAAAAAAGAGAGGTCACTACGAACCTGGAAAGTCAAGGGTAATCTGGAAAACTCGGATCCATTTCTCTTTAAACATAAGCAGTTTACCAGACCTCACCACAATTAAAATCACCTCCTTATGTGAACAGTTCAAAAATCAAGCGATGACCACATGGGGATTCCCCTCCATTGCATTTTTTTGCCCAAGCCTGTGCGCACATTCCACCATCACTGCCACCAAACCACCAGTGAGGCCTAACTCAGAAGGCAGCCATTTTTCAACACCCCCCCCCCCCCCCGAGCTCACCATTCAGCAGGCTTTTCGACAACCCTATAAATCAGAGGTTGTTACAGCGTGATCTATTTTCAAGATCTAGCCATGTTTCACAAAGCTTTAGCACCACTTGCATCATAGTCACATCATCTACATGCTCATGCGGCTCAGCCTGCACCTCGGATATCCGTTGCTTCACATCCAACACTCACTTGGTTAGATAATCAAAGGTAACCAACTTTTCATCCAATTTATCGTATATTTTATCTATTTTCTCAAACCGAGGCTCTAGGGATTGCAAAACCGTTTGCAAAATCTCAGACACATTGCCACTTACAGCGGGTGCCTCCAGGTTCACAGTTGTGGGTGCCATTTTTAGGTCCTGATGTGCTGGCTTTTCTTTTTCTCGCTCCTTCTTAGCTGCTCGCATGCTCATCTCTCAGATAACTACCAGAACGAAAAAAGAGTTGCTAGTACATTTTAAGTGTGTAGGAAGGTATTTAGAGGTCCAGTGGGCATAGACAGCACCCAGAGCAAAGCTCCCCTACATCCTGCCTTACCCACAGTATCACGTGATCTCTTACCTGAGCATTTTAAAAATAAAACATATGCACATAAATTCAACTTGAAAATGCTGCCTAAAGCCTATAAGGATAGCTTTCAAACAAATATGCATCGCTGTAGTGAGCTCGGTATTTGTGGACCTTTAGTGCTGTGATGTGATTGGCGCAGCCTAGCAAGTGAACCTTTTAGGCCCATGTTGACAGCTGGTGCGCGTGTCCTGTAGTGGAATGGACTGGAGCTTCAACTATACCAGTTTCCTTCCCCTCAGGTTTAGCCCTTTAGGTTCTGGTGGCCAGCAGGATGAGAGTCCAAGGACAGGCTGGGATGAAGGTTAGTGGCAGACAGGAGATACCAGGCCAGAAGTCAGGGCAGGCAGCAGACAAGCTGTAGTCAGATCCAAGGCTAAGGTCAGATCCAGGCAGCATGCAAGAATGTCCAATTCTGAGTCCAAGGTAAGGTCCAGGTGACAGGCAAGTGAGGTCAAGTACAATACAAGAGAAGAGGTCAAAATAAGGAGACCAATCTGAGGAGTAGACAAGGAAGGATGAGACAAGAACGTGTCAAGGCTGGATGAGGCAAGGACGAATCAAGGCTTGAGGATGCAAGGGTGAGACAGGGCTGAAACACGGGAATGCTGGAGCAGCATTTACTGCAGGAACAGGAAGACCTGTTGCTGAGGCACTGGCTGGAAGCATGGCTGTGGTTTAAATCCCCAGCCAATGATTATGTCAAGTCTCAGCCCTCTATCCTGTTTCCGCCATGGGATATTTATGAATGGATGCGCATCTAGGAAGGGCCAGGCCAGAGGGAAGCATTGCAGTGTTCCAGCAGTATGGAGGCATCACGGCTGATAGGGGAAAATGAGGCTGGTTGTGGGACCCCCCCCCCCCAAAAGCTCTTTCCCCAGGCTTCTGGGCTTAGGTTTCCTGGGGGAACAGTCTGTGAAAATCTTGCAACAATCATGGAGCTTGGAGATTTGAGGCTGGTTCACAAAAGTTTTCTTCAGGTTCAAGATTCTTCAAGGAAATTAGGTACTGGATTTTGTTCCTGACCCTTCTAGAATTTGGGATCTCTTTGACCTCATATTGAGTATTGTCTTCTGTGTCCTCTGTGGGCTTGATGGCCATGAGAAGACTGCTGGCTTTAGTAGGGAGACATGGAATACATCATGTATCTGGAGCATTGGAGGTAGTATGAGCTTGTAGGCCACTGTCCCTACCTGTCAAAGGATGGGAGAAGGCCCCACAAATCTGGGGGATGGAGGGGGAATTCCAAGATCTGGGAGGAGAAGGGAGAGGTAGGAAGCAAGGGAGGCTCCAGGACCTCAGGACACAATCTGAGATCAAGGGAGGGAGGGTCCTAATTGCAGTGGGGAGGGGAAAGGAGGGTGTTGTCCCTACTGTGCTCTGGTTGTGCTCCTTCTTGTAAACCCCTACTTAGTCTGACACACACACACACACACACACACACACACACACCTGGCACCAGTCCTTTCTCTCTCTCACACACACAAATACTGCCACCCTCTTCCCCACCCCCAATCCCCTCTCTCTCTCTCACACACACAGGTACATGTGCTCAGGGAGGAGGAATAGCCTAGTGGTTAGAGCAGTAGGCTGCAAACCAGGGTTCAAGTCCTGCTGTTGCTCCTTGTGGCCTTGGGTAAGTCACTTTACCCTCCATTGCCTCAGGTACAAAAAAGCTTAGATTGTAAGCCCTCTGGGGATTGGGAAGTACCTACCTACAGACCCTGAATGTAAACTGATGTGATATCTCAGATTGAATGTTGGTATATAAAAATAAATAAAATATACATGTAAATCCAAACTCACTCTAACTCCTGGACTAGCATTTATTTTTGCAACTGAAATTATGTGTAAAATTGGGCTATGGGCACATGTTTACATGCACAAAGCTCAGGCATTTTTATAGCAAGCCAGTTATGTACATTAACCTGTGTTTTATGCACACAAATTGCTTTGAAAATTCACCCTGAAATACTTTGGAGAAAAATGTTATTACTTACAGAAATGACTCCCTCCCCTTCTCCTTTCCCAAGTTTGGAGATTGGTTTGAAGCCGTAAGCTTTCCCCTGGCTTGAAGGCTTTACACATACAGCCCTTATGATCATTGAATAGATGTCAGAAATGCTCTCTTCCTTTTATTTTTATCATTTCAATCGGCAATCTTAGTTGTCTGCATGCTGTGTCTCAACACCCATCTGAGCATTTAGCTAGAATGTTCTGACAGACAGAATCGACTTATGAATTAATTTTCATAATGTTAGAACATTCACATGATAGCTCTCTGCCTGATATGTAAAACTTCTATTTAAAATATTACAAAATAAGTGCATTAGAGCCCAGCAGGTGTGATCTTGCCAGTTACATTTTTTGTTCAAGAATTACATATTAGGAGATTCCTAAGTCAGAGTAAGCAAGCATCAAATTTTCTTAGGTCTGCCAACTTTTTTGATTTCCTCTGGAATGTTGTTACAACTTTTGATGAAAGGCATCACTTATACCATTTTACAGAAGTAAGTAAGGTTGCAGAAGTGTGAATGGCCTGGACTGGAGACAGAAAAACCAGACAAACATGAGCAGGTTCGATGGAGCTTCATCTGACTGCATCTTTACCTGGAGTACCAGGTTTTCTCCGTTATAAGTCATAGCCTTTTCCATGTAGTGGGAGTTATAAAAGACTATTTAAAACAACGGTTCTCAACCGGTGTGTTGGGATACACCAGTGTGTCACCAAACACACGCAGGTATGTCGCCAAACTTCCATGCCCCCCAATAGCTCAGCTGCTCCCCCTGCCCCAGTGAGCTTCAAACTCTTCCTCCGCCCAGTCTTGAAATGCTGATAGCCCGGGCATAATGTGGCAGGAGAGCTGGAGTCAGTGGCACTAGCAGAATGCTTTCTTCTTCCCACCCCCACAGCCCAGAAGAGAAAGTGGTGAGCAGCAGCCACACGTGTGGGAAGAAGAGACCATGCTAAGATTCAAGTGTATGCAGCATCGGCCTAAAGGAGAAGAGCAGCGCGGCCCGGAGCAGCAACAGCCCCTATGGCCAATGGGACTCCTTTCTCAAGGCCACGAGGATTGTAAGAAGAGAAGGCTCCTGCCTTTCATTACTCTTCAGTGGGGGGTGGGGGGAGAGAGAGAGAGCAAGTAAGTGAGTGAGTGAGCGAGCATGTGTGATTGAGACCCTGTGTGTGTATGTGTGTGGGTGTGTGTGAGAGACAGCATGTATGTAAGTGTGTGATTGAGAACCTGTAAATGTATTTGTATGAAAGAGAGCATAGCAAGTGTGTTATTGAGAGCCTGTGAATAAGTGAGAGAGTGTGCGCATGTGTGTCTGTGTATGATTGAGAGCCTATGTAATTGAGAGTGTGTGTGTGACAGAAAGCTGTTTTGAAATAATCTGTTTTTATTATTATGCATTTACCGCTATTGATTTTATATTTCTTGAATTGTTTTATGAGGACTGGTAATGTTTCTCTTTTTCCTTTGTGGCACTGCATGCAGAGTCTCTGGCTTGTAGCTGTTTTCAGTTCAGTTTTTGTCTGTAAATTTCTGTTTTTGCTTTATGTTCTCTTTATTCTTTGTTAGGTGAGGGTCTGCACATGTGACCTGAGGTGAGGTATTCTGCTGGAGTGTAGTTTCTGTGTAGGGTTCTATAGCACTCTGGCCTATTCCGTTTTCCTAATAGGAGGCCTATTGGAGTTTTAAGGCCTGGTGTTATATTTTCAGTGTTGCCTTTTCTTAGGTAAAGTGGTTACTGTTTGAGCGCTGGAAGCTGGTGCTGTTCTGGTATGGGAGGTTTCGTATTTATGTAATTTCTGTAGAGAGAGTACTCTTATCTTTCCCTTGTGTCATTCTTAATAATAAAAGTAATACAGAGCCTTCTTTTTTAAATTTCTGCCGTGGATTGTAATGAGCAGTGTGTCACACATGTGTGTGTGTTGTCTCTCCTGTGTGTCATGATGGGAAAAAGGTCGAGAACCACTGATTTAAAATGTATGTTGTAAATATATTTCTAAAGTGTTTTTTTATTTTCTTGTATACTGTGCATATGTTTCTGTGTAAGCTTACTATAGCTCTGTTTGCCTTATTTAAATATTTTTGAATTAGAAACAATGTATGTAGAAAATACAGAAGCATTAAAAATATTAGATATGAGTGAGCATCTGGATCTTACTGACTGGCTGATAAAACTTTTCATTTTGTGGGCTAGATATAATGACATACCTAATATAGTCCTTATTGCTGACACCCTGCAGCAGCTATGGGTGATCCTCAAGCTAGTTATTACTCGATGAGGCCAATATTCAGTAGGACATTTAGTGGACAAGTTATCTGGCTAAAGTTAGCCGGAACTCTTGTCCTAATTATTCAGTGGGCTAAATGACCTGTTGAATATACTATTTATTTATTTATTTATTTATTTATAGAGTTTTATATACCGTTATTCGGGAAGCCATCATAACGGTTTACAAAGTGAATACATTTTTTAACAAAGAGGTTTTGAGATATCATAACATGTTGTAATTACAATAATAATAAACATAACCAAGTAAGTCTCTGAAGATATAAGGTTGAATGTGGAGGGAGGATATTTCGGATGAGAATTAAGGTTAAGAGTTCATTTGAGAGTTGGTCTGTGTAGATGATTGTGGATCCATGAAGAATTTATGAAACAGTAAAGTTTTTAGGTCTTTTTTGAAGGTTTTGATATTGTGTTGAGATCTTAGGTCTTCAGGTGGTGTGTTCCAAAGATTAGGGGAGGTGATGGAGAAGGCTCTCTCTCTTGTTGCTGTTAGCCAAAAGTTATCCAGCTACATGTAGCCGGATAACTAAAAAACCTAAACGGCTATTTTTCATATAATGTTTCTATCACCGGATCCTCCACACCTCCTCTGTCACAAAATACTGCATGACACCCTCCCAGTCCCCCGGACCCTCCCCTATCCCCCCCAAAAATCTAAAAACATGGCTCTTTAAAAAAGCCTTCACTAAAGAGTGTGGAGGGTAGAGAATGAAAGTACAAGGTAATGCAGATGAGAATGAATTTAATCAATCCTACTTTTAAGAAGTAATATTTCAAAGCGATAGTAACGCAATAATATACCTGGACTTGACCAACATTACTCAAGTAATGATTTTATTTATGAAATTGTAACCAAACTTTATTGGCACCTGTTAGAATGTAAGATATCCTACATTTTCCTGCATACTCTGTTTATAATGTAAACCGGTATGATTTGTATCTGATACAAGAATGTCGGTATATAAAAATGCAAAATAAATAAAATAAAATAAAAATTTACTTACCTTAGTCTATGTGCCTATTTGTAAACCGTTGCGATGGTATATAACTTAGCGACGGTATAGAAAAGTTTTTAAATAAATAAATAAAAACAAAACAAATACATGCTGGGAGCAGGTTCCCAGTTTTTCCTGCTCCTGGTGATCCAGCGCAGGTTCTGTCAGTGAGCTGTGCTGGAAGTATAAACTAGTTGTTCTGAATGGTATGCAAGTGGTAGTGGAGTACCCCAAGGGTTTGCACTGTCTGCTGCCCTTATTAATGTTTTGTTGCTCTAATGGGATGATGTCTTTGTTGAAATTAGTCTGTAAATTATATGTTGATGACATGCAGTTTTTATTCCTAATCTAGCATGTGGTGAGTTTCCTTTGGAAACTTTTGTACATAGTTTTTACAGTACACATAAGAACATAAGAAATTGCCATGCTGGGTCAGACCAAGGGTCCATCAAGCCCAGCATCCCATTTCCAACAGAGGCCAAACCAGGCCACAAGAACCTGGCAACTATCCAAACACCAAGAAGATCCTATGCCACTGATGCAATCAACAGCAGTGGCTATTCCCCAAGTAAACTTGATTAATAGCCGTTAATGGACTTCTCCTCCAAGAACCCATCCAAATCCTTTTTGAACCCAGCTACACTAACTGCACTAACCACATCCTCTGGCAACAAATTCCAGAGCCCTATTGTGCGTTGAGTGAAAAAGAGTTTTCTCCGATTAGTCTTAAATGTGCTACTTGCTAACTTCATGGAATGCCCCCTAGTCCTTCTATTATTCGAAAGTGTAAATAACCGAGTCACATCTACTCGTTCAAGACCTCTCATGATCTTAAAGACCTCTATCATATCCCCCTCAGCCGTCTCTTCTCCAAGCTGAACAGCCCTAACCTCTTCAGCCTTTCCTCATAGGGGAGCTGTTCCATCCCCTTTATCATTTTGGCTGCCCTTCTCTGTACCTTCTCCATTGCAACTATATCTTTTTTGAGATGTGACGACCAGAATTGAACACAGTATTCAAGGTGTAGTCTCACCATGGAGCGATATAGAGGCATTATGACATTTTCCGTTTTATTAACCATTCCCTTCCTAATAATTACTAACATTCTGTTTGCTTTTTTGACTGCTGCAGCACACTGAACCGACGATTTAAAAGTATTATCCACTATGATGCCTAGATCTTTTTCCTGGGTGGTAGCTCCTAATATAGAACCTAACATTGTGTAACTACAGCAAGGGTTATTTTTCCCTATATGCAACACCTTGCACTTGTCCACATTAAATTTCATCTGCCATTTGGATGCTCAATCTTCCAGTCTTGCAAGGTTCTCCTGTAATGTATCACAGTCTGCTTGTGATGTAACTACTCTGAATAATTTTGTATCATCCGCAAATTTGATAACCTCACTCGTATTCCTTTCCAGATCATTTATATATATATTGAAAAGCACCAGTCCAAGTACAGATCCCTGAGGCACTCCACTGTTTACCCTTTTCCAGTGAGAAAATTGACATTTAATCCTACTCTCTGTTTCCTGTCTTTTAACCAGTTTGTAATCCACGAAAGGACATCGCCTCCTATCCCATGACTTTTTAGCTTTCGTAGAAGCCTCTCATGAGGGACTTTGTCAAACACCTTCTGAAAATCCAAATACACTATATCTTTATCCACGTTTATTAACCCCTTCAAAAAAATGAAGCAGATTTGTTAGGCAAGACTTCCCTTGGGTAAATCCGTGTTGACTGTGTTCCATTAAATCATGTCTTTCTATATGCTCTACGAATTTGATCTTGAGAATAGTTTCCACTATTTTTCCTGGCACCGAAGTTAGGCTCACTGGTCTATAGTTACCCAGATCGCCCCTGGAGCCTTTTTAAAATATTGGGGTTACATTGGCCACCGTCCAGTCTTCAGGTACAATGGATGATTTTAATCATAGGTTACAAATTTTAACTAATAGATCAGAAATTTCATTTTTTAGTTTCTTCAGTACCCTAGGATGCATACCATCCAGTCCAGGTGATTTGCTACTCTTTAGTTTGTCAATCTGGCCTACTACATCTTCCAGGTTCACAGTGATTTTGTTCAGTTCGTCTGACTCATCACCCATGAAAACCATCTCCGGAACTGGTATCTCCCCAATATCCTCATTACTAAACACGGAAGCAAAGAATTCATTTAGTTTTTCTGCAATGGCCTTATCTTCCCTAAGAGCCCCTTTAACCCCTCGGTCAACTAATGGTCCAACCGACTCCCTCACAGGTTTCTTGCTTTGGATATATTTTAAAAAGTTTTTATTATCAGTTTTTGCCTGTATGACCAACTTAATTTCAAATTCTTTGAACAGAAAATCGGTCATCTAATGATCCAACCAACTCCCTCACAGGTTTCTTGCTTTGGATATATTTTAAAAAGTTTTTATTATCAGTTTTTGCCTCTATGGCCAACTTAATTTCAAATTCTTTGAACAGAAAATCAAAACAGATTGTCCCAAAATGGTTTGATTTTCAATTAGGAGAAAACTTCTATTTTAGTTATCTATTTTATGGTGAGGAGATATTGGCAAATTAGGATAAGGAAAATGTTTCCTTCTAATATTGTTTTCTAACATATCAACCTTATGCAGAGCAAGATGTTCCTGAATCAGAGCAGAATTTGTAGCCTGAAGAGTAAGAATGATTTCTTACAACTTACAAGGCTCTCTCATGTTTTGGAATCAAAATATCATAATAGGAAAATTTACTGAGGCTGCCTAAGTAAACTCACAAAGCTGTGAAATTCAGTATGTGAGTGATGATTCCATCCTTACAACTAGAGTATGGAATCATCCTTCTCCCAAAGAGACTTCCTGCGGAGGCTTGAGATTATAGGAGCTGGGCAGCTGGCAATGCCTGAAATTGAAGCGAGTTCCGCAACGCCCGACTCCAAAATATTTGCTCCTACCTGGAAAGAACTCAGGACCAAGTCAGGAGTCCTACCCTTCTTGCTCCAGGGCTCGAACGTGGGATTTCCACCACAGAGATTTTCAGCGACAGTGTTCTCTGATGATTCTTCAAGCATCGGCATAGCTAGCAGGCAGGCAAAGTAGAAAAGTCTCTAACAGCTGAAACTCTGTGTGGACATGGAGCCGGAGTTCTTCTCTCAGAGCTTATAGAAGCATCAGGGGATGCTGGATCATGCATGGCTGACCCCATTGGTTTCTCATCCTGAGGCTCAATTTGCGATCCCTGTACCACAAAGACATCCGTAGGGCCTACAATGGAAGTAGAAACCTCAGGGTACTGTGGAATCATTCCTTTTCTCTTCTTCATTGTTGCCAATTGAATCAAACACTCTTCACAGAGCTCTTGAGTGCAGTAGTATGATAGGGGCCATTTTGACTCTTCTCTCCCCCTCCCCATGTCATTCATTTTTATAATAGAGTTACAAACTCTGTGGGGAAGAGTTAATTTTAACCTGGCTGGAAAAGTCTAAAGTGATAGCGCAGCTCTTTTCAGCTCAGCCAATGATAAAGATTATGGATGAGATATGGCTGGCTATGATTTTTCATGGTGATATCAGGCAATCTGAAGCAGATGAACTTAAGATCTAAAGGAGAAAGAAATTAAGTGGGCAGAGAACTGTGAGGAGCAGGTAAAGGATCTATAGCAGGAGCAGAGCAGGGTGACCCTGGAGAGCCTTGAGGAGAATAATCAGAATATAGTGCTACTGTAGATGCTGCAGCAGGAGTTCAAGTAACTGGGGAGACAGCATGGCAGCTCACATGTTGGTGGTCTTGGGCTGAAGAAGGGCTCTGGCAATGCTGGAGAAAGCCACATGTTAGGATTCTGAGATATCAGATGGTGTGTGAATCCTGGGCCGAATTGAGAGGTGTTACCGCCCATGGGGAGGAGCCCCGTGAGCCTCACTGTTGGGAGGCTAGGTCTCAGCTAAGGAAGGCACAGAATGAATAGTCTTTATTAAAGAGATAGAAGCACTACCCATGGAGCTGGGGGGGGGGGGGGGGGGGTGCCAGAGAGAGATGGTCACACAGACCCTGAGACACCTGGTCGATGGGATAGGAAGTGCCCTGAGGGAATACTTCCTTAGCGCTGGTAGTAGTCCGTGAAGCGGGTATAACGGAGAGGTTTCTTGAAGAGTTGGTAGTGGCCCGCAAAGTGGGGTACACCGAAGAGACCTTGATAGAGATGGTAGTGGCCCACGGGGTGGGGTACACCATCGATGTCCTCAGTAGAGATGGGAAAAGCCCGCAGAGTAGGATATGCAGATGAAGTCCTCAGAAGAGGTGACAGCGGCCCGCAGAACGAGGAGCATAGTCGAGGCCCAAGGTGGAAGTGGTAGTGGCCTGCAGCGCGGGGTACACCAGTGAGGGTCCTCGGTCGGTCTAGTAGCGGTCTGCAAGGCGGGAAGCACCTGTGAGGTCCTCGATAGCGTAGTAGAGCAGGCACTACTGACGGAGCTCTCTGTAGGAATGGTAATGGCCTGCAGCGCGGGGTACACCTGATAGGCACTTGGTAGGTAGGAAGTGATCCGCAGGGCAGAGTACTCACAAAAGAGCAAGTTGGTTCCAGGAAGCCACGGGGAATGGAGCAGACAGAGTTCCAGGCATCAGGCCCTCCAAGGAGCAGATAGCCAGGATGAGAGAGAGAGGCCCCCAAGGAGCAAGTACCTGAGACGTTCACATCGGAACTGGAATCTGGAATGCAGGGTCCTCAGGAAGCGAGGCGGAAATAGCAAGGATGGGACTCTACCAAATCATCTTCAGAGAGTGCCAGCAGGTTTAAATATCCACAGATCCTGACGTCATCGGGAGGGGACGCCCCCGAATTTCCCGCCATGACGTGGATAAGACCAGCCTATATGTGCGTGCGCCTAGAGGGACCTGCTGGCAAGATGGTAGTCAGCGGTGTCCGTGCCGACCCAGGAGGCCTGGAAGCAGTAGGCACGTCGTAGGTAGCTAACGGAGGCTGCCAATCTACCCCATGGAGTCAGGGAGGTGAAGAAAGAGGTGAGCAGAAGTGGTTGCAGCCATCTGCGACTGACGGGAGTAACACCACATATGCACTCAAGAGTGGCAACATTCATCAGCAGGTACCATGATATGAAGGCTTTGTGGAAAGGATCACATTGGTATTGGCAGGTCAGTCAGCAGCTCAGGTGAATTAGCTCCAAGGTGCATGTAGGGGATACAAGCACCAGTATAGCAGACAAGAGTCCATGAGTGCTGAAGTGTTCATAATTGCCCTTATAATGTTAATGCGAATAGAAGAATTTGAATATCAGTAGTAAGAAGATCTGCCTGGTGACAAAGCAGAAGGTCCTCAGTTTGATCCCTGAGTCAGGTCTTCCACTGTGCTGGTTGACTGGGGCTGGGGATGCTGCAGAGACACTATTCACAGCTTGCGGGTGGGAGGAGATCATGGTCATTGTTTAGGGGTAACAACTAGTGGCCAGATTCAGTGCCTGTAACTCAAGCCTTCCGAAGGAATTGCAAAGCTGAATTAGTTGGTACGGATGGGCAGACTAGATAGGTTATATGGTCTTTTTCTGCCATCATGTTTCAATGATTCTAAGGCAGCTCTGGTGTAATGAACAGAGTAGATATGCTGAGTTAGGAGAGGGAGAGGGAGGATGGTAAATAGGGGGAAAATCCATAAGTAGTTGTGAATGATGGCTCAATGCACCAGATCCTGGCCCTGGTTCCTATTGAGCCAGAAATACAAAGGAACAGGAGGAAACCATTAGGTCTAAAAATAGTATGAATGTGAACGTGTTAATCTATAGGAAGATGTTGACTGAGGAGCTGCAAAGGCTGAAAATGTCATTGTTAAGAATGTACTGACACATCAGTGATATCAGGTTTCTAAAGGGTGTCATTGCAAAACTCAGCTTTCATTGACCAATCCATAGCTTTGTGTTATTAGTTGTTTTCTAATCCATAAATCCTGAATCACTTCTCATAGAGAAAATCTCGAAGAACCCCAGTTGTGAAATGTTGTTGGTGTTTTGAGAGGCAGGCAGCTGCTAATGTGAGTGCTGAAGAATATGTCTGATTAAGATAACCAAGAATACCCAGACTCCTCTGCTTTACTGGCCTGTCAGAGGTGAATGAACTTTGAGAGACTTTCTGACTATCACAGATTCAAAGGATGCAGAAGAGTTGGGAAACTGGTAAATCCTGCAAAGCTTATAATTACAGGCCAGGAAGGCATCAATGACTTGCAGAGAATCTCTGAGACAGATTTGCTGGCAACAAAAGGAGAGAGGCCTATTTTAATGGCCACATTTACTTCACAATGCAGGGATACTCGTTCTGCAGGAAAATAGGATGCAAGCCTTTATCTTGCAGATATTGGTTTCAATGACCTGAAACCAATTTGAATGAATCCTGGTGCCAAGCTCTATTCAAGACCCAGACTGGGAGGTGTTTACAATAAACAAAGAAGAACAACAGAAGACAAGAAGAGAATACTTGCATCAAAGCCAGTATGATACAGGAACTTGTTTACATTGGGAGGAGGAACAGGGTTAGAAGAATTCTTAGTTGAGGGAGGTCCTCACAAGCATTTCCTATACAGGATAGATTGTCATGACAAACAGTATCATGTGTTTGTGGGCGGTTACACTTTTCTGGAAGCTTCGAGAATGTTGGATTTTAATTATATAAGTCAGAGCAGGGCAGAAATTCATTGAGATGCTACTTATTACAGAAAGAGGGCAGATTGCATCTCACAAGAACACTTGTCTCTGCATGTCTTTTGGAAAAAGCCAAAATAAACTAAATTTTAAAACCTCTTGCTGAATTGCAGTGTTCTTGTGCCCTAAGCTATGAGTCTCAAAATTAGACATTTTGGCACCCCAGATGGGACTCTAATAACTGTTGTTATTGTTAATTATTAATTATTAATAAGCTGTAGTGTTATGGTTGGTGGACAACCTAATACTAGGTTCTTGAAGGGTAAAAAAATTTGGCTTGCCGTTCAAAGATTGAGTTACCCAGGTAGCCTGGAGGTTTATCCCGGAGAATTATGAGTTCAGAGCAGATGTGGAATGAAGTTGGATCTATTTTGTGAGTATGTAACAAGAAAAAAAAAAAAAAGGAAAAATCTGTAAGTAGCAATGTTTTTATTTTATTTGTTGTACAGTGTATATAGCTTGTGTGTTATATCAGGTTTAGAATATTTTTTGCAAAATGTTCTTTAATATATGTTAGGGAGACAGGACATGAGTTGATGATTTGATTAAAATATAACTTAAGTTCTGCTATTTTCAGATTGAACAGTTGAAAAACAGAGGGGTAGCCAGCACTAGTCAGTCTGGGGTCTTTTGTTCTTAGACCGCATGGCTTGCGCTCAAGCAGTTTCACTTTCACTTTTACTTTACATCGGGGGAGCGGCTGTTGTAAGTGTGTAGATTCAGAAGGAGAAAGAGGGAATAAGATACAATTGGTAAGTTGAAAGTTTTATAATTAGTATGATAAGGTGTTTTTCGTTAGTGGATTTTTACCAAAGTTTAGTTGTTAAACAAAAACAAATGCGGTGCTTTTAAAACTAGAAACTGCATGGCTGGATATTATAGTTTATAGCTGTCTGTGATTAGAGGTACATAAATGTCTCCAGTTTATTTTAGTCTATGAGATTTATTGTTATCAGTTCATATTTAAGTTTGCTTTGGAGTTAATGCGTGATTGCTGTTAGGGTATCATTAACCAGAGAAATGAAGTTTTTCAGTTTTTTGGTGTTTTGCTTCTCCCCTCTCCCCCTCAAGGTACAGAGCTGACTAATGTAGCCATGGCTGGCCACAAGGACTCTTATGTTCACTGTAAACGTAGAAAAAGAATAACCAGCCCAGTAAGCTTTTTAGTTTTTGGTTTTATTTCCTACCATTAATGCAGAGATGCTCATATTTGCATCTAAGTTTTTAGAATTGTGTGATTACCGAGAGTTTATTGTGCATTGTGTTTCATTTCATTTGGTAAGAACGAAAAGCATGAACTTGTGTTTATTTAAAGTCATTCATAATTAGATTTGATTTATCATTGGAGAGGGATGTATGGTTTTGTTCTTTGGTCAGGGGTATAGGCAGAGAGATAGAAAGGAAAACAATCTATAGATATACTACAAGAGAGCAACTTTATTTTAATGAAATGATTTGTTTAAGGGTTTTATCACTTAACAAACCTATGCATTGAGGGTAACAGTTGTTTAGCGGGAAAGGAGTTGAACCCCCCCCTTAGGAATGTGGTTGAGAAGAAAGGAAAAAAAAAAACACCTGGGAGTGAGTCACTTTTAAAATGGATTTTACAGTTCTGCTGAGAGGTTTGAGGTTTAAGTATGTTATAGGACAAAGTGCAAAGGTGATAGAAGAGGGACTAATGAATTGATCTGTTTAATGTGAAAACAGAAATTTGTGTTGAAAGTATGGGGAAAGTGAATATTAGGGATGAGAGATGAAGTAATGTTGAAGAGGGAAGAGATTTAGGAATATGTAGAAGGCTGTGTGCTGAGCAATATATGTGCAGATAGGATTTATTTTAACTTAAACACAGGTTAGAAATAAACGGACGGCATGCAGCAGTAAGGATGATAAATATTTCTCAGTTTTGATTATACTTCAGTAGCTGCTAACTTTTAGACGTAAGGGAATGAATTAGGTGGTTTATTTTGATGGGAGTTCAGGTATTACATGTTTGTATTGTGGACTGGTTAGATGATATGTAAAGGAGAAAGATTGTGAGACGGTGAACAGCAGAGAGTTAAGCAGCAATGCCTATTATCTATTTATATGCCAGTAAGAAAAACTTTTGGTTAATGCATATTAGTCTGTGCCATCCTTTTATTTTGCAGACTTCTGGACTCCTAGCTGATATGACTGTGCTTTTGGAAATGATTCGTATTTCTATTTAGGGTATTTGCAGGATTTGGTAGTAAGAACTTTGTGGAACATATGCATATTGGATGGAAATAGAATGACTTCTAATTAAGTGAAAACAAAAAGAGATTTTAGATTTGTAAAAGGAAGTAGCTCTTATCACAGGGGACAGCGCCTCCTAGGGGTGGACCATCAGAGAAAGGAAAGTAGCTTTATGACTGTTTTTTGCTGAATTAAGGTATAACAGTAGTTTGACTTTTAAAGAACCTGTAATGTCATTTTTAATTTTCATTTTAAACATTATATTAACTGTCATATATTAGATTTCTTTCCAGGGTACCAAAGCACAAAGCGCATCTGTCTCTGTTCTATGGGAGATGAAGATCAGTTTTTTCCAGTTTGATTCCTTTTCAATTTTTTGAATAGATCTATTTTAATTTTCATTCTGAGTTTTTGTTTTCTTTTGTGGATCGATCCAATTCTTTTATATTTTTTAAAATACTTTTTTCTTTTTTGAGCTCAAACGTTTGTCATGTGGTCTGTTCTATGTTACATGTGTACAAGGAGGAATGAATGAATGAATGTATTATGTGGTCAGTGCTGTGACATATATGTTTTAATGTACAGTTTGCGTATTTATGTTTGTGGTTTGGACCATTGCATGATGTTTTGAAATAATGTGGGGATTATTTGGCAACTTAAATATAGGGAGTACGTGACATAAAAGTATTTTCTTACTACTTAATCGGATTTGTTGCACTTTTATTCAGATTTGACTTCATACACATGCATCTAACCTAAGGAGCTAAGAGATTCTGCCTTGACATCATCACTGAATCCTACTAAACGAACTATATACGCCCTGAATGCAGAAATTATGGTCACAGACTTTCTTACATATTATATGGACTGCAAGGCTTACAATTTATACCTGATATTTGCTTTTTCTATGTTTTGTGGGAATGACTTTATGCAGAATTTGGGTTCTTTCATTCTCTGTCAGCACTTAGGTGTTCAAGTTAATAATATTATTTGAAGTGATGCTGTTTTTATTAGTTTGTATGTTCCTAGTTAAGTAGTATTTTCCAGTCTTAGTTTTTATAATACTTATATGCTGAATCAGTTAAATGCATATGTACTAGGTTTTCCTATCTTTATCTATAGAAGCTGCTTTGATCACATAGAGGGTGATGTGTTTCATTGTGATTCAAATATGATAATTCAGGGTTCAAGAGGGAGATCTCTTTATATTTCTCTTTCACACCAGCCTAAGTTATAAGCTATTTCTATTCTTTGGTTTTGCAGCTTGCACTTAGGATAATCACTTTGTTGATCTTTAATATCTCAATATTCTATCTCTTATTCTAATGTTTTTGCTGAACCCTTCTTTGAATATCTTTTCTTATGACACTATTTACTAGATTTTACCTAATGACTGTTTCACTCTCTTTCACAAAGATTACTGTTCTCCTTGAAACAAATACATACCTTACACTTGAGGAGCTCTGCTATAGGGATTTGTAATATTCTATTACTATATTTTTGGGTTTATTAATTGCTCATGGTTCTTTTCTTTTTATTTTGGTCCTTTCATTATAAACTCTATCTGTGACTTATAAGCTAGTGGGTTTCTATTTAGGATTCCAAAGGGGAAGATATAATTTTCCTTATTTCTGTCTTTTATTTATATGACATTCCTTCCTTCCCTGTGTAAAATCTTACACTGATGGTTTATCAATTCTGTAAAGTGGTTTACATAATATGTTAAAGACTTTCTCACAGAGTTAGCTTTCATTTATTGTTATGATTATCCCCAATATATTTAGACTTACCATCATTTGAGAAGGGTATGAGCCCCATTTCCCCTAGAAGTATCTGAAGACGAAGCAGTATTACTAGCCATCATCTACCTTAAAAAAATTAATACTTGCCCTACACAGTTGTATTATCTCTTAGACATATGACTGTCACAAGTGAATGAGGACTGTCCATACAGTGAGTGCTTTCACTGCTACAGGTTGTTGTCCTAATACTGGATAGCACTATAAATACCCTACAGAATTAGTATGATGTTTCAGACTTTTGCTATGCCTTTGCCTATCATGCATACGCCTTTGTATTTGATCTTCCATCACTACAGCATATGACTAGAATATGTCTTATGCTTTGCAACACTTTTACATCATGTATGCACAACACAGTATGAGTTTTTCTATAGATTCTTGGTTTTCTTCTATGTTATTGGTTTCTTTACTTTTCTGGTAAGGTGCATTGATTATATCCCTGTTTGCCATTTTTAATGAATATTATCCTGGGTAGTTGTTCACAACAACAGTATTCATTGAAAAGATTTGCCCAGTATACCTAGTATTATATGAGAAACACAGTACTTTCATACTAGTCTCTCTGTGTACTTATCTTTACATGTTATACCACTATTATGTACTTACTTGATTCTGAAAGATAACATATGTGATCATGTTATTATGAAGTAGGTCCTTTTTATAATGCAGGTATCTGTATAGCTCCATTATAGAGCTAATAGCTACCTAGTGAAAATTAGTTTTGATGTTATTTTTTGATTAACTAGTGAATGCTTGTGGGAGCATCCTTCATATTAATTAGGAATCTAGAGGGACACACACCTATGCACTACACCTGATAAATACTAAGGTTAGGGGTTAGGCTACACTTTTAAGTTCCTCTGTCATGGCTTAGCATCGAAGACTGATTGATGTGACACCTATCCATTTTAAGGTGTCCCATAGAGGGAAATGAAGAATATGTCTGATTAAGATAACCAAGAATACCCAGACTCCTCTGCTTTACTGGCCTGTCAGAGGTGAATGAACTTTGAGAGACTTTCTGACTATCACAGATTCAAAGGATGCAGAAGAGTTGGGAAACTGGTAAATCCTGCAAAGCTTATAATTACAGGCCAGGAAGGCATCAATGACTTGCAGAGAATCTCTGAGACAGATTTGCTGGCAACAAAAGGAGAGAGGCCTATTTTAATGGCCACATTTACTTCACAATGCAGGGATACTCGTTCTGCAGGAAAATAGGATGCAAGCCTTTATCTTGCAGATATTGGTTTCAATGACCTGAAACCAATTTGAATGAATCCTGGTGCCAAGCTCTATTCAAGACCCAGACTGGGAGGTGTTTACAATAAACAAAGAAGAACAACAGAAGACAAGAAGAGAATACTTGCATCAAAGCCAGTATGATACAGGAACTTGTTTACATTGGGAGGAGGAACAGGGTTAGAAGAATTCTTAGTTGAGGGAGGTCCTCACAAGCATTTCCTATACAGGATAGATTGTCATGACAAACAGTATCATGTGTTTGTGGGCGGTTACACTTTTCTGGAAGCTTCGAGAATGTTGGATTTTAATTATATAAGTCAGAGCAGGGCAGAAATTCATTGAGATGCTACTTATTACAGAAAGAGGGCAGATTGCATCTCACAAGAACACTTGTCTCTGCATGTCTTTTGGAAAAAGCCAAAATAAACTAAATTTTAAAACCTCTTGCTGAATTGCAGTGTTCTTGTGCCCTAAGCTATGAGTCTCAAAATTAGACAGTGCACCTTCCTTGTTAGATATAACTGGCAAATATTTTGCAGCTTATTCCTTGTGTTGAACCAGAGGTGGTCTTTATAGTTAATTGATTGAGGGTATCTGTTATAGAGAACAGAACCACTAGTTGTGATCATCAGAGTTCTGTAGTAGTATCTAAAAACAGACTCAGGTGAGGAAGCAAGTAGATTGGTTCAGCTACTGAAATGAAGAGAAGTTATTATGGAAATTGGTTTGCAATGGAGAAAGTTTGGCCTTTTTGTTTCTTAAGGTATCAATGGGCCTGAAACTGCCTAGTGTTATTAAAGCTATATCCTATTATATATTCATATGAGGAAAGGGCAGTAATATTGGATATGGGCAAACTTTTGGAAGTTTATTGGGATTAGACTGGCCTAGTGGCTCTGTGGTAACCGCCATGTAGACGTTCCCTGGTTTGATCCTCTGATCAGATAATTTATTCCCCAGGTCAGCTGGGGCTGGGGATGCCACAGTGGCAGTGTTCACAGCTCCTTACCCACATTTATAGAATCTGATTCCAGGCTGGGCCACAGAGGTAGAGGAAGGCTAGTGGCCAATTATTAAACAATTAAATAAATATACTATGATTTATAATATTATATATTAGTACTACCACTACTGCTAATAATACATATAAAATATTTTTTTAACTTTTAAAACTGTTTATTAATATAAAATGAAGAAAATATTTTGTATACCTTTCTTAACTACGTTACTCTTCATTCTGCCCTCTGTATTTATATGGGGAATTTGCAAAATAATTTTCAAATGTACATGCACTATTTTTTTCTGATCGGCTACACACAAACAGCAGATGCTCGTTTATGTGAGCTAACAAAAAATATCTTCCTCTGGTTCTTTTTTCCTGTTGCGATCCCCCCTGCTGCTGCGCTACAGGAGGTCTCTTACCTTCCTCCGGAGGCCGCTCTGAAGCCTGGGCCTCGCCTGTGTTCCATCCGGGACTTGCTCCAGGGCCTGAGAGGCCTAGCTGTGCCTGTGGCTTGCTTGCCAGCGTTTGGACTTCCTGTTTGGCGACGCCCTTCTCCTAGGGGCTGGCCCGCAGCTCTCCACCTGACTTATAGGCCCAGCAGTGGGCGGTCCTGGCAAGCTCCTCCCAGGGAGTTGCCTTCTACCTCCAGTACTTAAGGACTTTCTGTTCACTTGCAAAGGGCCTTTGGATTGGGCTCTACAGTCGTCTGTAACTTTGCCGATCCAGGTCCCCCGGTTTCGCCTATGCCTTGTTGGGTTCCTGTCCTGTGTCTCTGCCTAGATGTTGTTCCTGTGCCTGCCAGCCGTAAGGACTTCGGATGTGAGTATCCCAGCATCGGAGTTCCTGTTTGCCTGGAGTTTCCCTGCACCCTCCTTCTCAGCGTGGTCCGCGACCAGCCTTCCTGGGCTGTGTAGGGCGCGTCTGGGACAGGGTGGTCCGCGACTCAGTCCCACGGGTGGGCTGAGTAGAGCGCCCTGATGGACAGTGCCATGTTTCCGTCCAGCCTTGTCTACAGTGTCTGCTTCAGCCCTTGCCCGGATGTCTTCCTGTCCCTGCCTTGACCTATGTCCTCGTCTGGTTCCGGAGCCTTCTGACCTGTTGGACCCTGGAGTGGCCAACAGGAGGGATTCGTCCCATGGGCTCTTGAGCTTCTGCCAGCCGAGGGGGCTTCGGATGTGAGTATCCCAGCATCGGAGTTCCTGCTCGCCTGGGTCTTTCCTGTGTCTCGCTTCAGCCCTTGTCCTGATGTCTCTGTCTTGCTTCAGCCTGCTTCTGCCCCGTCTGATGTCTTCTGTTTAAGGACTCTGTCTGCCCTCGCCTCTGTCCGGCCTGCTGCCCATTGCCGTTCCCTGCGGCAGGTCCGAAAGGGCCGGGAACAGTCGGAGGACCGTTCATTAGTCAACTTCCCCGTGTTGGCTACCATGGGCATGCAGGTCCAGCTGAGGGTCGGACTCCTTGCTTCTGTTCCTGCCTGCCTCGCTCACCATGCCTGCTCAGCTCACCTCCCACGGTGGGGCTTGGGGCTCCTCCTTGAGTCCTGCCGTGGCCCAAGGGCTCACCACCACCCGCTTACGACGACCGCGCCCGCTCGTAACATTTCCATTTTGCCTTTATTTATTTATTTATTTATTTATTTATTTTATTTTTTGCCCTCTGAGGCGTCAGTTTGAGTTCCTTGTAAACCGGTGTGATATGTATATTATACAGGAACATCGGTATATAAAAACTAAAAATAAATAAATAAATAAATTTCTCTTCCTTTCTTGATCTTTACTTCCTGCTGCATTTATTTCACTTCTCTATACCTCACTTCTTTACCTTTTTCTGTTCCCTCCATTAATACTTCCTCACATGTCTCCTGCCTCTTCATCATCTTTCCTCCTCAGTTCCCTTTCTACCTCTCCATATCTCCCTTATTTTCACTTCTTAGCTCTAATCTCTCCTCCCTTTCCAAAAAATCAGTTTATCAACTTTCATGTCCATTATCCCCATGTAGCAATCATCTCTCCTCTTCACCGCATCACTCTCAGTCCTCCAGGTATCTTTGTATCATCCCTGCATCTCTCATACCCCCATACCTAGCTTGATGGACTCTCTACCTGACAACATCAAGCTAGGTTGAGAGAACATTGCACAAATCTCGGCTTTGGGTGAGTTTCCTCACTCCGAGGATCATCAAATCTTCACAAGAGAGCACTGTTCTGTTCGTACATCTCCCCTGAAGAAGGAACTTGGACTTTTCGAAACAAGGCCTTGTAGGGAGGACATTGAATAAGCAGGAAGCAGCACTAAGTTAAGTATTTGATGGGTAATAGAGGAAAAAAAAGTGAGTGAAGCAGTTGGTGCTGGATTAAAATAAAACTTGAAACTACGGGAGATTTTAGATTTTTTTGAATAAAGTAAATTGGATGGTAGGTGGATTGTCAATGATTACAATACATAAAGTAGACTAACATTAACTCCAATGGGTTTGGAGTTAGTGGATTAAGGTCATGAAATGAGACAGTCACCTCCATCTTTAATAATTTTTTAATGGTAACACACGATGTGGTGAAGGAAACAGAATTAAATATAAAAAAAGAAAAAAATCGGGATATTCATACAAAGGAATGTTCATAAGAAAATACGGGGTTGTGTGAATGGTAGGGAACATTTTGAATCAAACACTTTAGAGATATCCTGAATTCTTTCTGCTTTTCAGGAGAAACTGCACCCACTTTATGCTTCAATGGAAATTCTCCACTATTTTTCTGCACCTCTTTATCAGGTCCTTCAGGACTGGAATGGGCCCCAGCCCACTATCAGAGCATCCCTCATAGCCAGGTGCTGCAAGTGCATAAAGCAACGAATGCCCTGATAATGCCATCTTCTGCTACCATTATGATATGTTTCCCATTTTCTGTCAGAAAGAAACCTAGACTCCTGCCTCTCTGGTCTAGCTGCCAACTCATAAGAACATAAGAACATGCCATACTGGGTCAGACCAAGGATCCATAAAGCCCAGCATCCTGTTTCCAACAGTGGCCAATCCAGGCTACAAGTTCCTGGCAAATACCCAAAAACTAAGTATATCCCATGCTACGGATGCTAGAAATAGCAGTGGCTATTTTCTAAGGCAACTTGATTAATAGCAGGTAATGGACTTCTCCTCCAAGAACTTATCCAAACCTTTTTTTTAAATCCATAGACTAACTGCACTAACCACATCCCCTGGCAACAAATTCCAGAGTTTAATTGTGCGTTGAGTGAAAAAGAACTTCTCCGATTAGTTTTAAATGTGCTACATGCTAACTTCATGGAGTGCTCCCTAATCCTTCCATTATCCGAAAGAGTAAATAACCATTCACATTTACCCATTATAGACCTCTCATGATTTTAAACACTCTCCAGAATCTTTCTTATGGCTGATAAAATAATGAACGAGTTATGATGGTATACAGCACCTGATGCTCAGTCCCCACTAGAGCTGCAGCCTGCCCTGTCTCAGCCAGGTCCCATGAGTATGCCGTCAGTGAGATATAAGCATGCATACTATTCCTGCTGGTCCAGATAGCACTGGTAAAATGTATGTGTTACCCAGTTGCGCAAATATGCACTTACAACACAATTTGTACAAGGTGGATATAACCTGACTACTAAATGTAGTTCTGGAGGGCATTTTGTAATTCAGGGCTAACAAATAAAGCAGATACTTAAAGCCCAGGTTCTCCACTACATGCAGGAGCTGGTCATCCAGAGCAATTATTTCCCTGATGCACCTAATTACTACCTTCAATGCTGCTTACCTCTTGCCCCAGAGCAGTGATATGGAACACCACCTCATTTCCACTATGGTGGGTTGCCACTGCAGATGCATGGTGGTGATGGGGGGGGGGGGGGGGGGGTGAAGACTCCTGGCCTGCCACTTGACTGGTGGAAGGGGCTGTGGGATCAGCTTGGGGAAAACTCTTCTCCTTTTCAACCCCTTTCTTCTGGATTTTGCTTTGAGTGGCAGAAGGGGGTCCCCAGGCTAGTACTCCCCTGATACCAATGCTAGCGGATGCTTATTTTACAGATGATACTGAATACTAGCATTTCTCAGATGCCCCAGTATCTTACCTTGATTAATGGCCTTACTGCAATGAATACACTGAGCAAAATACAGGTCCTCCATCACTTTAAAGCGATTCCAGACCAGGGATGTCTTGTACAATCATTTCTCTGTATCCTTAGGGGCTTCTGCTGGCTCTGGAGTTGCAGTTGAGGGAAGAATGTGCGGAAAAAGACTAGGGGCATCACTCACACTCTCTACCTACACTGCCTGCTCTTCCTGGGGGATTTCTCTCAACACCATCAGTATCATATATCTCTCCCATCACTTCACTGGAGGCTAAGACAGTATTGAGTAAACCTCCCAATTTTTTTTTCAGCTACTAACTCTTCAATTTCTAATTCTAGGAATCCCAGATTAGATTCTTCCTCAGAATTAGTTATTGAAAATAGTGTTGCAATTGCCTCAGAAGCAGTAACCTTAGAGAAGTGTGCCACTGGTTCTGTGTATTGTACTTCTATTGCCCCTGTTCATGCCCCTGCCCTGCTATCAGTGGCGTAGCCAGAATTGATTTTTTGGGTGGGCACAAGGTTAACATAGGTGGGCACAAGGCATGCAGGTCTACTAGTTGTTTTCTTACTGATAAATAATGCCATATATACTGCACCCTAGAATGGCTTTCTAAGTAGTTTGCAACAGCCATTATGTGTCATGTATGAAACTTTAAAATGATTTACTTCAATTATTTCAAGTATAGAAAACAATCAAATCCAATCATATAATAAAACAAAAATTAATGTATTCTTTCATGAACCATCTTTGCAGAAACCCAGAAATCTTCATAAATACAATAAAATATAATTAATCATCAGAACAGGTGCAGCGCAGAGCTAGGGCAATTCACATTACAAGTAACATGAAAAAAAAAATTCAAATTCTGGTGTAATCTCAGCAAAAAATAACCCTCCACTGCTATTTTGTGAAGTAACAAACTCTTGCAAAGAAAGAGGCATCTGGAACCTTGCCAAACAATCACAGCACTGACTCTCAGGATTCAAACAGCAACCTTATGAAAAAGCAGCAATGCAAATACTACACCAGGCCCTAGAACATTAATACATCACCTATGGGAATAACAGAACAGGCTGGACTACTACTACAGAGAAACTATATGCCAGAAATACTCATTTCTATCACAAACAGGCAAAACTGAGACCGACCCTTACCTAATATAGAAATAATAGACTATAAATTAGAAACAGAAACATGTAGATAAAGCCAAAATAGAAAGCCTGAGAAACTAAAATGTCTGAACAGTGGAATACTTAAGAAAGAGCAAAATTCAAAAATATATATATATTTTTTTAATTTATATTTTATTAGTTTTTTAAACAATTTACATTGTATAAAAAAAAAAAAAAATTCAAAAATATAAGAATGCACATTCCCAAAGATGACATATTTAAATTGCTAACATCTCTCTCTCTCTCTCTCTCTATATATATATATATTTTTTTTTTACCTTTGTTGTCTGATCTTTGTATTTTTCTAATCAGTTGGTCCTGGTCTCTCTTTCCCATTTTTTCCCTTGTCGCTCATTTCCTAATTCCTCTTCAGTGTCTTTTCTACTACTGTCTTCTTCCCTTCCACACACACACACATATATACATAAATGCTTTCTCTCACAGACTCCCTCACACACTCAGGCTCTCACTCTCATATGCTCTCCCCCCCCCCCCAAGCTCACATTCTCTGCAGACACACATACAAGCTCTCACTTTCTCACCCCTCCCCAGGCTTATATTCTTATGCACACACAGACGCACATCCAGGCACCCATTCTCATCCACACACACACAAACCCATTCTCCCATTCTCACCCACACATACACACATTTAAGGTCCCATTCTCACCCACACATACACACTTTCAAGCACCCATTCTTACCCACATATTCAAGCTTCCATTCTCACCCACACACACAAACCCAGGCTCCCATTCTCACCCATATATATACACATTCAAGCTTCCATCCTCACCCACATATTCAAGCTTCCATTCTCACCCACATATTCAAGCTTCCATTCTCACCCACATACACAAACCCAGGCTCCCATTCTCACCCATATATACACACATTCAAGCTTCCAACCTCACCCACATATTCAAGCTTCCATCCTCACCCACACACATTCAAGACTCCATTCTCACTCCCATACACACCCAGGGTCCGATTTTCACCCACACACACACACAACAAGGCTCCCATTCTCATCCTCCCATACACATTCAAGCCTGTGCACAGTTTCCGCTTCCTCCCCCCCAGAGCAGGAAGATCAGCTGGCCTCTCCTGCTGCCACTAGCCTCCTGCTATCTTCGGGCGTATGGCCGACCGATCTTCCTGTTTGGGGGGGGGGGGCGGGGAGGAGAGCGGAAGCGCCGCGCACAGTTTCCGCTTCCTCCCCCCAGAGCAGGAAGATCAGCTGGCCTCTCCTGCTATCTTCAAGCCATACGGCCGACCGATCTTCCTGCTTGGGGGGGGGGGAGCGGAAGCTGTGCGCGGCGCTTCCGCTCTTCTCCCCCCCCCCCCCAACAGGAAGATCGGTCGGCTGTACGCAGGAGGCCAGTGGCAGCAGGAGAGGCCAGCTGATCTTCCTGCTCTGGGGGGAGGAAGTGGAAACTGTGCGCGGCGCTTCCGCTCTCCTCCCCGCCCCCCAAACAGGAAGATTGGTCGGCCATATGGTTGTAGGACCGCTTCCCCACGTGTGCCGTGATGGCGTGCCAAGCATGGGTTCTCCTCTTCACTGTCGCGGGGATGGGATCCCGCGACAGCCTTGCAGTTCTGGTGTCAGTTGGGTGGGCCTGGGTCTAAATTGGGTGGGCAGCTGCCCACCCAGGCCCACCCGTGGCTACGCCACTGCCTGCTATTGTCAGTTTTTGATTGCTCTCTTGTCTTTTCCCTGTGCTCCAAAACAAGAGGGAGAGGAACATGTGGTAGCACATGCTCTCCAAATTTCAATTTCTTCTGACATGAGCTAGTTTCACTGCTATCATTCTGCAGTTAAAAGTCTCTTTTAAGTTTAGGGGAATGACTGTCTTTTTTCTCACTGTTACTTGTACTGCTAGCACTTCTCACAGGCTGCTGGCTCTGCAGCATATCCTCTACCCTTGCCATTCCTTCCTCTGCCCTTTCCTCACAGTGGTATGATGGAATTTGATGTGCCTACTGGGGGATTTGTGATCACAAAATAATTTATTGATATTATACCACCACTCACAATACCATTCTAGTGTGTGCAAAATGTCTGTCATACACGTATGTATGTGCACAAACAACAAACTATTAGAAACAGAACTAAGAAGGCTGCCAAGGCTCTTCTTATCTTCAATCTACATGTAGCTCATTGTACTGCTGCATCAGATAGAGACAGAATACTCATTGGCATTGCTTCAATCTCCTTTCCACTCCTATCCTACCTAAATGAACATAGAAAGCAGTGCCACTGCCTCTTTGTTTCTGTCAAAGTAAGTTAGAGACCACTGTCTGTAGCAAAGAAGATCAGAAAAAAGCTTTTTACCATTGCCAAAGCCTACTTTTTAAAGCTTTTTTTACAAACCTTGAGAGAGCTTCTGAAAAAATACCATTCTCTGCAAACTTCCAGAAAGCAAATAGAGAGTTTATTGCACATGCTCAGACCTTCAGTGAGAGGTCATCAGTGTTACTTGATCCAGAGGGCAGCTATAGGCTAATTAAAAAGATGCTTCACTTTGAATTGTCCTCCATCCATTCTCCTGCCAATTTGTCCCTCCTCAGCTCTCAGGAAGCAGTGAAGTCACACAGGCAAGAGTTGGTTGCTATAGTTACAAGTTAGTCATACACCTGATGTTTGTTTGCAGAGCACAGTCATATATTTGAATGGGTAACAAACAAATGAGATGAAAGCTTTTGTTTAAATTTCTGGGCTCACTCCATTTGTTTTGAGAGTCCACAAATTAAACAAAAATGGACTCATTTGTTGCATTTTGCCCATTTGTTTCAAACAAATGTATATTCCTATAATAGAATAATAATATAAAAATGTAGTTAAATATGAGCTTTCAAGGTCAGATATGTCCTTTCGTCAGATATCTAAAATACTAGTAAGAACCTAGTATGTTCTGTATTAAATTAAATGTTCTCCTCCTTGGCAGGTCAAACATTTTTCTTCTATGTAATAAAAGGTGAATTAGTCAAAACGAAATTTGTAGTTCCTCCTAACCTTTTAAATATAAAGAAAAACAAAAAAGCAATGCAGAATCTACTACTTCCAGTTTCATAAAATATATGCTATTGTCTGGAAAAGTCTCCCTGTAAAGAAAGTATCACCTTAACTGCTACTGAAATTGGTAGGGTGCAACCTTAATATATAATCAGAAAACCATGTGTTAATGCAAAACTGAGTCAGTGGTAATAATGGTCTAATGTGTTTTGTTGAATATGAATTTCTAATTTTTTTCTTTGCTGCTGTGCTAGCATTGATTACATTTTTTCTTTTGATTCTCCTTGAGAAGTATGCTTGACATTGTGCATCTAAATATTCTTATTCATTTGTTTTCTGGTTGTACACATTGTGTTTTGTGTTTGCTGCATGATCTCATTTGTCTTGATTTTGCTGAAACTTGGTTGAGTCAGGTCAACGTGATGGATAGAGCCTGTTTTTATGTTGTGCACTAACCAATTATAACTGGCTCCTATCTACATAGCAGTAATTTATTATTGTTATAAGCAATAGATGAATAAACATTTTTATAGGAATTGAATAGGCCTGATCAGTTAACCAATCCCCTGCTCTAAGTTATCACTAGGTTCTTACGTAACCCAGAGTTCTTGGATGTCTGATATAAAAGTTTGTAGAAATAAGGCTTTCCTGGGGTAAGTTGCTTTTTGATAAGGCTATACCCAGACTTTTTTGTGTTGTTCTGGCTTTTTTTTTTGTTTGATTTGTTTATTTAAAACTGAAAAACAACTGAAATTTTTAAAAAGAAACAAAGTGGAAAATCAGAAGTAACCAAACGTTGAGTTTGCAGCTAAAAAGCACCCCCTCACTCCTGGGCCCTCACTCAATCCTCCCCAGCTCACTCCTGGATCCTTTTGTTAAAAATGCATTCATGGGGCAGGAGCAATCTCTGGTTGCCCCTACCCTGTAACTGCTGCTATTGCACAGTAAATGGTACCGGCAGACTGAAGCTGACAGCACTCTAGATTTTTGACATATAAAACAGCACGGGCCAGGGCATTTGGCACCGACCTTGGTCTGCCAGTGCCATTTGTAATAGTGGCAGATATGAAGCAGGAGTGACCAGGGATCATTTCTGCCCCATGAATACATTTTCAACAAGAGAGTAAGAGGGTCAGGAGGGGTGAGTGTGTGTGTGTGGGGAGGGTGGGAGGGGGCAGGGGGTCAGTGGTGTTATGGATTTTTTTTAAACAAAAAAAAATTTTTTTTTCTTCATTTTTCTTTCATTTTGTTTTAAAAACAAAATGGTAAATTTTGTTAAAATATCCTATTTTTTTTTTCCAGTGAATGTACATTCCTACTTCTTGATGGCATTGTCCCCCCTCTACAGCAGATGTGAGAGATGATTTGCAAAGATCTAGCAGCCATTTTCAGTGTTGACAAAACTGGATCCTTCATGACATTTAAGGCAAGGCCTATGTGGTCTGGCACAATTTAGAATTTTGGTGTGGGGGGAGGGGGGGGGGAGGGCAGGAGCAATAATATGGTGCCAGGCATCCTTGAGACAGGTACCAAAGTGATATTATGTTTGTGCTAGATGAGGACCACTAGTGCCATTTTTAAAGGATGTAGCATGAAGGTGGGACAGACTGGGCATTGCTCTTACCCATTGGACTTATGGACTCCCTTGGGCGGGTTAAGGAGGGCTGGGAAGATCCCTGGCCCCAGCTGTTTTTATGGGGTAGAAGTGGGGGTTGAAAAGCCCTGGGAAGGCCTTGTCTGGGCCCATCCAGCTGGGTAGGCCTAGGCCATGAGTGGTCTTTACAGAGCAGTAGGTTAGGCTGGAGGGGCACTTAGAAGCCACTCCTGGCTCCAGGTCAGCCCAGCTGGGTAGGCTCAGGCCTTGGGGTTGGAGGGCCTTGAAAGGCCCATTTTGCTTGGTTTTTTGTTCAGGGGAGGGTTGGTTATTTAATGTCATTTTGGATCAGGAAATAAACCAAAAAACACTAAATGAACCAAGAAAAATGACCCCCCCCCCAAATGAAACATAGCCCTTCTTTCAGTTATAATCCAGGGTCACACAGGGCCCTGGGGCATTGGTCACTCAAAGTCCCACAGCCTTGGGAGTTGGATTATTCCAATGGGGGAGGCAGGATATACCTCCAAGATGCAAGGAGTGTCTCTCTTTTCTCTATCTTCTCTGGGTGTTCTATTCTTGTATGTATAAATAGATGTGAGTGTCAAACAATGGAACACTCAGGTTGGGTGTTCCAAAAATAAATTTACTGCTGCAAATTTTCAGTAAAAAATATTTGGCAATATACATACTTGTTCTTGAGACAGCCAGTTATTATCTCAGTTCTTCAAACATCTCTTTATCTATGCAGGTGTCCCTCAATATTTGGGCTTCAGGAATATCTCACCCTCCAGGGCATGGAAGTGTAAGCATCCCGGGTGGGCAGGGGTTTGCTAGATATTAGCAGAATTCCTTTCCCCAAAATAGTAGCAGTCCAAAAATTATCCCTCACTCCACAACTTCCAAATTTAATTCTTCTCCCAGGGTGAAGACTCCAGTGGGAGTCTCCAGATGAACAAAACTTTTTACTTACAGTTCTCCTCTTCAGATAGTAAATTCATTCTCTACTCAGTGGAGAAGACTCTTTTCTTTCTCATTTCTGGGCAGGAAGGATGGCCGCAAAACTTCCCCCAAAACAAAACACCAAATCTTTACAAAAGGCAAAACCCCCCCTAGAACCTCCCTGCAGAGTCATCACTGGTGCATTCACGGGTTGGGAGAGAATATAGTACAGTCTTCTGTACTCCTGGCCTTCCCAGGACAAAGGATTCCCTGAAATCCTCTACCCTAAGCCAAGGACCAGAGATTTTACAGTAAAGTCTTCCAAAGAGAACTCTAAACATATCTTATTCAAAACCTGGGACAGTTTTACTACACAGGTTGTGTACTAGCATGGTATCTGTCCCCTTCCTATTTAGTACACAACCCAAGCTGCAAGGCCTAGCACACCATGAATAAGAAAAAAGTCTAAACAAGAGGTGCTGTTGATGTGGTTTGCTCCACTCCTATTAAAGAACATACCAATGAGCTAAGTGGGTAGAGATAAGTGTGAAGTTTTACATGTGGGAGAATTTAATTGTGGAATCCTTGCCTATAAAAATCCAAGGTAGCTTTTTGTAGGTGTGACTTTTGAGTTGCTCTTTCCAGAGGCAGCATGCCTTTATGCTTGCTCCTTGCTTTTGTTTGTTTTTTGGAAAACAGCCTTTGGGCTTTTTTGGAAAGAAACTTGGGAATGGACTAGAAGAAAAGGTACCTTTCTCCCATGTTACTGATTCCAGCTTTTAACCCTTTTATTTAAGAACATAACATAAGAACATAAGAAATTGCCATGCTGGGTCAGGCCAAGGGTCCATCAAGCCCAGCATCCTGTTTCCAACAGAGGCCAAAACCAGGCCACAAGAACCTGGCAATTACCCAAACACTAAGAAGATGACGAAGTTATATTCATCCTTCTTTCTTCATCTTTCGGTTACTTTTTGAAACTTGTTTTTATTTTTATCTTTTATATGAGTTCTTTTTGGATCCAGGTACTCTTGGAAAATCATCTCAATAGAGATTAGGAGTTTCTCATCCAAAGAGACGCAATAACAGTTTAGAGGTTATTATCGTATTGAATTCCCATTCATTCTGGGAAGGATTTATGGATTTTCAAAGGAGACCAGTGGCACTGTTTGGATCTGTACCACTGTGACAGTAATGGAGAGATACCTTTTAGGTATCAACAAGGACAGTGGGGAGACTGGACTGAGAAGCAAGGCATACCTTCTATTCATCTGGAGAAAGGGATGCCTTATGGGACTTTAAAGTGTTTCAACCAAATTGGAGAAGAGAAATCTGAATCCTAAAATTTGGATGGGAACTTCTAAACTACCTCATGAAGGAATGAGAAGATGCATTGAGTTACAAAATCACTGATTTTATTGAAGAGCTAAACAAGTAAATGGATTGGACTGCTTAAGGAGTTGTAAATAATCATTTTACTATTTCACCATCAGTTGTCAGTAAGGTTAAGCTGGAAACCACAATCAGCTTCCAGTATGATTATTACTGCCTCCCCCTCCCCACCACCCGACAGGGAACTTATAGAGATAAAGAGAGACTTAAGAACTGTATGGGAAGTTTGAATATCTGAAGTCCATGGACTTGAGGGTGGCCTGTAGAATTCTTCAGTGAGAATCTTAGCCCAGGGGTTACACTCTCTACCCAGATCTCTGATTAGGGCCACCCACTGGAGATTTCAAAGGATTACAAAAGAAAAAAAACAAACAACAAATCAAAGCAAAAATGTTTGCCCTGCACATCCTTTGTATTTATTGATATGACATTCCTCACCAGTCACACTCCTCCTCGGGACCACTGCAACCTGTAGCTACCACCATGGGGCTTAGTTTACTCGGCTACTGGCAGCAAGGCAAGTGTGACAACTAGGAAGGAAAAGGATGAGGTGGCCAATGAATTAAGAGAAAGATAACTGCAGCTCAGTGGGAGAAAGAAGAAGAATATGGTGGCTTGGAGAGGGGAAAGCGGCAGCCAGGGATACTGGACAGGAGACAGTAATTAACCAGCACCAGTAGGAGACGGCAGCAGTGGATCTGCTGGCTTCCAGCAATTCCACAGCAAATAAAAATTCTGTGGCAATTGCTATGACATTGCCAGAAAACAGAGGTTCTGCCTATAACCAACATAGTGGGCTGCCATTAAGGGATTCCAGTGATGAAATAAATCACAAAAACAAAGATCAAATGCTATATCGCTGCAATCTCAAGATATCATTGCATAGGTCTTACCTTTAAAGAAAACTGCTGTCTAATTCAATGTAATGTTTGTCATCAGTAAGATTGCTGTTAACCAAAATCAGTCTTTTCAAGATAACTGAATAATACAGCACAATTCTTCTAGCCATATGAATTCAAAATAAAGCTGAATTATTTGCACATTGCTACCTCTTATTGATTAACATAACAGTTATCCAGGCAAAGATGTACCTGAGATTTTGATGCTACACAGTCCACTTGTTTGGTGTCACTTGTTTTAATAATCAATATGCAATGAAACATTGTATCTAAAATACTGATTTAAAATACTTTATTAAAGACAGAAAAGTACTGAATTAGTTGTATCCTGCAAGAAGCAGTGAAAGCACTCAGATGTGTATATGTGTGTGAGTGTGTATGTGAGTATTGGGGAGGGAGGGAGGGGGGATGGTGCATAGTAGTCTCCTATAAAGTTATTTTAAATCAGAGTTGTGACAGATGAAAATTACAAAGCCCCAGCAGTCAAGTTTTAGAAGCCATAAGGCAGAGTACTGCTGATTAGAGATGTGAATCGGAACCGGAATCGGTTCTGATTCCGGATCCAATTCACATCGTGAATTTTTTTTCATGCGGCCCGATCGGGGTTTTTTTTATCGGCTGCGCCCGAGCCGATAAACAAAAAACCCACCCCAACCCTTTAATACATCTCCCTTAGCTTCCCCCACCCTCCCGACCCCCCAAAAAAACGTTTTAAAATTACCTGGTGGTCCAGTGGGGGTCCCGGGAGCGATCTCCCGCTCTCGGGCCATCGGCTGCCACTAATAAAAATGGTGCCGATGGCCCTTTGCCCTTACCATGTGACAGGGTATCCGTGCCATTGGCTGGCCCCTGTCACATGATAGGAGCACTGGATGGCCTGCGCCATTTTTAAAGATGGTGCCGGCTTAGACACGTAACTTTCATTTATTTATTTATTTATTTATTTGGATTTTTTTTATATACCGAAGTATAGCGTTCTGCCTTCACTCCGGTTTACAAGATAAAAACATAATACATACATATAACTTAGAACCTTATTTAACATTCAAAACGTAGAACCTTATTTAACATATTAATTGAAAATTTATATGAATAAGATATTCCTTAAAAGAGCTAGTAAATCAATTCTTGTAATAGCATATAGACCAAAAATAACAACGTAAGTGTTAAACAGGAGAAATGATTTATCGGTGATAAGGGTCTGGAAAGGAGATCGGAGTATGTCGGGTGATGCAGGGAATGTCTTAGGATTGGTTGGAAGGAATGAGAAGATGCATTGAGTTACAATGCATCTTCTCATTCCTTCCAGGCGGGGAGGGGAGAGGGGAAGGTGTGTTAATAGAGTGGGATCGTCGAAGTGTAATGGGTAAATTACACTTCGTTCATGTGTAACGCGTGAGATTCACTCAGTGAGGTGCTACATAAATAAGATGATTAAAAGGCATTACGATACCTTCTAAGATCTGAATTTCTTACATATGTTTTTTCATTTAAAAAATAACATACAGGAGTTATTACACTGCAGATACTTAAAACTATATAGTAATCATGCCATAAGCAATCTAATAAATACTAACCTTGTTAATTTGGGATACTAACACGACGGTTACTGAATCATTCTAATGATATATTATGGATTAAGTCAAAGGTTTTTGGTGATAGGCATAAGTTAATTCTTTATGGGATTTATTGTATCAATTACAATTACAGATATAGTCTCTCTTTTCTTTTATTGTGGAAAAGAAGTGGCTATAATCAAGAGTGGCTATCAACACCAACCTCTGAATTGTGTGTTTCACAACAGAACTAAATCAAATTGGTTTGCAAACATCTGTTAAAGAGGTTTATCCATCCCTACCATTATATATTAAAACGTGTACCTTCGTTTAACGTAGCAGTAGATAACAAAAGGTTGCAAAATATTTGCATATGGACCAGAAAGAGAAACATGATATGTATTGTTGTTATGTTAGAGTCCTCTGTCCTCTGTCCTCTACTTCCTTGCCTTCTTTTCCTTTCCATGCACCCATTCAATGCCTCACACACTTACCGTGCACGCATAGTCACATTATCCACAGTCATTCATATTAATTTCCCTAGTTTTATGATTTTGTAGATGCTCTGACCATGACTTCTGTCTGCCATTTTGTAATAGAAAGTTCTATAAACTAAAAAAATCGAACAAAAAAACCCCCACACCGAACACATACATTTACACTGATACTGAGGACCAGATTCAAGTTTTCAGACTGCTCACCCTGTGCTTTGCATAAAAAATGTGTAGCCCAAAATATGTTCGATAAGAACTTGTTTAAGATTTTCTGGGGGGTGGTTATGAGCATATTCCCAGCTCCCTCCCCCCCCCCCAAAAAAAAAATGAAAAAAAAATTAGCCTTAGACGGATGTGAGACTTTCTACGTGGAGCCAAGAAAGTAGAAATGTAAATTTCCTGATACAGAGTTGGATGTTTTTATCTGACAATGAGGTGAAACCAAGAAACACACAATACTTCAAGGCCACAGTTATTTGTTGGACAAAATGGACTAATTAATTGGAGCTATGGTTGAAATCCCACGTGGAATGCACATTAACGACTGTCATCAAGCACCCAAATCCAATGTGCAAAATTTGCATGCATGTTATCATTACCATGAAGTAACATAATGTGCTTGCTAATAAACCAATTAGAAGAAAATATGCTAATTAGCTCATTAGATGTTAACAATAGATAGTATATCCAGTGTTAATACCTAAGTGTGATGACCTTTTGGGATTGTCACTTTAATGGTCCTAATCTTCAACCCATTTTTGAGCTATTTTTTAACAGCTCTTCCACTGAGGTTGCTGGAATGGCCAGCATCCTACTGTATATAAAAACAGGCTGCAGCATAGCTGGATGTGACATTTTGATGAGGCGTTAAAGAGAGTAGAAGTATTGTTCTTGAGTTGTTTCCCTGCTTGGCTACTATGTTTCACAGCTTGGGCCAATACCCTAGTGGGAAGGGGACCAGTGACTTCCTCGGTGTTAGCCTCATATTTTTGATAGAGGCTTTTGGATGTTGTTGCCCTTTTTGAAGTGTCCTTCTTGTGAGAGCCATGGTACCCCTGGCTGGAGGATTTTTGGGTATCCACCAATTAGGTTAGATCAGAGTGTAGGGGAGACTACACTGCTCTCCAATCTTCACAGAGACAACTGGATCAGAGGCAGGGCTGGCGTGTCCATTAGGTGAACTAGGTAGTCATCTAGAGCAACAACCCTTAGGGGGTGCTAAAATTCACTAGCACAAGCTCCTGTCTCAGTGGCCAAAGATCTAGGGAGGAAAGTCTCAGCAGACTACAGCACACAAGCAGTATGTTGCCATGAGTAGTGTACTGGCCCTTATATTTGCCTTTGCTACCTCATTCATGTCGATGCATGAGAGTATGCCTATATATTTGGCTGATATTTTTTTATTGTAAGTGGACATACGCATTATGACTGTTCTCCTACAATGTTTCTCATGTGAACTTGAAGTATTTATATATGATGGTAATTTCTCCTTTGTGCGCACTGTCATGTCTGCATAGGTAGAACCTGATATCCTGTGCTTTAATTTACCTGTGCCCAGTGCAGAGCCTGTTATGGCCTGATCAATCATAACTGTTATTACTTCTGTGACGCTATTTGAAGAGCAACAGCTGCTACTTTCTCTACCCCCACAACATGACGCAGTTGGAGCTTAAACCACTTCCCTCCCAGAAGACATTACTCCCAATTTCTGCACCCCTCTGATATGCAGGACCACTATAATCCATGACACTAAACACTCATCCTACCCCAACACAAATTCTATGAGGTGGGCAGAATCAGAGTGCAGGAAGTAGCAAAATAATATTTTTCCATCACAAGTTGTTGCAATAAAAACAATAGATGAAAGGCGGCACAATTTTAGTCATAGGCAGTGGAGCAATAGAAGCTGCTTACTGATACTTCCTGTTTAGATATGATGACTAACAGTCTTGTAAAAATAGACAGAAAAGTAAGTATCATACTGGGTCATTTATCAAATTGCATTAGGGCCTTATCGTGCACGATAACACCGTAACATGTGTGATAAATAATGCACGCAAAATGCATTTGCAAATTAAACATTGCGTATTCGAGTGGGAGGAGTTTGGGTGGAATAAATGGAAATGAGGGTCTGCTGGTGCAGAATGCGATAGACTAATGCACACTAACGCGAGATTTAATGCCGGAAATAAGTAAACCCTTTTTTTTTTGCGGTATGCTGAAAAAACCTTTTATCATGCTCCTGTGGCCAATATCATGGATCATGGGTATTATCGCAGTAATTACCACAAGCGATAAAAAGAGGTTTTCTAATGGACACATCTACCAGGCCTTCGTGGTGTTAGGATTCATAGGTTAGTGGGCCCTTGGCCCGAGGTGAGAGCTGGTACCACCCATGGGGAGGAGCCCCATTGAGCCTCACCGTCGGGAGGCGAGGTCAGAGATATAGATAGCACAGCCCAGCGAGTAGGAAAAGAGTAGGAGACAGGGCTGTGGGAGAAAGGAGCCAGAAAGGATCCCCCTGGTGGTGAAGTGCTGAACAGGCCCCGAGGAGCGGGAAATGCAGAGAGGGTGACCCTGGGAGCAGAGCCACAGAAAGAGTGTCTGCACAGGAGGAATGACGTAGGTTACCCAAGACACAGGGAACCCAGGGGTCTCTGGAAATACAAGGGAACACTACCCCGAGGAGTGAGGAAGTGTGGTACGGAGTGTAGGCAGAATGCTACTCCGAGGAGCGGGGAGCAAAATGTACTAGCAGAAGCAAGGCATTGGCCCGAGGAGCGGGAGAGCGCCAAGCAGTCACAGTTCACAAGTGCAGACACAAGGAACGGGAGGCATGGCTGGTCCCTAGTGATGGCAGTGGCCCGCGGAGCGGGGTTCACCAGTCTGGTTCTCCACGAAGTAGTGTAGCATGGCAATGGTCCACAGAGCGGGGTACACCGTAGTGGAGACTCATGGGCAGCGTAGTTTGGCAGTGGTCCACGAAGCGAGATACACCTAAATAGAGGCTCAAGAGTAGTTTGGCTGTGGTTCACAGAGCAGGGTACACCGAAGTGGAGGCTCACAAGCAGAGTAGTTCCTGAAGCTGCCCCTGAGGAGCAGGGGAAGGTAGACAGCATCCGAGGCACAGAGCCCAACAAGGAGTAGATAGCGAAAGGCTGGAGCAGGGCCCCCGAGAAGCAGGTTCCTGAGAGGATCTCATGCCAAGGGAAGCAGGAAGCAGAAACCGACGTCTGTAGAGAAAGCAGCAGGATTCAGCAAGTCAATTAGAGCCAGGCCCCGATGGTGCTTAAGAGTCTATTAAGAGTCCAGGGCTAGTGATGTCATCAAGGAGAGGCGCCCCTGAGGTTCCCGCCCTGGCATCCTTAAAGGAGGGCCATGGAGCGCGCGTGTGCACCTAGGGAGGTCCAGGAGAAATATGGTGGTTGGTGGTGTCCTCGCTGCCCTGGAGAGTCCTGAAATGGAGCCATGAGGGTCAGAGGCGGCTAGCCACAGCTGTGAGTCTTTCCATAGGAGAGGGGGGCAGTGAGGCACGAAGTGAGTAATGGCGGTCACAGTCGTCTATGATCGATGGTCATAACACATGGGCCAATAAAAACTAGGGGTGTGCATTCGTTTTGAACGCATATGTAAAACGCAACTTATTATTTTTTTTAACTTAAAAAAAGTGATGATGCGCAACGCATCACATTTTCAACTTATTCAACATAGCTACGTTGAATACGTTGAACCTAAATAAACACTTAAACCCCCACCCTCCTGACCCCCCCAAGACTTACCAAAACTCCCTGGTGGTCCAGCGGGGAGTCAGGAAGCCATCGCTGTTTTCCTTTGCGAGGAGCACGTGACGTCGGCGTCACGTCGGAGTGACGCGGATGTCATGTGTTTCTCCGCGCCTCCGCTCCGGGACCCCCGTTGGACCCAACCGGAACTTTTGGCCAGCTTGGGGGGGTCAGGAGGGTTGGCGTGCGCAAGGGGGTGCACAATTGTGCACCTTGCGCATGCCGAGCCGCACTGCCTTCCCCTGTTCCCTCCCAGGCCACTCCAAAATCTGAGCGGCCTATGAGGGAACTTCCATTCCCCCTAACCTAAGCTTCCCACCCCTTCCCCTAACCTTTCCCCCCCTAGCCCTCTCTAACCCCCCCAAATTTTATTGTACCTTTTGTGCCTGCCGGCAGCCTGCCGGCACGCAATCCACCGACACAGCAGAAAATGTTTTTTTTTTTTTTTTTAAATTCTTTATTTATTACTTTTTCAAAATGTTTACAATAAACAAAACATTTAAGAAATCTCATAATGACTGAGTCCTTAATAAGAAACAGGAAAAATATTGTTTTCAATTAGAGGTAGTTCAAAATAGTTCTATAAACTTATCTGATTTACTGCAAAAGTCTCAACAAGACTTGGTTGTTAAAGAACGAGGAACATTATTAATCCAGTTTGCTTTTGCAACTGATAAGGAAAACGTTTTGAAATCCTTTTTTCGAAATCGATCAAGTACTTTCTATGGGGAAAGAGTATGGATCTTTCCAGATCTAGTTAAGACGACTCAATTACGCAGAAAGAAATTTCTATCTTATAGGAAAGAAGTAATAGATAAAGGTGGATATTTTAATTTAAAATATCCATGCAAGTGTACTGTTAAGTTAGAGGGGAATACCTACACATTCACAGAGCCAGTAGGTCTTAGGGATCTCCTAGCAGGAAATGATCGGCTTATATGATTAGTAGAGTATTGACAATGCATTTTTCCTTGACTAATGTTTTTTCTATATCCGTTCAAATATCTTGAGACTCACTTGAATTTCCTTAAGTATAATAATGACTGAATTGTATGCTAAATGTTAGGTTGAAAACAATATTTTTCCTGTTTCTTATTAAGGACTCAGAAAATGTTTTTTATGTGGCCAGGTATAGATAATCTGTGCCAAGTAAGGACTCAGACTACCTCATTAGCAGTTAGGAACAGGCAGCCACAGACATCAATGCTGTTGATGACAAACAGTCCAGGAACATAAGCATTGCCCATGTTTAGGTGCATGAAATGCTACAGGTAGTCAGTACTCAACAGATAAGTGTGTCAGTGTGCAACTCACGGGTAGATTTTCAAAGGGGTACACACGTAGGATAAGCGCGTACCCCCCAAAAACCTACCCCAAACCCCCCTGCACGCGCCGAGCCTATTTTGCATAGGCTCGGCGGCGCGCACTCGCCCCGGGACGCGCGTAAATCCCGGGGCTTGCATGGAGGGGCGTGTCGGGGGCGTGTCTGGGGTGTCCCGGCAGTGACGCGGCATTTTAGGGGCATGTCACGCGCGATGCGGTGTTTTGGGGGTGGAGCCATGGGCGTGGTTTCGGCCCGGGGTGTTCTGGGGGCATGGCCGCGGCCTCTGGACCAGCCCCCGGGACCGGAACTCGGAGCAGGGCAGCCGGCCGGCACGCGCAAAGGTAGGGGGGGTTTAGATAGGGCCAGGGGGGTGGGTTAGGTAGGGGAAGGGAAGGGAAGGTGCGGGGGTTGGAAGGAAGGTTCCCTCCGAGGCTGCTCAATTTCGGAGCGGCCTCGGAGGGAACGGAGGCAGGCTGCGCGGCTCGGCGCGCGCAGGCTGCCAATTTTGGGCAGCCTTGCGTGCGCCGACCCCGGATTTTAATGGATACGCGCGACTACACGCATATCTATTAAAATCCCGCGTACTCTTGTTCGCGCCTGGTGCGCGAACAAAAGTACGCGATCGCGCTAATTTATAAAATCTGGCCCTCAGTGAATGACATGCTATGTTAGCCTCTGTCAATCTCAGTGTCTGTGGGTGCTATTGCACTCGGAGATTCCTCCCTTACCCAGAAATTCTTTATTCAGAGCAGGCAGTGTGTGTGCAGCTAGCTAGTGCCCATCTCACATACAAGCCCATGTATGCAGGAGTTAGCTAAGAGTATGCTGTGTGAAAAAGGCAACAGAAGGCAATACTGAAGGTCCCCAGTAATGAGCTTCTTCTTTACCTCTTCTTCTTTAGGAGCATACACTGAGCATTTAGTTGTATGGCCTAGCCCATATGGTTTTGCCTGCTAGACAAGTAGCTAGTTAGAATATGCAAGGGCATTCTAGCATGTAAGTTCATGTGGAGGGCAAACCTTGTTTCTACTGAACCGTTAACACAAAAACCACACAAAGAAAGGATCCAACCAGGAAGTGTTTTTTTCAAACCATTGACCACTTTATTAGCGAAGACATGTAGTACACTGTTAGAAATAAAGTCCAATGTCTTAGGTAATCACATTATGCAAGAACAAGATAGCAAATAGCACAAAACATTATAAATTAACTGAACAGCACATTCAGTGTAGACCTGTACATACATTGTTTGAAATGGCATCATTAAGTATACAGGCTTATAATCTTATACTTTTGGCACTATCATGATTACAATAAAGAACATAGAAAGCAGAAGTGCACCCCAATAACTACAGTACAGCTCTAATGTTAAAGGTAATAGCAACACAACTATGTGCTGTTAACTAAGACAGTCCATGTTGAAAGAGTGCACTCAAGGGGACCACATAAGGGCCAAGGTAGCAGAGTTCAGCAAGAAGGCAGCAGTAGCTGGACTGTGACTGGAGGCCACATCAAGGAGGATGGAATATGGGCAGAGCATCAAGGAGGGCTTTAGAGGTAGGCTACAGGGCCACAATGGCTGACAGTAGACCATCCCTTCAGCTAGCCGGCACAGGAACTCTGTAGTGAGAATGGGCCCAGCAGGCTTTTTCCATCTAGCTGCCACAGGAACTCTATAGGGAGGATGAGCCCAGCAGGCTTTTTCCATCTAGCCAGCACAGACACTCTGTAGTGAGGCTTACCCAGTATTGTTGGAACAACTCTTCTTATTTGGCATTTGATGCCACCACCTTTGGTCCTTCATTTACCATTTGCCACATCATGGCTTGCCACTTAGAGGGGACATGTCTTTTGGGCATCTGTCATACTGGGGACTGCTGCAGGGTGTAGATTCCAATGATGCTGGGGAAGACTCGATTGACTGCTCAGGCATCCTTTGAAGGATATGCATCAGCATATTAGTCATATTGACTGCTGTGGTCAGCATCGTAGCACCCTGTATTTGTGCGGCTGTCTGATCTCTCAGGGCTTGGCTCTGCCTGTTTACAGCCCTCCTGAGGTACATTAGTTCGGCCTGTATGTGTCAGAGGTATACCCAATGCCTCATTTCCAGATGGTCCAGTTGTTTGTGCATCGACTCCTTTCTTAGTGGCAGGGATGTTGTTGGTGATAGTGTTGGTGCTGGGGCTGGTGCCAGTGATGGTAGCAGTGCTGTGATGGTGGTGTGGAGAGCTGAAATTTGGGCCTTCAATTGTAGCATGAGGGAGCTGATGGGCTGCTCCTGCTGAGGGCATGGTGCTTCAGGCTGGCACTATGGTGTGCTGGCTTGAGGTTGTGCTGCATCAGTTGGCTCCCAGTCGAGGCTGGATTCCTCCATGAAGCCACTGAGTGGGCTGGCTGAAGCCAGGGTTTGAAGCATCTGCAGTGTCTCCTGAGGCTGTTGCTGTTGCCACTCCTCTCCTCCTCATGAACCTGGATCTGGGCATCTATCATGAAGGCCCTCTGCAAAAGGGCTGGTGCATTGCTGGTCCCTGAGAGTTTGCCACCTTTGCCTTCAACTATGTCTTTGTGTCCCTGTGGGCCACTTACTCCCTGCTTCATTGGACTCCACTGCACCTGGAGATGGACTAGGCTATGTTGCACCAGATCTGGCCCTTGGCTGCCTTTGAGGTCTTGGCCACATGGTTGCCAAACAGCAAGGCATAATGCTCCAGGACCCCTGCAATCAACATCTCATTGTCCTGCACATTGAACTTGATAGCCCTGAGATGAGGGTGTCCTGCTGCCTGGTTTCCAGAAGGGGGTGCCACTTTCGTTTCAAGATAGATGTCCTCCCTTTCCTCACTCTCTGTCCCTCCCACTCCCCTCTCCCCTCCCTTCCTCCCCCATTCATGCCCCTGCCCTGCAAACTCCCTTCCCCTCTGCCCCCTCTCTCTATTTCTTGGCCTGCCATCCTCCTCCCTCCGTCTTCGCCTGCCTATCACCTTCCCCCTCCCACCTCCTCTTATCCCTTCCCTCCTGCCTATTTCTACTCCTGACCCTGTCTCTACTCCTCCTAGCAATCCTGCTCTCATCCTCCACCTCATCTCATCTCCTCTCCTCCTCCCCTCCTCTCCTCTCCTCTTTTCCCACACCTCTCACACTCCATCCTCCTCAATCCTCCTTACCATAACTACCACTCCTCCACTCTTCCATCAACACCACTCTTCCTCCACACCACTCCTCCACTCCTCCTCACTGCTGAACTCCACCACCACCACTCCTCCACGCCAAACAAACTGGACTAACAAACAAAAATTGTTTCACTCCAACAAAGAAGATAAAAGACCAAGGTAAAGGGAAACAGATGGCAACAGAAGATCAGACAATGCACTCAAGTAACTGAATATGAAAAAGCTCCAACTCCCCTATCCAAATCACCAACTCTCCTCTCCTCTCTCTCCCACACCTGACACACCCTCAAGGATGCAGCTACAGATAGCCAGGATATATAAACTGCAAAAATAACACACCATGCACTCATCAACGATGGCCACATAAAATGATGTGGCATGTGTGTGCTGATGCAACACACTTTGCGTTACTTACCTATGTGATGCAGTAGGCAAGAAAATAGCCTATCCATGCCCCATTTTTTTTTATCGTGGGTGCTATTTTCGCTATTTTATAGCATTTTAATAAATCTAGGCCATACTTTATTTATTTATTTATTTAAAAATATTTGTATACCGCTTTTACAAACAATGTTTAATCAAAACGGTTTACATAAATGAATTAAAAAAAGTTATCTGAGATAATAGATTAGATTTTTAAAAAAGAAGAAACACATTGTACCTAAAAAGTAAGTTAAGGGGTTTTGATGCTGATTTTTGGTGGAATAGTTACTGTAGAGACAGGGCTGAAATTATCCTGACTTCTATATATTCTGTGTGCTAGATCTCTAGTGTTTGGTGATAAAACAGCCAATAACAGTGCAAGGACTTTAATTTTCAAATGAATACCGTGCAATCAATGCTCATTACCAGCTTACATTACTTTCTGAAGTTTTGAAAACAATAACATTTGGATTTATTTTAATTTTCCCCTTCTATACCAAGTACAAACACTATAAGGCTCAAGTCGAAACTGATAAGATTGGAATCAGAGCCATGGCTTTTTAAGTGACAACAAGGCTCTTCCAGAGCAGGTGCCTGAAAACCTGTAGTACATTTATAAATTATGCCTTGCTGTCAACTCATAGGGCTGCATCTTCCTAAATAAAAAATGCTCTGTCAGTTCAGCTAATGTAAGCTTTTAACATATTTCATTATAATTAGAAAATGTTTACAGCATTTTCTAGAATGCTCACTTACTGAACTAGAGACCATTTTACCTCTCCCCAAGACCCGTCAGAGATAAAGAATTTGTTTACTATAAATTGCGTACCACCCACTCCGGTATACCATCTGCCATGGTTAACAGCAAAGTGCTACAATTTCTAAAAATAGTTTCTCTAACTAAAAAGAAAAAAATAAATCAGTGTATTAAAAATAATGCATACCTGGTTAATGTCCATTGCTGTAATCTACATACAATCATGTGCACTGTATTTATTACACATGCAAATGCAAACATGACATTCTTCCATCAGTGATTCAAGCAAAACATAGTCATGCGATATGGTGATGATAAGCAAACTTATTTTATCATTTCACAGATAATGCTTCTTGTCACTTTGCAGATCAATTCTACAAAATACCGAATATGAACTACAAGCTATTACTGAAATCATTAACTAGATTGCTTTATTGAATAGCATATGCCTTTAACATTTGTTTATCTTTGCAGTGCTAAACTGATCTTGTCCTTGAGAGCTGTAAGCAGTCAGATCGACTGACAAATATTGCAGAGTGATGTGCTATTATGGAAATTTTAAGTTCAGGAAACAAGATTTTTCTAAAAAAAAAGGGATACATTTCAAGAGCAGTTTTGCGGGGAGGTAATGTGGTTGCTGATGTTCAAACTCACTTTTAATTCTGTACCATTTAGAAAAGTGAAATATTGTTTATATTTTTGTTCTTTGGATTATCAGATATATTCTGTGTTCTATTGAATTAGATCAGTGGCTTCATATTCTTGTTTTGTGAAATGACATTGAAAAAATGTTCTCCTCTTAATAAGGAAATGCAAGGAGTCAAAACAGATCAAGTAACAAAAGTGCACAGTTCAACTGTGGATGTTTTCACTCAGCCTTAATTTTGCTAGGAAAGTGATATCCTACATTAGACATTCTTTGGGTGGTTGCTGTATGAGAGATATTCAAGCATTCCTGCCTAAGGGTATACAACATGTACTTCCAGACTGTAGACTGAGAATTAAAATATTGTACTTACTCTCAGTGTAAAGCAAGCTGTGGCTGCTCACTTTGGTATTGCCAGTATTGGATCTATTTCAGTGCATATGGTCTTAGAACAAACCTCCCCTCTAGCACTGCTTTCAATCCATTAGCTAGAGGCAAAAATTCAGTTTATATAATTGAAATAAATATTTTCAGCAAATTTCACTGGGAAGCTTTCACAGCTAGCAATAAAGTTGCTGGAATAGTCAAGGCTGACCCTCTTTAAACTAGCAAGGACCATAAACGGGTCTGGTCTTGCTTTGTAAATGAATGAAGAACAGCTCATTACTAGGCAATTTCATGATAATAAAATAATACAACTTGACTGAAAAATCACAAGCCGTGTGTTTCATGAAAGTTAGTTACAACTCTGGAGTTGTAGCTAACTTTCCCTGGGAGCATCGGGATGCTAAAGTGCAACCCAGTGCTCCTCAGGCAGTATGTTAAAGGGCCCAAATTGTTACAAAACCCCAGGAGTCTTATGAGATCTCCCTGTTCCCTCCCATTATCTCTAGAGGCAATCCCAAAGCAAAACTATGTAAATAAAGTTTAAAATGTGTGGTATAGACCCCTCCCCTCCCCACTCTTCTCAAGCCCACCCCTTGTTCATTCCCATCCTGGATTCCAGACCCCCAGCCTTCTGATCTAGTCCACTGCTTCTCCCCCCCCCCCCCGACCTCCCACCGGTCATACCTGTAAAACCCTTGTGGCCGAAGGGTGCCTGGAGTAATCTCTAGGCTCCAGATGCTGTGCTGTTCCTGAAAAAATGATGCAAGCTATTGATAATGAGGTGCCCTTTATCCTTGGCAACAGGCTAGAAGGATCCCTAAGAAGAGTCATGTTTCGAGATTTCTTATAAATTTTCATCAAGGTTGGTTTCAGGGTCCTATGGAAATGAATAACCACAGTCCTATACATGCCAATCTTTTGAAAAGACCAAAACTTTATCAAGGTCAACAGCTCATATGGAAAATGCAAGAGCTAGTACAATCACACCCATACATGAAATCCCAGGCATGACAGGAACCTCCATAGTGAATCTCACAGGTGAGTTGATCACTCCATTACAGGAGCAAGTGTTGAAAAGGGTCTTTCTTTTGTCCCTCCCTATTATTACAATACTTTCCAGTACCGGGGAGATCTTTATTGTTTCTTTCGGGTTTTGCAAGTTCATTTATTTTTCTCAAATATTTATACAGAGTTGAACACTGTCATGTCTATTGTTCAACCTAAATCATGATGGCTGGCTACAACCTTTATGGAATTGGTTCTACATGATGTAAGAATTTAAGAACAGAATCCCCTCCCCTTCACCATTTATATCATAATCTGAATTGTGTACATACTCGAGCTCTTAGAGAGTTACAAGAGAGCAAGATCTTAATCATTAAGCTGGCAGATAAAGAGAGAGCTGTTGTAGTTCAATATTAGGATATTTATATTAGCGAAATAAAATAATCAGTTAGACAATCAACTTTTTTTTTTTTTATAAAAAAATTTGATTCTGATCCAACTCTAGAAATTATACAATTTATCTCTTCTGAACTTAAACAAGCACAGTAAATTGGTTTCCTTACTTGTCAAGATATACAATTTTTGACTCCTGACCACCCAAAAATACCAGTGTTTTAAACAGTTCCAAAAATAAACAGAAGTTTGTGGGATCCTCTGGTAGACCTATAGAGGTATCCATTGGACCCGTTTTAAAGCCTCTTTCTATTTTCATTGACATTTTCCTAAAAGTGGAGATACCTCTAGCAAAATCGTATGTGAAAGATACTGCCCATATGTTAAATAGTGTAGAAGATATAACACTGAATGTTCATGAAGTACTTTTGTTAACTCTGGACATAAATTCATTATATATCAATATTCCTCAAATGAAGCACTCTTGCTTGTGGAATGAGTATTAGAACAACATCAGCAACTGCAGTGAATACCATTGGAGTTATGTATTAAGAACGGCCAAACTGGCTCTCTGTCATAATTATTTTTGTTTTTAGATTAGTTCTATTTAAAATAACATGGGACTGCCATGGGGGCAGAGTAGCCCCCAGCATAGTGAATTTATATGTTGTATAATTTGAAGAGCAATTTTTATATTTGCCTATGGCTAAACATATTGGGGTAGATTTTAAAAGGTTGCGCGCGGGCGTACATGTGCGCGCGCTACTCGGCACGTACACATGTACACCCGATTTTGTAACTTGCGCGCGCAGGCATGCACAAGTTATAAAATCAGGGGATGGCGCACGCAAGGGGGTGCACAATTGTGCACCTTGCACGTGCCAAGCCGCGCCGCCTTCCCCCGTTCCCTTCCCCCTAATCTGACCTCCCCACCCCTTCCCCTAACCTTTCCCCCCCTAGCCCTACTCTAACCCCCCAACATTTTTGTTTTACCTTTTGCGTCTGCATCTGGGGAGGTGCAAGTTGTGGGAGCCGGCCGACTGCCAGCACACGATCCCCGGCACAGCGGCAAATATAGCCGCTGTGCCAGGAGCCTGACCCCGCCCCTGCCCCGCCCCCTCCCCTCCCCACCCCTTTTTGCAAGCTCCGGGACTTACACACGTCCCGGGGTTTCACGCGCGTTGCTGGGCCTTTTTAAAATAGGCCCGGCACGCGTAACCTTTTAAAAATCTGGCCCATTGGACTCTAATTTGCAGTTTTCTATGGAGTTTAATCATAAAAGTTTTCTTCTTTTAGACATTTTGATTCATAGAGATCAACAAAAATTTGGAACATCCCTGTAACATAAACTTATTGAAAGGAATATATTATTTAATTTTCAAGTTTTCATCTGTCATGTTTTATCTTTCATGGTAAATGAGATCCAATTTGACAGTTGGCTAATCTTTACGTATATGCTGAATTTTTTCAAAGAAGAAAGTTCATGCACAGGAATTAGGTGCATCCCTCCTAGCTAGAGGTCTTCCATTTCCGATCTTTAGGAAAGCATACCAGAGGGCACTTAATGCAGATAGATCGTGGCTTTTGTTTGACTATAAAGATTCCTCCACCTCTGGAACTGGTCTGCATGCTCCATTACACATATTTGTTTACAGCAATTGCTTTAATCATTTTTAAACATTGGGATATTTTAAAATTACATCTAATGTTTCATAGGGTACCCTCCTATTTATCTTCATGTTCTATCGTAGATAACATATCAGGAGGTCAAACAACTTGTGGAAATAGCTCGCTATAGGCCCAAATTTAAAAGGCTCGCGTACGTAAAAAACGGGAATTACACACGTTGCTGGGCCTTGCGCATTTTAGATCGGGCCCGGCCAAGCGTGTAACCCCCATTATGTGCAGAAGTGCCAGGGGCTGCAAAAGGGGTGGGCCGAGGGAAGTGGTCTGGGCTGGGAGGGGTGTGGTGAGGGTGGGCCAGGACAGCGCCATTAGCCGCTGTCCCAGGGAAGCACGAGCTGGCAGCCGGCCAGCACGTGGAGGTTACTTCTGCTCCAGAGGAGCAGTAAGTAATGAAACAAAACAAATGTGAGTAGCTAGGAAGGGGTTAGGGGTCAGAGAGGAGAGGAGAGGAAAGGAGAAAGGATAGGAAAGTTAGGTAGGTATATATGGAAGTTCCCTTCTAGTCCACTCCTTAATTGGAGTGGACTGGGAGGGAACTGGGGAAACCCTACTCGTGTCACCATGCGTTGCCTTTTAAAATCCCCTTCCCATGTACGGAGGAGGCCTCCTGCCTGTGCATGCGTGAGCAGACATTAAAATATGGCACGTATGTATGTGCAGGAAACATATTTTATATCATATGCGTGCCGATGCACACATGTTATAAAATTGGCGTGTCTATGTATGTGCCCCGGGAACTGCACGCACAAGGATGTGCACGCACTCCTCTTAAAATCTACCTTTTGGTGCACAAGCAATAGTTGGTCATATTTGGCAGGATCCTCAATTGGGAAGAATTATTAAATTACACCACTCTATTGATTTTATGTCTTTTTTGTGATCTATTTCCTTATTTGTTCATGTTTGAAGGTGTATATTGGAAAAACTAAGAGGAAAATTAGAACTTGATTGCTGGAGCACAGGAGGTGTTTAGCCACAAAGAAAATTCAAACACCAATAGACCAACATTGCTTGAAAGTTGAACACACATTTGACAGCCTTAGATGGGATATTATTAAAGATATTCTAGTTTTTCCTAGAGGGGGTGATTGCCAAGCATGATTGAATTTCAGAGAGCAATCTTGGATATATTATTTAAATACTGTAGTACCTCATGGACTCAGTCTAAAAGTAATATCATATTCCATCATTTAAATCATCTATAAGTCTTCAGTAGGATCCTTTGACATCATCAGCTTTAGGTTTCTATAAAAAAGGCACACATTTCATGGGCCATTCCTTCCAGTGACTTTAACCTTCTGGTACATTTTTGGCATCAAATCAAGCGGAAAATATCTTTTTCTTTTTGTTAACTTTATTTTTATTGAAGTTAACATTATTCCAAATACAGAACATATTTGAAAAGAAATACAGAGGAGATACTGCTGACAGTAAATACTAATGAAAAAAAGAAAAAAAAGAAAAAGGTACACAGCTTTTTCTTCTTAGTAAACAAAAATAAAATAAGTATGGGGGGGGGGGGGAAGTCGAACATAAAGTGAAAAAGAAACAAGACAGCACACTGCTAGTACAATACCCACTACTAAATGTCATCTTTAAGTGCGTTAAGGGGAAACAGCACGCCTAGCCTCAATGAAGTCTCTCAATTGCGCAGGATAAATAAAGATGAACCTAACAGCATTCAATACCACTACACATTTACATGGATATCTAATAACACAAGAAGCTCCCAAAGCTAACACTTCTGATTGCATGGCAAGAAACTTTCTTCTATGGTCCTGAATGGACCTGGCAAGGTCAGGAAAAACCTATATTTTCTCCCCTTTTAAAGGTATTTCACGTTTACAGAAAAATACATGAAGAATATTATCTCTATCTTGTAGAAATACAAAAGAAACAAACAAAGTAGCTCGATTATTAGTTGGCAAAGAAGAGCTCTCCAGAGAATCCATTAAATTCAAAGAAACTTTTTGTAATTTCCTATCCGAGTTTTTCTTAACAGATGGTAAATAATAAGCCTTTTGAATGGGGGGGGGGGGGGGGGGAAGCAGGTTTCTGAATTTGTAGAACTTATTTCATTATAGAGCTTAAACTTCTCAGTTGGAGAAAATAATGGAATTTGAGAAAAAAAAATGTAGATTTAAATTCTTGGATGCATTCTCCAAAGCTTCTAATTTTCGTAACACCACAGAAGATTCTACTTGTTTAGCTTACAAATCCTTAATATCAGAGACCGATGTCTCCAAGTTTGGAAATATAACTTTCACAAGCAGCATAAGAACATAAGAACATGCCATACTGGGTCAGACCAGCATCCTGTTTCCAACAGTGGCCAATCCAGGCCATAAGAACCTAGCAAGTACCCAAAAACTAAGTCTATTCCATGTTATCGTTGCTAGTAATAGCAGTGGCTATTTTCTAAGTCAACTTAATTAATAGCAGGTAATGGACTTCTCCTTCAAGAACTTATCCAATCCTTTTTTAAACACAGCTATACTAACTGAACTAACCACATCCTCTGGCAACAAATTCCAGAGTTTAATTGTGCGTTGAGTGAAGAAGAACTTTCTCCGATTAGTTTTAAATGTGCAACATGCTAACTTCATGGAGTGCCCCCTAGGCTTTCTATTAACTGAAAGATTAAATAACCGATTCACATCTACCTGTTCTAGACCTCTCATGATTTTAAACACCTCTATCATATCCCCCCTCAGCCTTTTCTTCTCCAAGCTGAAAAGTCCTAACCTCTTTAGTCTTTCCTCATAGGGAACTGTTCCATTCCCCTTATCATTTTGGCCCTCTCAGTCACAACCCATCATATAACACAATTCCCTCCCTAAGGACATCATCATCATTGTCATCATCCTCTATTTCTTTCTGTTGGCCGGGTGTAGGAATCCCGTCGGTAGGTCACCATCAGGCTCACTGCTGTGCTGCTGCCTCTTCTCACTGGTGGGGATTGGGAACAGCAAGTCATTAGATGGGGCTGCTGCCGCCACATAGAGCCTCTTCTTGTTGGTGGGGGGGGGGGGGTGGGAATCTTTCCAGTGTGTCATCAGATGGGGCCTCTTTTCACTGGTGGTTGGGAACCCTGCTAGTGCATCAACGGATGTGGTGCCATGCATAGTCTCTTTTCATTGGTGGGAGGTGAGAACCCCACCTGCATATCATTAAACAGCACTAATGCAGGATGTGGAAACTCTGCTAGCACATATTCAATTGACCCTGCTTTACAGGTCTTCCTGGTGACAAGGTGGCTGCTGCTAGGATATTTTTGGGGGCACCTTCTGCTGCTCCCATAATTTTGCTGCCTGAGGCAGCCACCTCACCCTGCCTCATTATAAAACTTCCCTGGTACTGCAATCCCTTACACCAAGGTACCTAGCTATTGATAGGAGCTTATAGGTAGTCTCAGTGTCTGGATGGTATGTGTTGGGGTGTGGCCTAGATTCAAAGCCATCAACAGCCACGATGCAGCCACCAATCTATGTGTGTTTGTTGGGAAGCCTTGACATTCCATGTTAAGGGTTTTAGGAGTAGGTTCTAACACTCTCTTGAGTTAGTTGGCCTATGAGTGCATTGCAATTAGTGCCTCATGATAGTGCTGCCCATGACCCATGGAATTGCCAAGGAAGAAGTAAATATGCATGAGTGTTTCTTGAAGATCTAGGCAGAGTCAGGATCTTGAAAAGTGGCAGGGCAATAATGGGGCCTGTGATTTAAGCAGGAAATTGACAGGCTACATTAATATCTTCCTGATAGCTATTTAATGAACTTACCTCTGGTCTTCTCCTGCCAAGCACGCAGCTGGTTTAGCCACTCCCTTTCCTTTTGGTGCAGCTCCCAGTCTGCCTTCAAGCAATACAGAGAAATATAACTAAAAAACTCTTAGTTCAATGGTGCTGGATCTGTGACTTCCTGAATAGTTTGTTCCCATTTTTTCAACTGAAGCCTTAATGCTGTTTCCTCTTCCTTCATGCAGGAATATGTGGTATCCTTCTACCTGACCAGAAAATATATCTGATTAGGAGCAATCCCAGAACTGCCAAGGTATCCAGTTTCTAGAGGTAGATTGCAGACCAGTCCAAGCTTTCAGACCACCCTATTGTGATCAGTGGGCTCAGCAACACTGATTTCAAAGAGTGGTATCTGAGGCTACAGATACCATACAGCTTTGGGGAATACATTTACAACTAAGACTGGCCCAAAATTCTCTAGGCAAAAAGAAAAAACAAGGGACAACCTTATATCGTGGAAGGAATATTTATTTATTAAGAAGCCCAACTCCGGCCGAGTTTCGCCAATCAAGGCTGCATCAGGGGCTTAAATCACAAGTGCTGAAAAATTGAAGCTACATATCATATGTAGTATAGAAGATGACGAGCCAAGACCTTGGTCTATATAAGTAGCTCACACTGCTACATTAGCAAGTACATCAGTCTAGGGACTATATTGATACAGTCTTCAATCTTAAAATATAGAACACTCTTGTAACGCAGAAATGTGCCACAAGCAAAAACCTGCTAGATATTTCAAGCAGGTTTTTGCTTGTGGCATCAAATGACTTATGAGGAGAGGTTGAAGAAACTGAATATGTATACCCTGGAGGAGAGGAGGAGCAGGAGTGATATGATACAGACCTTCAGATACTTGAAAGGTTTTAATGATCCATGGTCATCAACAAACCTTTTCCATTGGAAACGATTTAGTAGAACTAGGGGATCACAATTTGAAACTCCAGGGAGGAAGACTTAGAACTAATGTCAGGAAATATTTCTTCATTGAGAGGGTGGTGGATGCCTGGAATTCCCTTCCGGAGGAAGTGGTGAAGACTAAAACTGTGAAGGATTTCAAAGGGGCATGGGATAAACACTGTGGATCCCAAAAAGGCTAGAGGATGGGAATAAATAAAAAAGCTAAACCGGATGGAGCAGCAGTTACTACCCTTAAGAGAAACATGGGGGTAACCTGCATGGAATGGAAGTTACTACCTTGGGAAGCTTGCTGGGCAGACTAGATGGACCATTTTGGTCTTTTACTGCCGTCATTAATATGTTACTATGTTACTATATTACACTAATATTCAAATGGGCAAAAAACTTGCTAATTCCACTCCTTTGAGATACTGGGCCTATGCCCTTCCCTCAGGCACTGTTCTGTCAAAATCCAAAAAATCTTCTCACAAAGTTCATCCTCAAAAACATCTTTATCAAAATGCTTGAATTGCCTTCTGTGAGATCCAGAGGGAATCTCCAGCTCTCCAATCACCTTGCTTTGAGATTTTGTGGAAATCTCTTGCTCTTCAATCCACTCGCTATTGAAACCCTGGGGAGGTTTCAGCTCCTTATTGTTCCTCTCACTTGAGATCCAGGTGTGATCTCTAGCTGCTCTCCAAACCCTCTTTCTTTCAGATCCTGGGGGAATCTCTATCTTCCTTCCTTCTCCTTAGCTCCTGACCCACTAACCCTCTGAAGCACTGGCATGCTCTAAAGGTTTCTATACCCCAAAAGCCTATCCTCCAAAAAGGTGGGATTATTAGGGATGTGAATCGTTTTTCAACGATTAAAATTATCGTCCGATAATGTTTATATCGTCTTAAATCGTTATAGAACACGATACAATAGAAATTCTAACGATTTATCGTTAAAAATCGTTAAATCGTGTTAGTGCGCACTAACTCGAGTTAGTGCGCACTAACTCCCCGTTAGTGCGCACTAACTCGATTTAGTGCGCACTAACTGAAAATGATACAAATAAACACTTTCCAGGTCACTGAAGGTCAGTTAGGAATGAATATGTGTTCCTATTGGCTGGCTGCCCTCTTATCTATTGATGTTACCAAGGTTACCACTGAGGTGATGGTTGGGGGGATGGGAAATGGAACTGGAAACTAACGAACACCAACAGAAAATGAAACAAAGTGTTCACACTTCCCAGGTCAGTAAAGGTCACTTAGGAATGAATATGTATGTATGTATTCCTATTGGCTGGCTGTGCTCTTATCTATTGATGTTACCAATATGGTTGGGGGGATGTGAAATGGAAACAGTTGGAAGCTTGACAAAAAAAGTAATGTAATGATCAGCACTCACCTGACTAGAACTTGTTTGTTTATTATTTTTGTTAGCAGGCACCTGAAATGCTAGTGCATGTTGAATTTGCCAATCACTGTGCATTTTAGAAAGGTGGTCCTGGCTGGAACTGTACACAGTTCAAATATATGTAATTGATTGTTGGTAAGTGTATTTTTTAAGTAGCCACACTGGCACCAGTATGTTTACTTTTCCTCCTACTTAGCTCACTAGCTCAGCTTTGTAAGAAGGGCTTCTCTGCTTGTGTGTTGTTTTTGTTTGGTGTGAGGAGAGCAGAAACATCAGATCTTTATTCAATCTACTACAGTCATCTCTTACAGTGCCCTATCCCTATTAATACCAGGAGTGTTGTGATCTTCCTGCACACAGTGCCCTAACCCTGATACCAGTCTGAGACAGCTCCCTCCCTGCATTACTAGTGAGAGGCTGGCTTCACAGACAGGGGGGAGCTGCCTGACCCTCACTCCTGACTTCCCCCATGTCCCAGCTAGTGAATGGTGTGTGGGTGAGGGGGGGGGGGAGGATGGTGAAGTCTGAGACAGCTCCCTCCCTGCATTACTAGTGAGAGGCTGGCTTCACAGACAGGGGGGAGCTGCCTGACCCTCACTCCTGACTTCCCCCATGTCCCAGCTAGTGAATGGTGTGTGGGTGAGGGGGGGGGGGGGAGGATGGTGAAGTCTGAGACAGCTCCCTCCCTGCATTACTAGTGAGAGGCTGGCTTCACAGACAGGGGGGAGCTGCCTGACCCTCACTCCTGACTTCCCCCATGTCCCAGCTAGTGAATGGTGTGTGGGTGAGGGGGGGGGGGAGGATGGTGAAGTCTGAGACAGCTCCCTCCCTGCATTACTAGTGAGAGGCTGGCTTCACAGACAGGGGGGAGCTGCCTGACCCTCACTCCTGACTTCCCCCATGTCCCAGCTAGTGAATGGTGTGTGGGTGAGGGGGGGGGGGGAGGATGGTGAAGTCTGAGACAGCTCCCTCCCTGCATTACTAGTGAGAGGCTGGCTTCACAGACAGGGGGAGCTGCCTGACCCTCACTCCTGACTTCCCCCATGTCCCAGCTAGTGAATGGTGTGTGGGTGAGGGGGGGGGGGGAGGATGGTGAAGTCTGAGACAGCTCCCTCCCTGCATTACTAGTGAGAGGCTGGCTTCACAGACAGGGGGGAGCTGCCTGACCCTCACTCCTGACTTCCCCCATGTCCCAGCTAGTGAATGGTGTGTGGGTGAGGGGGGGGGGGGGAGGATGGTGAAGTCTGAGACAGCTCCCTCCCTGCATTACTAGTGAGAGGCTGGCTTCACAGACAGGGGGGAGCTGCCTGACCCTCACTCCTGACTTCCCCCATGTCCCAGCTAGTGAATGGTGTGTGGGTGAGGGGGGGGGGGGGAGGATGGTGAAGTCTGAGACAGCTCCCTCCCTGCATTACTAGTGAGAGGCTGGCTTCACAGACAGGGGGGAGCTGCCTGACCCTCACTCCTCCGGGGTATTGTGATCTTCCTGCACACAGTGCCCTATCCCTGATACCAGGGGTGTTGTGATCTTCCTGCATGCAGTGCCCTATCCCTATTAATACCAGGAGTGTTGTGATCTTCCTGCATGCAGTGCCCTATCCCTATTAATACCAGGAGTGTTGTGATCTTCCTGCATGCAGTGCCCTATCCCTGATACCGGGATGTGTTGCAAGAAGATCACAACACCCCCGGTATCAGGAATAGGGCACTGTGTGCAGGAAGATCACAACACCCCCAGTATCAGGAATAGGGCACTGTGTGCAGGAAGATCACAACACCCCTGGTATTAGGGATAGGGCACTGTGTGCAGGAAGATCACAACACTCCTGGTATTAATAGGGATAGGGCACTGTGTGCAGGAAGATCACAATACCCCTGGTATCAGGGTTAGGGCACAAGTTCTAGTCACATTGACTGATTACATTACTTGTTTGTCAAGCTACCAACTGTTTCCATTTCCCATCCCCCATATACTGTCAGTAGGAAACTTGGTAACATGAATAAATAAGAGGGCAGCCAATAGGAATACATATTCATTCCTAAACTGACCTTAACTGACCTGAAAAGTGTCAAATTGTATCATTTTCAGTTAGTGCGCACTAACTCCCAGTTAGTGCGCACTAACTCCGTTAGTGCGCACTAACTCGAGTTAGTGCGCACTAATCGGAAAAAAACGATTTTTAACGATTTTTAACTAAAAAATCGTTGCCTAAGACGATTTTCTTGCCCTGCCACACGATTTCTATCGTTAAGACGATATGGAAAACGATTCACATCCCTAGGGATTATAACATTGGGAGGAATAAAAAAAAATATATCAAAAACCTCCTCCTGCCCCTAAATAGCAAAAATCACATAGGGATTAAGTTAGTGATTCACGCTGCAATAGAAATTCTAACGATTTATCGTTAAAAATCGTTAAATCGTGTTAGTGCGCACTAACTCGAGTTAGTGCGCACTAACTCCCCCGTTAGTGCGCACTAACTCGATTTAGTGCGCACTAACTGAAAATGATACAAATAAACACTTTCCAGGTCACTGAAGGTCAGTTAGGAATGAATATGTGTTCCTATTGGCTGGCTGCCCTCTTATCTATTGATGTTACCAAGGTTACCACTGAGGTGATGGTTGGGGGGATGGGAAATGGAACTGGAAACTAACGAACACCAACAGAAAATGAAACAAAGTGTTCACACTTCCCAGGTCAGTAAAGGTCACTTAGGAATGAATATGTATGTATGTATTCCTATTGGCTGGCTGTGCTCTTATCTATTGATGTTACCAATATGGTTGGGGGGATGTGAAATGGAAACAGTTGGAAGCTTGACAAAAAAAGTAATGTAATGATCAGCACTCACCTGACTAGAACTTGTTTGTTTATTATTTTTGTTAGCAGGCACCTGAAATGCTAGTGCATGTTGAATTTGCCAATCACTGTGCATTTTAGAAAGGTGGTCCTGGCTGGAACTGTACACAGTTCAAATATATGTAATTGATTGTTGGGTAAGTGTATTTTTTAAGTAGCCACACTGGCACCAGTATGTTTACTTTTCCTCCTACTTAGCTCACTAGCTCAGCTTTGTAAGAAGGGCTTCTCTGCTTGTGTGTTGTTTTTGTTTGGTGTGAGGAGAGCAGAAACATCAGATCTTTATTCAATCTACTACAGTCATCTCTTACAGTGCCCTATCCCTATTAATACCAGGAGTGTTGTGATCTTCCTGCACACAGTGCCCTAACCCTGATACCAGTCTGAGACAGCTCCCTCCCTGCATTACTAGTGAGAGGCTGGCTTCACAGACAGGGGGGAGCTGCCTGACCCTCACTCCTGACTTCCCCCATGTCCCAGCTAGTGAATGGTGTGTGGGTGAGGGGGGGGGGAGGATGGTGAAGTCTGAGACAGCTCCCTCCCTGCATTACTAGTGAGAGGCTGGCTTCACAGACAGGGGGGAGCTGCCTGACCCTCACTCCTGACTTCCCCCATGTCCCAGCTAGTGAATGGTGTGTGGGTGAGGGGGGGGGGGGGGAGGATGGTGAAGTCTGAGACAGCTCCCTCCCTGCATTACTAGTGAGAGGCTGGCTTCACAGACAGGGGGGAGCTGCCTGACCCTCACTCCTGACTTCCCCCATGTCCCAGCTAGTGAATGGTGTGTGGGTGAGGGGGGGGGGGAGGATGGTGAAGTCTGAGACAGCTCCCTCCCTGCATTACTAGTGAGAGGCTGGCTTCACAGACAGGGGGGAGCTGCCTGACCCTCACTCCTGACTTCCCCCATGTCCCAGCTAGTGAATGGTGTGTGGGTGAGGGGGGGGGGGGGAGGATGGTGAAGTCTGAGACAGCTCCCTCCCTGCATTACTAGTGAGAGGCTGGCTTCACAGACAGGGGGAGCTGCCTGACCCTCACTCCTGACTTCCCCCATGTCCCAGCTAGTGAATGGTGTGTGGGTGAGGGGGGGGGGGGAGGATGGTGAAGTCTGAGACAGCTCCCTCCCTGCATTACTAGTGAGAGGCTGGCTTCACAGACAGGGGGGAGCTGCCTGACCCTCACTCCTGACTTCCCCCATGTCCCAGCTAGTGAATGGTGTGTGGGTGAGGGGGGGGGGGGGAGGATGGTGAAGTCTGAGACAGCTCCCTCCCTGCATTACTAGTGAGAGGCTGGCTTCACAGACAGGGGGGAGCTGCCTGACCCTCACTCCTGACTTCCCCCATGTCCCAGCTAGTGAATGGTGTGTGGGTGAGGGGGGGGGGGGGGAGGATGGTGAAGTCTGAGACAGCTCCCTCCCTGCATTACTAGTGAGAGGCTGGCTTCACAGACAGGGGGGAGCTGCCTGACCCTCACTCCTCCGGGGTATTGTGATCTTCCTGCACACAGTGCCCTATCCCTGATACCAGGGGTGTTGTGATCTTCCTGCATGCAGTGCCCTATCCCTATTAATACCAGGAGTGTTGTGATCTTCCTGCATGCAGTGCCCTATCCCTATTAATACCAGGAGTGTTGTGATCTTCCTGCATGCAGTGCCCTATCCCTGATACCGGGATGTGTGCAAGAAGATCACAACACCCCCGGTATCAGGAATAGGGCACTGTGTGCAGGAAGATCACAACACCCCCAGTATCAGGAATAGGGCACTGTGTGCAGGAAGATCACAACACCCCTGGTATTAGGGATAGGGCACTGTGTGCAGGAAGATCACAACACTCCTGGTATTAATAGGGATAGGGCACTGTGTGCAGGAAGATCACAATACCCCTGGTATCAGGGTTAGGGCACAAGTTCTAGTCACATTGACTGATTACATTACTTGTTTTGTCAAGCTACCAACTGTTTCCATTTCCCATCCCCCATATACTGTCAGTAGGAAACTTGGTAACATGAATAAATAAGAGGGCAGCCAATAGGAATACATATTCATTCCTAAACTGACCTTAACTGACCTGAAAAGTGTCAAATTGTATCATTTTCAGTTAGTGCGCACTAACTCCCAGTTAGTGCGCACTAACTCCCGTTAGTGCGCACTAACTCGAGTTAGTGCGCACTAATCGGAAAAAACGATTTTTAACGATTTTTTAACTAAAAAATCGTGCCTAAGACGATTTTCTTGCCCTGCCACACGATTTCTATCGTTAAGACGATATGGAAAACGATTCACATCCCTAGGGATTATAACATTGGGAGGAATAAAAAAAAAATATATCAAAAACCTCCTCCTGCCCCTAAATAGCAAAAATCACATAGGGATTAAGTTAGTGATTCACGCTGCCCCATCACATTTGAATATTGTTTCTTGCTCTATCACAAGCCCACAATACCTCCTTTCCCCCACCTCCACAAGCATCCAAATGTGCCCCAAAACCCCCAACCAACTCTAACTACCTTACCTCTACCCCTAGCCTCAAAAGTCCCCCAAAGCTAGATCTATCCCCTTCCCCCACCCACTCTCCTAGTTCCCTCAATGTGCTTACCCCACAGGATTAGGAAGCTCCCTGATTGAATGTGGCTTGCAGGCTCCTCCAGGCCTGGTGATGTTTTTTTCTCCTGACCCCACAGATGGGGAGCAGGAGGACCTCATTCCTCACCACATAAGAACATAAGAGTTGTCATACTGGGTCAGATCAAAGTTCTTTCAAGCCCAGTATCCTGATTCCAACAATGGCCAATCCAGGTCACAAGTACCTGGCAGGATTCCAGGGGGTACATAGATTCCAAGCTGCTTATCCCAAGAATAAGCAGTGCATTTCTACAACACTACCATAATAATGGTTAATGATCTTTTTACCAGGAACTTGTCCAAACCTTTTTTAAACACAGCTATACTAATATCTTTCAGTGCTTTCACCACATCCTCTAATGCCAAGCTAGACATGTCCCTGGTGGTTAAATGTGACTGTCTTGCTGGGAGGGGTGGGGGTCATCTTGAAATTAACCTGGCCCGGAAAAAGCAGAAATGCATGTGTGAGTGTGTAAAAACAGATGCACTTACAGATTACCAGGTATGTGTGAACATTTCAAAGTAGGTGCATATTTGTGCACTAAAATAAAAAGTATACATGTACTTTTGGGGGGCTGTGGATATACATTGTTTAGAAGCTGCACAGATGCATTCATGTAAATTCTAAAATACAACAGTAAACCTGTGCAGACCCATGTGCACACACATATATGAGGCCGCACAGAGATTTTTGAAAGTTATTCTGTAAGAGGAGAGTCAATTCAAGAATCAATAAAGCTAATCTATCCTTTGCATTCTGAAAAACATCTGGACATCAAAGCCATATCCTCTGCAAGCTGTTATATGGATCGGAGTGATAGAAGCTGATAACAAGAATGGTTAATAAGTCAATGACCGTTTAAAACAAGTATCTATGGCTCTAAAGTTTCACACTGGTGTCAACTCAAGCCCTTTTTGTATTTGTTACCTTGTGCACATGTTTCCCCTCTCCCCCCACCAGGTAAATGGGTAATTGGCCAATGAGAATTCTTCACATGATCAGTTTCTGCCCTCCCCAAGAGAGTGTGATTAGCCTGTCCAGGGTTAGTGATGATGAGCCTTGTTTGCCTGCTGGCTGCTGCTGCTGCTACTTCCATATTGTATATGTGTAACACAAACTTTCCTGAAAGAGATCACATATGTATGATGCCAATGTTGCCTCCTATAGAATAGCAGATGGTATAGTTCAGCTAAAGGTGCAGTGCTGGTGTGGTGTAGATTGAAAAGTGTTATGAACATTCTGCACTACAAATCCTATGCACCTGATGTGTCATTGGCAGTGCCAGTGCCGGCTTTTGCCACTCAGTGGTTACTGTTATCACTCTGACTTTGACACTTAGAGAATCTGACTCCCAGGCCCTGCACAAACAGCAGGACTGCTGAGATGAGAAAGCTCTGTCACAATGTGGCAGTGGCAGCTGGTATTATATTAAATAGGCTAGGCAAATCACATTTTTGTAGCAAGGTCAGGCCAATTTGTCCTCTCTCTATCCCTCTTTTTCCAGCAGGGATCCTGATTCTCAACTACCCCTTATAGTCTCAAACAGATTGTGAAGATAATAGTCAAGTGAATTCGAAAAGGCAGTTCTTACATTCACTCATAGCTGTTTTCTCATTGTATGTGAAAAACAAACCCATTCAGAGACATTACCACTTCAGCAAGTCTGTGGAAAGGGAATCACAATGCGTTACCAAGGTCTGGATCTCATGCTCTTCTTTCATAGGCAGTCAAAACAATAGTGTGAATAGGGGGGTACAGAAGGCAGGCTCAGAATACTTTAAGGCAGTGGTTCTCAACCCTGTCCTGGGGACCCCCCCAGCCAGTCGGGTTTTCAGGATATCCACAATGAATATGCATGAGAGAAAATTTGCATGTTATGGAGGCAGTGTATGCAAATTTTATCTCATGCATATTCATTGTGGATATCCTGAAAACCCGACTGGCTGGTGGGGTCCCCAGGACAGGGTTGAGAACCACTGCTTTAAGGGATCGGCTCCAGGTATCTGACTTGGTCCACCTTAAAACATGCATCTGCAAGGAATTCTGGTTCTATGGCATTTCCCTTAGTAGGTCCAGGAGGGGAGATGCCCCAGAAAAGCATAGGGACTATGTGAAAGCTGTGTATGAGTAACTGCTATCTTTTTTGTTTTATTACTGCTGAGGTGAGCAGTAATGAAACAAATAATGAAATAAATAATAAAAGTTTGCCTGAAGAAACAGCCAGTGCCCATATGCCTCTGTCCACTGGCATATTCCCAAGCAATGGGCGACTCCTACAGCTTTATATATGGTGGTAGCAATGGGATAACTTGTTCTAAATGACTGCATAGACAGGGACCCAGCAGCAGAGAAGAAAAAACATATTTATTTTTGTTTTGGGCTTCGCTGCAGCAGCAGCCTCGTAGTTTCGTACATCACGCTAAAGAGGCTAGCCCTGCCCAGGTGGTCAGGGAATTGAATAAATCAGAGCAGCTTAGGCCAGGGTATTTTTACCTTCATCCTGAGGAAGGGAAAGATTTTGTTTTTGTGATTGCAATTGAACAGAGCAAGGCCTCCAAAAAAGCTTCTGTGTGGTCAGAGCCCAGTAAACTGAAATGGAGCAAATACTGCAGGCCCTCACAGAGGGACAGCATCAACTACAGACCATGGTGAGGAACCAGTACACCCAGCAGCAGGTGCTGCAAGAGCAATTTAATCAGAACCAGCTCTTGCAGACTCAAATAGCACAAATGATGCATGCTGCTATGTCCCAGCCACTGCCGGTGCCTCCAGTAATACTTAAAATGAGAGCAGGAGAAGATCCTGACTGTTTCATCATGAACTTTAAGAGGACAACCCAGTTGATGGGCTGGCCAGATGCCTCATGGACTACCTATCAAGGCAGTCTGCTTATAGGCAACAGCCAGGCTGCATTCCAAGTCAGTAACCCATATGGCAGTGCAAGCTACACAGAGGTTAAGGCCACTATCCTTGAATGGGTCAGATGTAACCCCAAATTATACAGGCAGCAGTTCTAGAGGGAAATTCTCCTGCTAAGGGAAGAATCCAAAGAGTCTGTTCTACTGCCTTAAAAACGGCGTGTCGGCTGGAAAAGACTACAGCTGGAGGGAAAGATGGACATTGAAGTAATGAAAATAGTCTTGCTGGAGCAATTCCTTGATGGCTTATACTACCCTATGTGAAAGTGGGTATGTCGCCATCCAAACCTTACCCTAGAGACCGACTTGAAAGTAGCTGATGCCTTTATCCAGGCCCAGTTGATGCCAGAACAGTCATGACTGCAAGAGAGGCAATCCTCACAGGGTCCTGGTGCTACAGTCTGAAGGCGAGACCCCTGCAATGAACTTTGGAGTAAGTCAAGCCCAATTGTTTGCCCCAGTTTCAGGACCCAGGCTTGCCACATTACTTCAACCGTGGAGAGAAAGATCAATTTGCTGTGGCTGTCAATGCATGGGGGATGAACCCATGGACATCAATTTGTTGACCTGCCACTTTTGCAACTTTGTTGACATACTTGGGGTTTTTGATCTTCATGATTCCAATGGAACTGGATCGATTCCCTACCCTGGTCCTCATGGATTTGTGAAGCATAAAAACCCTCATTGAGAGGGACTTGGTCAAGGGGATACAAATTGACTGTGAAAAGACAGCGACCCTAGCTTTATCCATGGAGACCAGGGCCAATACATGACTAGCCAGGTCACATTGAAGACCCCAGCAGATTAAAATAGAAGTCAGAGTACTTTTTTTTACTCCCGTATCCCATCATACTGGGGTGGGATTATCCAGATTTTAGGACTCTGGAGTCACTTTATAACCAGTCCGGTTGGCCTTCCCCTTAGAAGACTTTGACTTATACATTCAAGATCCTGAGGTACCTAAGCCTTGTAGACAATGTTGGCAGGAGAAACATAACTATTCTCAGCACTTAGGGGCTGCTATGGGTGGTGGGTTTGAGACAGATGAAGGTCCCCAACTTACCCAGGATCTCATAGTTGTCCCTCCAGACTGGGTGAAGGAGGGGAATCCCTGTACTTTAGACAAGCCCAAAAAGAAGAAGAAACCCTTAAGTTTGCCCAAGAGCATATACAAGTCATAGAAGGAGAGTTAGTCTCTGGGGATGAAAGCAATAACCCAACTCCTCCTTTCTGTATACTGAATAATAATGGGAAATCTTGAGGTTGAGACTTTCGAACAACCTTTGGTACTTTGACCTAAGCAGGAGAATACCTCTCTGGAACTGCTGCCTGTATAATTTGGGTTTATATCTGACCCATTCAAGGATAGTGACCTTAACCTTTTGGGGAGTCTTTTCTGAAAGGCTGGACTCCATCTTAACCAGGGAGGAACCAGTCTGTTGGCAGTAATCTTTAAAAAGGAGATAAAAGCAGGTTTTAAACTAGAACAAAGGGGAAAGATGACAGTCGCTCAGCAGCACATGGTTCAGAGGGAGATATCTTCAAAGGATAGAGTTAGAGCATCCCAACAGAGAAGTTCCAATAATAAGAAAAGTAGTCCAAGTGCCTATAATTAAAAACTCACCTGAGATAAAAGATTCCAATTTATCCCTGTCAATTGAAAACCAGAATGTAAATACAAACAAAAAACACACTTTGAAATGTTTGTATGCTAATGCCAGAAGTCTAAGTAGTAAGATGGGAGAATTACATTGTATAGCAGTGAATGATGACATAGACTTAATTGGCATCTCAGAGACATGGTGGAAAGATTATAACAAATGGGATAGTGCTATACTGGGGTACAAATTATATTGCTATGACTGAGAGGAGCATCTTGGTGGCAGGGTGGTGCTTTATGTCCAGGATGGTATAGAGTCCAACAGGACTAAATGCACAATCGAATCTTTATGGGTAGAAATCCCTTGTGTATTGGGGAAGAGTATAGTGATAGGAGCATACTAATGTCCACCTGGCCAAAATGATGAAATGGACAGTGAAATGCTAAGAGAAATTAGGGAAGCTAACCAAACTGGTAGTGCAGTAATAATGGGAGATTTCAATAACCCCAATATTGACTGGGTAAGTGAAAAATCAGGGCATGCTAAAGAGATAAAGTTCCTTAATGGAATAAATGACAGTTTTGTGGAGCAATTGGTTCAGGAACCAATGAGAGAGGGAGCAATTTTAGATCTAATTCTCAGTGGAGCACAGGATTTAGTGAGAGAGGTAATGGTGATGGGGTCGCTTGGCAATAGTGACCATAATATGATCAGATTTGAATTAATGACTGAAAGGGGGACAGTAAGTAAATCCTCGGCTCTAGCGCTAAACTTTCAAAAGGGAAACTTTGATAAAATGAGAAAAATAGTTAGAAAAAACTGAGAGGTGCATCTACAAAGGTAAAATGTGTGCATCAGGCATGGACATTGTTAAAAAATACCATCCTAGAAGCACGCTCTAGATGTACGAGGGTAAGTCAGTAAGTAAGTCACAAATCTCTCTACTACGGTAATAAAACATATATCTGTAATGTTGTCATATTCCATAGATGGCAGCACCTTAGAAGTACTTATGTACATAAATAGTTATTTAAACTGTGCATGCGCAGGGGCTGTGTACACAAGGAAAATGGCTGCCGTGTTGACAGATTGTACGGTCGAAGAACAACGTGCTGTTGTCCGATTTTTATGGGCTAATGGCTTAGTAGCAAAAGACATTCATAAAGAAATGTATCCAGTATATGGAGAGAAATGTCTCTCGCGTAAAGCAATTTATAACTGGACTGATGAATTTGCACAAGGACGTGCCAACGTGAACAATGAAACCAGACCTGGTTGACCTGTAGAGATTGCGACAGAGGCAACTGTGAAGCAGGTTGAAGAGATGGTCCACGCTAACCGGAGGGTAACAATTGACGAAGTTGCCAAAGAAATTGGGTGTTCTCACGGATTAGCATATTCTTCAATGCACGATGCATTGAACTTTCGCAAAGTCTGTGCAAGATAGGTTCCCAAACAGCTGACCGAAGACAATAAGAACAACCGGATGGGTGTCTGTTTGGAAAATCGCTGCCGTTATGCAAACAAAGGTGAATCAATGATGGCACGTATTGTTACTGGTGACGAATCGTGGGTGCACCACTATCAACCAGAAGTGAAATGCGATTCCATGCAGTGGAAGCAACCACTATCACCGACATGGAGAAAGTTCAAGCTTGTGCCTTCTGCAGGAAAGGTGATGTTGACTGTGTTTTGGGACCCAGATGGGATACTCTTAACCAGTTTTCAGAAGTGTGGTGAATCTGTTAATTCGGCTTCCTACTGTGCTACTCTATTAAAGCTTAAAGGAGCTATTCGTAGAAAATGCCCAGATCTGGAAAAAAGAGGAGTGCTGATTCTTCACGATAATGCCAGACCACACCCTTCGAATGAGACTTGTCAGACAATTGTGAATCTGCACTGGGAAGTTCTTGAACATCCACCATACAGTCTGGATTTGGCACCCAGCGATTTTCACTTGTTTGGCAAACTGAAAAGCCATCTCGGTGGTAAACATTTCAACAGCGATGAAGAAGTGGAACAAGAGGTGAAGCGCTGGTTACGATGCCAGCCAAAATACTTTTATGCAGAAGGTTTTGACGGACTTTTCAAATGCTGGGACAAATGTATAAATGTTCGCGGCGATTACGTTGAAAAGTAGTTGGTTTTCCAGGAAAACTATTTGTGACTATATTCTGTATATTTCACAGTAAATAATTCATCTTTTGCATTTAAATATTAATCCCATGTATGTTTGTGACTTACTTACTGACTTACCCTCGTATTTCACACATTAAGAAAGATGGAAGGAAGGCAAAAAGATTACAGGCATGATTAAAATGTGAGGTGAAAGAGGCTATTTTAGCCAAAAGATCTTCATTCAAAAATTGGAAGAAGTATCCTTCAGAAGAAAATAGGATAAAGCATAACCATTGGCAAGTTAAATGTAAGACATTGATAAGACAGGCTAAGTTGGCTGTAGAGGCAGAAACTCACAATAAATACTTTTTAAAAATATATCCAAAGTAGAAAGCCTGCAAGGGAGTTAGTTGGACTGTTGGATGATCAAGGGGTTAAAAGGGCACATAGAGAAGATAAGGCTATCATGGAAAGATTAAACAATTTCTTTGCTTCGGTGCTTACTGAAGAGCATGTTGGTGAGATACATGTTCTGGAGAAGGTTTTCATGGATGATGATTCAGATCAATTGAACCAAATCACGGTGAACCTGGAAGATGTAGTACCCCTGATTGACATACTGAAGAGCGGTAAATCAGCGGGTTTGAGAACCGATGCCAGCAAAATTGAGCGCCAGCTGTCAAACTTGCTGACAACCGCCACTCCTGTCAAAAAAGAGGTGCTAGGGACGCGCTAGTGTCCCTAGCGCCACTTTTTACCGCGAGCCCTCATTTGCATGCAGGCCGATACTAAATCGCACGCACAGGAGAGTGGCTGTGCCCGCGCCGGGAGAGCGGGCAATCGCCAGCTCTCCCGCGACTTTTACTGTATCGGCCCAAGACTTAGGTTCCATATTAGGAGCTACCACTCAAGAAAGAGGTCTAGGCGTCATAGTGGATAAAACATTGAAATCATCAGTTCAGTGTGCTGCGGCAGTCAAAAAAGCAAACAGAATGGTGGGAATTATTAGAAAGGGAATGGTGAATAAAACAGAAAATGTCATAATGCCTCTGTATCGCTCCATGGTGAGACCGCACCTTGAATACTGTGTACAATTCTGGTCGCCACATCTCAAAAAAGATATAGTTGTGATGGAGAAGATACAGAGAAGGGTGACCAAAATGATAAAAGAAATCGAACAGCTCCCCTATGAGGAAAGACTAAATAGGTAATGACTTTTCAGCTTGGAGAAGAGACGGCTGAGGGTGGATATGATAGAGGTGTTTAAAATCATGAAAGGTCTAGAACAGGTTAATATGAATCAGTTATTTACTCTTTCGGATAATAGAAAGACTAGGGGGCACGCATGAAGTTAGCATGTTGCACATTTATAACTAATCGGAGAAAGTTCTTTTTCACTCAACGCACAATTAAACACTGGAATTTGTTGCCAAAGGATGTGGTTAGTGCAGTTAGTGTAGCTGTGTTTAAAAAAGGACTGGATAAATTCTTGGAGGAGAAGTCCATTTCCTGCTATTAATTAAGTTGACTTAGAAAATAACCACTGCTATTACTAGCAACAGTAGCATGGAATAGACTTAGTTTTTGGGTACTTGCCAAGTTCTTATGGCCTGGATTGGTCACTGTTGGAAACAGGATGCTGGGCTTGATGGACCCTTGGTCTGATCCAGTATGTTCTTAAATAACAAGCTAGCATAAGATAGGTAATTGTTTAGAATTTGTATGTGCCTGAAGTAAAAAACGAGCATAAAGTAGATGATTCTTGTGTCTGTCTTTCCCTACCTCCTACCCCAGCTCATTTTTTGATTTATAGGCAAAAGATAATTTCACATTAGAAATTAATTAGGGTTTTATCTAAAACACAGGATTGCCCCAGTCCTTATGAAGAGTTTAATTATGCCTTTGCAGATCACAACCAGATAAACAGCAAATATATCACATAAATTTAAAGGATTTTAATTTACTCAACCCTACTCTTTTAGCAACCTAAACTTAACTAAGAACTCAACAATATTAAGATGAAAGCAACAGTCCAGCAGTAAGTTAGGAGCCTTCCAGTTTTTGTACCAAGTGTCACAGGTAAGACTTTTTATCAATTTGTTAGAGGTTGTATGATTGCACCCGTTGTAAAGAGCCCCTGGCTTTTAGAGAATTACTTCATTCTCTGAAGGTTACAATGACAGACAAGGGGAAACTGAGGCAGACAGAGAGGAATATAGGTCTCAGGGACATAGTAGTCAAGTTCTAACTCCAGTGTTGCAGCCCCTGTGCTGTGTTGAAGGAGGAAATTCACCTGGTGCGAAAGCATCACCCTGGTGTAGCAGGAAGTGATCCAGTAGCAAGGACTTTCTCTCTAGCTGATGCATTATCCGCTCACATTGAAGATCAGTATTCCAGAGCTAATGCCTAGGGAGGAAGGGTTAGGTCGGCTGTCATAATTGGTGATTCGATTATTATGAATGTAGATAGCTGGGTGGCTGGTGGATGTGAGGATTGCTTGTAACTTGCCTTCCTGGTGCAAAGGTGGTGGACCTCACACGGCACCTAGATAGGATTTTAGACAGTGCTGGGGATGATCCAACTGTCATAGTACATGTGGGCACCAACAACATAGATGGAGTGAGAGGGAGGTTATGGAAACAAAATTTAGGATTTTAGGTAGAAACCTGAAATGCTCCCTGTTCCATGTGCAGGACCCCAGAGATAGGCAGATCGCTGGAGTCTCAGTGTGTGGATGAGACAATGGTGCAGGGAAGAGGAATTCAGTTTTGTAAGGAACTAGGAAACCTTTTGGGCATGGGGGATTCTCTTCTGAAAGGATGAGTTCCACCTTACCAGGGTAGAACCAGACTGCTAGTGCTAACCTATAAAAAGGAGATAGAGAAACTTTTTAATTATAACAAGGGGCAAAGCCAACAGTTGCTCAGCAGCATATGATTCAGAAGGAGGTACCTTCAAAAGATAGGAGAGATAGGACATCCCAACAGAGGTGCTAATAAAAGCAAAAGTAGTCCATGTGACTGTAAGTAAAGAACCACCTGTGTTAAAAGATTCCAAATTATCTCTGTCAACTGTTAAGCAGGTTGTTAATACAAACAAAGAACATTATTTATTTATTTATTTATTTATTTATTGTTTTTGTTATACCGAGTTTCATGATAGGCATCACATCAACCCGGTTTACAAATAACAAGGAGTGTAAAGCATAACGTAACGTAAAAAACAATATTTTCAATAAGAACCTTGAACTTTAAATACAGTGAATCAGAAAAAGGGAGAGGGAAAGTTACAAAAAACAAGGAAAATAAACTTGGGATGGAAGGGGAGAAATTGAACAGCACAATATTTACATTTCAGCCTATTGATACATTAGAATAGCAAGTGAAAAATGAAACGGTACATAGGTAATCAAATGAATAAATATGACAGTTGTGAATGGTAATAGTATGATAAATATTCAGCAGGAATTAGTGAGAGAGGGTTTGAGGTTGGTTGATTCGTGTTTACATTCCATTATTGCATACGAGTTAGTGCTAGTGAGAGGAGGTTTTATTCAAGGCTTTGAAATGTCTATACATTCAAGGCTTTGAAATGTCTATACATACTTTGAAATGTCTATATATATATATATATATATATATATATATATATATATTTGAAATGTCTATACATTCAAGGCTTTGAAATGTCTATACATACTTTGAAATGTCTATATGCCAATTCCAGAAGTCTTAGAAGTAAGTTGGGAGAGTTAGTGTGTATAACACTGAATGAAGAGGTAGACATAATTGGCATCTCATAGAAGGAGAATAACCAATGGGACTGTGTTATACCATAGTACAAATTAGATCACAGTGATAAGGAGAATCAACTTGGTGGTGGTGGTGGTGGTGGGGGGTGCATTATGTTTGGGATGGCAATTAGATAAAGACCTTGAAGGAGACTAAATGTGTAGTAGAATTTTTATGGGTAGAAATCTAATGTGCGTTGAGGATTGGAAGTCTTGAAAATTCACTAACAGTGGAACTTCTATAGCCTCATGATACTCATGCATGGATGACTTGCCTCATGCTTTGGTGAGAAGAGTCTTGGAAAAATAGCTGGTATTATACTCCTTGGAGCCTCCAAAATGCACTTTAGGGAGCTGGGTTCCTCTCAATTCAACATGCTGAAAGGAGAAGATGTTTGTTTCAGTGCTTCCATGGAGTGACCTCTAACCTTGCAGCATACTCATGTATATGTAACAGCAAAAAAAAAAAGAAAAGAAAAAAGAAAATCCACTAGAAACCACTTAAGTACCATGCAACCAAGCAACTATGAGTTACACATGAAATGAGGTAAAATCAACATTAGCTTAGCCTGTCCCTTTGACATGGAGCTCTTGTAAACTGTCTTTTCCAGATTTCTAACTTCTTAATCTCTCATTTTTGGATTCCTTCCTTCTTTGTCTCTTTTCTCATTCTGTTGCATCTCTGATCTCCTACCTCTCTCAGTTTCCTGCCTTTGCAGGAATAAATAGTATAGAAATGTATATATATATGTGTGTGTGCGCATATAATTTTGTGTTTCAAACTTTATATGTCAGTTCCTAGGCAATTAGTGAAAAGTTACATGTTAAGGTTTAGAATCACTAACTTCTTTTCAGTAAAAGGTTCGAGACTAAGACCCATGCTGTCACAAGCAAATACCATAAAAACGGAGCTCATTGTTTGGCTCTGTTCCCATGTCACTTTCCTGGATTAAATGAAACACTCCTCTACCACTACACTGTTATATTATTTCTTCAATCTCTATAATTTTGCTGCATTCATTCTCCTGTAATCATTTCCATTCTGTTTCTCTTCCAGCTGCAGACAATTATCACCTCTTGGTTTAGGTACTCTTTTTAGCCACCTACTGTATAGCTAACCCCCCCTTTCTTTGAGCTTTCAGCTTTTTAGGCTTTGATCCCTTTTGGCATGACTTCCTTGTTGTTTAACAATTTACAACCTGATTTTCCTTATGTTTTACACAGCCATGACCATCTCCTTTCTTCCAATTTTCATCTTTCTACCTTGTTTCATGTAGGATGAATGTTTCAATTTCTTTATTTCAACTGAATTGCACCATATTTTTCATTCTTCAGCATGGTAAAGATTGGTGATTAAAACTGTCTGTCATAAAAATTTTCATCCTTTCTGGGTTTTTTTTTGCTTGTTTCTGTTTTCATCTCATTGTCTCATATTGGAGTTGTCATGCATATTATCCATCTGTTTATCTCGTTCTTCCAAACTTGAGATGCTACAGAAGCCTTCTGCAGCTGAGAAAGTGAGATACTGATCCTGTAGAATAGCACACTGGTGACTGAAATGATTGTGATAGAAAGATTAGGATCTCCCATCCTCAAACAATTATCCAGTGATGTCAGATCCTGAAAAATTAATCCAAAATATTAATTGAAACAGAGAATATGGTAGCTCATAACGACCAAAAGTTCATTTATTCTGCTCATTTACCTTTCCTGCTGAAGCACTGTAGAGGTCACCTTACCTCTTACTTTATCTTCACTTCCTTGAAACTAAGAAAACTCTCAGGTTGATTTTAAAAGCGTTGCTCGTGTAAAAATGCCCTCACAAACATGGATGTGGACCACATACGAGCAACGCAGATTTTAAAATGCTGGTATTCATGTATGTACCCGTGCACGTGTTAGGAATAAAAGGTGGGGCATGTGTGGCTCAGAGTGGGGCAGAGATGTGCAGAATTCCGAATTTTAAAACCGAAAACCATAACGTGCATGCACTAGATATCTTCGTAAATTTACTGCTGCTCCTGATGAGGAGCAAGTCTGTAGATCTCGAATTTTAGGGCTCTTAGAACAGGGGGAGGGGCCAGGTCAACTGGAGGGCGATTAGATTGAAGAAGCAGAGAGGTCTGAAAGACTTTGCTATTAACTGGACAAATTGGTGGACTAATTGCAAAACTGGGAATTTGCCTTGTGCGAGCATGTTTTAAAATTCACTGACATATGTGCGTAAAAGCCAACAAGATCCTATGGAAGACACGTGCGCACTAGCTATGCTCAAGCAACCTCTTAAAAATAGGAGCATACTTACGCGTGATTGGCGCATTTTTATACATATGCACAAGTGCATGCACAATTAAAAATCCCAGTGTATGCTCGTTCATGCGCTGATATGCATGTGTATGGGCGCACGTATGGTGGTTTTAAAATTAGTGTCACTGTATTTATCCCTTTGTGCTTAAAAATAAATAAATATATCTGACTGAATAGTCTGTTTTTATAAGAACACTAGCTGTACCCGGCCACGTGTTGCAATGGCAGAGCCAGGTTAAGTGGAAAAGAAAGAAAAGAGAATGGAGATAACCGCCCCCTGCCCCCCCCCCCCCGAACATGGACGCAATAACATCCCCACGCCCCCCCCCCCTGCAGGCCCGCCGATACTTGTCAAAAATGGTAGTCGGTGGAGCGTGCGTTCGTTCCGGCATGGAAGTATTGGTGCCTGGCCCTCGGCAGCCAGCACTGAAACTGTCTCCGACGGCTGTTAGAACTTACTCTGTCAACAGGGTGGAGCAATGGGAGCGGTCGTCTCACTCAGATAGTAAGGGCGAAGGTGCGCCGGTTGCCAGTCCAGAAAATGGCGTCGACGGGCCCTCGCCCTTACTATGTCACATGGGCTACTGCCGCCATTGGCGTTCCCGAGTGTCCTAGTAAGGGACAGAGCCGTCGGCGCCATTTTGATTGCTGGCAGCCGACGGCCGTAGTGTATGCGATGTGTCACGGAGTGCTGTTGCCCCCCCCCTGCTGGAGCAGCCCGAACTATTCTGCCGTTTTGCATGCGTTCGGAGGGTGTGGGCAGTAAGTAGAAAAGTCATGTGCGTGGGGGGTGTGAGGAGGGTGTTTTTGTGTGATCTCGTAGGGTGTGGGAATTGCAAACATGTGGCATGTGAGTGGCCTCCCGGTGTAGCATGCTGGAATTTTGTGGGTTTTTGTGGGTTTTGGGAGGGTGTGTGAAGTAAGTACAATTGGCATGTGTGCGGGGGGGGGGGGGGGGGTGCGTGTGTGAGGAGGGTGGATTTGTGTCTGGTCGGAGGGTGTGTGAATCCCAAACATTGGTCACGTGTGTGTGGGGTGTGAGCGTTTGTGCAAGGTGTAAGAGCTTCCGCTTATGTCCAGCAGATGTCGCTGTTTTGTGGAACCAAATTTTAAAACTTTTTTACCAGCCCTCGGTGTGACATATATGTAATGTAAGTGTAGAAGAACCTTGCCGTATGTGAAGTGAAGCTTGTGTCCAAATTTGAAAGCAATCGGTTCAGCTGTGGCTGAGCCTGTTAAAGTTGAAAAAACAGAACAGAGCAGTAAAGGTTACAGTTTGTGTGGTTTTTTTTTTTTTTTACCCCATGAACAGCACCAGCAAAGAATAGTTTAAATATGCAAGCACACCTTCCTGGCCCCCCCCCCCCCAACCCGGCGAAATAGAGCAACCCACGCTACAGCCCCCCTCTCGGGAGACGTGGAGAATGAGTGCCCCCCCCCGTAAAAAACGTGCGGCGGAAAATAAGAACGGTCCCCCACCGTGCTCCTCCCCGGCTACCTGTGTAAACTGCCAGCCGGTGGCGAGGGTGTGTGCTAGGGTTTGTTCCACTGGCTGCCATGTTGCAAAACTTCACCGGTGAAAGGGATGCGTCAGGATTCGTGACCTAGTAAGGGCAAATGTCCACTAAGGATATGGCGCCGACGGGCTCTTGCCCTTACTGTGTCACATGGTGTACCGACGTCATTGTTGTCTCCGTATAGCATAGTAAGGGCAAGGTCCGCCGGTGCCATTTTGGTTGCTGGCATCCATCGGCCCTACTGAATGCGATGTGTCCCGGACCGTTCCTGTGGTGCCGGCGGAGAAGCACGGACTTGTTTCAGGTGTAGTGTGTGATCGGAGTGCAGTGCATGGGTGGGTGGAAGAGGGTACTTTAATTTAAATTCGGAGGGTGTGTGAAATGCGTGGCTTTCCAATGTAGCAGCCAGGAATCGGTGTTTTGGTGTGTTTTGGGAGGGTGGGTGAAGTAAGTGACATGGGCAGGCATGTGGGTGGGGATGTGTGGTGTGATGAGTGTGGATTTCTGTGTGTTATGAGGGAGTGTGAATGAAAGACAATAGCCCTGTGTGGGGGTGGGGTGTGGTGTGTGAGTGTGTGTGAAAGGTGTAAGAGGTTGCGCTTGCGCTGATGGCCACCAGATGTCGCTGTTTTGTGTAAGCAATTTTTAAACTTGTATTACCTGTCACAGGTGTGACCTATATGTAATGTAAGTGTATAAGATCCTTCCCGCATGGGAAGTGAATGTTGTGTGCAAATTTGAACGCATTTGGTTAAGCGGTTGGCGAGATTAGCGACGACGTACAAACTATTTAACATTTTTATTTATATAGATAAGAAATTGCCATGCTGGGTCAGCCCAAGGGTCCATCAAGCCCATCATCCTGTTTCCAACAGAGGCCAAACCAGGCCACAAGAACCTGGCAATTACCCAAACACTAAGAAGATCCCATGCTACTGATGCAACTAATAGCAGTGGCTATTCCCTAAGTAAACTTGATTAATAGCAGTTAATGGACTTCTCCTCCAAGAACTTATCCAAACCTTTTTTGAACCCAGCTACACTAACTGTACTAACCACATCTTCTGGCAACAAATTCCAGAGCTTTATTGTACATTGAGTGAAAAAGAATTTTCTCCGATTAGTCTTAAATGTGCTACTTGCTAACTTCATGGAATGCCCCCTAGTCTATTATTCAAAAGTATAAATAACTGATTCACATGTATTGATTGATTTGCTTTATTATATATGTTTCCTTTGTAACCCGCCCCAAACTTTGGAGGGCGCGGGCAAGAAATGCTTTAAAATAAATAAATAAATAAACAAATATCCCATGCTTTCTTGAATTCTGATTTGTATATTTTGCCTACCTTACCTTTCCTTGAAGAAGCCTCCAAGCAACTACCACACTTTCTCTGAAGAACTAGATTCTTATGCTTTTCCTAAGTGTATGCCTTTAGAGTCTTCTATTGTAGAACTATCTACCACAGTGATTCTCAATTCTGTACTTATGGATTGTTCAAGAAGTCTGGATTTCAGTATATTACAACAAATATGAGTAAGATATATTGATTGTATTGCCTCTATTCTATGCCAGTAAATTTCATGAATATTCATTGTTAATATCTGAAAAGCCACACACACCAGGCAATTACTAAGGGCCAGCTGGATAATCACTGCTGTAGGGTATACATATTTAGATCCTAAAATCTCATTTCATAGGTCCAATGGGCCAGACCCTAAATTAGTAGCCCTTCTGTGATTGTCTCTACCATGTCTATATCGTTTTAGCTTTCTGAACTAGACCCACGTCTCCAGACATGATCTACAAGGATTTGTGTAATGGAATTATGATCTCCTTTTTTTCTTCTGGTAATGTCTCTCACTCCCTCTCTGCAAATTGGTAGGACCAGCACTAGGCTTATGGTTACACTAATTAGCCAGAAAATATGCTGCCCCTATTTTCCTGGGCCTTCATTTTTCCTCCCTCCACCTTGAAAAACTCCAAACCCCTGTCATTGCAGCCCATCCTCTTTTCTAGTCTCTTCTACCTCTTTCCTGTGCAAAACTCTTTATCAAAGCATTATCTCTGCTGTGGGATCCCAGAACCTAAGTGTTACTGACAATAGCAGAAGTTTGGCATTAAGCACGGTGACTTTTGAGCTAGCACATGCTCACTGTCCCAATGGTTCATCCCTCATCTCAAGTCCTCTGGTGCTGATTTACTGTTTGGTCACTCTGGTCTTAGATCCGAGCTGCCACTGCTCTCAATAGCTGCCAGATTTTGGAACCCTATGACAGAAATGCTTGTTAATGAATTCTGCTTAGTGAGGGTGGGTATCAAATATTCGGGCCGATACAGTAAACCGCGCGGGAGAGCCGGCGAGCGCCCGCTCTCCTGACGCGTGCCCAGGCTACTCTCCTGGGCACGTGATTCACTAAGGAAAGGTATGAAAATTAGGGCCCGTGGTAAAAAGGAGGCACTAGGGATACTAGCGCGTCCCTAGCGCCTCCTTTTTGACAGAAGCGGCAGCTGTCAGCGGGTTTGACAGCCGAAGCTTAATTTTACCGGCGTCGGTTGTCAAACCCGTTGACAGCCACGGGTTTGGAAAACAGACGCCGGCAAAATTGAGCGCCTGTTTTCCAACCCGTGGGCCACGGGCAGATTTTTTTTTTTTAATTTTTGGGACCTCCGACTTAATTTCTGAGAGTAAAATGTGCGGCATGGCTGCACATTTTACTTTCTGTATCGCGCGGGACTAACTAATAGGCTCATCAACATGCATTTGCATGTTGTGGGCACTATTAGTTTCGGGGGGGGGGGGGGTTGGCCGGGCGTTTTCGACACTCTATTACCCCTTACTATTTTCCCAATGTCCTTTTCTCTTCCTCACTCTTCTGTGGGTCTTAGACTGATTTTAATTGGATCAGTCCTTGGCACTGGTAACTTTCCTAGGCAGGTTGTCCCTTCCCATACACTGATCCACCGAACTCTGCTAGAACAACTTCTCGTTCTCTCTTTCTTCTGAACTCTCAGGTACCTCCATCCTAGAATTTTACTCTTTCTTTTAAATCGCTGTGGTACCAGCTCAGTGGGAGACAGGTGCCCAAGGAGCCCTTCTGAGGGAGCGGGCTCTAGACACCACTCAGGGCTCTAGGGCTTAGAATCCTACTCCTCCAACTCCTCAATCCATCCTCTTAAATCTCCACCTACCCCTGTGGGAGCAGGGATTTTTATACCTCTACTTTACCCCTCCCAATAGGTAAGGTTCTCGACCTTACCACACAGACACTCCCTGACATCACCAAAGGACAGAGTCTGTTGAGATCCCAGACATATTGAGGGCACTCAGACCAGCTACAGCTACATCCTGAATGATTGTAAGGGACAGGGGCATTTGCTTAGGGGGCAGAAAACCACACCCACTCTACAGTAATGTTTACTGATTACTTTCCCTGTTCAATTTATATGTTTCTGTTACCTCTTTAAACCTGTCATCTGTGAGTCATTTCAATGAGTAATATCTAGTGCTTGTTTTAAAGCTCTGACTAGCATGGCACTGGACTAAAAGTCTTTACTAAATCAAGAAAAATATAATTGCATTGAGTAGCCCTTCATACTTGCATCTAGTAAGTTTTTTCCCTTAGGAAAGACTGTTAATTAAATTTCAACTGCAGGTCTATCAATGTGATTGGAGTCGCTATAGTTCCCTGTTAAGTGAAAGAATTAGCTGTTAGCATTCAAAGGGTAACCTGGATTTGACACTTCATTTATGCTGTTGTTATTCTGTTAAGTCCTCCAGGCCCTATGAGCAGCACTGAGACTAAAACTGTTTTACGACTGATAACCTGCTAGTGAGCCAAAGAGCAGAGATGTGCACATTCTAATACTGCAAAAGCAAAGCTGCCAAATTTTGCTTATTTTGCCTCCATGGATTTCTCTTCACCCCCCCCCCCCGCCCCCAACCACCTTCCCTGAAAAAAACTGACCTAAGAGGCACAAAATCATCCCACAATGTTCATGCTACATGTTAAGGTAAATTCTGTAGAATTTTAAGAATTTTTGCAGCAATGGTCTTTGGCAAACATTCTTTAATTTTTGAGAAACTTATACCTGTACAATTGGTAAGACTCTACTTAAGCATAACAATAGAGGCAGCTAGTAAAGGGAAGTTCTGCTGATAAATGGCAATTTCTTATCATAAGAGGCTCAGATTGCTTGCAGGAGTGAGGTACAAGTGATGCCTAGTCATTTGTTTAATGTTTTCAGCTACTTTACAGTAAAATAGGGGTAATCTGGGTAGGAATTTCTCAAGACTTTGGCAGTTAGGTTTTAATATAAAAAAAAGTGTAGTCATGCACTTATGGTGAAAAAATCCAAAAGACATATATATGGCAGGATTGGGAAGGTAGAGTACTGATAAAGCATAAAGCATGATAGAGGTCTTGGAATGATCACATCTGTACATCTGTTGATCTCAAGCTTGGAAAGCAGTATGACAAAACAGCAGCAAGAACCAGAAGTTAGGATGCAGGGCTAGAGTTACCAAAATATACTACTACCCTTTATCCCATGAATCTTCACAAGTAGTCCCAGCTTCCATGCTCCCAAACACCAGACTTTAAATCACTATCAGGCCGATTCAGTATGGTGTGCTCGGCCGAGCGCATCGTTAGCCCTCGTTTGGCCGCGTGTTTTCAACACGCTGTTTTTACCCCTTACACAGTAAATAAAATATAAAATCAACATACTAAAAACAAGCAAACATTATACACAAATACAATATCAATGACTGACCTCAATTACTTCTTGTTAAAACAATGCCTTTATTTGCTTCCTAAAACTCTTGAGATTCTTCTCATTTTGCAGAACTGCAGGCAATGAGCTCCAAAGAAGAGGGGCTTTAAAAGAAAAAGCACATAGACGAGTCACTTGTAATCTACTCTTTCTTGCTGCAGGTACCTACCATTAACACCTTTGTTCCAGAGGAATGCAATGTTCGCTGGGGGTCATACTTTTTTAAATGGATTTTCCCCATATAATAACTTATGAACTTAAACAAAAATCTTAAACTGCCTCCACTTTTGAACTGGTAGCCAGCGTAAAGCTCTTGTATCGGGGGTGATATGCCGTTGATGCCCTGTCCCCGTCAGCAGGCTTGCAGCGGCATGCTGAATCAGCTGCAAAGCTTCAACATATTTTGCAGGCGTCCCAAATATAAACTATTGCAATAGTCTAAATGACCATTAAGTAAGACTTGTACAGCTGTTCTAAACAGGCTTTCTGGAAGGATTTGCTTAAAAGGCCTCAAGAACTTTCATTTATAAAATGAGATCCTAACAACCTACTTAATTTGATGTTGCATAGTTAACTGAGGGCTACGTTACTATGAAAGTTTAATGTATAAATATGAACAGTAAAATGCTTCACTAGCTGTTTTTTCATAAGGGAGCTTCAAGCTGAAGCTGCCCAATTTCATGTTCTGTTAGCATCCCTCTACATTGCGCTGTCTCTTAGTGAAAGTCATAGATCTGAGAGATAGGTAGAAACAGTTACTTTTGTCATTTGTACGCTGCCACCAGAGGTGAATTCATCTCCAGCATTTTGGGCCTTCATTTGATGATTAGGGGTCAGGTATGTTACGCGTCCTGTCTGCAGTAGGCCCGCGTCCGGGCCTACTCACCCCAGGAACCCAGCTGCCAGTCTCAGATCACCTTTGCTTGCGGCAGTGGTCAGCCGCCACTGCCCTCGAGCACCTACAGCCTTCTCTGCCGCTTCCAACTCCTCTGCGGGTCCTCCCTGCACTGGGTGGACCTCTCCGCTTGAGCCGCGGAAAGACACCGCCGTCCTGCCTCCTCTGGGTCCTGGCTTAGGCGCGCATGTGCGTGACTCCCATCCTTTTAAAGGGACCATGGCGGGAAAATAGCCCGCGGCCCCGTATGATGACATCACTGGGCCTTAGTATTTAAGGCAGGGCCCAGCCACTTGTTCCCTGCCTTGACAACAGGTAACCATTATTGCTCATGTGTTTGTTGCCCATCGTTCCTGGTTCCTGCTACTGACTCCCTTCCTGGTTCCTATTCCTGATTTGCTCCTTGGTCTCCTCCTTGTTCCCTTGGACTGATCCTCTGGCATTGACCACTGCTTCATTGGACTACGCTTGGACTGATCCTCTGACTTTGAACCCTGCTTCATTGGACTACGCTTGAACTGATCCTTTGGCTTTGACCCTTGCTCTGCTTCCTGGTACCTTGCTTGCTCGACCGCCTGCCCTGACTCCTGATTGCCTTGATCTTGTCTACGGTATCCCTCGAACTTGGCCTCCCAAGCTTCGGCCTTTCACTACCTGGGCACCTCCTGTCTTGACCTGTTCCTGTTAGAGTCCGGGTCTCTGGATCCCTGCCTCGTCTGGACCAACCTCGGTCCTCTGATACCTCTGCTGGTCCCTGGCGAACCCTTGCTTTCCATCTACTGGGAGTCGTCACATGGAGGCCCGCCTAAGACCAGCCGGCCCCGGCACCCAAGGGCTCAACCTGCGGAGAATGAGGTCTGGTATTGGCGACGCTCCAGTTGGCCTCTGTCTCCTAGTCTCCTCCACCTCCCGACGGAGGGGACCCATAGGGCATTCCCTACGGGTAGCGTCAACCCCACCTCAGGCCAAGGGTCCACCACCAGCGCAACAAGGTACTTGGGTTTTGCCAAACGGCGACTGTTACAAAATAATTTATTCATAGGATATTCAGGCCAGGTATCTATTTATTCAGCATATTTTTGGGCAAGAAATTTGGGGCACACTGAAGGCAGTGTCACCATATGCTGTATAGACTGCTGTGCTCATGAACAGGCCACCAATAGATTATTTAGTATTCTCCTTCTCCCTCCCTCATCCATGCTTACATGGATTTTATTTAGTTCCCAGAACTCTTCATCTTGAATATATTTACTGCAGCTCAGAGCAGGAGTAGCTTTTTAGGCCTCCCCTTTTGCTGCACAGCTCCCATCTTCTTCTACGAGAAGAAAAATCAATTTTATTTTCTTTTTCTTTCCATAAGAAATCATGGAAATGGCAATCTTTATTTTTTGTTATACCACTTTTCACCAAAATTTCAAAATGGTCATGCCATCTTCTTTCATTTTGCTCTAACACATTCAATTCACATGGAATATAAAAAAAAATATCAGGACAAAGATTACCAAACAGTTTCATTTGGTGACAGTTTTTAACACTAAATTACCTCTTACGTTTAGTGCCAATGCTATTCATGAGATAGCCACACCCATGACAGCATATGACAATATGCTATCTCCCTGCCTACATCAAAAAGAGATAAACAAAGAATAAGGAAAATAGTGTAAGGAAGACAAGGGAATCTCAGAAAGGTTTAATGGGAACCATTTTTTATATTTTTCAGTTTTTCATTTACTTGTTATTTTCAGCATAATAAAAACTGTTAAAATGTATCTCCATATGTCGTTCAACTGATAGATGGTATCTTCCTTGATGTCTCCTAGGATCTTCATGCCTGGTATCTCTGCTCCTCTTCAGGTATTCCCTCCAACCATGACTGGAAAATCTGCAACAGGAAAACAAACACATAACTCAAAAAGCCTTCCTTGTTCTTTTCTTCTTCAGGGTAACCTGAATTTGAAACTGGAACTGCGAACTTAAAATTACAGTCTATTACTTGGTTGTTTGAATTTTCTCTAAAGACTCTAAAGAGTTGTAATTGTATTTTTCCTGGAAAAAGGAGCAGGCCAGAAGATCCAAGATATTTGAAGTATAAGTGAAAATACTGTTATTTGAATAGTGTCCAGGGGAGCCCATGACTTAATGAAACACAGTGTTTTCCAATCTTTTTAAGCTCAAGGAACACCTACATTAACAAAAATGTTGTATAGGACACCAGCCTCCATGGGGCAAGCAATACAGACAGGAGGTAGACTCATATGATCAAAATAAGAGCTAGGCAAGCACTGAAAGTCCCATGAGTTTCTCTTCCAAAATAAAGGGAGAGAGGGGGCAGAGAAACACATAAACTTGTCAAACTGGGCCATTTCCTTCTATATACAAGTGCAAGAGATGGGATGCGGGTAGTTGGCTTGGTTAGTTGCAGGTAGTTGCCAACTTGCCAGAGTTGGCAACTCTGCCACTGCTTTCACCACTCTGCCACTGCTTTCACCAGTCAGAATGAGTCGCATCCAGTGCAAAACGCTCAATGTCTCAAATAGCCTGAGGATAAGACAGAGAATGGAAGGAATCAAAGAAGAAAGGTCAAGAGAGGGAAAATGAGGAGGTGCTGTGTGCCCTGTATGTGCCGAACAAAGTGGGGCCTGGCTATCCTTACTGCCTATTAATTTCCACACTTCATGGTTCATGCTGTAGCTAGAAAGAAGAGGCAGTCATGATTACATATGTTCTCAGAAAGGAGCTCCTACATGTTTAAGAGCCACCTCTGGTGACTCTTGCTGCTGTGAAGTGCTGAGAGCAGATCCCAGTGCTGGTCTATAATCTAAGCATCAGGCAGTGGTGACTTTGCTATGGCACACCTAATCAGATCTGCCATAGCTCAATGGTTGAGAAACATTGATGTAACTTACTCTCAGACAGTACTGCTTTCTAGCTGAGGGATGAGGCTTCATGTGGCCTTCTCTCTATCCCTTCCCATGTCACCTAGTGAGTAGTCTTCTGGCATGGCCATTTTTATGTCCTCCGTGGCCTTTACTCAGTCTTACATAGACATCCCAGTAGTAAGGCAAAATAGACTTATTCACAATCCTGCTAGTTGCTTCCAGGGCATTGTTGACCTCTTTCTCTGACAAAATTAATCAGCTCCACCATTCTATTCTCTTGGCAATTGCTACACTCTAGCTGGACTATGGATTTCCCTTCTTCCAGACTCCCTTCAGATTCTCCAGTTGAAACAGAAAGCTATTGGGATTACTTATGTTGTAATTGTAGTTTCTCTGAATCGGCAAGCTGGTTGTCATTCTCTGTTGTGTTTAACTGATTTGCAGTGGCAGTAACAATGGTCTCTCTCTGATCCATTGCCTCTGTGGTATAGGGTTTCTCTCTTCAAACTGCACATTCTGCATGCCACTATTTATTGCTGCTATAGCACACATCCCTCTTTATGGGCATGAGCCTCCTTGTGTGATCTAGCAATCATGGACACTAGCGGTTGTCAAGTAGCTGGCATGAACTATTTCAATGAACACGTGCACTATATTCTTCTACATTTTTGGAATGCTCCATTTTCTCTTAAATACTAAGCATGGAAACAGTGGTCATTTTAACACTTTTGTAATTTTATAATCCCCCTCCATCAAGGGTCACCTTCCCAGCCCTGGAGAGCCCTGGACTCACTCAACTAGGGTGGGAAAAAAGTTTTATGGATCCCAAGGACTGGGAGCAGGAATACCTGAACGGTCAAGTTGGACAGAGGTTACCTTAAAAAATAAAACACAATCCACACTAAGATGAACTTCAAACAGAAGGTTTACTCAGGCAAAATACCAGTTTTTAGCAAGGAGAAAGCATAAAGTACACAGTAGAAATAGCTGGAAAATTCAGATACAAAAGGCAAAGTTAAAAACCAGTGCGAAGAAAGAAAATCCAGCCCTAAATTAGCTCATTCTCTTTGGGGGAAGAACAACCTTGTTAATCCAGTAAATTATATATACCCCTTGCGCTCCCTCCTTGTGTTAGAATATTCTTAATGTTAATAAATACGTCCACCCTCTGGCCTCCTAGTGAACTCTCTACTTCTGAAAATTCTCCGTTAGAACATAGAAGCTTCTAATAAATCAGGGGTGACATGTGCATTTTTATATCTTTGTAATTTATTGAGTATAAGAGGAAATACATTTCTGTGTCCCTTTCTCCAAGTTTTATTGCTTACAGAATATGGCCTCTCTGGATTTCCATTTCATATTTTGTCTGCTTGTATGTGTTTCTAATTTGTGGTCCCTTATTCTATATTAGGTAAAAGTCAGTCTGTATTTTGCATGTGTGATTGAAGTGAGGGATTCTGATAGCTGCATCTGGTGTCTGTGTAGGAATCTATAGTAGTCAGGTTTGTTTAGTTTCTCTAAAGGAGGTATATTGGTGTTCTAGGGCTTGGTATAATATTTGCAGTATTACCTTATAATAGGAAAGGACATTGCTGTTTAAGTCCTGGGAATTCTGTTTTGGCATGGTAAGTTTTCTACATTGTTTTTGAGCTTGTGTTTTTTTGCACAGTTTTGCGTTACTCCACAGAGTGTCTGATGGTGCATGGCGTCCGTGTTGCTGTTACTGAGGTGACCAGAATTTGAATATATTTTTTGTATGGTGAGTTGCAAGGGGAAATGTCTTAGGTCTGTTCTGCACTCACTGTTGAGGGAATTTCTGTGCATATGCAGTGTATGTTATAGAACTGGACATGACATTTTTTTTTAAGATTTACGAAAACGTTTCATTTTGATTCATTTATTCATTTTGTAGGTCAAAATCATTTGTTTGCTTAATTTAAATTTTTTTTCTTTCTATTTGTTCATTCATGTCCCATTAAAATCAATGAGGGGAAAAATGCAGCCTATCTGGGGCTTTTAAATTTGGGTTTTCTAATAATTTGTAATGAAACTTGTGGGTAAACATCATCAGAATGGTGGAGCACTCCAGCTAATCAAGGCTGTGTCAACATTGCACAAAAAATGGTATAAATAATCCAAAGAAATTATATTGTATACTGGCTCCCCACCTCAATATTTATAACTCAAATAAATTTTAATAGACACGAGGTAAACTGCAAAATAGCAGAATATAGCATAATTTTTTACCATTCCCACACAATTCTAAAAGAAAACAACCAGCAGAGAGTGGTATCAGAATCTTGTATGGTGTTTCCAATCTCATGAGCTCTTGCCCTATACAGGGCTACAACCCCTCTCTTGATTCCAACACCGGTTGTAATCACCTCATTTACCGACTCTCTGACGGTGGATTTTCATTTTATTTTATTTATAATTGCAAAAAAGCCTCCCTTCATTCACTAGTGTTCTTTTTGTTAAAAACCGTACACCTTATCTTACCCTTCAACCCTTAAAATATAATATTTTATATAATTATACTTAGCTCCTTGAGCTGTACTGTGTTTGTACTTATCTTTGTACTACTTCACCCGAATAAATCGCCCGACATTGACAATGTTTCGGCGCACTCCCAGCGCCTGCTTCAGGGGCTATTGTTCGTTCTCAACCATTTCTAAAGAAAGAACATGAGTACAATAATCACTTTGGTTCAATGAATTCTTTTCACTGCTCATGCAATGGGACTTACAATTCAGCATATCCAGACTCTTTCAGCGTTCTCCTCTTTCAAAAATGGCGCCTAGACGCCTTCGTTCTCCCTCTACCGGAAGTCAGCTGTATTATGTTCGGGAGGGTGGGGGAGGGTAAGGAATTCATTTTAAAGAGTCGGGTGGGTTTAGGGGTTGTTTTGGTATGCCAGTTTTCCCGCCCTCCCCCCCCCCCCGATTTACAATTTTTCACGATAAATCGGGGGAATTTCTATTGTATCGCGACTCTAACGATTTTTGACTATTTAAAAAATATCTGATGATTTTTTTAAATCGTCAAAAAACGATTCACATTCCTAGTAAAAACTATAAGGGAAGGGAGTTTGAAGAGAAAGTCAAAGACGGCATGAAAGCAATAAAGGTAACTGGGCAAAGTCTATGTAAAGCATTAGATTTCCATGCCAAGATGAAAAGTTGGAAGGCATCAGAAAGGGAGGGGATTTGGAAAGAACCTCAAAGACAACAAGAGCAGAGAAAAAACCATGCAAAGATAGCAAGAGTGGAGCAGCAGCAGTACTGGCATTTAAAATAATAAATGGTAGGTACAGAGTAATGCAGCAAAAAGAGTGCTATCAGGACACCAAGATATACATAAAGGGCTGAGGCAAGAAGAATAGCATCAAATGCTCTTCTCAAAGTCAAGTACCGTTACAACCAGTTTCTGAGCTCACAAGTCCAACTAGGCCTCTTCCGGGCTAAAGCCCTATACTATGCAGAAAACAACAAATGTGGCCATCTACTTTCCTCACTCCTAAAAAAGAGAATAGACAGGAAGCGTATTGTCAAGATACACTCTTCATCTAATCAAGCATTAACAATGGATGCGGACATAGTGCAAGCTCTTCGAGACTTCTACGCCTCTCTTTATCAATCTGACAACCCAGCCTCCACTGACGCCCTTCAACTATTTTGTCGACATTACCACGGGCTGCCTTATCCGGCAGCCACTCAGCGGCTCTTGACTTTACAATTTCAATGGAAGAAATAGGCTCAGCCATAACCTTGCTATCCTCTAGGAAGACGCCAGGTCCTGATGGATTTACCACAGACTTTTACCAAGCATTTAAAAAAGACCTTCTACCACATATCCACACTTACTTTGCATCTCTCCTGTCTCATCCTGAAGCTTTCTCAGCCTTCACTGAGGCCTGTGTTGTTGTCCTTCCAAAGCCAGGTAGAGATGACACAAGCGTAGCTATCGCCCTATTTCTCTCTTAAACACTAATTATAAAATTTTTGTGAAAATACTGGCCACTCGCCTCTCCCGGCTTATGCCCACTATTATTCACCCTGACTAGTTCGGTTTTATTAAAAATAGGCTGATTGTCAACAATTCTCACCTATTCCTCCATATCCATGAGTCGATGTTCTCTTCTCCACAACTTCTGTAGCAGTGTCGTTAGACGCAGAGAAGGCCTTCGACCGGGTTGAATGGCCTTTCCTTTTTGTTACACTCTGGTGGTTTGGAATTGGCTCTACTTTTCTGTCCTGGGTGCAGTTTCTATACCGCTCTCCAACAGCTTTCTTATATGTTAACAATCAGTCTTCCCCTCCTTTTCCTTACACAGAGGCACCCGTCAAGGATGTCCTTTGTCCCCGCTCCTCTTTAACCTGGCTTTGGAACCCCTTTTATTAGCTATTCGCTCTGATGAATCCGTAGAAGGTATCTCTATTGGTCCTAATACATATAAATTGTCTGCTTATGCTGATGATGTCCTTCTCTTCCTATCTAATCCTGTTTCTTCCCTTTCTCGCTTATTTGATTTAATTTCCTCATACTCTTCTCTTTCTGGCTATAAAATTAATTGCACAAGACTGAGCTTCTCCCCTTGAATTACTTGGGATCAGCACTAGAGCTCTCCCAGTTTCCTATACAAAAGGTTAAAAAAGGTCTCAAGTACTTAGGGATCTACTTTTATAAAGATCCAGTGGCCACGATAGCAAACGCTGAGTTAAGCATTCTGCAGATGTTGCATGATGCTACACTTAATTAGTCTCCTTTACATCTCACCTGGTGGGGATGGCTAGATACCATCAAAATAGTATTGGCTCCAAAAATCACATACACCCTTGCTATGATTCCCATTTTCCTTTCCAACGATTTTTACAAACATGTCGATAGGTATTAGTAAGATTCCTTTGGCGGAACAAGGTGCCAAAGATTGCAATTAGTAAACTGAAAGCTAATAAACAAACTGGAGGTGTGAACTTTCCGGACTTTTATGCATACCATCAAGCCTTCATTCTGCAACAAGCACATAATTATTTTATTCCTGAGGAGGCTGTTTTGAAACAGCCACGTTGGTTGTGCATAGAACGGAATCTTCTCTCTCCATACCTGCTCACCAGCTTGCCAGGGATGTTGCTCCTCCCCAAACATGCTTCTAACCCGATACTGCGCTCCGTACATCGAGCGCTCTCAGAAATGGAAACACTTAGACCAGCGAACACTTGCTCCTGGCGGTCATCAAAGTTAGCCCCTTTTTGGAATAACCCCTCACTTAAAATTGGGGGATGGCCTCTCAATTGGCCTACCTAGCAGAACAGGGATATCTGGCATCTATCCTCTTTTACACAAGATGGTGGCTTGATGACCTTTACCCAACTACAGGCTCAATTTGGCCTACCCAGATCCCAATTCTATGCATGATAACAACTGCGCAATGCCTTACAGTCCTCTACAGGACAGAACTTAATCTCAGACGCAACACCATATCTCTTTACTACCTATCAAGTGCTGAGGGCAAAGGGACACCTTGCGTCTCATCTATATAAACTTATTAAAACTCTCTCCCCTCGATGCTCTATAGCGTCCCTATATTCCACTTGGGCCTCTGAGTTTGAGGAGGTTCAGTCTTCAGAAGTGTGGGCTCATGTTTGGACAGTTTCTCTGCATATCTCCCTATCCTCTAGTCTCACACAGACCTCCTTCTTTATCCTTCACAGAGCCCTTTGGACCCCGTGGAAACTTCACCGAGCAGGCCTACTTTTATCTCAAACATGCTGGTCCTGCTCTTCTGCTAAGGCCACTCTATAACACATGCTTTTTTCTTGTCCTCACATCCAGTTTTTTTGGCTCCAAGTTTGGGGTACCATCTCTGCTATAGTGGATCTCCACCAACCCATCTCATACTCCTTGGTCATTCTCAAAGGCGCAAGCTCTTCTTTTGATGTCCCTGTGCCCCAAAGGAAATTATTAGACTTTTAGCTTACTGTCGCGCAACATAATATTATGTCTAATTGGAACCGTAGTGACTTGCTTTCTGAACACTTATGGTGGAACGCTGTTTGTTTATATTATAAATATGAAAAAGCTATGAAGATAAAATTTAACAGATTGCGGAAATGGTCTCTCATGTGGAAGCCACTGGATATATATATTGCTTCATTGTAACTTATTAATATATATTGGTCAGCGTTGTTCACACCGTAGATGTTGTCCTTCCTTCTCCCTCCTTCTACTTCCCTCCTCTTTATTCTCCTCCTTTTCTTCCTTAACTGAGCCACACTCTCTTGTATACTCTTTTATTTCTTTTGACGTTATTATTACCCTATAGCAATGGATTATTTTTGAATTATTCGGGATGTTCTCCTTTTTGACTCCATGTTTCTCTTATTATAGATAACATGATTGTATGAATGTTATAGTTGTATCTGCTGAATTTTTCTCTCAATAAAAAGATTTAAACATAAAAATATACCTATGGCTAACTTACTATTCCTGGCCCCTATTTCAGGCAATTTCCCTGTTTACCTCTGAAGCAGACTCTGGCTGGAGAGCTGGAGAATCGTTTGAGGAGGAGGCTTGCTTATTGGTCTGGTCCTGGCTGAGCTGCCAGGCTTCTCTCTGCTCCTGCTGTCTCAGACTCCACACAACTGTCAGATCCCAGCATCCTTCTTTGGCGCTTATGATTCATATTGGGTGCTTTCAGTGGTTAAACATGGGATATATCCCTACAGGGATGTGGGAGTTCCTGGTCAGTGGGGGGGTTACTACTTGTAGAGAGAACTTGGGCCAGAAGGCCTGAAACTGTTCTTTTTTTATTTGTTTGTTTTTCAGGAGTGCTATTTACCTAGATATCTTTGACGATATCTGATGAAATAACTAGTTATCCAACCATACAAGGTCGGATAAAATTAGGCCTAACTGGTCATATTCAAACAATGGTTGGTTAGGGTTATAGTTATTTGGCTATATATAGCTGGATAACTTTAAACAAATATATTCAGAGGGACCTTTATCCTGCTGAATATACGGGACAAGTTATCCAGCTAACTTTAGCCATATAACTTGTCCAATAACCACCTTAACTGAATATGACCCCCATAATGGAGGTAATTTTCAAAGAAATTATGCATGTAAATCTAACACATTTTTGTAGCAAGTTTCAAAAGCCATTTACCTGCTTAAAGTCTACTTATTAGTGTAAAATCTATGGACAATTATATGGCATATATTGTAGCAAATTTCAAAAGCCAACTTTCATGGGTAAAGAATATTTACATGTGTAAAACCCAGTTTTAAGCACATAAATCTTTTTGAAAATTACCTCCCCTTAGCTATAATAATCCTTTCTTTATGCATAGCTTACAAAATATGTGTTTTCTGGATTCAGCATAATCAAGTCTTTTCAAAAGAATTAGGAACACATTTATATAAGTATTATTTCTCTGATTCAGTAAGTTGAAGTGTTACCGTAAAAGACAAGTTATATTATTTAGATTGGGCCATACTCCTTTCATTTGTGTTGCGTTCGTCGGTTGCAGACAGCTGTGACCGCTCTGCCTCACTTCTCTTCTACCCTTTTCCTCCTGCCTGGGAAGGACAGCTGCCTCCAGTACTGATTGCCGAAACCCTTGGCGTCTCGGACACAGCATGGGCGTCCCCATCCACCATGCTTCTTCCTGAGGCCTCCTAGGTGCATGTGCGCATGCCACCTATGCTTTTGAATACATCATGGTGGGAACCTCAGGGGCGTCCCCACCTCATGACGTCAGTACCTCCGGGTATTTAAACCTCCGCTCCGCTATAGCCCAATGAGTTAGCAAGGACTTCAGTTTTGCTACTCTGACCACTTCTAAGCTGCTCGCTTGGATTCCTCTCAACCCTCTGGGGTAACTCGTTCCTACGGAAGCTCTGGGTACCCATGCCTTGGGGGCCTCTCACTTCTATCTGCCCTTCGGGGTTCAACTACCTAACCAAAGGTCAACTGCTCCTCAGGGGTCCTATCTACTTTCTTCCAGGATTCTTTGGTTCTCCTAGGTACTCTCTCCTTGAGGGCCTATCCTGCTCAGGGTATCCTGCACCTCAGACCTCGGGTCCCTCTCTCTATTCTTCTACCAAGGAAGTTACCAGCACTGCCATTCCGTGAGTATTGCTACGCTCCAGCTCTCCTTATTCCACCCTTCAGGTTCGGCTTATCACGCACTGCGGAACACTACCCAAGCTTGCTACATCTGGGTGAGACAATCATCTATAGAGACTGTCTGAGCTTACTGTGATATCGCTGGCCTACAGTACTATCCCTTCCTTGAAGCAAGATTCAACTTACATCAGCAGTACAATAAAGCTTTATTTCCTTAGTGTCTGCTTACTAGAGTCTAGCCTATCATTGTGGTTCCCCACGGGGCCCCTCCTCATGGGAGGAGTCATCGCCACTTCGACCAAGAGTCCACAATATACCACAAACCCAACAATTTGAAATACCCAAGCTGTGACAGAATAATTAATTATTCATCTTATTCCATGTATTTTGTAAAGAAAGTGTAGGTTTCAAGAATGGCTAATGCAATTCTCCAGGAAAAGTTTTGTTACCTATACTTCCTCTTGAATAAATATTGTATTTCTCCCTTTAACTTTTATAGGCTACAGCAGCTATGGAAAGACACATCCGATATGATGTGCATTTTAATGTCGGTATAGAAAAGTTGCTACATAAATAAATAACGTTCGGTTGTCATAATTTCTCAAGAATGTGTGAAATAAAGGAAGGCAAGAAAAGTTTCAATATATACCATATTTTCTGGCGTATAAGATGACGGGGCGTATAAGACGACCCCCAACTTTTCCAGCTAAAATATAGAGTTTGGGACATACTCGCCGTATAAGACTACCCTTCTTGGCTGGTTGTTGTATACAAATCCTGCTTGGATTGGTCAGCTCTCCCTGCCTGCCCAGCCCTCCCTGTCTCCAAGACTATCAGAGCGGTAACGCATCCCTCTGGCCCACCCTTGTATCCTATTACCGGTACCTCCTTCTCTGCCTCTCAGATCTCGCTCCTGAGGACTGCAGTGAAGCAGCGCAGACGCGCATGTGCGAGATCTGAGAGGCAGGAAGGTGCCCACAGCCGCAAATCGCAGTGAACGTTGCCGCTGGAGCTCCGGCTGCTGCCGCCGCTGTGACTTCACTTTATAGTCCCTGCCCGGGCCTCCGCAGATAACCCGGGTCAAAGGCGATGGCGAGAGGGAGAGAGCGCGCACGCTCCGAGGAAAAGGCGATGGCCGGAGTTTGCAGCCCAGACCGGAGGCCCTCGCCGCCTCTACCACTGCCGTTGCTGCGTCCGCCGCGGCTCTACCCAGGCATGTGTTACTGACAGAGCGCAACCCCAACTACTCTCCAGCGCCCCACCCGCCGCTGCCAATCCCAGGGCCGCCTGCCTGGGCCCAACCGCGCTTCCCACCAATCGGAGAGAGGGAGAACTGGAAAATACACGCTGACGTGCCTAGAGGGAAGGCGGATGGGAAGCGCAAGGGAAGGGCTGGAATGGAGTCAAAAGGAAGAACGGGAGGGTGGGGAGTGGAATATCAGGTGAGTGTCTGGGCCATGGGGGGAGGGGTGGGGGCAGGACGAGCCTCCCCCTCCCGGAAACGTTCTCTACCTGCTGCTACAAGACCTTTCGGAGAAACGAATAAGGGGAGGGTGGGGGGGGTGCATTTCTATATATACTGAAAGAACTTTGTGATGGAAGGTAGAGAAAAGGATTATCTAATTTATTTTATTGCCAAAAGATACGACCTGTCATTCTGAAAAAGGAATCTAATAACTTTGCCGGTAATAGGATACAAGGGCGGGCCAGAGGGATGCGCTACCGCTCTGATAGTCTTGGAGACAGGGAGGGCTTATAAATTAATTATACACCCTATAAAACAACACCCAGCATATAAGACGACCCCCGACTTTTGAGAAGATTTTCAGGGGGTTAAAAACTCGTCTTATACACCGGAAAATAGGGTAGTTTTAATTTATGCCAATAACTCTTTACATTTACTTTAAACATTGAAGAGGCACATTTGGGGATTGCTCTGATTGATCTGATTATGTAGTTAATGTTATAGCAGTGCTCCCAAATTATGTACCAAATACACATATAAGTTATACCAATTTTCAAAGTGGACTTTTGCACATAAGTCTGTTTTGGAAATCATTCCACAATAAGACACCAAGAAACCATTAGAAGACCATCTATAAAACAGACTAACTATAAAACCCCAACAAAGGAGACAGTCTATATTCTCAGCTCACAGTTCAAATCAAGCTGAGCATATAGACTGTCTCCTTTGTTGGGGTTTTATAATTGGAAATTATTCCACCAAACTTACTTGCATATGGATTTACCTTCCAAGAAATGCAACCAAAAAGATATGGATTCTGCACCAAAAGCCTTATGGGATGAGACTAAAGGATCCATATATGTGTGTAGATATGTGCTAGGCATGTTGCCTAAGGTTAAGAGTCTAGGAGTGATATTGGACCCTGTTTTCTCTTTGGAGGTTTTTGTGAAGCAACATTGTCAAAAGGCATACATACAGTTGAAAAGAGCTCATGAACTATGCCTTTATTTGGATGCAACTACATTGAAAGTTGTAGTGTTGTCATTTGTTATGGGAGTCTTGGACAACTGCAATGTTTTGCTAGTGGGGCTACCAGTTCATCTCACTTGGAAACTGCAATTAATCAAGAACACGGCAGCTTAGTTGGTATGTGGGAAGTCTAGATGGAAGACGGTTTCATTGTTGCTTGCTTTGTTAAATTGACTACTGATAGCTGAAAGAACAAAGTTTCAATTGCTGACTTTGATCCTCTGTTATATGAGGGCTAATGGGCCAAAATATTTGTCCAGTAAATTGGCTTGGTTTTCTCTTGGGGGTTTTTCAGGGGTACAGGTTTAAAACTAGCTATTACTTAAAATGGGCAGATACAGCTACAGTGCCTCAGGTTTGGAATTCACTCCCAACTCTAGTTAGGGGTAAATTGAACTATTTGAAATTTCTGAAACTGATTAAGGCCCATCTATTTCCTTTCAAGGATCTTTAAGGGAGGCTGTATGACCTTGATAATGTAGCTATGGCAGCTTTTTTAGGGACAAAGGCTGAGAGGTGTAGGATGGTACTGGGATGTGATTGTACTGGCAGAGGGATGATGTTAAGAGTCAATAGTTCTTTGTTCATGATTTTGGATTATTTTTATTATATGTGGATTTGTAAAGCAGTTTTATTGTTGCAACTGTTTATGCAGTATATAAATTTTAATTATTTGCAATATAAAAGAAACAAAAACAATTTTTTATGAAAACATTCTCAAGTACTAATAATGATCGATGATTAAAACAAGTTGACACTACAAGCATGTGTAAGTCACACAATATGTGTGCAGCTTGCATCCAAGTTATGATGAACAGATGAAAACATATTTCATTATTGTAGTGAAATTTCTATAGTGCTCTGTAGTGAAATTTCTATTTTTGTGGATTATTTGTTATTTTCATTGTTATGGTTTTTCTGTGGTATTTTAACTTTAGGTATAACATTTCTACATGGGGATAACCTGCACGAAGAGATAGTTTCTTCTCTAAAAAACTTGCTGGGCAGATGGGATGCTATTATATATGTGGACATTTTTCAGGAAAATTTACCTGCATACCAAAAGTATGCGGATAAGTCCAAAGTTTGCCCCTTTCCCCTCTGTGGTTCGGCTAAAATGAGCAATCAATGTCCCCTCCTCTCCTTCCTGTGTCCCCCCCATTCCCCATGTCCCCCTAACACTCCCACCTACTCAATACCTTCACAACCCTTTTCTTCTGTCGGGATTGTGGTACAATCCTGCCGCCTTCCTGACCGCTGAGTGATCATACCACTTTTATTTTTAAATTCTGTCTGGAGGGATTGGGGATGGAGGAGCTTGGCCTGGCTGGACTCCATTTTTATACATTGAGTGGGAGTATAGGAATCTGGCCATAGGCCGTGTCTCACTTCTTTTTTTTTTCCTCTGTGCCACTTATATTCTTTTGAATATAGCTGGTTAAGTCTAAAGTTATGGGGCTAACGGTAGCCAGATAACTTTATTTGGGTATATTCAGTAGATATTTATCCCACTATCTGGCATAACTTATCTATTCTACTTTAGTTGGATAAGTTAATGTTTTAGAGGTATTTGAATATTGCCCCCTTGAAATTCAACTACAGCAAAGTGCAAATGCCATGGTTTGCAGTGGGGGGCCAGGCAAACTAGCAGAAACTCCTGTCCCAGTCATATACATTTAACAAAGCATCGAAGAAAGATATATAACGTAACTGTTAGTACAAGGATCATCATGATTTAAAATGTGCACATTGTGAAAGTTATTCAAAATTGTAATATGAAAAAATTAATAAAATGCTGGCACAGTTTATTTATTCTTGTTGTTGATTGTTTATACATGATTTTTGTAATACAGTAACTTGAAATAGAATTATTGCTTTGGACAAGTACAAAATAATCTATGTTCTCTCTGCTATTGTTTGAGTTGTTTGTAAGAAGTACATTGTTTTTCTGTAGAGAATTCAGAAAGAGACACTGGCTATGTCTAGTTGTTTTTCTTCCCTTTGGTACAGGGTAAATTTAGAAGCAGCTCATAACACAACAAAAACCATAGCAGAAAAGCCCAGACAGTAGAAAAACGTCTTAGGATGTGCATGACCTTAGAAGAATATAAGTAACAAAAGAGCCAGATGGGCCACTTTTTTTTTCAAGCAGGTATCTTGCACATAATTTAATGAAGGCTATAGAAAATTGAATAATTCTTTAGCAAATACCAGATGGTAGCAGTTAGGAGCATGCCAAGGAATTTCAGTAGAAGAGTGATGAATCAGGCAGGTTGGATCTTCAAATAGCTGACTCTTGCACATCAACCATTTGTATATGTGCAAAGATTAACGATATGTTAGCCTTGAGTTTTACAACACTCCCTTTAATTTGTTAGCAAAGGAAAATAAAATATTTATATTCGGGGGATGCATGATTGTGTTACTAATGTCATTGTTCCTACTTCATCCTTGGAATGTCATAAGATTGGATAATACACTGACAAATCAACTTCTGATAAGCTTTATGATTTGATATAATATTTGTTCCAATTGCTGAATTCATATATGTTCAACAATTCTTGTAATGTTGTTTAAGAAATCAGATCAATTTTATTTATAATCTGCCTTTCCTCTGACATTTCAAAGGAGGAGAACAGCAAATCAAAATAGTCATAAGTATTCCAAATGCCATAAAACAGGGCTTCCCAAACTATAGATCGGGACCCCAAGTTGGGTCACACAACCTTCAACTGGACTCACAAGTGCTTCAAACAGCAGCATTCTTCGGGCAGCAGCTGCGGCAGCAGCATTAGTAGTAGAAGTCAGGGTGGGGCCTGTGAGCCACTGCTGGCTGTGGGCATGCACAGTGGCTACAGTGGTTCCACCTTTGCATGAGTTTCTGTGGTAACAGGAAGCCTTGAGTCAGAGGATTCAGGGCTGCTGCAGGGTCTGTGCGCTTGCACTGGCTCACAAGCCCTGTGCTAACTTTGATTTCTAATGCTGCTGCCACTTGCGGATTCGCTGTTGGACTTGGGACGAGCCATGAGGGGAAGATGTGTGCACGAGCCAATGGAGCTTGCCATTGATCCTCTTTCCCCACCCACCACTGAACCTACCCAAGAGAAAAATGTTGTCCCTGCCATCAGCCTGGTTAACATCCATCTTTGGACCAGGGTCCAAAGGAAAATGTTGCCGCTGAACTTGGCCAAGGGGATGTTTGAAGGGAGGGATAGGATGCAGGAGGGATTTGAGAATTGGATCAACTGGAAAGGGATTGGCCGTGCAGGGTGAGAGAGAGGGGGGGGGGGGGTGACAGAATATATATAAGGGAGGAGCTGGGGGATGAGAAGGGATCGGCTGAGGGGAATATGAGACTGGGGAAAGGGTTGGAGTGAAGGAGGGGGGACTGGGAGGTGAAAGAGAAAAGATGGGGATGAGATCAAGGAAGGAATGGGGGTCGAGGTTAGGGGAAGGACTTAACAGGATTAGTTGGTGTTATAAGAAGGGCTTGGGGGAGAGAAGATCAGCTGAGAGTGTGTGAAAAGTGCTGGAGGGGATGTGAGAGAGGGGGTGGTGTGAGGAACTGGGAGATGTAAGATTCAGAGAGGGGGGCCCACTAGATGGGAAGAGGTTAAAAGGAAAGTTTATCTGGAGGGGTGGAGGTTGAGGGAGGCCATGGAGGTGGAGAGAAGGATTGACTGAGGAGGTGAAGGCTGAGCATTTGATTCAGCTGGAGTTCAAGAAGCATCTGTTATCACATACAAACATAGAAAAGAAGTACCCTCACAATATTGTCTCCTTCACAACTGAATCCAGTTCTAACAGGCAACAAATTCCAGAATTTCATATTTTCCTAGGAACAAGCCTTTGCTCTGTCATAACAGAAAGGCATCATGGCACGAGCCCTGGAAAGCTGACTACCATATTTGTCACCAACCTTGAATAATCAAAATACATCAGTTTATTTAGATTATAATAATGTTTATGAATGTAACTAGGTGACTGAAAAGTAATGGAGTTAGATTTTTTTTTCTTCCTCTAAAGCAAGTATAAAAGTAACAGAGCAGATATAATTCAAAATTGTTGCTTTCTTTGCTCAACAAAGCTGATTTAAAAGGCCAAAGGGACAGTTGACAGCTGTATGCTGCAATTCCTTTTGAAAGTCAGGAATGTCCAATGGAGGTAAAAAAAAATGTTTTGAAAAACAAAAGAAGTGTTTATAGTAAATATTAAATGGCTCTTGATGTGTCCAGGGAGCACTTTGTGTCACAACAGGTTTGCTAAATTACACTGACACTTAAGGCCCGGTTTTAAAAGGCTCGTGCACATAAAAAATGGAGCTGACGTGCGCAGCCAGGCCCCGTGCGCACTACTCACATTTTAGAAAGGGCCCGGCCACGCGTAACCCCTGTTATGCGCAGAAGTGCCGGGCCAAGTAAAAGGAGCAGACCAGGGGGCGTTGTCTGGGCAGGGCTCGGGGCAGGCCGGGACTGCACCATTTGACGCTGTCCTGGGGAAGCAGTTTACTTCTGCTCCCAAGGAGCAGTAAGTATAGAAATAAAAAAATTTGGGGTACCTAGGTAGGGGTTAAGGGTAGGGGTGGAAAAGGGGAAAAGGGAGGAAGGTTAGATAGGGGGGGTAGGGAAGTTCCCTCCCAGTATGCTCCTTAATTGGAGCGGACTGGGAGGGAACTGGGAAAATGGGCGATTGCATTGCCGTGCGTAATTGGAAAATCCCCCTGAGCACGCGAGTCACGGGATACCCGCACATGCGCGTGGATGTTAAAATCTGTCTTGCATGTGCTCACAGACATTATATTTTATAACATGCGCACAGCGATATGCACGTGTTATAAAATAGGCACGGCCATGTGCACACTCCAAGAACCACATGCACATGGACGTGTGCGCACTGCTCTTAAAATTGAGCCTTTGGTGGATATTATTGGACAGGGGAAGCTATGTGCATTTCGTGGATGGTTAGTTATTATACATTCTAATTGGGATTCAAATTATAGGTCTTTGCATCAGAATTTAGGTGGGCAATATCTGCCTAGAGCCATTAGGATCAGGGGAAACTGTTGTTAATGAACCTTCTTAAGCAAGCATAAAAGATACTGGTGCCTTTGTTTAGGATTAGACAGGGTCAAGGGCAGACAGAGGCTGCAAAAGAGATGCCATAAAGTGAGGGGTTTTCTATTTCAGCCTCTAATTGGTTGATTGCTGCAGCAAAGGAAAGAAAAGTTTTAGGTGTTTTTCTTACAGTCATTATTTAAATACAAGTACTTATCCAACAATATGAAAAGAGATGTTTGTTATTTTGTAATAAGGGAAAGGAAGGGAATTTCTAAATATTTACTGATCTTTTTTTTAACTTTTTTTTTAGATAAACAGCATTAGGAATAGCTGCTTAGTGCTTAGATACTATATAGTATTAAGCAAATTCTAGCTTCAGGCATTTCAGAAGATTTAGTGTGATTTTATTTAGCGTACAGAGGAAATATAATTATTGTTTTGTGTGAGAATCTAGACATTCAACCCCATGAAGCAAGTGGATCCTGAATCTGTGCTGAGTTCTAGACTCTAAGCATCTGCAATGGCTTTATCAATCAACCAGCAGAGAAGTTCATTGAAAAGGATTCAAAAACCAGATGAGCCTTAACGGATGGCCAGAATTTAGATGGGAATTTTGAAATATTCTGCAAGTGAACTGACCTGAGATTTGGGGCAGGGTTAGTCATTTTCTTTTATAATTTACAAAACTGATTTCCCTAATTTTAGAATATTAATAAGGTGTTTTCTTTCATCACAATGCCATGTGTCTCTGTTTGCAATAGAGCAGATGTTGCCAAACCTGTCCTAGGGGACCCCCAGCCAGTCAGGTTTTCTGGATATCCACCATAAATACACTTTAGATAGATGTTCATGCATTGTCTCAATTGCATGCAAATGTATCTCATGCATATTCATGATGGATATCCTGACAATCTGACAGAGAACCTGCCTTACTGGGGGTCCCCTTGAACAGGTTTGGGAATCACTGCAATAGAGTGTAAGGATTGTAATTGCTATATAAATGTGCATGCACATTTATATATTATTATATACTATAAATGTGCACGCACATTACTTGCAAAAGTAATACATTGTGGGTTTTATGTTATTCTGTATTGTTTTTATTTTCTGCTCCATCCTCTTCTCTTCACCTCTGAAAGAACTTTTAGTTGTATGTGTATGCTACATGTGCCTATCCTAAATCACAAAGCTGAGCAGTAGATGGTGGGGGTTTACATGAATATAGAAAATAACTTCTAGTGACATAGAAAGACTAAGGCCTGGATTTTCTAAGGTCGCAGACCTTAGAAAATCTGGCAATAACGGGGGGTGGGGGAGGGGCGAAGCAGGGGGGCTGGCCTGCGAAAGCCAGCAGCTACCACACCACTGTGGTGCGCTGGCTGCCGGCTTTCGCACCGAATAACTACACCATAAAAGGTGTAGCTATTCGGCACGAAACTGGCGGCAATAAGGGTCCTTATCTTTCGCAGCCAGCAATGTCTCCTCATAGTCGGCCCCGGTGCCATCCCGATTCCTCCTTTTGCATGCAAAAAGTACCTTTCCGCGTGTGATCGCTTTTGAAAATGACCCCCTAAGTCCACATGAGTGCAACCTGTTATCCAATCACATTGGGAAGATGAGTTATCTTATAGAAGCTACTTCACACCTTCTACTTTTGGTGAGCAGTATAGAGATAATGGATATACTGCCATACATTGACACACAGAATACTTGCTCATGACAGTTATGTCTTCAGTCATTGTTTAGAAAAATAAAACAGTAGTAAAGAGCTTATAAACCATCTGTGCTACTCCCTTCAGATGCAATCTGTGAGAGTGATCTTTATGAGATTGTAGATGTCCACTCACTTGATCACACAGTTCAGAGATGAGAGATCTGATGAGGCAACAATTGGCAGCCAGGAACTTTCTCTGTTAGCTGTTCTAGATCCAGGATGGATATACTTTAAATCCCATTTTCATGGAGGCTTGATGTCTCCTTAGATTTTCCTCAAAGATGAGGTTCAGTGTTAAAACCACCAAGCTCTGTATCAAGGATAAATATATTCTAATAAGGGAAATTCAGAATAGAGTTCATTCACTCTTCTGGCTTTTTATAAGTTGACCTAAACTGAATGCCATAATTCATTTTTCCCATAAAGTATGAGATGGACATTGATCGTTTAAAGGTACCACCTATTTCTGCCATCTTGTTTTTACTGGGCCATCATTCTATTACATACACATGATTATGCTTAGTGTATGCAGGTCTAGATTTATCAAAAGGCACAGTTGGCCTCTGACTAGGGTGGCACATATCAGAGAAGTAGGAGGTAGAACAAAAGATTTACCACCTATACTGTTGCTACTCCAGGCACTTGAAAGAAAAAGAGCTGCGCCTGCTCTCCCCCAGCTGATGTGGCCTGGCAGAGCTGAGAAAAAGCCACCACAGCCAATTGCCCTACTTCCAGCCCAACATAACCAACAGTGAACCAGAAAAAAATGTTGCGCTCAGGGGTGGACCCTTATCCTGGGACAGTGAAGGAATATCTCCTGAAAGGGAACAGGAGGTAACTGCCCCCAGGGGATGGAGCACTGGAGAGACAGAGGCTGTGAAGAGCTTCACCACTGGAAGCCCGAGGTCCCCCCAGGAGGAGCCCGTAGGGACCCGGGCCACTTGAACTTAGGTGGGCCTCGCAGGGTCTCCTGGGAGAATGAAAGTCCGGTGTGCCCACGGACACAGGGGGAGCATGATCAGGTTCGAAGCTGGAGGCTGGGTGGAACAAGGAGAACCAGAACAGAGTTTATTTATTTTATTTATGAATTTATTTATCGAGTTTTATATACCATCGTTCGGTTTTGCCATCACAATGGTTTACAAAGTTTCGATGTTTAACAGAGTGTACAAATAATTGATATTCTTGTTAATAAAGTTATCTTAGTCATTAAGACATAGTTTGGTTGTTAAATTGTACAGTTAAATTACTTGCTTTAGATTAATTCTGCATGTTTATATCTGCTGGTAGGGAGGGAAGTTGTAGCATAGAGTCATAGGGTGTTTTGGTAGGCTTTGGTGAACATCCAAGTTTTTAGTTCTTTTTTGAAGGTTTTTAAATTTTGTTGTGTTCTCATTTCAGTTGGGAGGGAGTTCCATAGTTTGGGGCTTCCTAGAGATATGGCTCTCTTCCGAGTTGAGGTAAGTTTGTGATGAGCAGTAGGAGTTTTTAATAGACCTTTGTTCGCTGAACGGAGATTTCGGTTTGGTGAGTGGAGTTTTATGGATGCACTTAGCCAATTTGTTTGTTTTTCATATATTATTTTGTGTATTATGGATAGTATTTTGTAGTCTATCCTGTATTTTATTGGTAGCCAGTATAGTGATATGAGAGTTGGGGTAATGTGATCATATTTTTTCGTTCCTGTGAGTATTCTGGCGGCTGTATTTTGAAGGATTTGGAGAGGTCGGATGGTGGTGAGAGGTAAGTTGAATAGCAGGGAGTTGCAGTAATCCAGGTTGGAGAATATGAGTAATTGGAGGATTGTTCTGAAGTCGTTGGGGGAAAGGAAATGTTTTAGGTGTCGTAGGGTTAGGAGTTTGTGATATCCATCTTTGATTTTTGCGGAGATGTGGTTCTTGAAGGATAGTTCCATGTCAATTATGACTCCTAGGTTGTGGGCATGGGTGACGAGCGGGATTGTTGTATTTTGATTCATTATGTTGAGTGGTGGTATTTGCGTAGGGTTGTTCTTTCTATCCAGCATGATTATTTCTGTCTTATCAATGTTTAGGATAAGTCTCATGTTGGTTAGTAGTTGCTTTATTTTGGTGAGGTAGTTGGCTGTTTTTTTGTAGGTGTCTTCCAGACACCTACAAAATACTTATCCAAATACTTATTGGGATAAGTATTTGGATGTTATCAGCATATAAGAAGTGAGTCAGTTTAAGGTCTGAGAGGAAGTGGCATATCGGGAGAAGATAAATGTTGAATAGTGTTGCCATAGTGCGGAGCCTTGGGGAACTCCAGTTTCAAGGTTTATTTTCTTTGAGAGGGTGTCGTTGATTGATACTTAGTAGGTCCTTTGAGATAGATAGGATGAGAACCATTGTAGGGTTTTTTCATTTATACCGATTTCGGAGAGACGGTCAATCAGTATTGAATGGTTTACCGTGTCGAAGGCTGCTGATAGGTCTAGTAGGACTAGAAGTTAGCTGTGTCCGTTGTCGAATCCTTTGAGCACAGTGTCGTTAAGTGACAGGAGTAGTGATTCAGTGTTTAGTTGTTTCCTGAAGCTGAATTGCGTGGGAAGTAGGATGTTGTTCCTTTCCAAGTGGTCACTGAGTTGGGCGTGGACAAATTTTTCAATAATTTTGGCAATGAATGGTAGGTTTGATATGGGTCGGTAGTTTAGTGGGTTTTTTGGATCCAGGTTGGTCTTTTTCAGTATGGGTTTGATAATTGCCGATTTTAGGCATTCGGTGTAGTTTCCTTCTGTGAGGGATAGGTTCACGAGGTCGGTTAATGTTTTGGTTATTGATGGTTCGATGGCTTTGATCATCTGTATGGGTATACTATTGATCGGGTGCTTGGCTGGGTTCATTTTTTTGATGGTATTTTGAATTTCCAGTGATGATGCTGGGTCAAAGTTGGGCCAGCTTGTTGTTTGATTGATTTGTATTTTCAGGTCTTGCGTGTTGTTATTGAGGTTGTTGATTTTTTCGTTAAAGAAGTCTGCAAAGTCATTGCTTGAGAGGTTGGAAGTTGGTGGTGTCTGGTCATTTGAGGATTTGGTTAGTAGTACAATATTAAAGAGCATTCTTGGGTTGTGTTGGAATTTGTTTATTTTTTTTGAGTAGAAGTCTTTTTTTGCATTGAGGATAATTTTTTTGTAGTATGCTAATTGTGATCGGTACGTGTTCAGTAGTGTAGTTGTTTTTTTGTTCCTCCAGGTTTTTTCTTTTTTCCGGAGTTCACGTTTGACTGATCTGATGTTGTCATTGTACCATTGGTTCTGGTGTTTTGGGGTTTTTATTGTTTTCTTTATTATGGGGATTATCTTGTCTGCTATTGTTTTAGTGATGTTGAGCTAGGATGAGGTGGCGTTTTCTGCGTTAGATAGGTCTATTTTTGTTAGTTCTGTTTGTAGATTGTCTTGAAGTGTCTCTATGTTGAAGGGTGGTCGGTAGGAGAAGGATCTAGGTGGGATTTTTTCTGTTGTAAGTTTACAGTTGAAAAACAAGTTGGCATAGATTAGAGAGTGGTCTGACCAGGGGATATTAGTGCTGTTTGTGTGGTAATTAGCCCATGTGTCAGTATTGACGAAGACTAGGTCTAGTTTGTGGCCTGCTTTGTGCGTTGGACCTATGATGATTTGACTTAGCTCTAGGGTTGATAGGGCGTCTGTTATTGCATTGCATGTGGGGGAGCAGGGGATTTGTCGACGTGTATGTTAAAGTCTCCTAAGATGATGATGGGTTTGTTGATAGTTTGGACAAGAAGAATTCATTTAGTGGTGAGCAGTTCCGGTCCAGTGAGTTGGGGGACAATATACCAGACAGATCTGAAGTAGGGGTGAGTCGAATAGTGCGATTTCCAGAGGTGGGAGTGTGTTGGTAGGGAGTAGTTTCATCTGTAGGTTTTTTTTTATGATTAGCATTAGATCTCCTCCTTTCTTTTTTGATCGGGGGATTGAAAACATTCTGTATATGGGGTTGTTTATTTGGTTGATTAAGACTGGGTCAGTGTTTCTTATCCATGTTTCCGTGATGGCTATGAAATCTGGTTTGTGATCGTCTAGTAGGTCAGAGATGACAGGTATTTTCTTTACTATGTGTTGAATAGAAGGAATGATAGTGCTATGTAACTGCTGTATGTCTTAGTGTTGATATGAGTGATGTTAGATTGTTGGTACTTACATTTTTTCTTTGTTTATTTTCTTGTTTCCTTCTGTGGGTTTTCCGTGCTTTGATCTTTTCTGTGGGATTTGAGGTGATGTAGTTATGAGGTGGAGTGTTTGCCATTTCTTGTGGAGTGCACTATGGTTGCACAAAGGGGTGCACAAAGGGGAGTGCCCCTTTGTTGTGCACCTTCAGTGTTTGATGCCTGGGGAGCGCGCCTTTTTGTGCGGTGGGTCGTCCGGCGCCTCCGGACGATGTCACCGGGGGGGGGGGGGGGGCGCCCTCCTGGCCATGGACTTCGGCACCAGCGGGTGGTGATAACAAGGCAAGGACAGAGCCAGAATCTGGAGATGAGATCAGGCAGGCACAGGTCAGTCCGAGGTCAGTCTGAGGAATGGTCAGCAAAGCAGGTACCAGAGGTCAGATGAGGTCAAAGGCAGGCTGAGGTTTTGAGACAGTAGGCAGGCAGTCAGGCAGGTCAGGAGCAAGCTGAAGTCTTTGAGGCAGGCGGCAGGCAGGCAGGTCAGGAACAAGCTGAGGTCTTTGAAGCAGGTGGCAGGCAGGCAGGTCAGGAACAAGCTGAGGTCAGTACCAGTAAGACAGTCCAAGGGTACTACCAGGGTAGACAGACAGACAAACACGGGAACAAGCAGGACGCAGGAACTAGGATGCAGGAACAAGTCAGGAACAGAACTGGAACAGAAGGATCCTGGAACGAGACTAGGAATAGGCAAGAACAGGAACAAATGCAGAGGCAATCTTAGAGCAAACCGACCTGATTGCCAAGGCAAGTAAGTGTAGAAAGGAACTTCCTTATATCGAGGAATCAATCAGGGTGTGCTGCAGAGCTAAGACCTGCCCTTGGCCCTACATGAGTCAGGGCTGTCCGCGTGCATGTAGGGGCGTGGCTAACATGGCAGAGGACACCAAGCCTCGGCGTGAGGCCTGGCGGGCAGTGGAAGGCCCAGCAACCGCCACTGTGGGACGCCGGGGCCTGGCAGGGCTGGCAACTACTGCGAGGGAGGTCGGCCCGGGACCTGCTGTGGAACCATGAAGGTGAGGAGGCCCGTGTGCGGGACGGCCGTGGGCGGGGCACGTAACAAAAAAAATGCCTATGCATAGAAGCATGATGACAAATAAAGACCGTATGGCTCGATCAGTTTGCCCATCTGTCCAATTAATTTAGTATTATAATTCTCATTACTTCCTTAGAGATAAGTTCTTGGAGGAGAAGTCCATTAACGGCTATTAATCAAGTTTACTTAGGGAATAGCCACTGCTATTAATTGCATCAGTAGCTTGGGATCTTCTTAGGGTTTGGGTAATTTCCAGATTCTTGTGGCCTGGTTTGGCCTCTGTTAGAAATAGGATGCTGGGCTTGATGGACCCTTGATCTGACCCAGCATGGCAATTTCTTATGTTCTTATTTTCTTATGTATTTATTTCATGCTTTCATGAATTCAGATACTGTTTTTGTCTCTACCACGTCCACTATAAGGCTGTGTCACACATCCACTACCCATTCTGTGACATAGTGAGGGCAAAGGCTATCGGCACCATTTTGAATACTGGCAGCTGACAGCCCGAGTGCAGGTCACTTCCGGACCCCCGCTGGACTTTTGGCAAGTCTTATGGGGGTCAGGAAGGTCCCCAAGACTTGCCAAAAGTTCCTGGTGGTCCAGTGGGGGTCTGGGAGCGATCTCCTGCACTCGGGCCATCGGCTGCCAGTAATCAAAATGGTGCCGATAGCCTTTGCCTTTACTATGTCACAGGGGCTACCGGTGCCATTGGTCAGCCCCTGTCACATGGTAGGAGCACAAGATGGCGCCGGTCATCCATTGCTCCTACCATGTGACAGGGGCTGACCAATGGCACTGGTAGCCCCTGTGACATAGTAGGTCAAAGGCTATCGGCACCATTTTGAATACTGGCAGCCGAGGGTGTGAGTGCAGGAGATGGCTCCCGGACCCCCCCGCTGGACCACCAGGGAGTTTTAGTAAGTCTTGGGGGGGGTCAGGAGGGTGGGGGGGTTTGTTTAAATTGGCTCCTTTAGATGGCCGAATAATTCGGCGAAGATTTGTTGAATTCGTTGGGAATCGCAATACGTTTTGCTTCCCCACGAATACAACAAATATGGCCCTATATGTTGCGGATTACAAATATGTAGGAAACGAATGCACACCCCTACTACCTTAACACCTTTCCAAGGTGAGTGCTGAACTTTTCAACCTTTTTATTTAGGTATACACTGCTCCTAGCTTATTTCTAGCTTCTGGCTACTTTTTTTTTATTTTAATATACAAACACTCTAACTTTTGCTTATTAGCTGCCTTACAGACTAAATAAACACACTAACTACTGCGTATTAGCTGCCTTACTGACTATTTAAAAATACAAAGTCTAACGTCAGTTTATTCCTTGCTTTACTGACTATTAAAAGCACAAAAGCACAAACACACACAAAACACTAAATAATATTCCCAAATAGTTAACTTCGTCCCAATGCTTTTAAAAAAGAAAATTTCCCAAGCACTGAGAGGAGAGGATCACCTTATTTATTTATTTATTGGCTTTTAGATACCGACTTTGCTCAAATCCCTTAATATGTAGCTGCTGCTCCCCCTCTAACCCAGCCCCAGTGGGTCATAGTGGGCACTGGAAGTCCTACACCCCTCCCCTAACAGGCAGTTCCTGCTTCCACTTGGCAAGAGAAGGCAGCCTGACAAACGACGAGATTAATTGAAAGTGTCTGTCACTGTGTATGTAAACCCCTAGTAACAAGTTCGCATGTGTATGTGTACACATGTCAGCACATAGATCTGATTTAAAATACATCATTACGCACATACGCATAGTCACACATAGACCACACCCTTTCCATGCCCCTGATACACCCTTTTTATACGCGCATACTGTTGCGCGAACACGCATATATATGTGCATATTTTGCAACTTTAAAAATACAAGCTCATCCCGTGCAGACCATATATATGTGTATGTGGCCATTTTTGCACAAGCAATGCTTTTAAAATTGACCTCTAAGATTTGCAACAGAATGGGCACATCTGAAGGAGTAGAGCAAATGAGAAGTGATCTAAGAAAGCTCAAGGAGTGGTCGAAGCTTTGTTAACTGGGATTCAATGCCAAGAAGTACAGTTATGCATTTGGGATACAGAAATCCAAAAGAGCCATATGTATTAAGATGATGAAAGACAGGTGCGTATGGACAGAGAGAGAGGCCTCGGGACGATAGGGTCGGATGATCTAAAGATAATGAAGCAATGTGACAAGGCCATGGCTTAGGCCAGAATGGATGCTGGGCTGCATAAACAGGTGCAACCAGCTGGAAACAAAAAGAGGTGATAATGCCCCTGTACAGGTCTTTGGTGAGGCCTCTACTGGTGTTAAGTTCTGGAGATAGTATTACGAAAAGAATAGAAACAGGATGGAAGTGGTCTAAAGAAAGTTAAGCAAAATGGTGTGGGGTCTGTACTGGAAGACTTATTAAATGAGACTAAAGGACAAATATGTATAACCTGGAGAAGAGAGACAGGGGAGGTATGATACAGACTTCTAATGATAACACATAGATATCTTTTCCAGTGAAAAGAAAGCTGATGATATGAAGCTCCAAGGAAGTAGACTCAGAACCAATGCCAGGAAATCCTTCTTCATGGAAAGTATGGTGGGCGCATGGAATGCCTTCCCAGAGGGGGTGGTAAAAACAAGGACACTCATGGAATTCAGAATGGCGTGGATAAACATACAGTTGTGGAAATGAAGAAAAAGGGTTACCTGTGTTACCTGGGGTAGCCTTCATGAAGCAGTAATTGCTACCCTAAAAACTAATCAATCAATAAAAATAAAGTAAAATAAACTTGCTGAGCAGACTGGATCGACCTATTCGGTCTTTTTCTGCCATGTTAGAGAGGCAGAGAAAAAGATATGAGATGAAAGATAAAGATGAATGTTCCTTATGAATATGTCCTCAACCAGATTCACATCTTTCCACTTTCCACTTTTAAGTGAAGTTCAAGAAGAAATTATTTACAAAGTTGTGCATAGAACAGACTTCTGAGGCTTCTCGAACAAAAAAAAAAAAAAGAAACATTAATTAAACTGTGGATTTTACTTTATCCTTGAGTTCGAGATAACAGAAGTACACAGAAGAAATTTCATAAATAAATGATAACTACTGAAGCTAGTTACAGAGAAAAAAACAGGCTGAGTTTTATGATCTGAACCCTGCCAAAGGTAATTACTCTTAGTCCTGTTAATAAAAAAGGGGCTTTCGTACATACAATTCCATAGAAAAAGTTATTGGAGAACTAATGCTTCTCATTTGAAGTAATACTTTTATTTTGCAACATTATTATATTTAGTAAGGTCGCTTTTCTCCTGATGCACTATGCATACCAACTTTTTCACCACACATTAACAAAGAATAAAAAACAATAGATTTTATGGATAACAAATGTTAATTAATTTTGCTATTATGTAATTTTTATTCAAGCTTTTAATTATTACTTGTTATTGCAATTTTTTTCTTTATTATTTGCATTTATTAGTTCCTCCAGTATCCGTATTATTAAGTGGAAGTTTAGAGAACATACTTCAAATTGTGTTTCATATAGTCTTTAAATTACATTTCCAGTGTTAGATATAAAAGTATTATTGTGTACTGACATTTGATCTCAGTTGAGAGATCACACTGGTTTATATTCAGGTACTTTAGGTATTTCTCTATCCCCAGAGGGCTTACAATCTAAGTTTTGGTACTTGAGATAATGGAGGGTAAAGTGACTTGCCCAAGGTCACAAGGACTTGAACCTTGGTCTCCTAGTTCATACTCCACTGCTCTAACCACTAGGCTATTCCTCCTCCCTACCTGGCATTACCAAAAATAAATAAATAAAAGTTATCACCACTAGTTGGTCTAGAGCTAAAAGATTTTCAATGTAATTTTTTTTCATTCTCATCTGGGGCAGTGTTTCCAATTGGATTTGTTTTGTGCATAATGTTACAGGAATTAACCTATTTTCTAAGCTGGGGTAGGCTGGGACTGATCGCAAAGTTGACTGCAAGTGCCTTTCCCAATACTCGCATTGTGCCAAAGAGAGCCTTCTTCTGGAGTTCATAAGATGCAATATGCATAAGCAACATATCAAGGTGCACGTGGACGCTCTTTTTAATCAGGTCGGTGGCATCCAGTACATTTGGGACTATTTCTGTTTCTGTCACATTTCCTTGGTCTCTAATTGCATTCCTAAGTACAAAAGGATTTTCTCTTTCTCCACAGTATAGTCTCTTGTTACTGATACTTCTATCAGTAACTTAGTGCACTGACAGGAAGCAGAGACGAAGAGGTCCAGTCAAGGGTCAGAGCCGGCAGCTAGAATAAGAGGCGAGGTCCAGGCAATGGTCAAGAACTGGGAGACATTCCAGAAAAGGAAGGGAGACAAGTCAAGGAACACAGGAACGTGGCAAGAGCAGACCAAGACACGGAGGCACAAGAAGGCAAGGCAGGAACCACAGAATATGGCAAGGGAGACATGAACCACAGGACATGGCAGACAAGGCAGGGACCAAAGGAAATGGCAGGGACCACAGGACATTGCAGGCAAGGCAGGAAGCAGTAACACAGTAACTAGCACCACAACAAGCATAGGAGGACCTGTTGCTAAGGTGCTGATGAGCTTCAGATCAATACTTAAAATAGGCCACTGGGTGATGTCATTGGGGCATGCTGTCGTTGCCTTCCCACACTATCTCCCAAGGCTCTCAGAATCCCACACATGCATGCCTACAGGATGTGTGGGCCAGTGCCACAAGGGCAGAGTCACGATGCCAGGAGGGCCTGAGCTGTACCAGTAAGGAGACACCAACCGCAATGTGGCTGCCACAGCTGCTGCACCATTACAGAAACTATATGGTAACAATTAATAAAGAGTACTGTAGGCATCTTATATCTGTAGCACCCTCTGAATCCAATTCCCCCCTGAGTACTCATGAACTAATATAGTAACATAGTAATGATGGCAGAAAAAGACCAAAATGGTTCATCTAGTCTGTGCAGCAAGCTTCCCAATGTAGTTACTGCTGCTCCGTGCAGGTTACCCCATGTTTCTGTTAAGGGTAGTAACTGCCGCTCTGTGCCGGTTAAACTTTTTTATTTATTCCCATCCTCTAGCCTTTAGGGATCCACAGTGTTTATCCCATGCCCCTTTGAAATCCTTCACAGTTTTAGTCTTCACCACTTCCTCCATAAGGGCATTCCAGGCATCTACCACCCTTTCAGTGAAGAAATATTTCCTGACATTGGTTGTAAGTCTTCCTCCCTGAAGTTTCAAATCGTGACCCCTAGTTCTACTAAATTGTTTCCAATGCAAAAGGTTTGTTGACGACCATGGATCATTAAAACCTTTCAAGTATCTGAAGGTCTGTATCACCCCTTCTCCTCCTCTCCTCCAGGGTATACATATTCATGTTCTTCAACCTCTCCTCATAAGTCATTCGATGGAGACCACCCACTGTTTTGGTTGCCCTTCTCTGGACCGCCTCCATCCTGTCTCTGTCTTCGGTCTCCAGAACTGAACCCAGTACTCCAGGTGAGGCCTCACCAAGGACCTGTACAAGGGGATTATCACTTCCCTTTTCTTACTAGATATCCCTCTCTCTATGCAGCCTAGCATTCATCTGGCTTTGGCTATCACCTTGTCACACTGCTTTGTCGACTTCAGGTCATTAGACACTATCACCACAAGGTCTCTCTCCTGCTCCATGCACATCAGCCCTTCACCCCCAATGCATATAGTTCTTTTGGATTACCACACCCCAGATGCATGACTCTGCATTTCTTGGCATTGAATCCCAGCTGCCATATCTTCAACCACTCTTCCAGCTTCCTTAAATCCCGTCTCATTCTCTGTACTCCTTTTTGCGTGTTCACTCTGTTGCAGATTTATTTATTTATTTAAAGCTTTTCTATACCGGCATTCATGATACAGTCATATCATGCCGGTTTACAAATAACAGGGGGGTGCAATAACTTTGTTCTTTTAACCAGTGCAGAGGAAGCAAAAAGTTACAATATAACAAGGTTGTTGAAACTGGGGGGAAGAAGACAAGAATAGTCAAGAATAAATATAAATCTTTACAGAGGTAGATTATTTACATTGTGCAGTAAGGTCTCTCAATGGATATTAGACTCTGGAGGGCTTGATTGCCGTAGGATCTCTCCTTGGATATTAGACTCAGGAAAGGCTTGTTTAAATAACCAAGTCTTAAGCCTTTTTCTGAATGTTAATAGGCAAGGTTCAAGTCTGAGATCAGGTGGTAAGGTATTCCAAAGAGCGGGGCCCGCTGTAGAGAAGGCCCGGTCTCTGTGTGTAATATGGTGTGTAGATTTAATTGGGGGAGCAGTCAATGATCCTTTGTAGGCTTCTCTGATGGGTCTGGATGATGTGTGTAGTCTGAGGGGGATTTGGAGGTTGAGAGGGGCTAGGGAGTGGATGGATTTATGGATGATGGTGAAGGACTTGTGTAGGATTCTGTAGTGTACTGGCAGCCAGTATAGATTTATTAGAATGGGAGAGATGTGGTCTCTTCTTCTGGAATTTGTCAGGATTCTGGCTGCCGTATTCTGGAGCATCTGAAGTGGTTTGATGGAAGAGGACGGGAGGCCTAGTAAGATAGAGTTGCAATAATCTATCTTGGAGAATATTACAGATTGTAGGACTGTTCTGAAGTCATGAAAGTGTAGGAGTGGTTTCATTCTTTTGATTACCTGCAGCTTATAGAAGCAGTTCTTGGTTGTATTGTTAATAAATGTTTTTAGATTCAAGTGTTTGTCTATTACAACCCCTAGGTCTCTTGCTTGTGTAACAATGGTGTTCATTGGAGCAGTTTGTGGGGAGTTGCTGTTTTCGGGTGTGATAAGGAGGAGTTCCGTTTTGGCTGAGTTTAGAATCAGATTTAGGTTTGCGAGGAGTCCGTTGATCTCTTGGAGGCAGTTTTCCCAGTATTTAAGAGTTTTTGTGATAGATTCTTTGATGGGTATCAGAATTTGAATGTCGTCAGTGTATAAGAAATGTTTTAGTTGCAGGTTAGTTAACAGTTGGCATAGAAGAAGAAGGTATATGTTGAATAGAGTTGGGGATAGTGAGGAGTCTTGAGGAACTCCTTGTGAGGAATTGTAGCGGGGGGATTCTTTATTATTGATTTTAACTTTGTAACCTCTGTTACTATGGAATGTTTTGAACCATGTGTGAGCAGAGCCAGTTATTCCGATGTCCGAGAGGCGGTTGAGGAGGGTGGCATGGTTGACAGTATCGAAAGCTGCTAACAGGTCCAGTAGAATTAGTAGGAAAGATTGTCCTTTGTCCAAACCCATGATGAGGTGGTCTGTTAGCGATAGGAGTAGGGTTTCAGTGCTTAAAGCCTTGTGAAACCCGTATTGTGTGGGGTGTAGTATTTCGTGATCTTCGAGGTAGTTAGAGAGTTGTGAATTGACCAGTTTTTCCAAAATCTTTGCTACAAAAGGCAGGTTGGAGATTGGGCGGAAGTTGTTTGGATTCTTAAGATCCAAGTCTGGCTTCTTTAGTAGTGGTTTCAGAGAGGCAGTTTTTAGGGCATCAGGGAAGATTCCCTGTGTTAAGGAACAATTTACAATGTCTGCTAGTGGTTTGGAGATAGTTTCGGGTATTAGCAGAAGTAGTTTTGATGGTATTAGGTCAAAGGGATGGGAGGACGGTTTCATTTTCTTTAAAAGGGTTTGGATCTCTAAGGCGGTGGTAGGTTCGAATGCATCCAGTGAGATTCTTTTGTTGAGTAGTTGGTAGGAGCTAGTCAGAGGGGTGGGACTAGGTAGCAAGAGGGTTAAGAGATTGTGATTTTACTTTGGAAGAATAGGGCTAGTTCGTTGGCTTTGGATTGTGCTTGTTCATTGGGGATAGATGGGGTGTTAGGATGTGTTAGTTCTGAAACGTAGGAGAAGAGGGCTCTTGCATCAAAGGTAAGGTTGTGAATCTTGTGAGCATGGAAATCCCTTTTTGCCTTTAGGGTAGAGTTCCTGTAGTGGTGGAGGGCAGATTTGTAGGTGGAAAGTGTGCTGGGGCAAGGGGTTTTGCGTCATAAGTTTTCCTTTCTTCTGAGGATTTGTTTGAGTTTCCGTAAGTCATTGGTGAACCATGGTTGTCTCTTTGGGGAATTTGGGTTGAGTGTTTTTGTTGAAAGTGGACATAGTTTATTTGCTATTTCCTCTGTGATATTGCTCCAGGATGATAAGGCTGAGTTGGGATCTGAAAGGTTTAAGTGTGTAAGTTCTTTAGCCAGGTGGAAGCTGAGGTCATCAGAAGAGCAAGATCTTCTGTAGGTGAGCGGGGATTGAGGGGGGGGGGGGAAGACTACGGGTTTCTGTTATTGAAAAAGTAGTGGTGATTAGTGAGTGATCCGACCAGGGGACTGGAGTGCAAACCGGAGGGGATGAGTGCGTGATGCCGGAGTTCATCAAAATGAGGTCCAGGGTGTGGCCTGCTTTGTGGGTGGGCTTGTTTATAATCTGTTGGAAGCCCATGGCTGTAAGTGTAGAGAGTAAGGCTTCACAGTTGGTTGTGAGTGTGGTGTTATTGACATGCAGGTTGAAATCTCCCAGGTTCAAGGCGGGAGAGTCCAGGTTAATGTGTTTTGCAATTAATTCTATTATGAGGGAGGCGTCCGAGTCGAGGAGTCCTGGAGGGGCGTAAACTAAGAGGATTTGGAGTTGGGTTGTTTTGAAGAGGCCTATCTCCAGTTTTGAATCTGATTTTATTGGAAGTTGGGAGACTCTCAGCTCTTTTTTGGTTGCTAGAAGTAGCCCCCCTCCCCTTTTCTTTAGTCGAGGGAGGGAAAAGAAGTCAGATCTTAGTTATCATCCACACATAGACAAACTTTACCTTCTATCCCTTCCGCAATGTCGCTCACGAAGATGTTGAACAGAACCGGTCGGAACACCGATCCCTGTGGCACTCCATTTAACACCATTCTCTCTTCAGAGTATGTTCCATTTACCATCACCCGTTGTCTTCTATCTGTCAACCAGTTTGTAATCCATGCCAACACCTTGGAGCTGACTCTCAAGCTTCTCATTTTGTTGATGAGTCTTCTGTGTGGGACTGTATCAAAAGCTTTAATAAAATCCAAGTAAATTACATTGCACGCTCTTCCCTGATTCAGTTCTCTAGTCACCCAATCAAAGAAATCAATTAGATCCGTCTGACAGAACCTTCCTCTGGAGAATCCATGCTGCAAGCGCAGTCCCAAGGTATACATACCACTCTTTGGGCCCTTGAAAATTGGATTAATTGAGATAAGAGGGGCAATCTGATGGATCTTTTGAGTATGAGGTGGCACACTCCCTGTGCTGGCTCAACTGTCCCCTCTTTCCGTCTACCAAGGTGGGTAAAGGCCCAAGGCATCTGGTCTCAGAAAGCCAGGGTTATACTGCCTGCTCTGCACAGAAGGGCAGTCTTGTGACTAGATGGAAGGGTAATCAATAAATCTGCACTCCACATGGGTAGAGATTTGTCTCAGCCATGAAGATGCAGGGGAATGAGAGGGAGAAAGAAAACAAACTCCTATCCCTCTTGTAATGAAGGATGTTTTGTTCCTGGATTTAGCTTGAATGTGAAACTGAGGGTTTACATGAAATGGTTCCCATTAGCATTGTAATTCCTGATACCCTGTTTCAGTTCAGCTACCTCATCATGAAGGAGAGGGGGGGGGGGGTTATCTCTCCCTGTTGAAGTTTAACCCTTAATTCCTGGTTCTGAAGAGATACAAACTATTGCAGTAACGAGTCTTGATCTTCACTATGGTCAATTCTCTTCAGTTTACTGTGTCCTTTTCTTATAGCAAGGGACTGCCAGTAGATTGGGAGTGCATTCCTTTATCAAACCCATGAGGCTCAGTATAGCATTCCTGTAGTAATCATTGTCCATGCACTGCTCATTCACCTCACCAATATAAGTTCATAGGGAAGGGACCTGAATTATAGTACCCTTCCACATATGATTTGTTTAAAATATGCTGGTTATTAGTTTCATGGAGTGTACCCTTCTTTTAGCATATTTGAAAAGGTAAATAACCATCCCCTTTTTACCCATTTCATCTTATTCAGGATTTTATATACTTCTATTATATCCCCTCTCAGTTTTCTCTTTTCTAAGTTTAAGAGCCCCAGCCTGTGTAGTAGGGAGCCATGTCATCTCCTTTATCATTTTTGTCACTCTTTGCACCCTTTCTAGTTCCATTATGTCTTTTTTGAGATGGGAAAACCAGAACTGCACACAGTACTCAAGGTTCAATCACAATATGGATCGATACAGAGCCCAATGTACTAATTTCCATTTTATTCTCTGTTCCTTTTCAGATCATTCTTAACATTCTATTTGCTTTTTTGGCTACTACACATACAGGCCATAATGTCTGCGATAAATAATGCATTGCGAGGTGCGTATACAAATTTTAAAGTTTTTCCAATGGGCAGAGTTAATTAAAAGGAGGGGTACTTAGTAGAGATGTGAATCGGAACCGGAATCTGATCGGTTCCGGTTCCGATCCAAATCTTAAATTTCTTATTGCCCGGCACGATTTGTTTTTTGATTATCGGCTGCGCCCGATCCGATAATCAAAAAACCCTCCCCCACCCTCCCGAACCCCCAAAAAAGGTTTTAAAAATACCTGGTGGTCCAGTGGCGGCGCAGGGAGCGACCTCCTGCTCTCGGGCCATCGGCTGCGTTAATTAAAAATGGCGCCAATGGCCCTTTGCCCCTTACCATGTGACAGGGTATCCGTGCCATTGGCCGGCCCCTGTTACATGGTAGGAGCACTGGATGGCCGGCGCCATTTTTAAAGATGGCGCCAGCCATCCAGTGCTCCTACCATGTGACAGGGGCCGGCCAATGGCACGGATACCCTGTCACATGGTAAGGGCAAAGGGCCATCGGCGCCATCTTTATGAGTGGCAGCCGACTGCCCGAGAGCGGGAGATCGCTCCCCGCACCCCCACTGGACCACCAGGTAATTTTAAAAGGTTTTGGGGGGGTCGGGAGGGTGGGGGAGGCTAAGGGGGACATTTTAAAGGGTTGGGTGTGCTTTTTTTTTTATCAGGTCATCTGCGCCATTTATATTAGTGGCAGCCAAAATGGCGCCGATGGCCCGAGAGCGGGAGATCGCGCCGGGACCCCCCCATTGGACCCCCAGGTAATTTAAAACATTTTGGGGGGGTTCGGGAGGGTGGGGATTCGTTTTAAAGGGTCGGGGTGGGTTTAGGGGTTGTTTTGGTGTGCCGGTTTTCCCGCCCTCCCCCTGCCCCGATTTACGATTTTTCACGATAAATCGGGGGAATTTCTATTGTATCGCGACTCTAACGATTTTTGACGATTTAAAAAATATCTGATGATTTTTTAAATCGTCAAAAAACGATTCACATCCCTAGTACTTAGCATTGCATGGGATAGCAAAGCACATGCTATCATGTGTTTTAATGCCGGAAATAACTTTACCTTTTTCCATGGCGCTATGCCTGCAATAGCTATACATTACTGCTGAAAGGGGATTTGCAATATTAATCACAAATCCCATTTCGGGCAGGGAGAGGGGAGCGGTGGAGAGGAGAGAAAGAGAGAGGCATTGGGGGAGGGGCACACATATTAGTCAACTATTTATACCACTGTAAGAGGGGCCTCTAGCAACTTGGGGTGAGGTTTATGGGGTGGGATGGGTTCTGGGGGACAGTTTTACATGCACAGTCATAATTACAAACAGAACAGTTACCATCAATACAGATTTTATGTGATTTGGGGGAATGAAAAATACACAAAGTTGAGAATTGTACATTGTACTCTTGACCTAGCTTGATGCACTCTCTATCTACCTGTTACCAAGCTAGATCGAGAGTTACTTATATGCTGTTCTTATAAAAAGTCTCTCTCTCTCTCATTATTCTTGTTAAATTTATAGCAAAATGATAAATCGATGCCTAAGTTAGGATGTCATGTAGATTCACTTATATTGTTTTATGTAAGGTTACACATTTATTTAATTTTGTTTGTTACATCTATTCCTCATTTTCTTAGAAATCAATGTGAATTACATACATAAAAATTCAGTAGTACAGAACATATACACATATAAGGTACAACATTTAATTAAAAGCATCTAAAAATGACATTGCTTTCAACCTTTTTCTGAATTTCAAAAAATCATCTTTATTACATACATTCCAGGGCAACATATTCCAAAAGAAGGGTCCCATTATAGTAAATATTTTGTTTCTAGTTGCTGACAGCCTAGCTATGGAATTAAAGATAATGATAATAAGTCCTGTGATGCAGATTGAAGAGGACAAGAAGGAATATTCCATTCTTTAGACAAAAGTAATCAGAATAAATAGCCTTATAAAATAAAAATAACAACTTGAACTAGACTCATTGTGCAACTGCTAACCAGTGTAGTTCCTTTAAAAAAGGGGTAAGGCTCTCTCTCCGTTAAAGGCTAAAATGCCAATTGGCCTAAATTTGATCCCCGGACCTTTCCCCTATCATGTGGTAGGGTAAGGTCAGGTTGGCCCAATTTGAAAATGGTGCTGACCAGGTCCAAGGCTAAGGGGTCCCCAACAAGGGGTCATCTTCAGGTTTTCAAGGTTTGGGGGTGCAGGAATGAGGTTGGGAGGTGCTTAGGGGGTGGAGCATGATTGAACATCAATTAATTTTTTAAGACACTTGGAGAATGGGAGCACTATATGTTAGGGAGCGTAGGAGAGCGGTCCCATTTCCAAGGGGATTGTGTGCCCTTGGGCCACTGAATGACCTCAGAGAACTCCAAGGCGGTACCGAGGCAGGTGAGACATGCACGAGCCTGGGCTGAGACCAGGAAGCCAGGCCTCTGCCGACCTGCACAGCCTCAGTGAGGCCAACCTCACTGAGGTTCACTGGATTCAGAAAAAACCTAAACACAGAATCTCTCCTTCTCTCACTAAATGACATAATACTAAGAGGCTTCGACAAAGGTGAAAAATACCTACTCATCCTCCTTGACCTCTCAGCTGCTTTCGACACAGTAAACCACAATATACTGTTAGAACGACTGACTCAAATCAGCTTAACTGACACCACCCTACAATGGTTCTCTTCCTATTTATCTGACAGAACCTACCAAGTTTTAATCAATAATAACCCATCCAAAAAGATCAACCTCAACACTGGAGTTCCCCAGGGATCAGCGTTATCCGCCACCCTATTTAACATATATCTTCTCCCCATCTGCCAATTACTAAAAAATAATGGAATCATCCCACTTCCTCTACGCCGACGACATTCAACTTCTAATTCCCATCCAAAATTCGATTGAAGACACCTACAAGAAAATCTCGACTCTACTTATCTCAATTAAACATCTACTAAATTCTCTGAAGCTCATAATCAACATAGACAAAACTGAAATAATATTCATGGACAAAAAACCCAATCCAACTCTGCCACCCCTGCCTTTACTTGACAAACAAATGAACTCTATACTCCCCACCACCCACACCAGGAACATTGGAATTATCATTGATAAAGAACTTTCATTTAAGAACCACATATCAAATAAAACTAAAGAAAGATATCACAGACTTCTAACCCTAAGACACTTAAAAGCATTTCTTAAACCTTATGATTTCAGAACAATCTTACAACTACTCATTTTCTCCACCTTCGACTACTGCAACTCCTTACTAATTGGAATACCTTATTCAAACCTCAAACTGCTCCAGATTCTGCAGAACTCAGCAGCCAGAGTTCTGACAGGAACAAAAAGAAATGAACACATAACGCCCATATTGATATCACTTCATTGGTTCCCAATTAAAGCATGCATCGAACACAAATCAATGACCATCATTCATAAAATTCTAAACAATGATCATCAAGGACTAAATGGCTTAAACATAACCCCCCAGAATCCTCAAAGAAACCTACGCTCAAACAACTCAGGATGCTTAAACATCCCCCCCCTATCAGAGATGCGCATCTAACAACAACAAGAGAAAGAGCCTTTTCCATTGCCTCCCCTAAATTTTGGAACTCCCTACCCAAAGATCTGAGAACCCAACCCAACCTCAAAACATTCAAAAAAGACCTAAAAACATTGCTGTTTCGCAAATTGTACCTTGACCTTCATACTTCTGAACATCCTAACTCCCAATCAAACTTTCATCCAAAAACCTCAAAATAACTTCTCTCCAGCAAGAACAAACAATCCCTCCTCCTCCCACATAATGATACTTTCTGGACTTGAAATGTTTAACCTCTGTTTAATATGCACATTGTTATACTTATTCCACAATTGTTAAGAGAGTTACAATTTAAATTTTATACACTGTTATGATGGCTTTACCGAATGATGGTATATAAAACTCAACAAATAAATAAATAAATAAATATATAAACCACATAAGATTGGTCTCTGAGTGGTCCTCTGACCACTCCAAGCCATTTTGGACCTCCCGCTGGGAACGGCAAAGGCGGCAGGCCGGACAGGAGGCAAGGGCGGATGAAGACTCTGGAACATAGAAGACTCAGATGAGGAACTTGGAACGAGGAGACTCAGACGAGGAACGTGGAACGACTCTGAGCACTAGGAAGATTCAGATGAGAACTTGGAAGAACTCAGAACAAGGATTCAGGATCAAGTACTAGAGTGAGGCTGCGACGCAGCATGCCCTACACAGCCCACCCAAGGGAATGGTCATGGACCACGCTTGATGCGAGACAGACTCCAGGAGTAGAAGTGAAAGTTGAGACTGGAACATGTCGAAGATTCAGTAGAGGCCTGCACCAGTGCGCACCCTACACAGCCTCCCATGGCTGGTCACGGACCACGCTGGAGCAGAGCAGGTTCTGGCAGAGTCTTGGTCATGGACAGAAGCAGACACAAGGGAATCCGAGAGCCGGAACAAGCTTCAGGGAACAGGACCAAGACGGGACTTGGCTACAGGGAAGGATGACCCTCTGGAGGCTTGTGTTGCAGATGAGAAGAAGGCCTTGTACCACGTAGCACCCTACACTGCCCACCATGGTCTGGTCACGGACCACGATGGTGGCACGCCAGGAAAGGTGGATGAGGAACCAGGGGGTTCAGGACATCAAGGCTGGATCATGGAACATCCAGAACATCAGGATTGGATCACAGAACATCAGGAACATCAAGACTGGATCATAGAACATCAGGACTAGATCACGGAACATCAGAACTAGATCACGGAACATCAAGACATCAGCAGAGACCAGGAATGGAACAACGAGGGATCCCGTGAAGAACAAGGAATGCCAGCAAGAGTGAAAATGAGAAGTCCTAAGGAGGACTAACCCCTTGTGAAGGCAAGGACGGAATGACTGAAGTGCCCTTAAATAGAGCTGAATATCAGAAGACGCCCATGGAGGAGTCCAGGTGGAGCCAGGAGGGCTGGCCCTTTAAATTTGCAAGGAAAACGTGGCCCTGCCCCTTAGGCCTTAGGGGAAGAGGGAAGGTCCATGGACAGCGGCCATGCTGCCTCTGCATCGCTGGAGAGCAGGGGTGAAGCAGGAACTGGGCCTTGGAGCAGGTCACGACGTTGGAGGTGGCTCCCTGCCACAGAGAAGACACCAAGGGCGGTTCTGGCCACCGGGAAAGACTGGGGATTGCGGTCTTTGGGCCATGAAGATGGAGAGGGCATCGGCGGTGGCTCCAGCTGCAATACAGCATGTGCAGGAAAGGGACGCCAAAGTCCATGGCTCCTGATGCGGTGAAGGAGAAGGGCTGGCTGCGGCTCCTGCCACGAAGAACATCGGCGGCTCCATGCCGCGGAGGTAAGTCACTGCTTGTGGTTGGGACCATGAGCAGGAGTTTAACAGTACCCCCTCCTCAAAGGCTGTCCCCTCCCGCCTTCGGGAAGTCAAAAACCAGGCAAAACTGGAACTGGAACATGGATGATGCAGGGCCCTCCTGCAGGTTGTAAGGAAACACATAGAAATGTAGAACTTGAAAACACCAAAACCAGATACTAGAGATGAATTCTGGGTGCAGGCACCTCCTGCAGGTCATACAAACCCAGAATAGAAAGGTTTTGGAAACAAAAGTTCTTGGAAACAAGGGCACAAAGAAATCCAAAGGTATAGGCTCATTATAGAAACACTGGAACAAAGCAAAACAAAAATGATGGAACAAACAGGCAAGGCAAAACATGATGGAACTAAGCAAGGCAAAAAATATACAACGGAACCAAGCAAGGCAAGGCAAAAAATATATAGCGGAACCAAGCAAGGCAAAAAATAGCAGAACCAAGTAAGACAAAAAATAGCTGAAGCAAGCAAGGCAAAAACTAAAAGAATGGGCAAGACAAAAATACAGGAACAGACGAGGCAAAAAATACTGTAACAGGCAAAAGGGAAGGCAAAAAATACTGCAATAGGCAAAAGGCAAGGCAAAAAATACCACAACAGGCAAAAGGCAAAAAATACTGCAACAGGCAAAAATCCAGAGTAAAATAGGAATCTTTAATGCAGGGCGGGTGGGCGGGACTAAAGTTCAGAAACTGATGAATTCTTGAATGTGGGGTGGGTGGGTGGGACAAAATTTCTGGAGATGGAGATAAAGTCCAGGAACAAGACCCAGGACGTGGACAGTCTTACCGGACACATGGCCTTTGCAAACTGTTAGGGAGCATTAGGAGAGCGGTCCCATTTCCAAGGGGATTGTGTGCCCTTGGGCCACGGCAAGACACCAGAGAACTCAAAGGTGGTACTGAGGCAGGCAAGACATGTCCAAGCCTGGGCTGAGACCAGGAAGCCAGGCCCCAACCGACCTGCACAGCCTCAGTGAGGCCAACCATGCAAGGTTGGTCTCTGGGTAGTCCTCCGACCACTCCAAGCCCTTTCGGACCTGTCACTGGGAATGGCAAAGGCGGCAGGTTGGACAGGAGGCAAGGGCAGACAAAGAATCTGGAACATAGAAGACTCAGATGAGGAACTTGGAACATGGAGACTCAGACGAGGAACGTGGAGATTCAGACAAGGAACTTGGAACAACTCTTAGCGCTAGGAAGACTCAGACGAGAACTTGGAAAAACTTGGAACAAGGATTCAAGATCAAGGCTGTGACGCAGCGCGCCCTACACAGCCCACCCACGGGACTGGTCACGGACCACACTTGATGTGAGACAGACTCCAGGAATAGAAGTGGAAGTTGAGACTGGAACATGTCGAAGATTTAGTAGAGGCCTGCACAGGTGCGCGCCCTACACAACCGCCCATGGCTGGTCACGGACCACGCTGGAGCAGAGCAGGTTCTGGCAGAGTCTTGGTCATGGACGGAAGCAGACACAAGGGAATCCAAGGGCCGAACGAGCCTCAGGGAACAGGACCAAGATGAGACTTGGCTACAGGGAAGAATGACCCTCCGGAGGCTTGTGTTGCAGATGATAAGAAGGCCTTGTACCAGGTAGCGCCATACACAGCCTCCACATGGGCTGGTCTCGGACAACGACGGTGGCACACCAGGAAAGGTGGATGAGGGAACAGGGGTTCAGGACATCAAGGTGGATCACGGAACATCCGGAACATCAGGATTGGATCAAGAACTTCAGGAACATCAAAACTGGATCATGGAACATCAGGACTTGGTCATGGAACATCAGAACTAGATCACAGAACACGGAACATCAAGACATCAGCAGAGACCAGGAACGGAACAATGAGGGATCCCATGAAGAACAAGGAATGCCTTCAGGAGTGAAGACGAGAAGTCCTAAGGAGGACTAACCCCCTGCGAAGGCAAGGATATAATGACTGCAGGGTCCTTAAATAGGGCTGAAGATCAGAAGACGCCCAGGGAGGAGTCCAGGTGGTGCCAGAAGGGCTGGCCCTTTAAATCTGCAAGGAAGAAGCCGTCCTGCCCCTTAGGGGAAATTGGCAGGACCATGGACAGCGGCCATGCTGCCACTGCTTCGCTGGAGAGCAGGACTGATGCAGGAACTGGGCCGTGGAGCAGGCCCTGACGTTGGAGGCGGCTCCCTGCCATAGAGAAGACACCAAGGGCGGCTCCGGCCGCTGGGAAAGACTAGAGATTGCAGCCTCCAGGCCGCGAAGAGAGGGTGGCGGCGGTGGCTCCAGCCGCATAAGAGCACGGCGGCAGGACACGCCGTGCAGGAAAGGGATGCCAAAGTCCACGGCTCCAGCCACGGTGAAGGAGAAGGGCTGGCTGTGGCTCCTGCCGCAAAGAACGTCGGCGGCTCCGTGCAGCGGAGGTACGTGCATGCTCGCGGCTGGGATTGCGAGCAGGAGTGTAACACTATACCCCCAATGTTTTTGCTTTTGGTTCCCTATTGGGGGGAAGGCGCAGTCATTAGGAACTTGGAAAGTTGGGTTGGTGAAAACAGTTTTTTTTAATGACAGGGTAGGGGGTGTGAGGGTGGGCCATCGTCATGCTACGATTTTATTAAATTTTAAATACTTTTCGGTATCAAGGCCCCCCGCCTTCAAAGTGGCAGCTCCAACTTGAGCCAGGTGTCAGCCCTGACCTCAGCTCAAATTTGTCTTTTCCCTGTGGCACTTTTTAGTTCCATTGCATGAGCCTTTAAGTGTAACACGGGAGCCTCGGTACTTAGGTCCAGGGGCTCCTGCATTACATTTAACAATTCCCTAGCAGGTGTCGATATTTTATCATGGCTGACCACTTTTTCGTTTGGCTGTGATTAAATATTAACATGAAACTGCCTAGTAATGAACTGCTTGGCAGTTTCATGCATGCAAAGCAGCTTATTGTAATAGGGGAGGGAATCTGGGCCGGGCCATGCAAAATATTATGCATATCGTGCAATGTGCACTGTTTAAAGCACGTTAGAGCCCTATCCTAGCTTGAAGAATCTCCCAGAAAGCTTGATAGAAGATCCTTTCAGGCTCTCCCCCATTCACAATCCTCAAGCTCCAGCACTTTGTCATAGGATCCCTTTTCCATCCACATGTACATTCACATGGTCCCCTGCGAACTAAAGTGCAGTTACAGTGTCACTGAGAAACAAAACTTCAGGTGTAACTTTACGTTGGGCAATCAGGAATAACTCCCTGCCCTTATCAGAGAGATGAACACCGCCCAGCCCAAACAGGCCAGAGCGTAATGTGTCCACACAATCATGTCCTATGTCCGCCATGTGTTTGCCCTCTAGGGACATTAAGAACGAGCTTACTTGTCTGTTGACTTTAGCTATCTCTTTTTTCTATAACTTGGATTGCATAGTGTGCATCTAGATTATAATCTTGGAGCAAACTACGGTCATGGAAGGTAATGAGGTCTTAAGCGTAGTAATTATAATAAAATATTAGTCAATTTGGTGGCTTTCTGCTCTCCAAGAATTATTTAGTTTTATGTTTTCAGTCATATTGTTTATTATGGCATTGTTACCGCTGTTATCGCTAATTCCCCTCACAAATGGGCAACAAAAGGACTTGGAAGAAGACTGACAGGAGGAAAATGGAAAAAAGATCAACGTGATTAGAAACAAATATGCAAAATGGAGAAAGGCTAAGTGTGACTAGAAAATAAAATGTTCACACACAAAGGTGGAAGAAAAGGATTTTATTTCCGTTTACTTATTGGAATATGTCAGCTTTGGAATGTGCATCTTTTATGTCTTTGTATTTTGCATAGTACAGGAGGAAATTGATTTCTCTTTCTCTTTTTCCATAGCTGCATTGCTTGCAGAGTCTGCTTCTGAAATCAGTTTTTGCCTGCATGTTTCTAATCTGTGGTCACTTGTTCTATATTTGGTAAAGCTTTCTCTGTGTTCTGAATGTGTGACTGATGAGATGTATCCTGCTAGCATGCAGTGTCCAGGTAGGGATCTGTAGCAATCTGGCTGGTTCTGCTTTCCCGATAGGTGGAATGTTTGTGTTCTAGGGCTTGTAATATTTGCAGTGTTACTTTTTCAGAGGTAGAATTTTTACTGTTTGAGTTCTGGGTGTTATTGCTTATGTCAGGTTTTTATTAATATTTATGTGCATAAATCTTGGGCTGACAAGTCCTGGATAGGATCCCAGGAAACACACCTCAAACACAAACTCAAATATCAACGTTCTTCCTGATAGTTTATCTGCATGGTCCATAATTCTCTGAGCAGAGGGAAAATTAGCTTCTATGCCCTATGCATTACTTAATTCTCACTCCTTCATTTAAGCACATGGAAAACAGCACTAATTATTATCTCATAGAGAAAAATAGTAGTGATAAGCATGCTGGAAGCTGGTATGGTTTCCAATTCAAACTTACTGATGAGTGATGAAATTTGATAAAGTCTCTTTATAGCTTAGAATAGTTCCATATCCAGATTCTCATTCTAGGGTTTTAATAAATTTGTGATTCTGCTTCTCTAAATTATTTACATTGATGATGAAAGGCAATTGTCATCCTTTAGATCTATTTCATGTCTTAAGATGAAGCAGGGTTCTGCTTCCCTCCCATTTATTGGATGGAAAGAATAATTTAGATGTTGGTGTCAATTCCCCAATCTCATACTCTCCTGCAGTTCCTCCCTCTCCCTCTCCCCTTCGTCCCAGTTCTGTTGTACCTGATTGGCATGGGTTTTGTTCCTCTCCATTCTTGATCTCATTCACGAACCTCCTCCTTCCATCCTTGACTCCTTCACCCTGGGGATGAAAGAAGATCCATCTCTCTCAAAGGATACAAATGATCCTGTGGCTCTTTCTCTTTGAAAGACACCCTTCCTCTTGATGGTAAAGAATCTGAGTCCCTAGGGTCTAGGGTACTCAGTAAAAGCAAAAATAAAATCCTTTACAGAACAGGAAAATTAAACCAGAGGCAGGAAGGGTGGAAAACTTCCTCCTCCATAAACATGGTTTCCAAAAACATGCTTCAATTAAGCTAAGCGGAGGCATTTCCTTTTTTCTTCACTGTACCCAAGTATAGAGACCCAAGAGCCTTCTCCTAAGGAAGATAAACCAAAATGAAGCTGCATGTTACCTGGCTAATCCAGGGGCAACTGAAACATCCATGCCTTATTTATTGTTCTATATCAGAGGTTTCCAAACCTGTTCTGGGGGACCCCCAGCCAGTCAGATTTTCAGAATATCCACAAGGAATATGCATGAGATAAACTGTGCATGCTATGGAGGCAGTGCATACAAATTTATCTCATGCATATTCATTGCGGATATCCTGAAAGCCCGACTGGCTGGAGGTCATTCAGGACAGGTTTAGGAACCACTGTTGTATATGTCCTCTATTCCCATTCCTTTTGTGCTGCCTTAGACTGCGGGAGGGAAGCCTCTCCTTTTGTTGTTATAATTTTAACAGGAGCCCAATGCCCACCGATAGGATCATATTACCCCTGTCCTCAAACACCTACACTGGCTGCCAATCTCATCCCGGATAACATTCAAGTCCCTCGCCGTCATTCATAAATCCCTCCACAACCAAGACATGCATTGGTTCAACGAGCGCCTAATGCTTTCGCACCCCTGACAGACCCACTAAGAACTCAATATCAGGCAACGCTGCACACACCCTCCCCTAAGCTCACAAAACATATCACCACCAGAGAACGCTCGCTCTCCATCGCAGGGCCTGCTCTTTGGAACAAGATGCCCCTCTCAGCCTTCGCCAGGAATTGTGTCCAAAGAAATTCAAACAGAACCTCAAGACCTGGCTTTTTAAACAGGCATTCACCTGAACTATTTCATCCAATCCAATCCCCCCCCACCATTGCTTGCACCGCCCCATCTACTGTAAATACTCTTTTTGTCAATACTCTGTTTTGTAAACTACTCTGTCAATTCATCTTATCGGTGAATATTTCTCCTCTGTGAACACATCCCATCGAAAACCCTTTAATACCCTGATAATACCTCCCCTGCAGATACCCTGTGAAAAACCTTCCCCGATCACCCGACTGTAACCCGGCCCGTTTTATACTTCCTGTTATCAGACCACAATTTATCCTCTTGAACGTTAACGACCTCCCTTTCAAGGTTCTTTTATTGTACATATTTTCACATGGTTAATCAGTTTGTTGTTATTCTCTGTCGGGCGGATTTTAAAAGCCCTGCTTGCGTAAATCCGCCCGGATTTACGCGAGCAGGGCCCTCGCGCGTCGGCGCGCCTATTTTGCATAGGCCGTCGGCGTGCGCAGAGCCCCGGGACACGCGTAGGTCCCGGGGTTTTTTGAAGGGGGCGTGACAGGGGCGGGGCCAGATGACACGGCGTTTCGGGGGTGGGACGCGGTGTTTCTGGGGCGGGACCGGGGGCGTGGTGCCGGCCAGGGGGCATGGTCCAGGCCTCCAGACCAGCCCCCGGGTTGGAAGACGGCGTGCCAGCAGTCCGCTGGCGCGCATAAATTTACGTCTGCTTCTCGCAGGCGTAAATCTAGGGACAAAGGTAAGGGGGGGGGGTTTAGATAGGGCTGGGGGGGTGGGTTAGGTAGGGGAAGGGAGGGGAAGGTAAGGGGAGGGAACAGAGGCAGGCTGCGCGGCTCGGCGTGCGCAGGCTGCCCAAAATCGGCAGCCTTGCGTGCGCCGATCCAGGATTTTATAAGATACGCGCAGCGATGCGCGTATCGTATAAAATCCTGCATACTTTTGTTTGCGCCTGCTGCGCGAACAAAAGTACGCGATCCCACTTTTTAAAAAAATCTACACCTGTGTTTCTTGTAAAGTCTGTTGCTGCATTAAGTTAACTGTAAACCGAGGTGATGTTCCCATCGTGCCGCGGTATATAAAAATGCTTAAATAAATAAATAAATAAACAAACAAACAAATAAATAAATAGTAAAGTTCTGCAGGGAAAGCACTGCTTTAACCACTGATGTCCCTTTGAAAATTGACTTCTTAGAGGGTAAAACCTGTATAATTGAATGACCTTAAAGGGTACTTTTCAAAGGGGCTTCTATGGGTGAAGAGGTGCTTTATCCTCAGGAATGGCCTTTTAGAAGATTGTGTAATTAATGAGCATTGTATGTGTCTTCATCTATGCACATAAAGGGGCGGATTTTCAGAGCCCTGCTCGCCTAAATCCGCCCAAAACCGGGCGGATTTAGGCGAGCAGGGCCCTGCGCGCCGGTGAGCCTATTTTACATAGGCCTACCGGCGCGCGCAGAGCCCCGGGACTCGCGTAAGTCCCGGGGTTCTCCGAGGGGGGCGTGTCGGGGGTGTGTCGGGGGTGGACCCGGTCGTCGCGGCGTTTCGGGGGCGTGTCGGCAGCGTTTTGGGGGCGGGTACGGGGGCGTGGCTATGGCCCGGGGGCGTGGCCGCGCCCTCCGTACCCGCCCCCAGGACGCGGCCTGGCGCGCAGGAGGCCCGCTGGCGCGCGGGGATTTACTTCTCCCTCCGGGAGGCGTAAATCCCCGGAGAAAGGTAAGGGGGGGTGTAGACAGGGCCGGGCGGGTGGGTTAGATAGAGGAAGGGAGGGGAAGATGAGGGGAGGGCATTAGAGGATTCCCTCCAAGGCCGCTCCGATTTCGGAGCGGCCTTGGAGGGAACGGGGGTAGGCTGCGTGCCGGCTATACAGAATTCATAGCCTTGCGCGCGCTGATCCAGGATTTTAGTGGATACGCGCGGCTCCGCGCGTATCTACTAAAATCCAGCGTACTTTTGCTGGCGCCTGATGCGCCGGCAAAAGTACGCCTATTCGCGTTTTTTGAAAATCTACCCCAAAGGAAAGAGCAATCCTGGAGGTGGAGTCTGGGCAGGGTTGGCACTTATGTGCATACTTTTGATTTTAAAAATTGTAAAGTGAATTTTCAAAAGGTTTTGTTTGGACAAATAAGATCTTTGTGTGTTAATAGCATTTATTCGCACATATGCTATTTTATAAACTTCAAATACATATATGTGAATAGGGTTTGTGCATAGGGGTGATCTAGGGGCAGGGCCAGTATTTGTGCATGTAAATTTGGCAACATGATTGCTACCTGGCTGTTGAGGCTGAAGAACCAGCAGGACCTCATTAACCTGCAGAACGAATGGGCAAGCTGGTGGACTCTTTGGTAATTTCTACCTGGGTGCTGTCAAGCTAGGGCGAGAGTACATTGTAGAAATCTCATCTTTGTGTATCTTTCCTCATTCCAAATCACATCAAATCTTCACTGATGTGTACTGTGCTGCTCGAATGTCTGACTGTGCATGTAAAATTGGCCCCCATACCCTAGACCACCACCAAAACCTCACCTCAAAACTAGTTAACCCTCCTATAGTGATATAAATAATTGACTAATACATATGGCACACCAGAGGCTTTCTCTCTCTCTCCTCACTCCTCCTCCTCTCCCTTCTCCCTGTTCAAAACAGGGTTTGCAATAAATATCACAAATCCAAGGTATATCATACAGCTTAACACCAGGAAAAAAGGTGCAGTTATTTCCAGCATTAAAACATGAATTACACTATAACATGCAGCAGTAAACACCCTCTTTTTCATAAACCCCACCTAAACTCCTCCCCTTTGACTACATTTTCAAAATTTGCGTATGCATCTTGTGATGTGAAAAATAATGCATTTTGATAAATGACCCTGCTAGTGTGTAAATTCTTCACATGTATATTTTTAAAATATAAAATAAAAAAACACACATCACTTATCTGCATAAGTAAGAGCTGGTTAAGTCTTTAAAATTGCTATGTATTTGGCTAAGTAGAGCTTTTCAAGAGTTATTCAGCTAACTTGAATATCTATTCATGCATTATTTTTACATATGCACAGATGTTGCAGGGAAAATGTTTGCGTATTTAATACTTGCGGGTTATGAAATATTGAGGTAGATCTGGACGTGTTTATGTGTGCACTTGCAGGTCTTTTAAAGTTATCCTCCCCGAATGTAAATTCTCTTTACGAAACTATGTGCACCAAACAGCAGGTGTAATTGTGTTCACATGATTATGCTTGGATAATTTCCAAAGCCAATTTACTTGTGCTAATTAGCTTTGAAAATTTCAGCCTGTTATAAAATTAGCCACAATATATGGTTTGATAGGGCCTATGAAACAAAGTGGTAATTAAAGAATTGCAATTTAAAGGGACAATTCCAGGAGAAAAGTACAATGGAAGATTTTGATTTGCTTTGGAAGTATATTTTAATAAAATAATGCCCTTGAAGTAGATCTTGTATTTTTCAATTATTCTATATTGGTTACTGGTGTTCTGTTTTTTTTAAACCCAATTCATATAGAAGTAATGTGTGGGCAGAGAAAGCTTTGCATGCACACAGATGGAATTTTAGAGTGACTTTACTTGTCTTCCCAAACTGCAGTAATAGATCTCACATCTCTTTTCCCAAATAAGCAGGGTGAAAGCTAAAAATGTCTTCTGCAGTACAGACTGTACACTGCACTGATTTTGTCTTGTAAAAGGACATGAATAATTGCAGCAGTTTCCCTTTAAGGAAGCAGAGAGTGAGTGAAGTGAACTGGTTTAATTTACTTAGTTGCTATAGCTAAGCTGATGCTGCCCTCTTGTGGAATCAGAGTGGCAGTGACCAGTACTGAAGAATATCCAAGCATTTACACCTTTCATTGTAATGAAGCATTCTCATGTATTTGAAGGAAATAGGACTTCACTTTACATTTTCCCCTTTTTATTTATTTATTTTTTGAAACAGATCAAAAGTGAGGTTATAGAGTCATTCAACTGCTAATTTTTTTTTAGTTTTTTTTTTTATTATTGTTTCAGAATACAGGGCAGAATGATAAAAACAACACCTGTTCACAGTCATCTGCAGATTATTCATAGATATCCACAGAAATCTGAGCTTTTTTGAAGTTTGTACTCATAAAACTTTTCCACGTGTAAAATTGGAAGGTACGCGGTATTAGCAGTAACTTGCAAAAGTCTGATGTCCATGCGCATTAGCAGTGTCACACATAAAATTAAAGAAAATAATGGATGGTTTAGGGGCAATCTGAGCAGGGTTCAGAAGTTAGTATTTTGTAACTGGAATATGCACATTCATTACCAAACTTTCCATGCGCTTTTAGACCTGCTAATTTAGTCTCAGAAGTGAAACTGCATTTGCTTTCATCTGCATTTATTTAGGGGAAGTCTGGGTAAAGTGGTGGGAGGTCTGGGTGAAGTGCTGGAGAGTCTGGGTGAACTGCTGATTGTAAGTAAGAGCACAAATAAATATTTTTATAAGCAGGATATCAGCTTTTTTTTATAAAACATATGCCTCTGCATATAACTCAGGGGTATAAAGTGCATGTATTACAATTATTATGTGCATAATATATATATATGTATATACATCCTATATACTGATCCTATTGGACCTCACAGCAGCTTTTGACACCATAAACCATGATAGTAACATAGTAACATAATAATGATGGAAGATAAAGACCAAATGTTCCATCCAGTCTGCCCAGAAAGTTGATCCATGCCCCTAGAAATTAGACTACAGAAAGATTTCAAATTTAAGAATTTAAAAACCTGGCTATTTAAACAAGCTTTTTACAAAGAGAATGGAGAATATTGGAATAATGAAAGCTGACAGCAGAACATCAGCACATAGCACATAGCTCAATATGTGTTTTTATTACTTTATTTTACCTTTAACATAAAATATACAATCCAATAGAGCCATACATGTAATTAATACTGATACATGAAGGGAAAGGACACAATTTATATCATTCAGCAAATAGTCTTTATTATGAAACTATGTTACCGGACTTTAATGGCACTTCTTATAGATAAGTATTAACATATACAATTACCAAATTTATATATGTGCCTTTCTGTAAAGCGTTGTGATGGTATATAACTTAACAACGGTATAGAAAAGATTTTAAATATATAAATAAATGATAGTAACTGCTGCTCCGTGCCAGTTACCTTCATTCCTTCTGTTAAGGGTAGTAAATACCACTCCCTGCAGTTACTCCTATGTCTTCTGTTAAAGATAGTAACTGCCTCTCCTTGCAGGTTATCCCCATGCCTTCTATTAAGGGTAGTAACTGCCGCTATGTGCAGGTTACTCCCATGCATCCCTTTTTTCATTTCCAACATTTACATCCTTCAGCATTTCCTCATAATTCTTCCGATACAGACCCCATTTTGGCTGCCTTCGTCTCTATCCCTTTGGAGATTCAGTCTCCAGAACTGAACACAGTACTTCAGGTGCGACTTCACCAAGAACCTGTACAAGGGTATTATTTCCTTCTTTTTCATATTGGTTAATCCTCTCTTTATGCAGCCCAACATTATTCTGGCTTTAGCTATCACCTTGTCACATTGATTCGCTGCCTTCAGATCACCAGACACTATTACCCCAAGGTCCCTCTCCTGGTCTGTGCACATTAGTCTTTCATCCCCCTATCACAAACTGGATTACTGCACCCCAGATGCCTGACTATATTTCTTGCCATCGAATCCCAGCTGCCAGATCTTTGACCACTCTTCAAGCTTTCCTATATCACTTTTCATTTTCTCTACTTCTTCAGGCATGTCCACTCATGCATATCTTAGTATCATCCGCAAAAAGGCAAACTTTACATTCTATCCCTCTGTAATATCCCTCACAAATATATTGAAAAGAACTGGTCCCAAAACTGATTCTTGAGGCACTCCACTTAATAATGTTCTTTCTACACAGCAGATTCCATTTACCATTACACTCTGTCTCCTGTCAGTCAACCTGTTGGTAATACATACCTTCTCACTTGGTGCTTACTCCCAAGCCTTGCATTTTATTTATAAGCCTCCTATGCAGGCTCGTATCTAAAGCATTGGTGAAATCCAAGTAAATCACATCAAACCTCTTCCTTGAGCCAGTTCTCTAGTCACCTAATCAAAAAAATCAATCAGATTTATCTGATAGGACCTCTCCCTGATTAATCTATGAAGCCTCAGGTCCAGCAACCCACCGGATTACAGATAGTTCATTATCCTTTCCTTCAGCAGAGTTACCATTAATTTTTCCACCACTAAGATAAGACTAACCAGCCTATAGTTTCCAGCCTCCTCTCTGCTACTGCTCTTGTGAAGTGGAACACAACCACTCTTCTCTAATTTTGCGATACCACTCCTGTTTCTAGGGATTTATTAAACAGTTCCTTCAGTGGACCTGAGAGCACATCCCTGAGTTCCCTTGGTATCCAGGGATGTAATTTATCTAACCCATGGCCTTGTCTACTTTCAGTTTTACTAGCTCTTCCCATATATTCTCCACTGTAAATGGTCTTGTTAGTGTTGCATCCGTCGGTCTCAGACGGCTTCACCCAACATGCCTCACCTCTGTTTCAGCCTTCTCCACTAGCCTTGGGAGAATGGTGTCCATAGCGTCTCCTTGCCGCACACTCCGGCATCCCTGGAGCGGCTTTGGCACGGCGTCCCGCCATGTTGACCTGAGGCCTCCTAGGGCGTGTGCGCGCGCACGCCTCACATCTTGTAGCAGTGTTGGCTCGAACCTCGGGGGCGTCCCCCTCGAGTGACGTCACTGCGTCTGACTACATAAGGTTGCCCATTTGCTGACTCTCGCCGAGTTAGCAACGGATTGGAGTCATTCCGGTCTGAAGCTGCTCTGCTGCTTCTGCTGCTGCTGGAAGCTTTCTTCACCCTCCAGGGTTCTACTAACTTGGGTACCCGCTCCTCGGGGGCTCTTTGCTTATTTCCAGGTGCCTATCCTGAACCCAGGTACTTGCTCCTGGAGGGCCTGTGTGTCTATCCTGGTGCCTGCTACCAGTTCTTCTACCTGCTGGAACACAACCTATCAGCTACAGAGAGTGGGTACTACTTCTCCCAGTCTGTTCGTCTACAGCTCCTCATTGTCTATCTGCATCAGGCCCTACACCACCATTGTGGAACGGGACTCCTCTGCTGAGGATCACAGACTGTTGCTACCTATCCTCTCTCTACTGCTTATTGGGAACTCTATCTACTCAGCTACAAGGGAGTGTGTAATAACATCTGCCAGTCTGTCTCTCCTACTGCACCTCACTGGATACCTGCATCGGGGCCTTACACCACCATTGTGGGATGGGTCTCCTCAGCCGAGGATCACAGACTGTTGCTATCTAATCCACTCTCTACTGCCACCTCTGGTGAACCATACAAGCTGCATAATAAAGATATATTCTCTGTGTTTGTGCATCTGAGTCTAGCCTGGTGCTACAGTTCCCTACGGGGCTCCTCCCTGTGGGAGTCACTATCACTGTTGTCCCTAAGAATCCACCAAACACCTCAATATCATAACAGATTGCTAACTCCATGGATTCAGCTCAGTTTACCGTGTTGCAGGCCATTCCAGGCCTGGTCCAGAGAATCACCGAACAACAGAACTCGCTGGATAGCTTGACTGTGGCCTTTAATCTACTGCACTCACAGATGAACACTTCTACTACCTCAGGTAAAGAGGAAATACCACCAGAAGTGATGGTTAAAAATGTTGTACCCCTCTCCGCTCCTATTCGCTTCTCAGGGGAAGCCTGGAGATGCAAGGGATTCCTCAACCATTGCTGTATGCATTTTGTACTTCAACCTAATAATTTCCCCACAGCTTATGCCAAGACCACGTATATCCTGTCTTATCTGGACGGAAGGGCACTAGCTTGGGCTTCTCTGCTGTGGGAGTGAGATGACCCCATCCTGAGGGACCTTGCTGGGTTTTTGGAACTGTTCAAATCCGTATTTGATGACCCTGCCAGGTACACAACCACAGGATCCACATTGGTTCATCTACAGCAAGGTAATAAACCTTTACCAGACTTCGCCATCGAGTTTAAGACTTTGGCTTCAGAGTTGAATTGGGACTCGAGATGCCTGAAGACTCTTTTCTTTGAAGGCCTGAACTCCCGGCTGAAAGATGAATTGGTGGCTCGAGAAATGCCTGAGACCTTGGAGGACCTGATGAAGTTAGCTACAAGAATCAACCAACGACTTTGGGATAAGGTTCAAGAGGTTAAAATTCCAAGAGACCTAGCCAGGGAGAAATCCGAGTCAAAACTATACCTGGCGAAGAAGAACCTATACAACTAGGCCGTAGTCACCTGACTTCTAAGGCGAGAATAACGCAGAGAAGATTAGGCCTCTGCATGTATTGTGGTCAAGCAGGCCATGTGGTACAAACATGCCCTATCTGTCCGGGAAACGGTCAGACCTAACTCCTGTGGGAGGATTCTTCTTAGGTTAACTGCACCATCTCCTCCACTCTCTGCCAGTCTCCTTGATAAACAGACCTCTTGAATTCCAGACTCTTGCCCTAGTGGACTCCAGGGCAGGAAGGAATTTTATACTGAGACATCTAGTGGAACATCTGCATATCCCCACTATGACTATGAAGCCTCTGCTTCTGTTATCCTCTATCCATGGGGAGCCCTTACCGGGTGAAGTAACCCTACAAATGGAACCGGTCAGTTTAAGGTCTGGAGCTCTTCATACGGAATCCATTTCCTTCTTCGTGCTAGAAAAGGCTATGCACCCCTTAGTACTCGGGTTACCAAGGCTACAAAAGCGCATGCCTCAATTCAACTGGGCTACTCTGGAGCTTTCATGTTGGGGCCCAGATTGTCATGGCAAATGTCTGAAGGAAGTTTCAACATTACCCTGTATGCTTACGACTCCATTGATGCCTGGGTTACCACCCCAATACACATCGTTTCAAGATGTGTTCTCTAAAGAAGCCGCTGATATACTTCCCCCGCACAGACTGTGCGATATACTTCCCCTGCACAGACTTCCCCCGCACAGACTGTGCGATCAATTTGAAATCGAATACTGAACTACCTAAGGGAAGAATTTAGCCCCTCTCGGTGGTGGAAAATAAAGCAATGTCTGAATACATCCAAGAAAACTGCAAAAAGGTTTCATAAGGCCATCCAAGTCTCCTGCAGGAGCAGGGTTTTTCTTTGTGGGGAAGGACAGAACCCTACATCCATGCATTGATTATCGTGATCTAAACGAGATCACGGTCAAAGACCACTATACCTTACCACTCAATGCAGAGCTGTTTGACCACCTACAGGGGGCTAAGATCTTCTCCAAGCTGGATCTTAAAGGAGCATATAACCTTGTTCATATTCGTTCAGGTGAAGAATGGAAGACAACTTTTAACACCAGGGACGAACACTGAGTATTTGGACAGCTTAGTGTATAGCGGCTTATGCAATGCCCCAGCTGTCTTCCAAGGCATGATGAACGACACCCTGCGTGACCTACTCTACCAGTGTGTTGTTGTCTATTTGGATGACATCCTGATCTTCTCTCAAGATCTGAATATTCACATTATGGATGTCAGGAGAGTGTTACAAAGATTGCGGGAGAACCATCTATACGCTAAGCTGTCCAAATGTGAATTCTACAAGGAATCTGTACCATTCCTAGGGTACATAGGGGTAGATTTTCAAACAAGGCGCGTTGGCGTACTTTTGTTGGCGCTCCAGGCGCAAACAAAAGTACACTGGATTTTAGTAGATACGCGCGGAGCCACGCATATCCGCTAAAATCCTGGATCGGCGCGCGCAAGGCTATCAATTCCGTATAGCCGGCGCGCCGAGCCGCGCAGCCTACCCCCGTTCCCTCCGAGGCCGCTCCGAAATCGGAGCGGCCTCGAAGGGAACTTCCTTTTGCCCTCCCCTCACCTTCCCCTCCCTTCCCCTACCTAACCCACCCGCCCGGCTCTGTCTAAACCCCCTCCTTACCTTTGTCGGGGGATTTACGCCTCACGGAGGGAGACGTAAATCCCCGCGCGCCAGCAGGCCAGTTGCGCGGCGGGACGCGACCTGGGGGCGGGTACGGAGGGCGCGGCCACGCCCCCGGACCGCCCCGGGCCGTAACCACGCCCCCGGACCCACCCCCAAAACGCTGCCGACACGCCCCCTAAACACCGAAACGACCGGGCCCGCCCCCGACACGCACCCGACACGCCCCCCTCGGAGAACCCCGGGACTTACGCGAGTCCCGGGGTCTGCGCGCCCCGGTGAGCCTATGTAAAATAGGCTCACCGGCACGCAGGGCCCTGCTCGCCTAAATCCACCCGGATTTGGGCGGATTTAGGCGAGCAGGGCTCTTAAAATCCGGCCCATAGTGTCTAACAAGTGATTCCAGATGGACCCACAAAAGCTGGAGAGCATTCAGAAATGGTCCCAACCTACTGGTCTAAAGGATCTCAGAAGGTTTCTGGGATTTACAAATTACTATAGAACCTTCATTAAGAATTACTCCTCACTGATTGTGCCTTTAACAGCTCTGACAAAGAAGGGTGCCAATGTTGCCAATTGGTTTATAGAGGCTGTCACCACTTTCCAAAAACTGAAGGACACTTTCTCCAGCAAGCCATGCCTCTATCACCTGGATCCTACTCGCCCCTTTATTGTCGAGGTGGATGCCTCTGATGTTGGTGTAGGGGCTGTAAAGTCAAACCAGTGACTCCAAGATCCTGCAGCATGTTCCTTCTTCTCCAGATGATTCACACCGGCTGAGAGGAACTATGGAGTCGGAGATAAGGAATTGTTGGCAATAAAGATGGTGTTCGAAGAGTGGAGACCCTGGCTCGAGGGTGCTCAACACCAGATTACAGTTTTTATTGACCATAAAAACCTAGAATACCTTTGTCATGCCCAGCGTTTCAACCATAGACAGACGAGGTGGTCCCTGTTCTTTAACAGGTTTGATTTCATCTTGAAGTACCAACCTGGAGATAAAAACATCAGAGCGGATGCCCTATCTCGCTCCTTCTTATCTGAAGATGTGCCTGACGCTTCGCAACACATCATTGAACCTGAGAGAGTCATTCTATCAGCTACTCACCCAGTACTTGCGGGCAAAACGATTGTGCCTATCAAACTCCGAAAGAAAGTACTAGCTTAGACTCATGACTCTAAACTGGCTGGACATCCCGGTCAATGGAGAACCCTGGCAAAGCTGCAAAAATTCTACTGGTGGCCATCTGTGAGAGAAGACGCCTTTGCTTATGTAGCGGCCTGTACCAACTGTGCCAGACAAAACCTCCACCCGGACGTCCTTGGGGTCAGCTACAACCTTTACCCATACCGGATGAGGCCTGGACTCACATCGCCATGGACTTTGTGGTGGACTTACCCCTCTCTAGGTGCAACAACACTATCTGGGTAACGGTGGACAGATTGTCAAAGATGGCTCACTTTGTGGCGCTTCCTGGCTTACCATCTGCCAGTGAACTTGCAAAGCTTTTCATCAGCCACATATTCTGCCTGCACAGAATACCGAAGCACATGGTCTCAGACAGAGGTGTACAATTCCCAGCCAAATTCTGGAAGGCTCTTTGCAAGAAGTTTAATATCACTCTCGACTTCATTTCATCTTACCATCTGCAATCCAACGGCCAAACTGAGAGGATGAACCATACCCTCAAACAGTTCCTCAGATCCTACGTCTCTTCATGCCAGAATGACTGGGCTGAACTTCTACCGTGGGCCGAGTTTTCCATCAACTCTCATCCAGCAACATCTACTGGATCAACACCATTTGAAGTGGTATATGGATGACTACCTTCACCACCTTTGCCACTTCTACTTTCAGTGTAATCCCCAGCAGCATAAGCCACTGCCGATGAGATTCAACAACTTTGGAAGAAGACAAAGGAGATGCTCATCAAAGCTTGAATTTGAGCAAAACGAGACTATGACATTCATCACAGCAAGGCTTCTGAACTCAAGCCTGGTGGTAAGGTCTGGTTGTCTACGAAGCACCTTAGATTGAAGCCATCTGCTTGCTTCGCTCCATGCCATGTCGGACCATTCCCCATCCTCCGACATCTGTGCAATCTCTCCTACAGTCTCAAAATTCCTCCAGCAATGAAGATCCATAATGCGTTTCACATCTCATTAGTGAAACCACTTTTTCTCAACAAATTCAGCACCAAGACACCAGATCCCCCTCCTGTTGATTCAGAAGAAGACATTGAGTACAAAGTAGATGCTACACTTGATGTAAACAAGAGAGGCAGAGCATGGGAATACCTCCTGTCGTGGGAGGGCTATGGACCAGACAATAACTCATGGGAACCTATGTCTAACATTCTGAACCAAGAGATGCTGAACCAGTATCATCGTTCACATCCTTGGAAACCAAGACCAGGTAGGGGGTCTGGAGGAGGTCCTTTGAAGGGGGGTACTGTTGCATCTGTCGATCTCAGAAGGCTTTGTCCGACATGCCTCACCTCTGTTTCAGCCTTCTCCACAGCCTCAGGAGAATGGCATCCATAGAGTCTCCTTGTCGCACCCTCTGGCATAACCAGAGTGGCTTTGGCACGGCATCCCGTCATTTTGACCTGAGGCCTCCTAGGGCGCGTGCACGCCTCATGTCTTGTAGCAGTGTTGGCGCGAACCTCGGGGGCATCCCCCTTGAGTGACGTCACTGCTTCCGACTACATAAGGTTGCCCATTTGCTGACTCTCACCGAGTTAGCAACGGATTGGAGTCGTTCCAGTCTGAAGCTGCTCTGCCGCTGCTGCTGGAAACTATCTTCACCCTCCGGGGTTCTACTAACTTGGGTACCCGCTCCTCGGGGGCCCTTTGCTTATTTCCAGGTGCCTATTCTGAATCCAGGTGTTCACGCCTCAAGGGCCTGTGTGTCTATCCTGATGCCTGCTACCAATTCTACCTGCTGGAACACAACCTATCAGCTACAGAGAGTGGGTACTACTTCTCCCAGTCTGTTCGTCTACAGCTCCTCATTGTCTATCTGCATCAGGCCCTACACCACCATTGTGGAACGGGACTCCTCTGCCAAGGATCACAGACTGTTGCTACCTATCCTCTCTCTACTGCTTATTGGGAACTCTATCTATTCAGCTATAAGGGAGTGTGTTATAACATCTACCAGTCTGTCTCTCCTACAGCACCTCACTGGATACCTGCATCAGGGCCTTACACCACCATTGTGGGACGGGTCTCCTCCGCCGAGGATCACAGACTGTTGCTATCTAATCCACTCTCTACTGCCACCTCTGCTGAACCATACAAGCTGCATAATAAAGATATATTCTCTGTGTTTGTGCATCTGAGTCTAGCCTGGTGCTACAGTTCCCTACGGGGCTCCTGCCCGAGGGAGTCATTATCACTGTTGCCCCTAAGAATCCACCAAACACCTCAATATCACAACAGTCAGCCAGCACTGTTTCTTCTCCAGGGACTCCTTCTTTGACTGAGGTGTGACATGCATAACTGCGCACACGTGCACTCAGAAATGCATACAGGGGGATGAACTGACAGACAGACAACACATCATCAACAATTGCTCTCACTTTTTTCAAAAATATGCCAAAAATGTTGCATATTTCCATATATAAAATGTATTTTTTTGAACATTTCTGGGCACAACACCTCGGGGGCATCCCCCTTGAGTGACGTCACTGCTTCCGACTACATAAGGTTGCCCATTTGCTGACTCTCACCAAGTTAGGAACGGATTGGAGTCGTTCCAGTCTGAAGCTGCTCTGCCGCTGCTGCTGGAAACTATCTTCACCCTCCGGGGTTCTACTAACTTGGGTACCCGCTCCTCAGGGGCCCTTTGCTTATTTCCAGGTGCCTATTCTGAATCCAGGTGCTCACTCCTCAAGGGCCTGTGTGTCTATCCTGATGCCTGCTACCAATTCTACCTGCTGGAACACAACCTATCAGCTACAGAGAGTGGGTACTACTTCTCCCAGTCTGTTCGTCTACAGCTCCTCATTGTCTATCTGCATCAGGCCCTACACCACCATTATGGAACGGGACTCCTCTGCCAAGGATCACAGACTGTTGCTACCTATCCTCTCTCTACTGCTTATTGGGAACTCTATCTATTCAGCTATAAGGGAGTGTGTTATAACATCTACCAGTCTGTCTCTCCTACAGCACCTCACTGGATACCTGCATCAGGGCCTTACACCACCATTGTGGGACGGGTCTCCTCCGCCGAGGATCACAGACTGTTGCTATCTAATCCACTCTCTACTGCCACCTCTGGTGAACCATACAAGCTGCATAATAAAGATATATTCTCTGTGTTTGTGCATCTGAGTCTAGCCTGGTGCTACAGTTCCCTACGGGGCTCCTGCCCGAGGGAGTCATTATCACTGTTGCCCCTAAGAATCCACCAAACACCTCAATATCACAACAGTCAGCCAGCACTGTTTCTTCTCCAGGGACTCCTTCTTTGACTGAGGTGTGACATGCATGACTGCGCACATGTGCACTCAGAAATGCATACAGGGGGATGAACTGACAGACAGACAACACATCATCAACAATTGCTCTCACTTTTTTTCAAAAATATGCCAAAAATGTTGCATATTTCCATATATAAAATGTATTTTTTTGAACATTTCTGGGCACAACACTTTGAAAAGTAAATGCAAGATTAACAAAAGAGAAAATCAATTGATTTTTAAAAATATGTATGCCCCTGAGCCAAAAAGACTCACATATTGAGGAATGAAATACATTCATAGATAGTTAATAGTGTCCAGTGAATCAACTATTCTATGTTGAATGGACAGGGTTGTCCTGATCTGCATTCATTAACTGCTACAATAAGCTCACACTGTCTGTTTGAAGCACTGCTGACCTATAATTCTTAAAAATTAATTTTAGAGTATCTTGCTGTCATAAGATGTGCTTGGCTAACTGTACATTACATTTTGCATGGTCATTAGCTTCTGGAAAATGAAGGCTTATTGTTATGCACTTGGTATTGTGCTTGGTCTCAAAACGATGAAATTTAGTGCTCATAGGCTTTGGCTTTGTAAATTAGTCCATAAAGAGAACCACACTTAAAATTCATAGTTCACAAGAGTATCTAGAAATCAAAGTTGCTGTTATAGGCTCAGAAATATTAATTCATCAACATGATATAATAAAGATTAATACACCAGTTATAAATGAAATCTAATTAATTTTTACATGTGTTATTTAACAAATTTAAAACTCCCCCCCCCTCCACTCTGAAATGAAATTCAGCCAAAATATGAGTCAAAAACAAATGGAATGAACTGTTGTAAAAATATTTTGCCTACAGATAGATCCCTATGTATTACCTTAACCAGTGTTTAGGTCCATAATTAGACCTTAATCAAAATGACCTGTCCTGGGCACCAGTTAGGAAAGCCCTGGAAGACCCATACCCTTGAAGCCTGCAGTAATCTGACTGACCTGAGTCAGGAGGGCATTGGCAACCCTCTGTGAGCACCTTCTTTTGTTGGGGCAGCAATGCTTAGATGTCATAGTCCACAAGGGCCTCTAAGGTCTAAGGGGTAGATTTTAAAAGAAGCGCGATCAGCCTACTTTTGCTTGCGCATCAGACTCAAGCAAAAGTACGCTGGATTTTAGTAGATACGCGCGGAGCCGCGCGTATCCACTAAAATCCTGGATCGGCGCGCGCAAGGCTATCGATTTTGTATAGCCTGCGCGCGCCGAGCCGCGCTGCCTCCCCCCGTTCCCTCCAAGGCCGCTCCGAAATCGGAGCGGCCTCGGAGGGAACTTTCCTTTGCCCTCCCCTTACCTTACCCTCCCTTCCCCTACCTAACCCACCCACCCGGCCCTGTCTACACCCCCCCCTTACCTTTGTCGGGGGATTTACGCCTCCCGGAGGGAGACGTAAATCCCCGCGCGTCAGCGGGCCTGCTGCGCGCAGGGCCGCGACCTGGGGGCGGGTACGGAGGGCGCGGCCACGCCCCCGGGCCATAGCCACGCCCCGTACCCGCCCCCAAAACGCTGCCGACACACCCCCGCAACGCTGCGCGCTCCGGCCCCGCCCCCCCGACACGCCCCCCTCCGAGAACCCCGGGACGTACGCGAGTCCCGGGGCTCTGCGCGCGCCGGGAGGCCTATGTAAAATAGGCTTCCCGGCGCGCAGGGCCCTGATCGCGTAAATCCGCCCGGTTTTGGGCGGATTTAGGCGAGCAGGGCTCTGAAAATCTACCCCTAAGGAAAGAGCTCAGCATTCTAACTAAGGGCCTGATTTACTAAGCATTTTTCCTATAGACACAAAATGGAAGAGAAACCTTAGTAAATCAGGATCTAAAAAAGAGTTGATCTCAAAATGCTATACAAGTTCAGACCACCAGTCAGGATCAGGCCTCACAATGCCTGAAGTGCTCTTTGGAGTAACTAATCACAGCAATGATAGACATTCAGGTGATCGACAGTACCACTGTATGCCCCATCCACTATCCCTTCAGCCACATCCATGCTACATCATTGAACCCATTGCAGAGGGCAATATACCAAAGATAGAAAGGCTGGGTCATTCCAATTTTGATGGAAAAAGCCTGATTCCTCAGCACACTTCCTAATTCCCACTTAGAGCCTTCTGTGAAGTACTTAGTGCCAACTGCAGTAGATACTGTGAGGATACGTTGTAATCTTTTTACCTTTCTGCTGCAACATGTTTCTTGCAGAAAGTTGGTACCATCTATTGAGACCCTGCAAGACATTAGGCATCAGGCGCAAGCAAAGTTGGTACCATCTATTGAGACCCTGCAAGACATTGCGCATCAGGCGCAAGCAAAAGTAAGCTGGATTTTAGTAGATACGCGCGGAGCCGCGCGTATCTGCTAAAAACCTGGATCGGCGCGCGCAAGGCTATTGATTTTGTATAGCCGGCGCGCGCCGAGCAGCGCAGCCTACCCCCGTTCCCTCCGAGGCCGCTCCGAAATCGGAACGGCCTCGGAGGGAACTTCCTTTTGCCCTCCCCTCACCTTCCCCTCCCTTCCCCTACCTAACCCACCCACCCGGCCCTGTCTAAGCCCCCCCCTTACCTTTGTTGGGGGATTTACGCCTCCCGGAGGGAGGCGTAAATCCCCGCGTGCCAGCGGGCCTCTTGCGCGCCGGGACGCGACCTGGGGGCGGGTACGGAGGGCGCGGCCACCCCCGGACCGCCCCAGGCCGTAGCCACGCCTCCGTACCCGCCCCCAAAACGCTGCCGACACGCCCCCTAAACGCCGCGACGATCGGGCCCGCCCCCCCGACACGCCCCCGACACACCCCCCTCTGAGAACCCCGGGACTTACGCGAGTCCCGGGGCTCTGCGCGAGCCGGTGAGCCTATGTAAAATAGGCTCACCGGCGCGCAGGGCCCTGCTCGCCTAAATCCGCCCGGATTTGGGCGGATTTAGGCGAGCAGGGCTCTGAAAATCCGCCCCTATATGAATAGTTTATGGACATTCATACCATTCTACATGAACATATGGTCTTTTATTTGAGAGAACTTAAATCATGTGCTTTGTACTTTGTAAAGAACACAGCACTGTTTGCAAAACCTTGTCATCTGTAAACCTTTGACTGGAAAATATTTTTTATTGTATAAATAAATGTTAATTTTGTCCACTTTTAAAATTATGTTGGTGTCTTATCCATTTCAAAAGAGAAGTGCAGAAACATGAGTAAACGTTGTTTAATAGTCCATGGCAATGGAACCCCCAGATCTAAGTACCCTCACATGCCTTGTAAGATTCTTCCAGTAGAGTCATAGCAAAGGCCTATGCTAAAGGCCTTCAGTGATTCCTTCATAAAGTATGTATTATGCTAGACAAAAACAGAAGATTTGTAACTCTCATTTTTAAGTGCACATGACAGAGTCTGCATAAGAAGGCTTGAGGGGATAGCCCTGCTCTGTAAAAGGAAACACAAAAAGACAAGCTTAGTAAGTGAAACTGGATTTAAAGGGTCCATTAAAACAGAACTTTCTTTCTCAGTTTGGTACCCCATACTGGTTAAGGGACCTGCTGCAATAACTTTGTTTCTGCTTTGACTCTGTCTCACAGTGCTATTCTGATATCTGGCAGGGGGCACCAGGAATCCTGGGGGTTGTGAGGATTAATTTTGTCCTCTATGTAGTGTGATTCTCAATCCAATCCTTGAGATACAATAACATGTCTAGATTTTAGTATACTCACTGTGAAAAACGTTTATGGGTGTACTATTACTGAGCTTTTATATTTTTAATAATTATTTTTTTAAAATGTTTTACACCTACACAAACTATGGAATTCTCTTTATGAATTGTAACCAGAAAAATTTTTTTTGTAGAGGGGTTGGAAGGGTCTCATATAATCGTGTAGGCAACCCTGCCTCATTTGGCATGTTATAATCATAGAACCGCCAACCTCCTCCGTTTTTTTGTGCCCTTCTATGCAAATATTGTGTTTCAAAACTTCAATAATTTCTACTATGTTTAGAATGACATCCAGTACAAAATGACTCAACTAGATGCAGGTTGTTCTTTGTTGTTTTCAAATACCACGGCACCACCATTGATGTTCAATCAACTATGATCTCTGATCCTTCTCTTATTGAGAACTAACTCTATTCTTATTACTGTATATCAGATCTCACAAGTTATCAATATCCCAACATGTACATGTTTCGGACACGGATGCGTCCTTCCTCAGGGGATGTTCCGGTGAGTGATGTTTAAACCTGCTGTTGAAAACAAAATCAAAATTTTAATGTGTAAATATTACTTTCCTTAAGTTTTCTTAAGGTAATTCCTTAAAGTAATATTCACACATTAAAATTTTGATTTTGTTTTCAACAGCGGGTTTAAACATCACTCGCCGGAACATCCCCTGAGGAAGGACGTATCCGCGTCCGAAACATGTACATGTTGGGATATTGATAACTTGTGAAATCTGATATACAGTAATAAGAATAGAGTTAGTTCTCAATAAGAGAAGGATCAGAGATCATAGTTGATTGAACATCAATGGTGGTGCCGTGGTATTTGAAAACAACAAAGAACAACCTGCATCTAGTTGAGTCATTTTGTACTGGATGTCATTCTAAACATAGTAGAAATTATTGAAGTTTTGAAACACAATATTTGCATAGAAGAGCACAAAAAAACGGAGGAGGTTGGCGGTTCTATGATTATAACATGCCAAATGAGGCAGGGTTGCCTACACGATTATATGAGACCCTTCCAACCCCTCTACAAAAAAAATGTTTTCTGGTTACAATTCATAAAGAGAATTCCACAGTTCGTGTAGGTGTAAAATTTTTTTTAAAAATAATTATTAAAAATATAAAAACTCAGTAATAGTACACCCATAAACGTTTTTCAAAGTGAGTGAACCTTTTTGGTTCCTTTTTGATTTTTTGGATTATTTAACACTGTGTATGTGGCATTGATACATTTAGATTTTAGTATAGCCACAAGTAATATGCATGAAGTACCTTTGCATAAAGTGGAGGCAGTGTATATAAATCTATCTCATGCATATTTATTATGGATAGCCTGAAAATCAGAGTCGCTATGGGTGTTCTGAAGATTGGGTTGAGAACCAATGTGGTAGCATATTGCAGTATTGGAAAGAATGCAGCAGATGAGTACAATCATTGCCACATTTTCAGGTGAGAATTAAAAGGAACCACCTGAAAGATCGAAATTGTGATGCAGTACGACCTGGCCCGGGGCAGAAACAGCTGAGACACAGCCGAGCAGAAGCTAGTGGTACCAAACTTAGCCACCGGAGGGCGCTGAGGAAGGTAGCAAAGACTACACTTCCCAGGTTCCCCGAACCAACACCTGACCCCTGGCTGGAGCCTGAGCAGGAACAGGTGGAGGAAATTGGGACTGATCCCTATGACTCAGCATGCTCTATGGAGGCTGAAGAAGAGGGCGTGCCCCCGTGGTGGACCTGGCCACAAAAGCCCGGCTCCTCGGAGTCTCTGAAGGAGGAGATGGAGGTAAGCTGGGGAGAGGAAAGCTCCAGCTGTTCCTCTATGGAGGTGGAATAACCAGGAGGTTGGGGGATGGTAAATCCTGTATTGCTGTATGGATGTATGAGACAGGCGGGAAGGGAATTGTGTTTTAAATGCTGTGTACCCTGGGGCTTGTAAGGACAACCCCGCATTAATATAAGGCTGCAGCCGCTGAGCTACAGCACCACATTAAACTCCTTATTGATTAAGATCCTTTTTCTGTGTACTGCTTGGGAGTGCCAGGACTGGGCCTGGCACTCTGACTAGAGGCTGTGAGGAGTCCATAGCAGCGCTATGCTTGAGCTGTGCAAGGGGACAAGACGTGTCATAGGAGCAAAGCCAGAGGCCTGAAGCCCAGCAAAGCCCCACAGCACGCTGAGCGGAGGGACCTGATCGTGACAAAATACATGAAGAAACTTTTCAACATTCCAAATGTACATTCTATTATGGAGTGAGTGGACGTGGGCTTCATTGTACTTCCTGTCTGCCAGACTCTTCAGGATAGTCACCAGAGAGAGTGGCATGGTCAACACCTATATCAGTAGGGATGTGCAGGAGAAAGACTTTTGTTTCATTTTGAAATTCATTTTGTAGGGACCCAAATTCATTGTTTTAGTTACAAAACAAAAAAATTATTTATTTATGTGATTCAATTTTCGTTTGCCATAAAGAGGTACAGAGAAGGGCAACCAAAATGATAAGGAAGATGGAACAATTCCCCTATGAGGAAAGACTGAGGAGGTTACGACTCTTCAGCCTGGAGAAAAATAGAAACATGATGGCCAATCCAGTCTGCCCATCTGTCCAATTGTTGCGTCCATTGGTCGCAGATGGCTGTGACTGCTCTGCCTTACCACTTTTTCTTCTCTTTCACTCTCCTTGGGCAAGATGGCTGCCTCCGGTGCCGAGTGCCAAGGGTCTTGGCATTTCCAAACTAAGATGGGCGTCCCAGTCCACCATGCTCACTCCCATGGTCTCCTAAGGTGCAAGCACGCACATCTCTTACGCTCAAATACATGTCATGGCGGGAATCTCGGGGGCGGCCCCACCGCATGACGTCAGTACCTCCGGGTATAACAAGCCTCCGCTTTTGCTACCACCTTGAGTTAGCAAGGTCTTCGGTTTAGCTACTCTAACCGCTCTAAGCTGCATGCTTAGATGCCGCTATCACTCCAAGGGCCTCGCTCCTGTAGAAGCTCTAGACACCCGCTCCTCGGGGGTCTCTCGCTTCCAACTACCCTTCAGGCTCCTCACTAACTAAGACAACTGCTCCTTGGGGGTCTTTTTCTCTCTCTACATTTCAGGATATCAGACTATCAGGTACTCATTCCTCGAGGGCCTACCAACCATTATATCCTACTCCATGGACCTTCGGTCCCACCATTCCACCATCAGGAAGACGCCTTCATTCCTGCGAATACCTCTATGATCCAGTGCTCCAGCTCCACCCACCAGCTGCGGCGTTACCCGCACTGCGGGCTCCCGCCTATCATGAACATCCCGGGTGAGACTATACATCTGAGCCTGTTGAACATACTGGCACTTCGTGGATCAGTGCCTTACCTTCCTACTTTCACCATCTATCTACAGCAGTACAATAAAGCCTCTATCCATTAGAGATGTGAATCGGAACTGATATCAGATCCGATTCTGGTTCCGATTCACATCTATAGAGATGTGAATCGGAACTGATATCGGATCCGATTCTGGTTCCGATTCACATCTCTACTATCCATACTGTGTCTGCTATCTGAGTTCAGCCTATCGCAGTGGGGCTCCTCCCCATGGGCGGAGTCATCTCCACTGCAACCAAGGGTCCACAATGCCACAAACAAAAAGGAAAATTGGTTCTTACCTGCTAATTTCCGTTCCTGTAGTACCAAGGATCACTCCAGACTGCTGGGTTATGCCTCCCTTCCAGCAGATGGAGTCAGAGAAAAGCTGAAAAGCACCCCCTAGATATACCAGTGTGCAACCTGCGATCCTTCAGTATAATCAATATCAAAGCAGAATGAAGTAAATTTAATAACCAATGACTAGATCAAGGAAAAAAACCTTTCCTATTTATTTATTTATTGTAAAACAATCAGCGAAAACTATGTATAAGTGTTCCTGCGAGACTTCGAAGATGCCAAAACCTTTTAATCGAAAACCACAAAACAAGCTGAGTGGACTCTCCTGGACAATATATCTCTGGGTGGGCATCTGGACTGATCCTTGGTACTACAGGAATGAAAAGTAGCAGGTAAGAACCAATTTTCCTTTCCCTGTACGTACCAGGATCAGTCCAGACTGCTGGGTTGTACCCAAGCTGCCCTAAATGGGGTGGGACCTCGAGAGTTCTGCTCTAAGCACACTGCTGCCAAAGGAATCCACATCCAGAGCTCGGACTTCCAAACGGTAATGCTTAGCTTATGTGTGCAAAGACTTCCAAGTAGCTGGCCTGCAGATTTCTTAAGGTGATACACATTGGCTCTCTGCCCATGACACCACTTGCGATCTGATAGAATGAGCCTTAAGACCATCTGGCACTTGTCGGCCATGACATATGTACGTTGAAGCAATAGCGTCCTTTAGCCATCGGACAATGGTAGTCTTAGAAGCCTTACACCCTTTCTTTGGACCGCTCCATAAGACAAAAAGATGATCAGACAGTCGAAAGGCATTAGTCACCTCCAAATACCGTAGGAGAATCCGTTGTACATCCAACTTCCTCATATCCTGGCCCTGAGGAGAACTCTTATCCACCTCCAGAAAGGCTGGTACCTCAACAGACTTGTTGACGTGGAACGCCGAGACCACGAACGGATCTCTACATGACAACGCCTGAAGTTCCGAAACGTGTCTAGCTGAATAGATAGCCACGAGAAACACCGTTTTAAGAGTTAAATCCTTCAACGTGGCCCGCTTGATAGGCTCAAAAGGAGAACCACAAAGTCCGCAGAGCACCAAATTCAAACTCCATGAAGGACAAACCACCCACACCGGTGAGTGTAAATGTTTAGTTCCCGTCAAAAAACAAGCAACATCCGGATGTCCCGCGATGGAGGTACCCTCAAGCTTACCATGTAAGCAGCCTAATGCCGCTACCTGGACCCGGAGTGAACTATATGCCAAAACTTTCTGCAAGCTGTCCTGTAAGAAGGCAAGAATGTGTACTATTGTGGCATGCCGAGGGGACACTTTCAATCCACTACACCAGGAATCAAACACTTTCCACATCCGAACATAGGTGAGAGAAGTAGATGCCTTTTGTGCGCTCAGAAGGTTGGTAATCACTGCCTCTGGATAGCCTTTCTTTTTCAATTGCCTCCTCTCATAAGCCATTGCTAGACAAAAGCGATCCGCCTGATCGAAATATACTGGACCATGTCACAGTAAATCCGTTAGGTGACCCAGACGCAAAGGGCCCTCTACCGCTAGGTTGATCAGATCTGTGCCCCACGGCCTTCTCAGCCACTCCGAAGCCACAAGAATAACCGGTCCCCAGTGGGATTTTATTCGCCTTAAAACCTTTCCCACCAAAGGCCAAGGAGGAAACACGTAGAGGAGAATGTCGGGAGGCCATGGAAGAACCAGGGCATCTACCCCTTCCGATCCGTGCTCCCTTCTGCAACTGAAGAAACGAGCCTCTTTGGCGGTCAGCCGAGTCGCCATCAAGTCCAGCCGAGGGGCCCCCCAGCGGCGCATCACTAGCCGCATCACCTCCTTGGACAGTTCCCATTTGCTGGGATCTAGCCACTGTCGGCTGAAGAAGTCTGCCTGGATGTTGTCTACTCCGGCTATATGAGATGCCACTATGCGGGTCAGATTGCATTCCACCCAGGCCATCAACTTGTCCGCCTCTGAGGGTACTGACCGACTCTTTGTACCCCATTGACGGTTTATGTAAGCCACGGTGGCCGCATTGTCGGATAGAATCCGCACCACCCGGTGCCGGACAAGCGGGAGAAATTGGTGCAGCGCTAGCCGAACCGCCCTGGTTTCCAACCGATTTATGGACCACTTGGCCTGCTGAGGTGTCCACTGACCTTGTGCCGAGTGGGACTGACAGACCGACCCCCAACTGGTCAGACTGGCATCCGTTGTCATAATTAACCACTGGGGATTTTCCAGGTCCTCACCTTGAAGCAAGTGATCCAGGACCAATCACCCATCTAGGCTGGCCGTGGTCAGATCCAGTAACGGGAAGGGCAGGTAGAACTCGTCCAAATTGGGATCCCAATGGGAAAGCAATGCCCTCTACAAAGGTCTCATATGAGCAAAGGCCCATGGAACCAACTCCAGGGTAGACGCCATAGAACCAAGAACTTGTAAATAGTCTCACACCTTGGGCAAAGAAAGGACCAACAGATGTCAAACTTGAGCCATTAACTTCTCCATCCTCGCTAGAGACAAGGAAACCTTGCCCTCAGATGTGTCAAAACGTGCTCCGAGAAATTCCACGTGCTCCCGGAAATTCCAACATTGGGGACAGAGCCATCTGGCTCTTGGTGTAATTGACGACCCAGCCTAGACTGTGCAACACCGACTGCACCGCAACCTTGCAAGGCTATTTTGATTTTGCTTGAATGAGCCAGTCGTCCAGGCAGGGATGAACTAATATCCCATCGCGCTGAAAGCATGCTGCGACTACCACCATTACCCGAAGAGTGGGCCAGTAACGTTTCATAGGGTAGATTTTAGCCGGAGCTCCTTGCGAAGAGGAGTCCCGAGCTGGTCTCCGGTCTCAAAAGGAATGAGACCAGGACTGCGACCATGAAGAGGGAGTCCTGTGAGGCACCGGTTTAGTCTAATGACCACGCCGTTGCCCACTGAACCGGGGCCGCGTAGTGTTGGAGGTTCTGGTGGTCCGAGGACGATCTTCCGGCAATTTATGTACCTTATCCACCCCAAGCGATTTAATGCCCTGTGCGCACTGCCCGTTCCCTCCTCCTCCCCCCACCTTCCCCTCCCTTCCCCTATCTAACCCACCCCCCAGCCCTACCTAAATCCCCCTACTAACCTCCGGGCAGTTGTAACTTACGCATGCTGGCTGTCTGCCGGCGCAGCAGGCCCCGACACAGGCCACTGTGTTGGGGCACTCGGCCACGCCCCCAGATCGCCCCCACGCCCCGAACACGCCCCCAAGCCGACACCACGCCCCCTGGGCACGCCCCCGGTGGCCCCTTTTTGCAAGCCCCGGGACTTACACGTGTCCCGGTGCTTGCGCGCGCCGCCGAGCCTATGCAAAATAGGCTCGGCGCACGCAGGGTTTTTTTTAAGGGTTACGTGCATTCCAGTCGTGCTTAACAATTTAGATAGAATTGATGTGGATACTGCATTATCTTCCTGGAACACTATAACAACAAATCTGGCCAATACATTATGCCCTATTATTATAAAATAAATCAAACCATCTGATAAATATAAAGCTCCCTGCTACACTTCATAATTGAAAAAAATCAAATGTACCCTCAGATCATTAGAAAGGAAATGGGGAAGAAATCTATCTTGTCAACAATAAAAGTGGAACCAAATCAAATTAAAGATAATGGCTTTAGAAGGCGTCAGCAAGCCTGACGTTGTGTGACTTTTTTACAGAGACACCAACCGGTCTTTTCAATCATTCGCCTTCTTTGTAGTTTTATTTAATTTCAAAAATAATTTTTTATCAGAAATATTTTCTTTTTTCTTAAAATGTCCTCCGTCAATCAAGATAGACTCTTAATCATCAGTGCTTGAATATATCGCAGCCCAACACGGCCAGTGTTTCACCCATAAACTTCTTCAGGGGCATATAAAGGACATATAGACAAGAGTCTTTATCCTACAGTGACAATAAATAAAGCATTGAAAAAACCTTATCTCAAAGAAGGTAGGAAAAACTTATACTCATCTTTAGATTAAGCCAGCTACCCATTCATCAGGACTTCACGTCTCAGCAACCGGAACTGTTGCTCCTATAGAAACATAGAAATGGCGGCAGAAGAAGACCAAACGGCCCATCCAGTCTGCCCAGCAAGCCACGCAGTTTATCCTTTTTTTGTTTCCCCCCCTCCCTTTTTCTCCCTCCCACCCGTCACTATTGGCTTCCAGTGCCCTCCGGCCCCAACTCCCTTCCACCCCTCCACCCCTTCCACCCCTTCCACCCCTCCACCATTTTTTCAATGCTATGGGACTTAATGCAGAATTGGACTTGTATTCTTTCCTTGGATAAACAAAGAAACTTGATTATCACCACTGCCTACCTTGATGGATTTCGTAAGATAAGACGTCATAAATAATTGGCGTAATTAATGACATCACATAATCTCGAACGTTTTAAGAGACGTGAGGTTTGGCTTCTTCCCTCCTCCTCCTTGTTCCGGTTGCTGAGACGTGAAGTCCTGATGAATGGGTAGCTGGCTTAATCTAAAGATGAGTATAAGTTTTTCCTACCTTCTTTGAGATAAGGTTTTTTCAATGCTTTATTTATTGTCACTGTAGGCTAAAGACTCTTGTCTATATGTCCTTTATATGCCCCTGAAGAAGCTTATGGGTGAAACACTGGCCGTGTTGGGCTGCAATATATTCAAGCACTGATGATTAAGAGTCTATCTTGATTGACGGAGGACATTTTAAGAAAAAAGAAACATTCATGATAAAAAATTATTTTTGAAATTAAATAAAACTACAAAGAAGGCGAATGATTGAAAAGACCAGTTGGTGTCTCTGTAAAAAAGTCACAAACGTCAGGCTTGCTGACGCCTTCTATAGCATTATCTTTAATTTGATTAGGTTCCACTTTTAATTGTTGACAGTATGGATTATAGTGGATAATTATTGACTCTTCATGCTATTAGAAGAAATCCATCTCCCATTACGCTGGGCAATTATAGGGCTACTCTTACCAAATATAGAACTACTATCTATAAAACTAAACGAGATTTTTTCTCCAAAAAAATTCATGACTATCAATTTAAGCCTAAAATCTTTTGACCTAACCAAAGCCAGTAAACAGATGGAAAGTCAGGATAATTTGAAAATCAAATACGAGTTAGCTCTCTTTTTTAAAGACAAAATCTTGAACTTAATTAAGAATATCCTGGTGTCAAATACTCAACAGATTACTCTTCATAATAACCCAGATTCCATCTGCTATACGTTTAAATAATATTTCATCAAATGAAACTGAATACTAGTAAAAAAAGATGAACCCCCGCTGGCTCATCCAATAGATACAATTCCTATCAAAGCTTTAAAGTTAATTCCGAACATTGTTGCAAAACCATTAGCAGACATCATCAATATCTTCTTAATCAAGGTAAATTTCCTGAGATTCTTAAATGTGCAATCATTAAGCCTATTCTAAAAAAAACCTCAGTTAGATTCATTAAATCCTGCTAATTTTAGACCTATCTCTAATCTACATTCTGTGGCAAAACTCATGGAAAAAGCAACAACTTATAGAGCACCTGAAAAAAATAACATTCTGTATCCAGCACAATTTGGCTTCCGCAAATTCTTCAGCACAGAGACACTTCTTGTCTCTCTTATCGACACTTGATAGTGGACAATCCTATCTCTTAGTAATGCTGGACATTTCAGCAGCATTTGATATGGTCAATCATGACATCTGATTAACCAGTAAGGCTGATTGAAATTGGGTTACGAGATATTGGGTTCAAATCATACTTACATAATAGATCATATAAAGTGAAGATGGGCATCTATGAATCTCAGAAAACAGACCTTGAGACTGGGGTCCCTCAGGGGTCCCCTCTTTCTGTAACACTGTTCAACATATACATGTTGCCATTCTGTAAATTATTAGCAGGACTTGGGATAAACTATTACATCTATGCAGATGATGTTCAAATTTTAATACCAATCAAAGAATCTATTGAAAATTCACATGAAATTGTTGCGATCCCCGGTCGCGGCACTTGTGACCAGGGCCTTACCTCTTGGCTTCTGGCATCGGGTCCAGACTCGCTGGAGAGGCTTGCTGGGTTCCGGGTCTGTTCGGCGGTGGGCCGTCATCCCCATGGGGGCGACGCCATTGGGACGTCCCAAGCCAGCCGCCCTCCTTCTAGGTGCGCGCGTGCGCAAAGAGGCCGAAGATATAGGCCCTTTCCCGCCACTCACTGCTCCACCACCCGCTCCCGTGACGTCAGACGCCGGCGGGTAAGTAAGGTCGGCACCTGCCTCTAGCAGATGCCTTGCCAACGAGGTTTACCTTGTGGTTCCTAGTTGCTGTGTGCCTCGGAGTTCGCTAACTTCTTCTCGCTTGTAGCCTGCTTCAGTTCCAGCTTGGTTCCTGCTTCTGTGTCTTGCTTCAGTTCCAGCCTGGTTCCTGCTTCTGTGTCTTGCTTCAGTTCCAGCCATGTTCCTGCCTCAGTATCCTGCTTCAGTTCCACCAGCCTGATTCCTGCTGGTAGGCCTGATTGACAAACTGAAGAGTAGTAAATCACCTGGACCGGATGGTATACACCCCCAGAGTTCTGAAGGAACTGAAAAATGAAATTCAGACCTATTAGTAAAAATTGTAACTTATCATTAAAATCATCCATTGTACCTGAAGACTGGAGGATGGCAAATGGTAACCCCAATATTTAAAAAGGGCTCCAGGGGCGATCCGGGAAACTACAGACCGGTTAGCCTGACTTCAGTGCCAGGAAAAATAGTGGAAAGTGGTTCTAAACATCAAAATCACAGAACATATAGAAAGACATGGTTTAATGGAACAAAGTCAGCATGGCTTTAACCCAGGGCAAGTCTTGCCTCACAAATCTGCTTCACTTTTTGAAGGAGTTAATAAACATGTGGATAAAGGTGAACCAGTAGATATAGTATACTTGGATTTTCAGAAGGCGTTTGACAAAGTTCCTCATGAGAGGCTTCTAGGAAAAGTGAAAAGTCATGGTATAGGTGGCGATGTCCTTTCGTGGATTGCAAACTGGCTAAAAGACAGGAAACAGAGAGTAGGATTAAATGGGCAATTTTCTCAGTGGAAGGGAGTGTACAGTGGAGTGCCTCAGGGATCTGTATTGGGACCCTTACTTTTCAATATATTTATAAATGATCTGGAAAGAAATACGACGAGTGAGATAATCAAATTTGCAGATGACACAAAATTGTTCAGAGTAGTTAAATCACAAGCAGATTGTGATAAATTGCAGGAAGACCTTGTGAGACTGGAAAATTGGGCATCCAAATGGCAGATGAAATTTAATGTGGATAAGTGCAAGGTGATGCATATAGGGGAAAATAACCCATGCTATAATTACACAATGTTGGGTTCCATATTAGGTGCTGCAACCCAAGAAAGAGATCTAGGTGTCATAGTGGATAACACATTGAAATCGTCGGTACAGTGTGCTGTGGCAGTCAAAAAAGCAAAACAGAATGTTGGGAATTATTAGAAAAGGAATGGTGAATAAAACGGAAAATGTCATAATGCCTCTGTATCGCTCCATGGTGAGACCGCACCTTGAATACTGTGTACAATTCTGGTCGCCGCATCTCAAAAAAGATATAATTGCGATGGAGAAGGTACAGAGAAGGGCTACCAAAATGATAAGGGGAATGGAACAACTCCCCTATGAGGAAAGACTAAAGAGGTTAGGACTTTTCCAGCTTGGAGAAGAGACGACTGAGGGGGGATATGATAGAGGTGTTTAAAATCATGAGAGGTCTAGAATGGGTAGATGTGAATCGGTTATTTACTCTTTCGGATAGTAGAAAGACTAGGGGGGCACTCCATGAAGTTAGCATGGGGCACATTTAAAACTAATCGGAGAAAGTTCTTTTTTACTCAACGCACAATTAGACTCTGGAATTTGTTGCCGGAGGATGTGGTTAGTGCAGTTAATATAGCTGTGTTTAAAAAAGGATTGGATAAGTTCCTTGGAGGAGAAGTCCATTACCTGCTATTAAGTTCACTTAGAGAATAGCCACTGCCATTAGCATGGTTACATGGAATAGACTTAGTTTTTGGGTACTTGCCAGGTTCTTATGGCCTGGATTGGCCACTGTTGGAAACAGGATGCTGGACTTGATGGACCCTTGGTCTGACCCAGTATGGCATTTTCTTATGTTTCTGTGTCTTGCTTCAGTTCCAGCCAGGTTCCTGCCTCAGTACCCTGCTTCAGTCCCAGCCTGGTTCCAGCTTCCGTGCCTTGCCTCAGTTCCAGCCAGATACCGCTTGATCCTGGTTCACCATCTCAGCATCCTTACTCGCCTAAGTCCCATCGGCCGGACTCCTATGGGCTCCTCCCGGGGGAGTCTCGGCTTCCAGGGTGATTGTGCATTGAGCTACTACCCGGAACAACGGATAGGGTATACCCCTTGTCTCTACCCGAGACCCCGGGCCATGTCGGAATACATCTCGGAAAACCTGGCTAAAAGTTTCATCCGCCCATCCAAATCGCCAGCTGGGGCGGGTTTCTTTTTCGTGAGTAAGAAGGACGGTTCACTAAGGCCATGCATAGACTATTGGGGCCTTAACGCGATCATGAAGCGGGATCGCTACCCCCTCCCGTTAATACCAGAGCTCCAAGATAGACTGCAAGGGGTGAAGATTTTCACGAAGCTTGACTTGCGCGGTGCCTATAATCTGGTCCGTATCCGTCCTGGGGATGAGTAGAAAACTGCTTTTAACACCAGGGACTGGCACTATGAGTATCTCGTGATGCCCTTTTGGCTATGCAATGCCCCTGCGGTATTCCAGCACCTAATGAATGAGGTACTGCGAGATCTCCTGAACACCTCAGTCATCGTCTATCTTGACGACGTATTAATTTACTCCCATGATCTACCGTCACATTGCCAGCAGGTTCGTCAAGTCCTACAGATCCTCAGAGATAATGGTCTGTACGCTAAACTGGAGAAGTGTATCTTTGAGAAGACTTCCCTGCCTTTCCTGGGCTACATAGTCTCTGCCTCCGGATTCCAGATGGACCCAGAGAAGGTAGCCACCATTAGAAACTGGCCTCGGCCAAGAGGCTTAAAGGCGTTACAGCGCTTCCTCGGCTTTGCAAACTTTTATAGACATTTCATCCCGAACTATTCACGTATTGTGGCTCCGCTCACCGCTCTTACCCGGAAGGAAGCCAATGCATTAGACTGGCCCGACTCCGCTTGTCAAGCCTTTGAAACCCTCAAGGAGGCTTTCCTGCAGGATACCTGCCTCCGCCACCCTGACCCACTCCGACCATTCATGGTGGAGGTGGACGCATCCAATGTTGCGGTGGGGGCCGTGCTCAACCAGTACTCCGACTCTGGACAACTACTACCCTGCTCGTACTTATCAAGGAGATTCTCGATCGCCAAGAACAACTACTGCATTGGAGACAAGGAGTTGCTGGCCATAAATCTTGCTTTTGAAGAGTGGAGGCAGTGGTTGGAGGGAGCCAACCATCCCATTATGGTATACACCAATCACAAGAACTTAGAGTTCCTGTGTCAGGCTCAACTCCTGAACCCGAGACAGGCCTGCTGGTCCCTGTTCTTCAACCACTTTAATTTCACACTGCGTTATCGGCCAGTCTCCAAGAATGTCCGTGCCGACGCCCTGTCTCGTTCCACTGAACTGGAAGAGGCTGAGGAACAGCCACAGTATATCGTGGACCTCGCAAAGGTCAACCTTTGGTGACCTCGGTGAGCTCCCTAGGGAAGAACGTAGTCCCACAACGCTCTCGGAGAGCGGTTCTTGTCTGGACCCATGATTTCCTCACTGGGGGCCATACTGGCCATTTCCTGGCACACTGCAAGAACCTGATTAACCGGTTCTATTGGTGGCCTACAATAAAGCAAGATGTCCGTGCATTTGTGGATTCCTGTCCCACCTGCACCTTGCAGAAGCCACGCACAGGGGATCCTTGGGACCTACTACAGCCATTACCCATTCCGGTAGAACCATGGACTTACATCTCCACTGATTTCGTGGTGGACCTCCCAGTCTCCGAAGGGAACACCATCATCTGGGTGACTGTGGACCGGTTCTCCAAAATGGCTCACTTCGTTCCCTTGCCGAAATTACCATCATCCCCGGAGCTGGCTAACCTATTCGCACAACACATCTTTAGGATCCACGGCCTACTGCAGGACATAGTGTCCGATCGGTGTCCACAGTTCACCGCCCGATACTGGAGAGCCTTGTGTAAGAGATTCAACGTGTAACTCAGCCTGTCGTCCATCCAGAGAAAACTTGCTAAAGCGGCCAAGGCCACTAAGAGATTTATTTATTTATTTTATTTTATATACCGGCAACCGTTTGCACATCGTGCCGGTTTACAAGTAACTTATAACAAGGAATATATAGGCGAGGCCTTTACAAAGAACAATATGTAACACAGTAACAAAGCAGATAACTAAATAACTTGGGGAAGGAGGGATAGATACAACAAGGGGGGGTGGGGGAGGGAGAGAACAGATACATAAGGATAAGATATATACATGGATTTGAGGAGCAGATGGTATGTACACTGGTTATATATGGAGTTATATAAGTGCAGATAAAGACAGACACATTATTTTAAAGTAAGGGTTGAATGAAGTGTTTGAAGTTCTTAGAGGGAAAGGGGGTTAAGTGTAGGGTGTGGATCCTGTAGGGGATTAAAGGATTTTAGGGGGGTATTGGTGAGAGATGAGGGTTGGGTGAGAGTGTTAGTAGGTGGGGAAAAGGATTGGGGGTATGCTTGGAGGAAGAGCCAGGTTTTGAGATTCTTTTTGAAATTGGGGGTGGAGGTTTCTGTGCGTAGGTGAAGAGGCATTGAATTCCAAAGGGAGGGGCCTGCAAGGGAAAGGGCTCTATTGGTGGTGGAAATAAGTCTTGTGGATTTTATGGGAGGAGGAATAAGGGTTGCTTGGAGTGATGAACGGGTAGGTCTAGTGGAGGTACGAGGAAGGAAAGGTGGGTTTAGCCAGTTGTAATGCTCGTTGGTGATACTTTTGTGGATGAGGGTAAGCGTCTTGTAAATAATTCGTGAGTGAATGGGAAGCCAGTGGAGATCAATGAGGGTGGGGGTAATGTGGTCTTTTTTTTTTTACATTAGTGAGGATACGAGCGGTAGCGTTTTGAAGGAGTTGGAGAGGTTTGATGTGGGTGGCAGGGAGTCCAAGAAGGAGAGAGTTACAGTAGTCAATTTTAGAGAAAATTAAGGATTGGAGTACAGTACGGAAGTCAGAGAAGTAGAGAAGGGGTTTGAGTTTTTTGAGGGTTTGAAGTTTGAAATAGCAACTGCTAAGGATGGATTTGATGTATGGTTTGAAGGTAAGTTGGTTATCAAGTATGATACCAAGGTTTCTTGTGTTAGAAAGCAAATTGGGGGAATGGAGAGTGGAGGGAATGGGTATGGATGCATGTTTAGAGGAGATGAGGAGGAGTTCGGTTTTTTGTGGGTTGAGGGCTAGGTGCATATCAGTGAGGAGCTGGTTTATGGAGGTGAGAATAGTGTTCCATTTTTGGATTGCGATGAGTACAGAGTTTGTGAAGGGGATGAGGATTTGCACATCATCCGCGTAGATGAAGTGTGTAATACCAAGGTTGGAGAGGAGGTTTGTAAGGGGGAGCATGTAAATGTTAAATAAGGTGGAGGAAAGGGAGGAACCTTGAGGAACGCCACAGTCGAGATTGACAGGGGGGGATGTAAAGTTGTCAGTGAGGACTGTGTAGGTACGGTTTTGGAGGAAGGACTTAATCCAAGAAAGAGCAGTACCTGAGATTCCTATACTAATGAGGGTGTTGATGAGGATGTTATGATTTACGGTGTCAAAGGCAGCGGAGATGTCCAGCATGGCAATGAGATAGGAGTTGCCGGCATCCATTCCTTTGATGAGGGTATCAGTAAGGGAAAGAAGTAGGGATTCAGTACTGAGGTGTTTTCGGAAACCATATTGTGTGGGTGGGAGAATGTTGGATTGTTCTAGGTGGTCAGAGAGACGGTGGTTTACTAATTTCTCCATGACTTTGGAGAGGAAAGGGAGATTGGAGATAGGACGGAGGTTGGATAGGTTGGAGGGATCAAGGGAGGGTTTTTTTAGAATGGGTTTGACCACAGCTTGTTTGAGGGAGTTCGGGACCAGGCCATGTTCCAGGGAACAGTTCACGATTTTGGAGAGTGGAGTGGCTATTGTTTTAGGGATAGCGAGTAGTAGTTTAGTAGGTATGGTTTCCGAGGGGTGGGAGGAAGGTCTCATCTTTTTTAAAATGTTCTCTATTTCTAGAGATGAGGAGGGTTCAAAGGAAGAGAGGAGGGTGTGTGTAGGAGGGGTAGGAGGGATTATGTTGTTGGTGTTGTGGGAATTTTTGGTATTGGGGGTAAACTTGGCAGTGATGTTGGATATTTTGTTTTTAAAGAAGAGGGCGATTTCATTACATCGGGTCTGTGTGATGGGGACTTGGGGTGAAGACACGTTGGGTTTGGTCAGATTTGAGACTAGGGTGAATAGTGCTTTCGGGTTGAATTGGAGGTGGTGAATTTTCTTGGCATAGTATTTTTTTTTGGTTGTTTGAATGGCGTTTCTGTATGCATGCATGAGTTGGTAATAAACGGTCTTTGTGGCAGGGGAGGGGTGTTTACGCCAGTGTCTTTCAGCTGCTCTAAGTTGGATTTTTGGGTTTGAGAGTTTGGGTGTACCAGGGTTTTTTGGATGAAGTGGTTTGTGTGATTGTTTTTTGGATGATAGGGCATAAGTTGTTGGCTATGTTTTGGGTGGTTTCTGCCCAGGAGGATATAGCGCTATCTGCTGTCTCCAGGTCAATGTGATTTGGAATGTTGGAGCACGCCATTTCAAGAGTGTCTATGGGGCAGGTTTTACGAAGTTGGAAGGATTTGGGTTGAGGAGGAGAGGGGGTGGGTGGGGGTGGTAGAGAGAGGGTAGTACTGATGATGGAGTGGTCAGACCAAGGAACTGGGAGGCATGTGGGGGTGTGGATGACATTGATGAGTGAGTTAGTGAAAATAAGGTCAAGGGTGTGACCTGCTTTGTGGGTTGGGGAGTGAATCAGTTGGGTGAAGCCCATTGCATCTAGGGATGAGATGAAGGCTTCGCATGTAGGGGATTGTGGAGAGGAGTCGACGTGGAGGTTAAAGTCGCCAAGGAGTATTGTGGGGATGTCGGGGGAGAGGGAGATGGTGAGGGAATTCGATGAGGGGGGAGGGGTCTTTTTTTAGTAGACCAGGAGGGGTATAGATAAGGCAGATTTGTAGGGATTGAGATTTGAAAAAACCTACTTCGTATTGATTGGGAATATTGCAGGTTTGTGATGTGAGCTTGAATTCTTTTTTGGCTATGAGGAGAAGGCCGCCACCTCTTTTCTTTTTACGGGGGATAGAGAAAATGTCATAGGTTTCCGCAGGAAGTTGGTTAATGAGGGGGGTGTCACAGGGTTTAAACCAGGTTGCAGTTAATGCGAAAATTTCTGGTTTGGACTCAGTTAAAATATCGTGGAGAAGGTGCGTTTTTTGTTTCAGTGATTGGGCGTTAATGAGTAGAAGAGAGATGAGTGAGAGGGTGAGGGCTTGTGAGGTGGGGGATATGGGGATGGGGGTCAGGCGTCTTTTTTGGGTGTTGTGGGGACTGTATGAGGGGAGGAATATTTTTGAGGGGTGTCTGTATAGATAATTGGGGGGGCAGGGGCTAGCGTGTGGAGGCATTGTTGGGGAGGGTGGCAAATTGTGAAAAGTAGATACCGAGAAGCAGTTGAAGAGGTTAATGCTATTATATCAGGTTAATGCAGTTGAAAAGAGTAATGTACATTGACAAAGTAATGCAATTGTATAGAGTAGGCTGGCATTTAGGTAGATTAGGTTATGAGATGTATATATTGTACAGTATTATACACTGAGACAGTAATGTGGAAGACACACACTTACGTATGATAGGCTTGGTGAGAAAGTATAGTGTTCTGGATGAATTATCTAGAGGAGGGAGGAGATTTGCCAACAGTCCATGTGGTGCATTTCGTGAGCGTGGTATTCCTGGGGCAGGTTCTTGTCTCCGAGATGGCAGGTGGAGGGGCTCCTGGCAAGGCACTCTTGGTATTAGTTCATTTGCTGGGTACCAATTGGGAGGTATATTGGGGTGCTGCTCGAGGTGAAACGAAGCCCCTTTGTCGTGCTCCTTCGTGCGCGCGACGCCCGGCGCGCGACGCCTGGGAGGGGGGTGGTTTAAAAACCCCGCCGGTCGCGCCTCTGACGTCACCGCTGCGCCGTCTTGGTGGGCGGTTCTTTTTTGTGTTGCTGGCGGTGCGGGCGAGGGCTCGTGGCCGGGATCGAGGCCGGCTGGAGGAGGATCGAAGGCCCGGATCGAGGTCGGCTGGATGCTGTAGGCAAGGGCTCGTGGCCCTGCTTGTGGTCGGCAGGAGGAGGAGGTTCGCGGCGTTGCAGGTAAGAGGAGCTGCTGGACGACGGTGAGAGGGCCGGCGATCGGCGAGGGAGCACGATCGGGGTGAGCGGAACAGGAGGCCTTACCCCGACGGGCTCCAGCGCCGGTTGCGCAGGCCAAGTTCACCGCTGGGTTCCCTCTGAAGCGCCGGAGAAGCAAGAGGAGTGAGTCGGGGAGAGCGGCGGTTTAAAAACCCCGCCGGTCGCGCCTCTGACGTCACCGCTGCGCCGTCTTGGTGGGCGGTTCTTTTTTTTTTTTTTTTTGTGTTGCTGGCGGTGCGGGCGAGGGCTCGTGGCCGGGATCGAGGCCGGCTGGAGGAGGATCGAAGGCCCGGATCGAGGTCGGCTGGATGCTGTAGGCAAGGGCTCGTGGCCCTGCTTGTGGTCGGCAGGAGGAGGAGGTTCGCGGCGTTGCAGGTAAGAGGAGCTGCTGGACGACGGTGAGAGGGCCGGCGATCGGCGAGGGAGCACGATCGGGGTGAGCGGAACAGGAGGCCTTACCCCGACGGGCTCCAGCGCCGGTTGCGCAGGCCAAGTTCACCGCTGGGTTCCCTCTGAAGCGCCGGAGAAGCAAGAGGAGTGAGTCGGGGAGAGCGGCGGTTTAAAAACCCCGCCGGTCGCGCCTCTGACGTCACCGCTGCGCCGTCTTGGTGGGCGGTTCTTTTTTGTGTTGCTGGCGGTGCGGGCGAGGGCTCGTGGCCGGGATCGAGGCCGGCTGGAGGAGGATCGAAGGCCCGGATCGAGGTCGGCTGGATGCTGTAGGCAAGGGCTCGTGGCCCTGCTTGTGGTCGGCAGGAGGAGGAGGTTCGCGGCGTTGCAGGTAAGAGGAGCTGCTGGACGACGGTGAGAGGGCCGGCGATCGGCGAGGGAGCACGATCGGGGTGAGCGGAACAGGAGGCCTTACCCCGACGGGCTCCAGCGCCGGTTGCGCAGGCCAAGAGATGGGTAGATAAGCACCGGCAGCCGACGCCTATCTTCCTTCCCGGAGACTGGGTTTGGCTCAGCACAAGGAATCTTCAGCTTTGAATCCCATCTCGAAGGCTAGCTCCAAGTTACTGTGGGCCCTTCCACGTTGCTTAGCGCGTAGGGGCAGTATCTTATCGACTACACCTACCCTCCTCCATGCATATACACAATGTGTTCCATGTTTCCTTGTTGAAACCCCGTGTTCTCTCCTCGAGTTCCTGATTCTACAGATCCATCAATGCCAGACGAGCCTACCTATCAAGTCCGAGAAGTCCTAGACGTACGGTTCCATCACTGACGCTGGGAATATCTGCTTGCCTGGGAGGGCTGAGGCCCCGAGGACAACACATGGGAACCAGCCCGCAACATCCTGGATAAAGAACCTCTTCGACAATTCCATCGTCAGCACCCAGGTAAACCCGGACCTGCTAAGAGGGGGCGTAAGAGGGGAGGTACTGTTGCGGTCCCGGTCGCGGCACTCGCGACCGGGGCCTTACCTCTTGGCTTCTGGCATCGGGTCCAGTCTCGCTGGAGAGCTTCACCGGCTTCTGGGCCTATTCAGTGGCATCCCCGCAGGGGCGACGCCATTGGGACGCCCAAGCCAGTCACCCTCCTCCTAGGCGCACATGCGCGCAAAGAGGCCGAAGATATAGGCCCTTTCCTGCCACTCACTGCTCCACCTGCTCCCATGATGTCAGACGCCGGCGGGTAAGTAAGGTCGGCGCCTGCCTCTAGCAGACGTCTTGCAACGAGGTTACCTTGCGGTTCCTAGTTGCTGTGTGCCTCAGAGTTTGCTAACTTCTCGCTTGTAGCCTGCTTCAGTTCCAGCCTGGTTCCTGCTTCTGTGTCTTGCTTCAGTTCCAGCCTGGTTCCTGCTTCTGTGCCTTGCTTCAGTTCCAGCCAGGTTTCTGCCTCAGTATCCTGCTTCATTTTCAGCCTGGTTCCTGCTTCTGTGTCTTGCTTCAGTTCCAGCCAGGTTCCTGCCTCAGTACCCCTGCTTCAGTCCCAGCCTGGTTCCAGCTTCCATGCCTGCCTCAGTTCCAGCCAAGATACCTGCTTGATCCTGGTTCACCTTCTCAGCATCTTTATTCACCTAAGTCCCAGCAGCCGGACTCCTACGGGCTCCCCCCGGGGGAATCTCGGCTTCCAGGGTGAAGTCATTACCACCGATCTCCTAAGTCCCAGCGGCCGGGCTCCTACGGGCTCCTCCCGGGGGAGTCTCGGCTTCCAGGGTGAAGACATCTCTTCAGTACTCCTAGCCCTATCCCTCAACTCCCACAGGCTCCTCCTCTGGAGTACGGGCGCCCGGTGTGAAGGCCACCTCCTTCACCCGGCCTGGTGTCCGCCTCCCGGCCTGCTCCCCCTCCTTCGGAGACAATAGTCCATCCTACCATAGTCTCTGGCAGGCCGGCCCAAGGGTCCACTAAACAGTATAATCACAACAGAAATTAAGGAATATATATCTTTCTGCTATTAAACAAGTTTTATCACATATGAGTCTCTGTTTAAATGAAACTAAAATGGAAATATTATTAGTATGTAATAAACTAAACGAACATACCAACCATGAAATTAATGATCTAAAATATAATCAAGTCATAGGAAATTATGTACAAAATTTAGGAGTGATTTTAGATACTGAACTAAATTTTAAGAATTTTATCACTTCGCTAACCAAAGACGGCTTCTTTAAGCTTCATGTGCTTAAAAAGCTTAAACCATTCCTACATGCCAAGGATTTTAGGACTGTCCTACAAGCACTGATTTTCTCAAAAATAGACTACTATAAAGCACTATTCTTAGGTCTTCCAGCATCCACCACCAGACCTCTTCAGATTCTTCAAAATGTGACTGCAAGAATTCTAACAAACACTAGAAAATTTGATCATATCACACCCATTCTGAAAGAACTCACTGGTTAGCAATTATCTAGAGAATACAGTTTAAATACTTACATTATTACATAAAACATTATATAATGAAAAAATTGAATGGCTTAATGCCGCCCTACATTTCTACATACCACAAAGAAATTTGTGTTCATCAAACAAAGGACTATTATCTATACCATCTCTTTAGCAGGTCCAAAATTATGGAACTCTATACCAATAGATTTGAGAGCTGAGGCAACTCTGCTGACTTTTTCAAAGAAATTAAAAACCTGGCTATTTCAGCAAGCTTTTTCTGATTCAATAATGCCATACTCTTATTTTATTTTTATTATTATACTGATTATTTTATGACTATTGTATTTGTATTTTTAATATATTATCTATGCTGATTTCATTTTTTGCTTTTTATCTGATGTATTTTTATTTACTAGTTTTTATTTTTTATTTTGTAAACCAATATGATGTATTCTCGAATACCGGTATATAAAAACAAGCAAATAAATAAATAAATAAATAAATAAATAAATTTGACTTAGCCACATAAGTTGTACAGCTAAGCTAGATGTGCCATAAAGCAGGTCTAACCTTAGCCGGTTAGACTTATCTGGCTAAGGCCTGGATTTTCCATTCTCGCAGAGAATGGAGAATCCAGCAGTAATGGGGGGCAGGCTTGCAAAAGCCAGCAGCAATCGCACCACCGCGGTGTTATCATTGCCCGCTTTCACGCCGCCAGCGAAGATAACACCGCGTCCACCTTCTCGCTACCCCGACTCTTCCTCTCAACCGCCCCCGACTCCACCCCTGGCAAGTTATCACATGTGAAAAGGGACTTTTTGTATGCGATAGGCTTAGAAAATGACCCCCTAACTGCTCAGTTATACATGAATTTTCAGCAGCATAGCTGTGCCATTAAATATACTTCTTAACTTAACCGGATAAATTCTAACCAGCTAAGGGGGTTATTTTCCTAACATTTATTGCATGCATTAGGACCTTATCACGTGCGATGGGATGCAAATTAGCTGGAGAGGAGGAGTTGGGGAGGGGAGGGGGAGGAGTAAGCTGCGGCACCGCTGCCGGCGATAATGTGAGGAACATTATCACTGGCAGTCATGTAGCGAATAGCACCACCACTACCTTTTATGGTGGTGCTATTTGCACGAAAGGCTGCAGAAATCGCACCACCAAGGTGCAAATGGCTGCGGCCTTTCACAGGCCCCCCCGTTTTTCGCAGGACGGGAGATATGATACAGGTCTATAAAATAATGAGTGGAATGGAACAAATAAATGTTAATCAGTTGTTTATTCTTTTGAAAAGTACAAAGACCAGGGGACACACAATGAAGTTACTAGGTAATACATTTAAAACTTATAAGTGAAACTATTTGTTTACTCAACACATAATTAAGCTCTGGAATTCATTGCCAGAGGATGTGGTGAAAGTTATTAGTATAGCTGCATATAATAAAGATTTGGACAAGTTCCCGGAGGAACATTATTTATTTATTTATTTACTTACTTTTATATACCGGTGTTCGATTTTACATATCACATCGGTTTACATTTAAACAAAATTTGCAGGAACTTATGCGTTACCTTTGTCAAATACATTAAACATTTAAATATGGGGATTGTTAACAAGGGATATAAAAGAACATGGGGAATGGCTAACACTATGGGATGCATGAAGGGGAGTGCCACTTCAGCGCGCGACGCCTGGTGTTATGGCGCCGTTTAACGTCCGTCACAGTCCTCAGTGACATCAGAGGGGACGGGTCTCCCAATCAAGGATCACACACCACTCCTCCCCTCTCAGTTCCAGATGGATTCTTTCATCTTTTTTTCTTTCTTTCTTTCTTAACAATTATTAAGGTAGATTTGCAGAAATCCACTGTTTATTCTTGGGCTAAGCAGCTTGGAATATATCTACTCCTTGGGATCCTGCCAAGTACTTGTGACCTGGATTGGCCACTGTTGGAAACAGGATACTGGGCTTGATGGACCCTTGGTCTGACTCAATATGGCAAGTCTTATGTTCTTATACTCTCTTCAAACCTCACTAAGAGGAGTTCCTTGTCACAGAGGGGTCTTGTCATCCCTTACAGCAGATGGATCACCCAGCTAGTCCACCACAAAATCTGCTTGACCATGGCTTCTTAAGAGCATAAGAATCCCTTTCTCAGGACTTACCTCAGACAAGGGGTACACATTGATGTCATAATGGCATCAAGCAGACTGGAATGCAATATTAGAAGATATAAAGTTTATTTTTAAAACTCTAGCTTAACTCATACCGTGAGGCTCAAAACATGTTCATCATTAATTCACTTTAATTAAATAATATTGCTGTAAGAATCCAATAGCCAATTTTACTCCCAAAACTATTTTCTAATGTTTACAGTATCCATGTGACTTCAGGTCTTGTAAGTAAAATGGCTCTGATGGGGAAATGAAGTTGTTACAGGATCTGCCATCTCATCTTATTCTAGTTCAATGATAATCCAGATTCCACAAGGGCACAGGAGGAATCCTTCTCCTGCCCTCTGCCCAGGTTTCATTGACCCATGGCTGCAGTAGCAGGAGATCAGATGTGAGAGACAATACTGCAAAGTCTGAAGAGGGTGGTAATTAAAATGCATGGTATGGGGGAAAACACCTCTCATTTTATTTATTTTTATTTAACAGTTTTATATACCGACCTTCATAGTAAATAACCATATTGGATCGGTTTACATTTAACAAGGGGTATAACTGGAGTAACAATTCAAGTGAACGAAGATAACAATAGGTAGGAATAAGTCAAAGTTACAATCAACAGGGGAAGAGAACTTGGAAGCTTGCAACAAGCTGGAAGGAAGATAAGGCAGGAAAAAAATTATAACGAATTACAACGTATTACCAAAGAGCGTACGGGTTAAAGCTTGAAAGGTGCTTTAACCTGGAAGTTTAACTTAGAAGTTTAACTGAAGGACTTAGGACTGGGAATGAAGCTAAGGATAGATATCTGTTATGAGAGGACTGCCAAAGAATCCAACCCACAATTATAACCACTGTATGTTGGGATATATGTAGAGGCTGGAACATTTAGCAGTCAATCATATCAAAGGGAATGTTCCCACCATTCAATAGCTTGATCCATTTTGCTTTTTATGACATAATTTAAACTTTTTTATTCTGGTCCCATCACTCATGAAAGGAGACTTCTCATGCTCAAAAAAGCCACATTTTCTAACTGGACTGACTTATAAATCAGGACTATTTGTTCAAAGATCATCAAGAGGAAAGCTTTGAATCAATCTCTTAGCGACTGATTCCCCACTGCGGGGAAGTATTATTTGGATCAGTTAGCCCAATAAAATTATTTTTAGTTCACACAGGGGTAGATTTTCAGACGAGCGCGAACAGCCTACTTTTGTTTGCGCTCCAGGCGCAAACAAAAGTACGCTGGATTTTAGTAGATACGCGCGTAGTCGCGCGTATCGGCTAAAATCCTGGATCGGCGCGCGCAAGGCTATCGATTTCGTATAGCCTGCGCGCGCCGAGCCGCGCAGCCTACCCCCGTTCCCTCCTAGGCCGCTCCGAAATCGGAGCGGCCTAGAAGGGAACTTTCCTTTGCCCTCCCCTCACCCTCCCCCTCCCTTCCCCTACCTAACCCACCCGCCCGGCCCTGTCTAAACCCCCATCCTACCTTTGTCGGGGGATTTACGCCTCCCGGAGGGAGGCGTAAATCCCCGCGCGCGAGCGGGACTCCTGCGCGCCGGGCCGCGACCTGGGGGCGGGTACGGAGGGCGCGGCCACGCCCCCGGGCCGTAGCCACGCCCCCGTACCCGCCCCCAAAACGCTGCCGACACGCCCCCGAAACGCCGCGACGACCGGGCCCGCCCCCCCGACACGCCCCCGACACGCCCCCCCTCCGAGAACCCCGGGACTTACGCGAGTCCCGGGGCTCTGCGCGCGCCGGGAGGCCTATGTAAAATAGGCTTCCCGGCGCGCAGGGCCCTGCTCACGTAAATCCGCCCGGTTTTGGGCGGATTTACGCGAGCAGGGCTCTGAAAATCCGCCCCTTCCAGAAGAGGGCCACCAAAATGGTGCATAGTCTACCCTATAACTCATATTGTGAGGCTGAAGATGAACTTTCCAAAAGAAAGAATGGAAATGAAAGATATGATACAAGCATTCAAATTTATTTACCGTATTTTATTTATTTATTTAGGTGTTTTTATATACCGGGATACGTTGGGAACATCATCTCGGTTCACAAATAACTAAAACTGCAACAGGCTTTACAGAGAACAAATTAAACAGTGGAAGTAAATAATGTAAACCATGAACGACATTTGAACAGTTAACACGATATGCTATATAGTTAACAGATTATAATGGGAAAGATAATTCAATGTAAGCATGATTATATAGAATAGATGGCAGGGAGGAATTATACAGGGGTTGGGTTGAGGCGGTTAGGTTAAATGGGGGTTACAAGGCATACTCGTAACAAAAGAATGAGGTAATCGGGCTTGAGATAGGGGAGAGGAGGTAAAGTGAGATGAGGGGGGTAAACTGAGTAGGGTGAGGGAGTAAGGTGAGATGGGAGGGGATTAGGTGAAGGCCTGCTTAAAGAGCCAGGTCTTGAGGTTCTGTTTGAATCTTTTTTGACAAGATTCTAAGCGCAGGTTTGGGGGCATTCTGTTCCAGAGGGTGGGTCCAGCTAAAGAGAGCGACCGTCGCTCCCTGTGACAAGATAAGGGCAAAGGCGATCGGTGCCATTTTGAAACCTCCAGCACCGGCACCAGCACGATTGAAGGGATGGCTCCTGGACCCCCCGCTAGACCACCAGGTACATCTAAAAGGTTTTTGGGGGGGTCGGGAGGGTGGGAGAAGCAAAGGGGTAATTTGAAAAGGGTCGGGTGTTTTGTTTTTTTTCGGGCCATCGGCGCCTTTTTATCAGTGGTAGCCAAAATGGTGCCGATGGTCCGAGAGCGGGAGATTGCGCTGGGGACCCCCCCCCCCCCCCCCCCACTGGACCACCAGGTAATTTAACATTTTTGGGGGGTTCGGGAGGGTGGGGGAGTGTAAGGAATTTGTTTTAAAAGGTCGGGGTGGGTTTAGAGGTTGTGTTGGTGTGCCGGTTTTCCCACCCTCCCCCAAATAATTCCCGTGCCCTATTTAACGATACAATATAAATGCTCCTGACGATAAATCGTGGGCATTTGTATTGTATCGTGTACTCTAACGGTTTAGAACGATTTTAAAATTATTGGACGATAATTTTAATCATTCAAAAACGATTCACATCCCTAATTAGCACTTAATATTTAATGGAGCAGAAGGAGGTAAGAGCCTCTCTTCTTCCTGCTCTGTGTTGGGGGAGGATTTTGAGAGTTAAAAGATGGATGTGATAGGAGGTGGAGGTGGGAAGTGGAGATTTCAGACAATCTCTTTTTTGAAGGGTAGGGAAGTTAATGGTGCAGCTCGGCACTGGCAACATTTTAAAATATATAGTGGGCAGAAAAGGGTTCCTGCTTGGCCATGCTAAAATTTAAAATAGATTGGGTGAGGGAAGGGGGCTCACTCAGCCGCAATAAAATGTAAAATAAACTGGGGGTGGGAGGGAGGGCCAACTTGGCCATTGCTACAATTTTTATCCTGGCAGGTAGGAGGGAGAGCCCCTACCTGTTTATTTATTTGAATATTCAGTAAGCTGCTGAGTTCTAGTCCTCTCTCCTCACATTTTTGTAGAGCTTTTTGATACCCTCAAGGGTTAATTATTTTTCATGACAATAAATTCTGGATTTCCCCAAGGGGAGATCTCTTGCAAGAACTCTTCTTCATAGTTGGTTTACTTCACATTAAGGTGGGCCCACAGAATCTCAAAATCTGGGAAATCATGTCCCAGGACACCCGGATATGAAGGCTGCTAGACAGTACCCAGTTCAAGACTAATCTGTCCAGTCAACGTCCCCAGTGAGACCCATGTGGCCACGCCCCACTGCTGTTCTCCATAAGTGTATGCTACAGTCACTGGAGGTTTATATTCAGTGTAGAATGTCTTAACTAATTCCCTCCAAATCAGGGGTTTTCTACTCCCATAATCAACTAGATTTTGTGAAGGGATCCTATCCAGTTCAACCAGGACCACAAAAACATCAAGCCTGGGGTGAGAAGTATCCACAAAGCTACAACGGTGGGGTCTCATCAAGTTGGCACCCATAGCTTCTTCTTCGTTCCCAGGAGCTTCTTTGGTGAAGTGGACGCTCGGTCCATAATAAAAGCATGCCTGTGAACCTAAGCATTGAGGCTATACTTTCTCTGGGTCTTGTGACACAGTGTGCACATTTTCCTTTCTTTCTTGGTTATTATTCACAATAATCCTCTCAAGATCTGTCTTGTCATTTTCCTTGATCTCCTCATCGTTGGCATTCACCTCCTTCTCTCAGTCTTCTCCTAGGCTCATCTTGGGTGTCATAGGAATGAATGGGGTATGCCAGGCTATACCAGCTTGCAGGGCTTGTGTAATCCATACCAAGGAAGCCTGGTTCTTGTTTGAACCCTCTTGAAGGACTTGCTGCTGGGCACTCCAAGTCAGTACAACAGTCTGTAGCTGCTGCTGCCCATCTACAAGGACCTGGAGTAAAACTTCCATCTCGGCTTAGTATATGTTCTGCTGTAAACAAGGCTTTTTGGCTCCCAGAGGACCACTGCCCTGCTCAAGAACACAACACACGAAAAAAAAAAAACCCTCTATTTTTTTATTTTGGAAAAGGGGGGAAACATTTCCTAGCTGGCTCTGACTCCCTATATGTCTCTCACTATCTTGGCCTGCTATATGTACTTTCAGGGCTGCCGCTGCAGCCAGGCTCCAGGAAAAAAACTTTTCTTTTAGCACAGATCTCTGCTTTGTGCTGACGCTTAGGGCAGAACTCCTCTGGCACGGGTCTCTGCTCTGTGCAGACAATTAGAACAGGTCCCATCATCTTTTCTTTGTTTTTTTAGTGCAGACATCCAGCTGTTACCACCATATGTGATTACATGCAAGCGGACTTTGGGTTTATAAGAGTGCCAGAGGACAGAAGAGTTTGGATCTGGCCTTTTCTCCACAGAACTGGCCTTGTTTACTGCATAACAGAAACAGGCAGAAAGATCAGCTTTCTGCCTGTTTTAGAACTCAGCTTTCTGCCTTGATTTAGAACTCAGCAGTTCTAAATCAAAAGTTACGTCAATAGATACTAGTCTTGTCCTAGGAGCTGCCTGCTCCTCGTCCCTGGATCTCAATGTTCGCTCCTGGTACTGTTCTCTTATTCCTTGGTTAGGGAAATGTCCTGAGACCAGAATTACCTTCTGGGCTGTGAATTGAAGTGGATCAGGCTAAATGTCTGTTCCTGGTCTTTTAAAGGGGTCCTGAAATATATACTTTTACAGTTTAGTTTGATTTTGGGTTTGTTATAAAAGGACTTAGCTTTGGAAGATTTTTTTCCACCTCAGGTGAGCTTAGGTTCATATTAAAACTTCAATTAAATGAATTGCTAATTAGTGAAAATGGCATGTTTATAATCATTTCTCTGTAACATTTCTTTCTTTCTATTACTTTAGTCATACTTGTAGGAATTACAGTGATTTCTTTGCTCTTGTTAACTGCGTACACAGATTTGAAAACAAGAAATTAAGCAAGGAGTTTCATTATTAGTAATTCTTAGTAGGTGAAATTACATTTAAATTGCTGACTAAGCTCTTCTTTCCATTCACTAAGCAGGCTGCCATTGATTTCTTTTGGTAATAGTTTTCACCTTTGTCCTATGCTTTGCTACCATTAGCAAAGACAAACATAAAGCTTTGTCAGCAGCTTACAGATGAGAACGCTCAGGGCCACTGGATTTCTTTCTTTGTTACAATTCTAACACAGGATAGAAGATTAGTGAATTCCAGAAAAATATACAAAAGAAATTCATAGCATATTAAATAGATGTAATCTTTCTTTATAAATTACTATTGTACCAGCTCATAACCAGTAACAGAATGTAAAACAGAAAAGCATTGAAAATATCGGCAATTTGAGATCCCCCCAGAAAATCAAATGTCACTTTGTTTGATATATGACATCCCACTATTATATTCTCTGGTAGAAAAATTCACAGTTTTGACTAAAAACTGCTTTAAAATGCAAAATGAATGAATGCTGTAGTCTAGTGCAGCTTCATCATGATTTTTGAGATTTAGGATTATTTGTATAGCAGTCCTGTGCACCAATGTATGCCAAGGCCAGTAGCATGCATTCAGGGGGTGCATTTTTAAAGGGGGTTTCCTGCATAAAAATAGCATATATGCATGCATATAATAACATTTATGTGCATGTATGCTATTTTATAAGACTTGAGAGTACATATATATTTTCGGTTTCATGCATTCATTTTACCAGGGGAAAAAATAGGGTGGGTCTAGAGGCATTCCAGGACAGAGTTCAGAAGAAAATGCCTTAGTTGCTATTTTGTAAGGGACACACATACATTACCAAACACATTCATACACTTTCATACCTACTAATTGACTCATTCAAGTGAAATTGGACTTCTCTGTTGTTTGCAGTTTTTGGGTGGGAGATCTGGGTTTTACAGATAGGGGGTGTTTAGGGCTGCTGCTGGCCCTTTATTTTTCAGCCTGGAAGCATCAAGACATGTGTTACTGTCCCGATGCTCCAGCATAAAATTAACTAGAACTCCTGAATTGTAGCTAACTCTGGGAAATAACACAGCTCTGGCAAGCCAAGTTATTTTATTTGCATAAAACTAGCTAATAATGAGCTGCTTTGCATTCATTTGATAGTTGTATATATGCAAAGCAGCTCTTTTAAAGACACAGTGGGTTTTAGTTAAAATACCATGCAATACTGCAAGATAAATAGTGATTTTTCGCACTTTGTATGCTTCTCGCAGCCTAGTAAATATACCCCTAAGTTTCTACCTGAGGCACTAGAGCAGGGGTGGCCGACTCCAGTCCTTCAGAGCCAAAAACAGACCAGGTTTTCTGGATATCCACAATGAGTACGCATGAGTTAGGTTTGCATACAATGGAAGCAGTTCATGCAAATCTATCTCTTGCATATTCATTGTGGGTATCTTGAAAACCTGGGCAGTTTGTGGCTCTTGAGGACTAGAGTCAGACACCCCTACAATAGAGAGTGAAGTGACTAACCCAAAGTTACAAGGAGTGTCAGCAGGACTTGAAGCCTGGTTTCCCTGGATCGCAGCTTGTTGCTTTAACCATTAGGTTACTCCTTTACTACACAGTAGAGGTGTTTTGGGGAAAACATGCAGCTGCCTCAATATTTTGCTGCTTGAAGCAATCGCCTCACCCTGCCTAATGATAGAACTGCCCCTGTGCAAGGCATGTATGTAGTTGGAGATAGGACTGCAGAAACTGAGCTGCAAGCCCCTCACAGTTGCACAAAGTATGGAATTGAGAGGGATGGTCATGAAGCAGCATCCTTTCACATATGGTTGGAAGCTCCTCTCCAGTCTTTCTACTTCTGTTGTGTAGCCCTCTAATCCAGCTGCTTCTGCATGGCATGGATGGAGTGGTCATTACAGAAGGGGTGGGAGTAGCTTTGGGGGATGAAGAACACAATGATGCTGTTGGTTATCTCAACTCTCTGCTGGGGTATGGCGATGGCCATTGCTTGCATTCCTGCTGTTAGTCTTTCGAGAAACAACTACAGGTTTTCTGAGGCTTATGGTTTCTTTGATGTCAATCATAATTGTTTGAGTACAGAATACAGGATATTGTAGTAGGTGGTTGGTCAGATGCCAATGCTTTCCAGAGTCAGGGTTGGCAGATTTCCTTTCCAGCAGTAAATGGGACTGACTGAGGCACCTTCTGATGTTGGTCTATCTCCTCCTTGCAGACTTTCTCAGCTGGGTGTCATGTGAGAATATGGGTCACTCATCTTGGATGTGTGATACAGCCTCCAAAATGATGATGAGGTCTTTGCCTCCTTGCTTTGATTCTTCTACACTGTCCTGCTCCTCTTCCTCCTTGGCAGACATCAGAGTTGTGCACTTTTGGTCTGGTTTTTTTCAGAAAGTCTTTTCTTTCACCTTCTCTCTGGGGGTTTAAGAGCATGAGAGGAGGGTTTAATCAAAAACAGAAAAGCACACCAAAGGAAGCAACCAATCAAAACACTAAAGGAGGGGAAAGGCTGATCAAACCCAAGAGTTACAAGACTATACAACCAGAACTATGAATAAAAAGAAAGAGCCAATCAGAGATTATGGGGAAATGACCAATCAGAAATAGAGGTTTCAGAAACAGTGAAATCATAAAATATCATAAAAAGATTGACACCTCAATATCCCAGTTCAGACCATCAAGGGAAAGAGAGAAAGTTTATGGATCTAGCACTGTTCCCTGCATATCAGAAAAACAGAGAAATTGCCTCTTCTTGGGGGAGGAGTTACCATATTAATTGTGAAGAATTTCAGATCACAAGAAAATGGAAAACCTCGAACCTATGTGAAACAAGGGGAGCTTTAGCACAAGCTATGGGGCGGATTTTCAGAGCCCTGCTCGCGTAAATCCGCCCAAAACCAGGCGGATTTACGCGAGCAGGGCCCTGCGCGCCGGGAAGCCTATTTTACATAGGCCTCCCGGCGCGCGCAGAGCCCCGGGACTCGCGTACGTCCCGGGGTTCTCGGAGGGGGGCGTGTCGGGGGGCGGGGGCCGGAGCGCGCGGCGTTGCGGGGGCGTGTCGGCAGCGTTTTGGGGGCGGGTACGGGGCGTGGCTACGGCCCGGGGGCGGGGCCGCGCCCTCCGTACCCGCCCCCAGGTCGCGGCCCGGCGCGCAGCAGGCCCGCTGGCGCGCGGGGATTTACGTCTCCCTCCGGGAGGCGTAAATCCCCCGACAAAGGTAAGGGGGGGGTGTAGACAGGGCCGGGGGGGTGGGTTAGGTAGGGGAAGGGAGGGTAAGGTGAGGGGAGGGCAAAGGAAAGTTCCCTCCGAGGCCGCTCCGATTTCGGAGCGGCCTTGGAGGGAACGGGGGGAGGCAGCGTGGCTCGGCGCGCGCAGGCTATACAAAATCGATAGCCTTGCGCGCGCCGATCCAGGATTTTAGTGGATACGCGCGGCTCGCGCGTATCTACTAAAATCCAGCGTACTTTTGCTTGAGTCTGATGCGCAAGCAAAAGTAGGCTGATCGCGCTTCTTTTAAAATCTACCCCTATGTGTAGGAAGGAGGTGTGTTCAAAGGTGCGAGTTTTCAGGAGACGTGTGGTTTTTCCCATGTACAACAGGGGACATGGATGAATGATAACATATACCACTCCAGTTGAGATACAGGTTGAAGAATGTTGCAGGAGGCATGTCTTTTCAGTGACCGAATGTGAGAATACAGAAATAGATAAAGAAGAAGGGCATGCTGAGCAGTGGCCAGTGGCCACATGGGTAGTTGCCCAGATCCAAGGGGGCCTGGGGGAAGTGAGAGGGTGGAATTCTGAGTATTCTAAATGCTCTTGTAGATTTTTACCATGGTGAAAGGAAAAGTGGGAAATTTCATTAAAGATTGCATATAGATTAAGAATCTGAGAAATATGTTTGATTATGGAACAAATCTGTCCAATTTAGTTAGAAAAGGGTAGGAAACATGTGAGATGATCCTAGGCACAGGTGGGTGCTCAAATGAAAAGAAGTTCCCAGTTAACATAAAGGGTGTGTTTAAACACATGTTTACCACTCAAAGGCCTAGATTTATCATTTTGCTATAAATATAGCAGAAATAGTGCCTGCGATAAAAAAATGGGTGTGGTTAGGCAATTGTAGAGTTACTGCATTGCGTAGATAAATATCGCAATGCACATTTTTTGTTTTTAAAGCACGCAGTATATTATTGTGGGTTCTAACTATAGTGAACTAGCTCCTACAAAGGGAGGAGTTAGGAATCTGTTATGGATCTCCTGTTAGGGAGTTAGCAATCTGTTGTATATCTGATGCCTGGTGGGCAGAGCAATCAGATAGGAGGTAGCAATCCGTGTAGATTGACTCCTGAGGAGGAGGAGTTAGCAATGTGTATGAATCGGCTCTATGTAGAGCATGGAGTTAGCAAACTTGTTGTGTATAGACTCCTGAGAGGAAGGAGTTAGCAAGCTAGTTGTGGAACTGCTCCTGAGGAAGGAGGAGTTAGCAGTCTGTTATGCTTTGGCTTCCTATGGAAGGAGTAGTAAACAATCTGTTAGGATTTAGACTGTAGAGTATCAATCTATATGAATCTGTTGCTGAAGACTCCTGATGGAGAAGGAGTAGCAATCTGTTACCAGCAGAGTGCTTGGAGAGAACACTCAGCTGTAGAGGAATGTAGATAGGTGAATCCTTGGGCAGATGGCAGATGACTGCGCCCCCAGGAGGATATCCTGAGAGGGACCACCGGCTAGGCTTCAGTACGGCGACAGACACAGGTATTACTTTTATTAGACAGTTTAGTAGAACCATCAGAGGTGGCAGTAGTGAGTGGATATGCCCGGCAGGGCTAAAGTCCCTCAGATGCTGGAACCATGATTCCAGGGTTGCTGAGCTGTAGAGAAACTATAGACAGTGAGTAGACAGGGTATGCTGTATTCATAGCCAGAACTAGATGACAACACTCACATAAGGTCTTTAGGAAGCCCAGTAGCTGGAAAGGGTTAGGCCCTCGAGGAGCGAGTACCTGGTTTCAGGGAAAGCTCCGAGAGAGCGATGACAACTCACAATTGTCTGTATGTGCAATAGCTTCCAGGTAGTAGATAATCTTCAGGAACATGGGCCCTCGAGGAGCGAGTACCGGTTCCTGTCAGCAATCTGAAATAAAGAAAAGAGAGCGAGGCCCCCGAGGAGCGGGTACCTCTGGTAAGTCCAAGGAAGCAGGATAGCTTAGGTAATAAAACCCCTTGCTAACTCGATTCGTTAGCAAATACTGAGACCTATATATTGGAAGCGGATGATGTCATCTCTGGGGGACGCCCCCAAGGTTCGCACCCTTGCTGGTACATTAATCAGAGCGCGCATGCACACCCTACGTCATCAGGAACATGGCGGATCCACAGCATCGTGCCAGTCTGTGGACGCCGGAGGGAGACGGCAAGAAGACGCCGCGGCTGCTAACAGTCCATCAGACCTGGAGGGAATTGCCACAGAGGTAGAGAGGGCAGAGTGAGGGCATTGAGCAGCGACGGACGCAACAGTATCTCCTTTCAAAGGGCAATCTCCTTTTCGGGTACCAGGCTTAGGTTTCAAAGGATGCACGAGGTGAAACTGATGAAGCATTTCTTTGTCCAAGATATTGGTCTGAGGCTCCCAAGAATTTTCTTCGGGGTCGAAACCTTCCCCTTTCAGAAGGTATTCAAAATTCTTGTCTCTGTTACGAACATCCAGAATCTCTTTCATCTTGATTTCTATTTCATCTTCTGCAATGATGACAGATGGATCTTGAGATTTGGAAGAATCTTTCAGAGTGTTATTGATGATATCTGAAGCAATGGGGAGATCTGCTGTGGACATCACTGAGGAATTCAGTGGAAGTGATGATGTTGAAGAATGTCCAAAATCCACTTCTAAAGATGACTCTCCAGTAGAAGATGCAGGATGAGAGATGGTAGTATAGCAGCAATAGCTAACTGCTATAGACGCCACTGTGATATCAACGGAAGTGGTAATGTTGGTATCCGTCCAACCCCACTTTAAAAGGTAACATCTTCAGTAGATGAAACTGGATGAGATGTTGATTTCAGCAGCAATCTCGCTGCTATGACGTCACTGAACCTTCCGTGAAAGTGGCGATGTTGGGGTACGACCAACCCCACTTCTAAGGGTTCTTCTTCAGTAAGGCGACTGGATGAAGTGTTGAATTCAGCAGCAATCTTAGCTTCTATAGACGTCACAAAACTTCAACAGAAGTGTCAAAGCTAGGGTACGCCCAAAACCCACTTCTGGATAACTCTTCCGTAGAATTAGCTGGAAGAGAGATGGTGGCAGCACCAGCAAATCAAACAGGCTGTTAGCTAGAGATATCTTCTTCGGAACTAATAGTGCTGTAGTGCTTCAGACATGACTTCCGAGTGAAACAATCGTAGCAGATATCTCTAAGTCATAGTCCGTGAAGATGGTAAAGATGTAGAGTGCCATCTAGCCATGGCAAACATAGCAACCGCTATGGATATCAGCAGCCAGGAGTAGCACGGTTGTGGGAGTCATTAAGATCTTCAAGAGAAGTGGTGATATAAAGGATCGTCCAAAGCCCACTTCAAGTTGTGATGCAATAATGGATCTTCAAATTTGATAAAGGGATTCCTCAGGTATTCCACAAGATGTCTGAGAATAAGGTTGCCTCCTGCCCCTGAGTCCAACAGAGCAGAGGTTTGAACCGTAGCTGGTTCAGAGGTCACAGAGACTGAACGAGAGAGTGGAGGAGATAACGCAGAATGGCCCAAGAACAGTCCTCCCGCGGGACTTAGGCCCATCCGTTTCCCGGACGAATGGGGCATGTAGAGACATCATGGTTGGGCTGACTGCAGTACATGCACAAGCCACGTTTCTTCCGAAATCTTCTCTCCTTTGAGGTCACGTGACCATGACCAAGTTGCGTTGGTTCATCTTTATCAACAGCAGGAATTGCTGGACCCATCCGAGGTGCAGGGGTACTGGCCTATTTCAACCCAGTTAACACCTTTGGCCAGAGTTCCTTCACCTTGTCTCAGAGCCGACACTCCATCCGAGGTGCAGGGGTACTGGCTTGTTTCAACCCAGTTAACACCTTAGGCCGGAGTTCCTTCACCTTGTCTCGGAACCGCCAATCAATCTGAGTTGCTAAGGCTATCAATTCTTCCAGCGAGTCAGGTGTCTGGTGAGTGGTCAGCTCGTCTTTCAAGCAGGTATCAGGGCCTCTGCAGAAGAGAGTTGAGACATCTGGGGTCCCAGCGAAGTTACAATGCAAGAGTCTTGAATTCTATGGCAAATTCAGCCAATGATCTGTTGCCTTGCTTCAAGTCCTCTAAAGCAAACCCGGCCACAGACATAGGAGCAGGGTCATCAAAAACAGATTTAAACAAGTCCATAAATCCTTCTATGTCTTGCAAAATAGGGTCCATTCGTTCCCACAAGATAGATGTCCATGACAAGGCTCTCCCATCCAAGTATGACAGGATGTAGGAGGTCTTAGAGAGGTCCGTGAGAAACAATGAAGGCTGTAAGTGAAATGCAAGCTCACTGGTTCAAAAAGCCCTGCTTCTTTTGGAGTTCTCTGGTGAAGTGAATAGGAACAGCCAGTGGAACAGCAGTCTTTAAAGTTACCTCCTGTAACTGACCTTCTTTAGCAGAAGCTGTGCCTTGTATCTTCTGTGTGTGAAGCTGATGGAATGCTGCAGTAAGTTTCTCCAAGGTTTCTTGCTGTTCTGAAATGCGTTGCGCCAGGCCTGGTATAGCCTGCAAAGTGGAGAGGTGTGCCGGGTCCATGGGTTACTGACATCTCATACCTGAAGCTGGATTCCCAGGAGTACTGTTTCTCCAATATAAGCCGGATCCACTGGAGTTAGCAATCTGTAGTGAACTAGCTCCTACGAAGGGAGGAGTTAGCAATCTGTTATGGATCTCCTGTTAGGGAGTTAGCAATCTGTTGTATATCTGATGCCTGGTGGGCAGAGCAATCAGATAGGAGGTAGCAATCCATGTAGATTGACTCCTGAGGAGGAGGAGTTAGCAATCTGTATGAATCGGCTCTATGTAAAGCATGGCGTTAGCAAACTTGTGTATAGACTCCTGAGAGGAAGGAGTTAGCAAGCTAGTTGTGGAACTGCTCCTGAGGAAGGAGGAGTTAGCAATCTGTTATGCTTTGGCTTCCTATGGAAGGAGTAGTAAACAATCTGTTAGGATTTAGACTGTAGAGTATCAATCTATATGAATCTGTTGCTGAAGACTCCTGATGGAGAAGAAGTAGCAATCTGTTACCAGCAGAGTGCTTGGAGAGAGCACTCAGCTGTAGAAGAATGTAGATAGGTGAATCCTTGGGCCGATGGCAGATGACTGCGCCCCCAGGAGGATATCCTGAGAGGGATCACCAGCAAGGCTTGAGTACGGAGATAGACACAGGTATTACTTTTATTAGACAGGTTAGTAGAACCACCAGAGGTGGCAGTAGTGAGCTGATATGCCCGGCAGGGCTGAAGACCCTCAGATACTGGAACCACGATCCCAGGGTTGCTGAGCTGTAGAGAAACTATAGATATTGAGTAGACAGGATATGCTGTGTTCATAGCCAGAACTAGATGACAACACTCACATAAGGTCTTTAGGAAGCCCAGTAGCTGGAAAGGGTTAAGTCCTCAAGGAGCGAGTACCTGGTTCCAGGGAAAGCTCCGAGAGAGTGATGGCAACTCTCAATTGTTTATATCTGCGATAGCTTCCAGGCAGTAGAGAATCTTCAGAGTGTTCAGGAACACATGAGCCCTCGAGGAGCGAGTACCGGTTCCTGTCGGCAATCTGAAATAAAGAAAAGAGAGCGAGGCCCCCGAGGAGCGGGTACCTCTGGTAAGTCCAAGGAGGCAGAGTAGCTTGGGTAACAAAACCCCTTGCTAACTCGATTCGTTAGCAAATACTGAGACCTATATATTGGAAGCGGATAACGTCATCTCCGGGGGACTCCCCCGAGGTTCGCGCCCTTGCTGGTACATTAATCGGAGCGCGCACGCGCCCTACATCATCAGGAACATGGCGGATCCACAGCATCGTGCCGGTCCGGGGACACCGGAGGGAGATGGTAAGAAGACGCCGCTGCTGCTAACAGTCCATCAGACCCGGAGGGAGTCACCACAGAGGTAGAGAGGGTGGAGTGAGGGCATCGAGCAGCGACGGACGCAACACTAACACACAAGCACAGCCATTATCATGGGGGAGTGGGGGTTGAGAGAGAGAGAGAGAACCTTAATTGGGTGAATAGGACTCCATATATAAGTAGCACTGTAAATGGGCACATTCAACTCAGGGTGGGTTTTGGAGGTTGGGATGGTTTGGAGGGGTTGTGTTACATACACAGTCAGAGGAATTAACTGCAAATTTGATATGACTGATGAATTTCTATCATTTGAATCAATGAAAGCTACAACAAGAGATCCCCTACATGTGCCATATTTCGAGACTCATGTCTGCATCAGGGGATAAAAACGTTCAACCAATTTTGGTTAATTTGTCAAGTCTATAAAGAAACAGTACTAAAATAAAATACAGCTTCTAGCACAATAAGTAACGGTGTGCACTCACCACTTATATTTTTATCATCTTCCTTGGATTCTAATTTCCCTCTGCAGTGATAGTTACTTCTTATAACCTAAATAATTCTGACTCTGCACCAGTCAGAATATTGTCTAAATAGTGACATCATCAGTGTCCAGGATCCTACATTCTATGATTTTACTAATCAGGAAATTACCTTAGTGATGCCATAATCAGAATCTCAGGACCTAAATTCTTATCCCTTGATGCAGATATGAGTCTTGAAACTTGGTGCATGTCAGGATAATGAAACAGACTTTTAATTCAACCATTAAGATTAGTAAATTAATTTTATTTGCAAAAAGGAAAAGAAGTCTCACAAAAATTTATAATTTTCGGACCAATGCTTAAGAGTAAAGCAATGAAGGTTGGATGACCGGGAGTGCTTATTATGATGGTTCTATATTAACACAATTATATTTGATTTAAAAATAATTTAAGAAATAATTCTTTGTGAGGTTTGATACCGTCTTCTGCCAGGTTCTTCCATTTGATCCTTCCCCATGACTTTCTGCATGGATACAGTCTTTGGTTAAGCAGCGGACTTGTGAGAGATTTTCTCACCACCCTAGAAGCAGACATTCTAGTTGAAAAACACTTGGTGGTTCCTACTTTTTACACCTTAGCTATAATACATTAAAACCTCAATAACCCTCCTGGCCAGCTGATTGTATCAGGAATTGGCTCCCTTTTGGAACCACTGTCCATATTTGTAGACTGATTTCTCCAACCATTTGTCCCCCATTATGTTCGTGACTCAAGCCATTTTACAAGTTCTTCCTGTACCAGTCCATCCATTTTTTTCTCATTACCCTTGATATCATTTCTCTATACTCGAATATTCCCCAGGGGAGGCCATATCCCTGATAGAATCAGACATCTCAGCATACCCCCAGCCCAAAAATTCCCACTTCTTTCTTGGTGGACATAACATGTGTTGCTTTGACAGAAAATGTGTTTTCCAGGGTCAGTTTTACCAGCAAATATAAGGTATAGCCATGGGCACGATCATAGCCCCTGATGTAGCTTGCCTGTATGTTGCCAATTTTTAATCTTCTTTGTATATTCTTCCTCTTTCAAACAGTGGATACCAGTTTGACTGTGTTATATTGATGATATCTTTTTCCTCTGGATGGGCACAAACATCTAGTTTTTCCTCTTTTTTGACTGACTGAACATCTGCGACCCTAATTTACAATTTAACTTTTCCATACACCCCTCCTGTATCTCTTTTTTAGATATTCATATCTCCTACTCTGAAGCGGGTTTTTCAACTTACATCTACTATAAAGACACTGACCACAGCACTCTACTTTCATATATGAGTCACCATGGGATAATATCCCTGTAGACCAGTTTTTCAGACTACGCTGCCTCTGTGCTAAAGAGGAAATAGAGACTTTCAGAGACACTAAAGCATTCCAAACAACTTCTAATGTAATCACAGGAGGTTTGTCAAGGCCATTGTTTAAAACCAGAACATTCAACACCATACCACCTCCACTCAGTACAGTTCCTTCATCCATATCACCAAGAGGGGCCGATATCGGGGTGAATGCTAAGGGAGCAGCTGCTCCAGTAGTACCCAAAGCAGGGGATTTCTCTCCAGTGATATCTGGAGCTGCCATCGCAACAGATGAAACAAGGCTCCCAGCTTCCTCTGCTGCCACTCATTCCAAATTTGGCACTCTCCAACTCACCTCAAAGAAGGCCGATGAAAGGTCTGAGAGCACCGGCAAACTATGGTGAGGGGGAGATGGTGCAATAGGTGCACAAGGGATAAGGGAGATTTCTTCAGCCAACGGGGGTGGCGTTTGCTCAACGTCATCCACTGCAGCACCTATTGCTGCCAGGAAAATTGCTGGCGTGGCTGCAAAGAACCCCTTGATCCGGGGTTGATGTAAATCCAGTGAGGGAGAACTAGTAATGTTCTCCCTCAGCTTAGTCTTCCGCTTTGTATGAGGCACTGTAGAGGAAAATTGAATCCAAAGAGGTAATCTGGAGAGGGAGAGCTCATGCAGCGCTTCTCAATCAGCAGCCTTGTCTCCCAGCTTTGCTATGTTCTATCTGTAAAGGATTTAGTGACTATTCTGCATGATTATATTATGATTAGATTGGATTGTTCTATCTCATTATATTAGGTTTCATCTGGGATTAGCATGGAGCATTTGCAGCTGCCCCAGAACACAATCACTCAGCTGGTGGTAGGATCACATAGGTAGGACCACAGTTGAAGCTAGAATACAGTTTAAAACTATGATATTGGTTTTTAAATATATCCACTGGGGTTCTCCAGGTTACCTTGCTAAATTAACTTAAAATTACACTCCAGTGCCACCATTAAGAACATCTGAACATCATTTTTGGATATTCTTTTTTCATCTGTCAAACTGACAACTAGAAAGACAGTTTTTAGCTATTGCACTCCATTTTTGTAGAACAAATTACTTATTGAGACCAAGGAAGAACAGAATTACTTAAAATTTTGCAGACATCTCTGGACATGGCTATTTGCTCAGGCATTAGAATAAAAACTCCAGATTGTTAAAATGTAATGAGGAAGAGCATTATTAGTGGGATTCTACTGTAATATCATAAATCTAATTTGCATTTAGAATGTTATCTTATTAGAAGTGTTTATTGTAATGGTCTGTTTTTTTAGTTTTTATTATGTCTTATATATTCTGTAATTTGTTTTAATGGTCCTTGCTATGATGGATACTCTGAAATGGTGAGTAATCAAATATGAATAAATAAAAAAAGAAGTTAAAATCCAGCATTAAAAATCGATGGGCCTTTGGTTCAAGAGCCCCCAGGCCTGAGATCTCCGTTCTAGGCCTTTGTGCCCTGTAACCCCCAGATCTGGGATTCTTGGGCCATAGATGCTCTCATCCAGGTCCCCAAGGCCATAGACTCTCTGACCGAAGATTCTCAGGTTAGAAGGCCTCCGTTCAGGTTAGCTCAGGTCCATGGGAACTTCTTATTTAGCACGAGCAGGATGTGTGACAATAAAGTAGTGCTGTTCCATCTCAAAAAAGAACTGGCTCATACAAAGAGTAAAGTTTTCAATATGCTGACTGAGCTTATTTATTCATTAATATTTAAAGTCAGTAGAGTTGTACAGACAGGGGGCCTGGGCAAGGTTGGATTGAGGCCATTTTGGAAAATGGCGCTGACCGGGCCAGGTGCAAGAGTGCGCCCCGGTCTCACTGCAGGAGAGCCATCTTAAATTTAAAGTTTGGGGGGTGTGGGAGTGGGGTGGTAGGTGGGGGCCTGGACCCTAATTTGTTTTTTGCTCTTGGGGGGGGGGTGGGGGGTATCAGAACCTTATTATGAACTTGGGGGAATGGGGTGGGTAATGGGACAGGGGAGCCGGGACTGTAGGACTTTATCTTCGATTTTTGGGGGCTGTAGCCAGGGACTTTTTCTTTGGTATTGGAGGGGTGGGACAGGGGACTTTATCATGGTTTAGGGGATGGGCCATCACTGCGTGACTGCATTAAGACTTTTTTTTTATTTGGGGGAGTCAGGGCTGCCTTGAGTGGTGGCCCTGGGTTGAGACAGGGGTCAGCCCTGACCTCTGCTCAACCACCCCGTTTTGCTGTAATTTTTTATTTTTGGGCCAGTGCCCCTTTAAAGTGATGGTGGTCCCGTGAGGTTGGGGACGCCATCTTTTAAAGGGCCACTGGACGCATTCTTTTGGCACGTGGTGTTTGGCCGCAAGAAGAAAGAATGTGCCAGAGAACTGCGATATTTTTCTGGGGATGGGCCCCACTACCTCAACTATACCCCTCCGCGATAGCGGGAGCCCCCTCCTGTGATAAAACCTCACGGCAGAGTGGACATAGGCCTAAATGTGTTATTTTTGTATGCAAATGCACCAGCAGAGAAAAGCAGGTGCAAAGGTCTGGGGTTTTTTTTTGCTCCCACAGAAATTTTCAAAGCGATAGCATGTGTGGGTTTTCACTTTGAAACGTGGTGCAAAGACTGGGGCAAAAGGATTCTGTTTCTGTGGACATTTCAGCAATGTGGGCAGTTTGAAATTAATCCCAGTAAAAACACCGACACTGCCTGAAAACAAGTACATGCTCTCATCAGCCTTGGCCTGCTGTACACTGGAAACCTTCAGAGATCAATATTCACTGGTGTGGGGAGCAGGAAGTTAGCTGCTTAAACATTTTGAATATTGAAGTCTAAATGTCCTGCTGTGTTAATTGTCATGCATTATATAATGTGTGATTTGATTGAACAGTGAAAGACTTATCACAGCTTTACTTTGCACAGTGAGAGCCCTCTTGATAACAAATGTCTGTCTAACCAAGAATTGCTCCGGGTCAAAAAATAATTCTCACTCATTTTGCAAAACCATATCAATGTACAGTGATTAATCTGGATTATAAAGAAAAGGCATAGTGGAATGTCACAAACATCTCATTTACTATTTGTATTTACTAAATAATATAAAGTATTCCTTATCTATTCCTTGATGTCTCTAGTTTAAATGTAGCAATTTGACCTTCACCCCCATGTTGGCCACCAGATGTCACAGTCCCTGTATAGAACACATTATTAAGCAGCCATCCAGCCCTTCAGTCCTCCCACCTGGAGGGCTATGGTTGGATGCTTCAATATTATTAGGACAGCCATTTTAGGACAATTTGGGATCAGTTTGAGAAAGCATCGGAAGAGTAAGGATGTCTAAGGTTTCATACTCTGGTGAGGCTTCCCAGCTTCACCCATATGGAGTTTCAGTTACAAGTGACACTTCTTCGTGCACTCCCAGCCAGAGGGCCCTTCTAATTTACAGAGAGATTGATTTTTAAGCCTGATACTTTTTGGGGCAAAAGGGTTCTCATCAGAGGACCTGTGAACCCTGCTAAATCCTAGGGGGTCGATTATTAAAGGAGTGCGTGCGGACACATGGACGCAGCTATTTTATAACACGCGCACGCATGTTATAAAATACGATATCTGTGCACATGCGCACTGGATTTTAAAATCCGCACATGCATGTGTGGGCAGCGTGCACTGGGGGGGAGGCGAATTTTTGATTAATATGCGTGGCGATGCAATTGGGCCTCCCCCAGTTTCCTATCCCCCTATGTAACCTTCCTCTTCCCCTCTCCTCTCCTCCCTGACCCCTAACCCAGGTCTATCTTCTTACTGTTTTTTGGTTTCATTACTTACTGTTCCTTTGGAGCAGATGTAATCTGCGCACACCAGCTGGCTGCTGGCGTGCGCTTCCCTGGGACAGCATAGAATGGTGCTGTCCTGGCCCGCACCCCCACCCCCACCCCTCCTCTCCCTGCCCAGTCCCCACCCCCCAGCCTATCCCTTTGGAGAGGCCCGGCACTTGTGCGCGTACTGGGGTTTACGCACGTGGCCAGGCCTGTTTTAAAATGTGCGTGGCCACAAGCATAAACCCTGGTTTTTAGGTGGGAGGGCCTTTGAAAATCCAGGCTTAGATGGGCAAGTACCAGTGATGTATCCTGTTGCGAGAGACTGCGAGAGACAGTGAGGGCAGAAGATGTGTCCAGTTTAAACTTTAAAAGTAGTTTTTGGATCTGAACAGAGTGGGGAGGTTTTTGGATCCCCTTTTCACTGGGATTGCAGTGCTGAGGTGGCCTGATCTCACTTGACTTTTCTCCACGAGACTTCTCCTCAGAAATATCAACTAAGGATGGAAGAACAAGATCAGGCGACCCCCAACCGGACCTCCAACCATGGGACCAGTACAGACTGGGTATCTGAGGAGAAGATGACCTAAGGTAGGACTTTTTGCTGTGAAGCTGGGGACCCTTCCACTAGGATTCCTGGTTAGCTGCTGGGTGAGCTTTGTGCATTAAATATCACCATGGGAGCTCTACCCAGATGCCTGAACAAAGGACACTTAGCTACAGAGAAAATCACTCATATATCACAGTCAGATGTAACTTCAACATTACGGACTAATGGACTTTAATCTAGTTATTATCATATCAGTAAACTTTAATTTAACAGCCAGAGCCTGGTCCTGTCTGATTTATCACAGCCTCTCACCTCATGGGATGCAATCCTCATTATTTAAACACTCTGTGAAGCAAGACACCATGGTTCGGGCCACAAGTAAGAGCTTTCCCCCCATAAAAAGAATCCCCCCCGGGATTAAGAGTTTCAGCATGGGAGTACATTGCTAGACAGAGCAGCCCCTGAAGATAAACAAATATGTTTGTGAGCCCTTGGGTTAAAACCCCACTAAGGGTTACTTAATAAGCCAAATGAACTGGAGCCTAAATTAATATAAAACTAATTACCCATAAACTACTCTTAATGTGCCATTCAACTGCTCCAGCAGTAAAGTGTTATTCCATAATACTTTCTAAATTCGTAGTGTTTCTTCTCTGAGATAAGACCTCATGGAATCATTCTTATAATCCATTTTTAATGTGCTGGTGTTTATTGGACTGCCCTTTTATGATTAAACATGCTTCAATTCCACTTTGCCTATCAGTATTTTGCAATTTTCTCATTAACCATAATGTTCATGGTTCATTAATGCGATCAATGTAACATTTTCTAGAAGCTGATCATCTTTCGGTACTTCACAAAGCCTGGAAAGTATTTCATCATTTTATAAAACATATTCTGCCGATGCCTCTAATAGTCTCAATCTGGTGAATATCAATAGCGCTATAAAATATCCTACCTATTTGTCATTCTTTCTTTTTGTATTTGTCTTCCAGCCCAATCAGAACCAGTTTGTATTGGAGCTGTGACTGCATGAGCTTTTCTTGGCAACTATCCTATGGTTTTCTCCATTTTTTTTTTACCTCCCTTATTCTCTTTCATCTAGCCAAGTATTATAGCAATAGTCATCAGCCTGGGCCCATAAAATGCCTCTTCCTCTAGAGCCATAAGCTATGGGAATAACTCTTCAGCAGCTGGCCTGGATAGTTATGCTGATAGCTTATTCTTCGGAGCTGCTACCAGATCAATGCTGGACTGTGATCCCGGTACTGAAAATGGGGACCCCCACTGTCTGATCAGGTACTGGGTGGGTGGGAGAGTTAGGGTTGAGAAGGTCATATGTTTTGTTCAATTTACCATGGAGGGCGTGCGGGGGGCTGATGCCGAGAGTCTCTATACTTTTCTCTATCTGATGGGTTGGGGGTGGGGGGAACTTGGCCAGCAGAGTTGTTAAAGATGTATGGTGGGATGTGAAATCAGGCTGGGAGGCCCACAGTCAAACTTTTTTTTTTTTTTTAAAGAAGAGTGCCATTAAACTGGATATCGTTACAAGATAAAAATCTGTCTAAAATGTAGCCAGATAATGGATCAATATTTTAAAAATTGCCATTTAGCTTGGTAACTTGTGAGTTATCTGGCTACTTGGCTTTGAATATTGACTCCCCCCCCCTTGGTAATAAAATATGGAAGGGTATTTGGGTGTTGGATTAATTATTGGTCTTCTCCTCATCCCTCCATTATTCTACACCCATTTCCCTCATCCAATCTCCTCTCATACTTCGATCCATCACTGCATCCATTTTCTCAGCCATCCGTACCGTCCCTTCCCAGGCCATCATCTTCCCTTTTTTACCTCTTCATATTTTATTTTCCATTTCTCACTCATTCATCCCTCTCCCTTCCCCATTCAACCATAATCGTCCATCCTCAATACCCCCAACCCTTATGCACCGCCTCCCTTTCCCCATGCTCAGTGCTACCTTTTGCACCTCATCCCTACCTTCATTGCTCAGTTTAGTCTCAGTCATGTAATGTAGACTGTTGGTACCTCCTGGCAACTACGGTCAGGGCAGATTTTGCAACCAGTGACTGGCACTTGGAGGTGAGAAGGGAGATAACGTATCAACCTGGCAGGAGTAAGGGGGAGAAAGTACGGCAGCCAGCAGGCTAGGGGTGAGAAATGAAGAATGTGATGTACTAAGGGGGGGGGGGGGACAGAGGTCAAATGCATTGGCTGGTGGGAGTCTGAGAAGAAAGAGCGCAGCAATAGTTGTGAGAATAGGGGGATTAAGAATATTGTGACAACTGAAGGGAGGAAGGAAGGAGACAATGAGGTGCATAGGGTGGATGTGGAATATTAGAGAAAAACAATAGAAGTGTGAGGCTTGAGACTGGTCACCAGCAAATATATTTCACTAGAGGCAGCAAGAGCAATCAGCGGCAGGGCTTCTGCCTTTCTGATATTTCATGGGGACATCATGTTCTGCTGCAAGGTGCAGATTCTTGCAGAATTGAGGAAACCCAGGTACTTTATCGATATATTTAGCTAGTAAGGACAATAGCGTTGTTTATGCTGATCATTCACCAATAATTGAACTTGCACGTTATTTTCTAAGGTATTAGTCCATAATTGGTGTGAAATGCAGGTAGATTTCTCTCTTGAAAAAGAGAAGATTCCAAAATGCTTTTGGGAAAGAAGTTTGAGAAGAATTTAAGGGGTAAGGGGAGAGAAGGCATGTCAAGAAGGCAAAGGCAAGGGGAGACAGGTAGGTACACTGACTGCATGAAAAGAGAGCAGAAGGAATGGAGGGAGAATCATAGCTGGAGAAAAGGAAATTGAGAAGGAAGGGAAAGAGGAGAGAGAAGCTGGCATAAAGTGAAAGATGTACAGGGGATGAAACACTCACATTGGAACAATCATGGGAGGGGTCGGCACTGAGGCAAAGCAGTGAAGGAAAAAGGCATCAAGGACTGGCAATTCTCTGGCGTTTGTCTAACGCAGAAAAGAAATGTACCCTGTGCTTCATGCTATTGTGAAATGATGTCATCAAAAACATTTGTGCTGTCACTTGTGACATAATGACACTGCCAAAGCGCAATTGTAGGCCTGACTAAAACAATTATATTTTATGAACTTTATTCCCGTATGAGCAGAGAGGATGCAAACGGGAACAGGCTGCAGGAGTGCTGTTCAGGAGGGATGGGTGAGCAACGGGCTGTTTTCATGCTAGAGGAGAGTTCATCTGAAAGAAAAGAGATCCAGTTGGTTTTGTTTTGAGCAGGCTGAGGAAGTGGAATTCTATTGCACTTTGGTGGGGTATGTGGCGCAAAACTGGCATTATTGTGCTTTATTGTAGTCAGCCTTTAATAAAGTAATATGGCTGCCATGCTAACAAATTCCAATATTTAAAAAATAAATGGCAGCAAAACAAGTTGCAGGTGATACCTTAGGATTGGCTTAGTGGGTACTCTAATGGCCTTAGGTCCAGGGTCCTGCCATGGCTACTCCTTGTGACCTGTTGCAAGTCTCTTTGTCTCCTGTTGTCTAAGATTTCCTCTTAGGTTGCAAGCTCTTACTGTACCTGCATGCAATTTGAACATTACCTAAATGCCGAAATAAATATATAAGGTGGCAGGTACCACATGTAGCCATATAAAGCAGCTAATAAGCAAAAGTCCTGAAGTTCAGACATCATCTTCCTCAGCCCATGTTGCCCAGTCCAGCTGAGAGAAGTGTAGCTCCTGAAAGCCAGCCACCAAGGTATTGTGATAGGCCAGCAAAAAAACACATCGCCTGAAATTTGATTTCCTGTCTGTATCTTTTACTTAGTAAAGTGAAATCATTGTCTTTACATATAAAGTTAAAGGTAAGACACCTGACACAGGATCCTGAAAATACTTTTATTATTGGAATTTGTGACAAGTAATGTTTTAACACATTTGTTGGCATTTATTTTAGCAAAACTTGTTAATTCTGAGAAAAGCATAAAAAAATTCCCTCCAAAACTCAAGGCATTGTAAACTCTAAAACACCTTTGCTGAGCATGCACAACACTGAAAAAGGAGTCACCTTGAGAAAGTGACAATCTTGAGAGAAGTCAGAGCTTGATTGTTCCTTTAGTAAAATAAAGCAGCGTGGTTATCATTTTAATACACTTGCTGGAAAGGTAGGAGTAGAGATCAACAAATAAGTTGTTGGTGATGCTATTTTATTGGACTCTCTTAATACATTTGGGAGTAGCTTTTGGAGGGTTTTTTTTCTTTTGCCTGGAGCTGATGAAGGGAGCATAGATCTTGAGAGCCAGTCTCATTGCTACTAAGTCCAATAAAAAGTTATCACTGGAACTTCTTTGTTGAATTTTATTACAACGTAAGAACTTTGCGTTATTGTTTTCAACAAAGATTTCATCAGTGAGCCTCCACAATAAGAGCACAAAAGTTCAAAACTGAGACAGAATGATTTCAATGAAACTGATTTAGGGATTATGTTTAATGCTGACAGTGTGCCATTTATGCACAAACAAATCCATATGAAAGTGGGGAAACCCTGTTCACATGCCATTGACAATGTTCCCTCTAATTTCTTCCAGGGTGAGTACCTTATTGTTGGGCATATAATTTTAGCAAGTGAGCAGTGGACAGAGGTACAAAGGGGGTACTGCCACCACTTACTGCTTCTACCGCCCCACCACTAGGAAGGAACCCAAGCTCTGTTGCTCTCCTTCATTCGCTTCAAAGCGTCTCTCTCTTCCATTTTCATAACCGCCTCTTCTGACTCCTCTCCACCTTTCTCACTTCTTTTAGTTTTCACCTACCCAGATACTCTCTTTTCCTCTCCCCTACCCTTTCTGTCTCCCTTCCCTTCCACCCCCTTCCCCTGTTCCTCCATCCCCACTTCTCATCCATATGATCTCTGGAGCCACCTTCAGAGCACTTCAGCTGGCACGGAATGCGTTGGCTGAAAGGCTAATGTTGGTGTGAGCGAACATATCACACCCCTTCTTCAGTCACTCCACGGGCTTCCCATACAATGGCAAGCTCAATATAAGGTGACATCCCTAATATACAAGCAGTACTTTGCCGTGGGTCTCTGCCATTTTGTAGCTTCACATTACATCTGTACATACATGAAGATCAGTAAACCATAATCCACTTGAAATTCCTTCACTGCAATGCACTCATTTGGTCTGTGTGCATTATCCTCTGTGCAAATAAAATAAAATAAAAAACAAACAGCTGAAAGTGTTCCTTTTCACACAGGCATTTGCCACCTGTGTCTAATTTAACCTTTGCCTCCCTGTCTCTGGGCTGCTCATCCTGGGGGTATTTCCTGCAGGTTTCATTATTGCCTAGTATGTTTATATTATGTCTTTTAGTTATGTGAGTTTTATTGTTCCCCACCTTGAATAATGGATAAAGCAGGAAAAAATCATTTTCAAATCAATCAATCAATCAATAAAACAATGGTTACTTTTCCATTCTTACCCCTTGCCACTAGCAACAATCAATGTTCCTCTCCCTCCTACATCTCCCTTCAGGCTGCTGTTTCCTCCATCCCCAGTCTTTGCCTTCCTTCTCTATCCCCAGCATCCACCCTTCTACCATCTTCTCCCACATCCCCAGCATCTGCTCCCCTGCCTCCTTCTCTCTCATCCCCAGCATCCACCCTTCTACCATCTTTTCCTGCATCCCCAGCATCTTCTCCCCTGCCTCCTTCTCTATCCCCAGCATCCACCCTTCTACCATCTTCCCTGCATCCCCAGCATCTGCTCCCCTGCCTCCTTCTCTCTCTGTCCCCACTCAGCATCCACCCTTCTACCATCTTCTCCCACATCCCCAGCATCTGCTCCCCTGCCTCCTTCTCTCATCCCCAGCATCCACCCTTCTACGATCTTCTCCCACATCCCCAGCATCTGCTCCCCTGCCTCCTTCTCTCTCTGTCCCCACTCAGCATCCACCCTTCTACCATCTTCTCCCACATCCCCAGCATCTGCTCCCCTGCCTCCTTCTTTCTCTGTCCCCACTCAGCATCCACCCTTCTACCATCTTCTCCCACATCCCCAGCATCTGCTCACCTGCCTCCTTCTCTCTCATCCCCAGCATCCACCCTTCTACGATCTTCTCCCACATCCCCAGCATCTGCTCCCCTGCCTCCTTCTCTATCCCCAGCATCCACCCTTCTACCATTTTCTCCTGCATCCCCAGCATCTGCTCCCCTGTCTCCTTTTCTCTCATCCCCAGCATCCACCTTTCTACTTTTTTCTCAGATAGATAGACACGGCTTAATGGGGAAAAGCCAGCATGGATTTAGCAAAGGAACGTCAGATATTACTAATCTATTACAATTCTTATAAGTTATAAATAAGCAGGTGGATAAGAGTGAGCCATTCAATATGGAATATCTGGATTTTTCAGCAGGTATTTGATAAAATCCCTCATGAAAGACTGCTTAGTAAAATAAAAAGCTATGAAATAGGAGGCCATATCCGATTGTGAACTGGTAAAATAGGATTGTATGCTCAGTTTTCTCAGTGGGAAGAGGCAGAAAAGAGAGTATTCAAGGGCTCTGTATTGGGACCAGTGTGTTTAACAAATTTATTAATGGTCTGGTCAGTGTGCAATATCAGTCAAAAAAGCAAATAGAATGTTAGGAATTATTTGGAAAGAAATAGAGAATAAACCTGAAAGTTTAGCATACATAGAGCACAGTGGTGCATAGACACCACCAGCTTTAAAAATGGGTGTGCTGCACACCACCAACTCGAGACACTGTCACCTCCAGCAATTCCTTCCTTTCTGCATGCCCATGTGCTCCACTGCAGGCATCAGTTACTAATACAATTGATTTCTGCAGACACTCTGAACTACTTCCCCCAGCCTGACAACATCTAAGGCCAGCTCAATATTGTGCAAATTGGTACAATATAGGAGGCATTTCAGGCAGGCCCTCGTTGATGACATCAGGCTGGGGGAGGCAGCTCAGAGTCGGTAACCAAGAGTGGGAGTAGAGCTTTACTCTGCCCATGAGCAGTGCCATTTGGCACCTTTTCTGCCACTCGCGATGCGTATCTGGAGCCAAGCGGAAGCGGGCACAGGCACAAAGGCTGCATTATCTACCAACCCCCATTTCCTCCCTTCTTCATCCCCCACCCCCCACACCATCCTGTGTCCTGGAAGCTCAGGGCTGGGGGCTGAGTTCCAATCGCTGGGATCAGAAGGGGTTCTGGTAGGCTCACCTTTGGCAGAATGGGGAAGTAATCCCAGGCTCTCTGTCCAGAAGTGGCAGCTGCTCCCAGGTCTGCCACACTCTGCCTTATTCCTGGGGCCAGAGGAGGATCTAAGCACAGGGAAAGTTCAGAAGGGAAGTAGGAATGAGGGACCACAGAGTCTGAGGCTGGACTCCCGTCAGTCTACAGGAGAGAAGGAGGAAGGTTGGGGCAGGAGTTGTTTTTTTTTAATTGATATATTTTAATGTTTTATCTTGTAATTGTAAATTGCTTTGTTCTGCTATATCTTTTTAAAGAGAGAGTGACCGGAACTGCACAAAATACCCCCCACATTTTTATACAAAGACCTTTTGAAAGGGAAAAGGAGTGACTGCTGAAGTTGGTAATCCACCAGAAAATGTATTACTGCCATGGGACTGAAAAACTAATTTTGAGGTCCTTCAAAGGAATTATATCAGACTCTCTCCCAGGCTTAAACTCTCATTGTTGAACTCTTTCCTGCACACTAGGCCATAAATTGTTAATATAACTATCTATTTATATTTTTTACATAGTTTTTATTTTAAAGCTAGTGTGAAGTTAAAATAATTTTAGAATCAGAAGTAAGCCATACTTAGGCTTTGCAGAGTTCAGATCTCTGGGTCTTGATGTCTATAACCAGTCTTATACAAATCCAGACATCCATCTTCTGGGCTCTCCTTCTGCTCCACCCTCTAGGATCTACTCTCTCCCTCTCTCCTGTGGCTCCTGCTCCACCCTCTAGGCTCTCCTTCCTGCCTCCCCCCCTGCTCCATCCTCTGGTATCTCCTCCATCCTCTCTCCCTCCTTCTGATCCATCCTCTGGGAACTCTTTTCACCTGCCCTCTTGTGGCTCCTGCTCCTACCGCTAGGCTCTCCTTTCTGCCTCACTCACTTCTTCCACCCTGGTTCCTGCTCCATTCTCTGGATTATCCTCCTTTTTCTCTCTTTCCTTCCCTCCTTTTTTCCCTTCTGCTCAATCCTCTAGGTTCTCTTTTTTACTCTCCCTTCCTTCTTTCTTCACTCCTACTGCTCCTGCTCCATCCTCTGCCTCTCTCTTTTTTGCTCTCTCTCCCTCCTCCTTTACTTTAATTTTAGTTTAGTTTAATAAACTCTATTGATTATATTGCCTTTTTTTCCAGTTAGTGAAGACTTGGGCTGTGGAATTTTTCTTGGAATATGTGCTCAAGGCTAGTGGCATAGCTGAGTTAAACCAAAGTCTGGATAAGTTTTTGGAATGAAGGCCTGTAAAAATGTATCAGCCAGATAGACCTGGGCATCTCTACTTAAAACTTCTGAGAGTGAGCAATAGGGAATGAGTTTTACGATTAGGATCTGCTGGGTTCTTCCAGGTGTCAGGTAAACCTGGACTGGCCTATGTCGTAGACTAGATGTTGGGCTCCATGGAGCATGATCTGTCTTATGTTCTTCCTTCCCCTGCCTCTGGTGCCCTGCTGCTTCCCTCACTTCCTTGCCTCTGGCTCCCTGCCTCTGGCTCCCTGCCTCTTTTCTCCTCCCTCTTCTTCTTTCCCCAGTATGTGCTCCCTGCTTCTTCCACTCCTCCCCCAGCATCCAATTCCCTCCTTCCAACTCTCTGCTGCACCTGCTTTCTCCTCCCAACCTCTGTATCTGCTACTGTCTCAATTTATTTATTTATTTGGTGTACTACCCCTTTACATTTCAGACTCAGGGCATCAGGGGAGAAGGAAGCAGAGGGAGCCATCCAGGGTAGGAGCCTAGCCTGTTCCAACATTATTTTTAGGCCCATAGTCCCAATCAGCTATTTGAAAAGGGGGGAACTGCTGCAAAGCAAGGCCCCGCCGTGCTGCAATCGATGACTGTACCACTCCTGTGAGTGGGTTCAGAACCTGCTGGCTGATCCGCCATGCATGCTGACCTCATGCATGGCAAGATCAGTCTACAGGAAATGCCTGCTTGCAAGTTTTGAACCTTCTCGCTGGGCCAGCTTGGAGTGGCAGCAACAGTGGCATGAGCTCCTGGTTCTCCTGCTACCTGGGTCAGGTTCTGCTTGGCTGTGCATGCATGCACCTTAGAGGGAACATTGGCTCATCTGCATTAAGTGAATGATGTTTCCGGGTAATATACACATAATTGCAAGAGGAAACATTTTATGCAGATAAAAGAGAAAGAAATATACAAAGTTCAAATAAAATACATGAAATAATTTACAAAATAATATTAACAAAAATAAGTAAACATGTACATAACATTAACAAATAACAGTAAAATGCTGCCTCCTTATTCTCCAAAATAAATATTCAAATAAATAAAGTTAGGCAAATAAACTCTTACCTTTTTGTGAGCACAATTAACAGAAATGATAAGAAAACACACACGTTTTATTATCAGTATATTTTACATTGATTTTACATAGTGATGTTTCATTATTGTGGCATTATCAAATGGCTTTTTGCCATATTTTGGTAGTTATTAGGGAATTTATATAGTTGATAAATAAATGGGGACTAGAAAACACAGGTAAAAGCAGAAATGGGAATAGAAATAAAATAGAAAAATACAAGTTATACTATCACCAACACCCACAACGATGCTATTTAATGCTTCGCTTAATCAAGTAGAGGTTTTGGATCACAGGAAACTTTCCATCCCATAGCTACTTGGAGGAAGGGTGGCCTAGCACTCAGAGCAATGGGTTGAAAACTAGGGAAGCCAGGGTCTGAATCCTGCATCTCCCTCCTAATATGCATTGTGATGTTGGGCAGGTCACTTTATCTTCCATTGCCTTAGGTATCTACTTGGACTATAACCTCTTTTGGGCAGGGACTTATTGTACCTGAATACTTAATATCTTTGTACACTGCTCTGTACATATTAGTATTGCCTCTTTTTAACCCTTGCCTTTTCTGAAACCCTCACATTATTTTTCTGAAATTTAGTTTTTGTTTCAAAGTGGTGCTTGCTTAAAGGTCACAAAGCAGACTTGTTCTTTGTTACTTAACAGAATCCATGTTTGCAGGAATAATTTTGACCAACACACTCTCCCTATTTATAGATCCTTGCTTAACAGGATGAGTTTGATTGTGCTAAGTTAAGAAAAACACCCTGCAGAACACAGTTGAGTCATTTAATAAAAATCAGAGACATTAAACAATTGGAACTGGGGACCAATGAAGCAAGTCAGCTGAGTTCAGCACTTGCATTGCACTCATTTCTCATACCGTGGAGGTTGTTATTTATTGGTGTCGTAAAACTTTAGAAGAATTTGAAGTGTGTTTATATAGTTTTCTGCCTTAACCAACTTCACTTCTCTGGAGGTTTACAGAGAGGAAATTACGAGATGCGTCTTCTACATATGAAAAAAAAAAAAGTAAGTGATGAGAGGCTACCTCTGCTGAAAGTTGACAGTTAAGGCCATAACAGCATTGTGAGGATGGTTGCAGGTGCTCTAAAGAGCTTGCATAAGTACCTGTGTTCACTTTCATTTTAACAGCTATAGTAAAGAAATACCTATGCTACTAGGTGAATTCTGCCACTGTATTTTATATGAATTTGGGCAAAATATATTTTAGACATTTGAAGTGAATACAATGGATTGAATTGATATCATCCAACTTAAATTGTCTCTCTCTCTTTTTTTTTTTAGATGTTTCTGAAAAAATGAAGAGGTGTAGGATACTTGATTTTTGATGATCCTGAGTTCAACAATCTTGATTTGCATTATTCTTCTGAAAACATCACTGGAAAAAATATCCACTTCACAATGAATGTTTCCCTGTCGCATTAAAACTATCATTTCAGACATGGTTGCAAAACTGAACATCTCAGTGATAAATAGTTCTACTGCTGTTGTAGGCTCTTCAAAGTCTACTGTTAATTTAACAGAAATTTAGGAAAGTGCTTTAAAAAAACCAAGAAAAATAGTGGATGTACCAAACTACAAAATGGACAGGAGAATCTTAACGTTATACAAGATTGGTTTTGCTTATTAAGAAAAAACCTGAGAAGTAGAACCCAATACTGCACGAAAAGATTATTTTCTTAGAGGCTGCCTACTAAAGAATATCACATTTAGAGGAATGCTAAGATGCTGCAAAGACAATGGTATTCTATGACTGAGGATATTTCAGAGCTGTTGTAGCCCAAGGACAGCAATACAATCATTTATGATTATTCTTATTGTAAATTCAATTTCTATTTGTTATTGGTTAGCAATGGTAGGGATATCTTGTACCCTCTTTCAGTGTAAACCAATGCAAGAAAATGATCCAAAATGAATTAGATACTGAAAGGAGGAGTATAACATTATATTATTGGCTGACTATCTCATGACTGGTAGTGGAAGCTCTTTGATAACCTGGCTCATTAACTAGATTGCAATTGGCTAACTTCATTAATTAAACCTTGGTACTGCTCCAGCCACTTAAAAGCTGAGACATTTAGCACACTTATGATACCTCTTCCCAGAATATGGAAAATGATACATGACCTCATTTTCCTTCAGCTGGATGGATGATGAGAATATTTCCTCTGATGAGTAGGTATAGTGTTCCACACAAGATGAGGGGCAACTACTTACAATTTTATATCAAAGATAAATATCAAAAAAGTCTAGTCATAAACCCCTTTAATATACAATTAGAAACCACCTAGAGAGCTACATTTTATAAGTTAATAGGGTAACAGACTAGACACTTATATACTGCCGCAGTATAGACTACAGAAACCATATTCTATATTTACATATATCAGCTGATTTTGTTCTGTCAGTCCCAAAGGAATTCCACTCAGCCTAGAATTTAAGAACTTACTTGTAATTGTCTACATGACACTTCTAGCACAAGACACATCACCCTTTATGAAAAGAGGCAGTTTCTATGGCAATACTAGTTAAGTGCATATCATGCGGCACTAATATAGTGCAAAAAGTTGCCTCACATGTACCAAAAAGATGCAGGCAACAGTTGGAGAGTTCAAGAATGTAGAAACAATACTATAACATTTACAAATAGATACTGATTTTCCAGTGTACTGTAATCACTTTAAAATACGGAATCTGAGCATACTTGCTAGTATACAATACGTGGCATAGATACTTTTGGAGTGAAATGAGAACCGAAGCCCTGAAAATTAAAATGTTGACATCAAAAGGCAGGTGAACAAAAGCTATCATTAGCAATTCAGGTGCTGCTCAGAAGGCTAATCTTGATTAAGAGCTGACATCTTCAACTAAGTACTAAATGCTTTTAAAGAAGTACGGTTTATAATTCTGACAGATTACATATGATTGAACTGAGTATATAGGTTCCGAATGAATACAAAGAGTTGTAGAGAACTTGGTATTAACTCTTCATGCTAATTGGTTATACTGGGTTAATACTGTCATTGGATAAATCTGGCATGAGGCCTGTTCACAGGTACATTTCTGGTAAATCAAGTTTTCAGAGATATGGACAAATTTGCAATTTGCAAGTTTCAGAAAGACCATATAAAAAACACCTGTTGTAGTTTATGTTAAAGAAAAACTGCTAAAATGTTCGGTGATGATGGTCAACAATGGGTAGAAATGCCTTGAGTGGCTCAATAGCACTGTGAAGTTTGTTCTTTTTATTTTATTGGCAATATTTCAAGATGTCAAAAGCCATTGTTCTTTTAGACACCTTGCAGTTTGAGAATACGAAGTTTTTAAAGAAATAAAATGGAATCCAATTGTTGCAACATAGATTTTCGGTTTTACATATCTGCATCTCCATCGTAAGCCAAGGTTAGTGGTTTCAGTCGATTGTTCTGCCTTCTTGGAGGCTTCTTTGGCTTTTTACTGCAATATAAAAAAAAAAAAAAATCAACATTAACAAAAAGTTTCAGTCATTCTGGGGGTACATTTCGAAAGGATTTACAGACATAAACCCCAGTTTTATGGGCATAAATGTCTCTTCAAAAATTACCTTGGGGGGGGGGGGAGAGGTTTGTGTGCATAAAAGTACGCAAAAAAAACAAAACGATTTCACACGCATTACAAAGAAGCACTCTGGGGTGAGAGCTGTGGCAGGGATGTCATTTACGCACATTTGATTTTTGTGATTTGGTTGCTAATCCTAGCTGGTATGAAGAGCAGTTATTAAGTGAATATGTTTTCTATTTTATTTGTAGTGTATGGTATGTCTAAAGAATTATGTTTTTTTTTTTAAATTGTAAATTGCCTACGGTTTCGAACATTTGGCGATCCATAAATTTTAATAAAGTGTAAACTTTAGAAAGTATGGGGTAGATTTTAAAACCCTGGCGCGCGTAAATCCCGGGGTTTACGCGCGTGGCCGGGCCTTACGCACGTCGGGCCAATTTTCAAATGGCCCGGCCACGCGCGTAAACCCCGGGACGGGTGTAAGTCCCGGGGCTTGAAAAAGGCATGGTCCGGGGGCGGGGAGGTCCGGGGGCAGGGTTTGGCGGTCCGGGGCGGGGAAGGGTGGGGCTAGAGGCGCCCAGCACAGCGGCAATTCGCTGCTGTACCGGGGGAGTTGCGCGCCGGCAGGATGCTGGCGCACGCAACTTGCTCCTGCTCCTTGGAAGCAGCAAAAGGCAAAATAGAAAAATTAGGGCTAGTTAGGATAGGGATAGGGGGAGGGCAGGGGAAGGGGAAGGGAGGTTAGGCTAGGGGTTAGGGAAGTTCCCTCCCAGTCCGCTCCTTAATTGGAATGGACTGGGAGGGAACTGGGGAAGGCCCGGATGCGTCGCTGCACGTAATTGCAAACATAGACCCCTCCTTGTGCGCGCTGACCCGGCATTTTATAACATGCACATGGACGCGTGCGCGTTAAGTTTAGAAAATCGACCCCATGTGTGTAGATGTACACGAATAATGTTACAGCTGCCCGTGAGCCACTGTAACTTTGCGTGTGTATGTTGACACTGGTTCTGGTCACACTCACAAATTTATGTACATAAATTGGCTTTGAAAATGCTGGTTAAAGTCTGCAGGTGAAAAGTACCCACAGACTTTCACCTATTCGGGTTGTTTAAAAATCTCCCCCCCCCCCCAAGTCTTCCAGGTCCAGAAAAAGGTTTCAAATGAAAGAAACTGTACCCCATTCTCAGCAATGCTTACAGCAGTAAACTATCCGTCGAGGAGAAAAATGCAGCAAATTCGTCTGCGCTTTGATTTAACATAAACTGTGAAATTAATCCTCTAAACTATGGAAACCTTCAGGAGCTCGAAACAAATGTGTGAGATTTCTGTTCTATAATTAAGCTAAAAGGCTTCCATCCATTAGGGAGGCATGGAGGAGCAGGTGGCCCACTCCTGGATGAGTACTACTTCCCTTGTTAAAACCGCAGAAGCAGGAAGTGAATACAATGAATTCAGTATGCAAAGCTCACTGTGCTGCAGTTCCATCATGCTTCTCTTTATTGTCCCATATCTAATTGTATTGTTTTTCTACATACAAGAGTAATTATTGAACTAATATTTTTTTCTGGGTTGAGTGGACAGGACGTGTTTTGGCATATCCTGTACCTCCTGATCTGTGGAGTGCACGTTTGTATATTTTTGCTGTTCTGCTTTGTTGAAAAGTAGTTTTACAAATCTAATCTTTTTCTCCTCTATGTTCCTTTATAGTTAATAGATTAAGCATTTATTTTCCCAAGTGTTTTTTAATAACTTAGAAGAATTTACATATAATATTTTTCAAATAAAATATTTTATCCTCTAAATGGCTACCCGACAATATTCATTGCCATATGCAGCTAAATTCTAGCCACATAATGGGCTGGATTTTCAAAAGGTTACGTGCGCCGGGCCTATTTTCAAAAGGCCCGGCAACGCGCGTAAAGCTCCGGGATGCATCTAAGTTCCGGGGCTTTACTAAAGGGGCGGGGTGTGGGCGGGGCACGGGCGGGGCCAGAGGCTTCCAACACAGCGGCCATTTGCCGCTGTACTGGGGATCGTGCGTCGGCAGTTGGCCGGCTCGCGCAACTTACTTTAGCCCCAGGGCTGAAGTAAGTTTTAAAACTTGTAACAGGGGAAGGCAGTGAAAGGTGCACTAGTAGCAGGATAGCACGCGCACATGTACGTACATGTGTGCCCGCGTGCTGGTTTGAAAATCTACCCCAATGAGTTCTATAGTTAGAATTTAGCCGCTTAAGTTGGGGGCATTGCAGGGTGGGCGGGAGGCGTTTCTGGGAGGATCAGAGTTAGCCCCATAAGTTATATGCAGCTAACTCTGGTTGGGCAGTAGGACTATCCTAAAGTTAACTGGTTAGACATAACAGCTAACTTTAAGACAGCAGGGTATGTTTATCTGACTAACTAGCTGAGCCACACAGTGGCTGAAATTGGACCCCATGATTTCTTTTTCAATATTGTTAGTAGGACTGGAGAATTTATCATTTCATTCTATTAACTGTGGCTTTTTTTTTAGCTCCTCTCTTTCCAATTCATTTTCACTATAATGGGATCTCATTAAAACATTCCTCATCATCAGTATCCAATAAGCATGTTATAGGGTGAAAATCTGTTCTCTATCTAAGGGGGGGACAGTAATAGAATTCCCCCAAATCCTCTCGATTCTTATTGGGGCAATTTTCAAAAGTGCCCAGAAAAGTCTGCAGATACTCTTCCCCATGAACTGTGCAGTAATGCTTAAAGAGAAAGTACACACACACTTTCCCTTTGAAAATTCCTTTTTCTGCAGATACCTTTTCCCTGAAAAACAACGCCGGCATGTTTTAAAAATGCAAAGCTATGTGTCTTGTTGCCTCCTCCAACCTAACTCTGCCCCTGATCCTACCTACTTTCCCCCCAGGTATAAGTACACGCTTTGGTGATCCCCGTGCTGTACTTTTATCCATGTGTAGGCTGGGCAATTTTCAGGCGGCCTACTTATCTGAATAAATGGCTTTTGAACATTTTCCTCCCCAGGCATGTATTTCTTTATTTCAAATCTGTTACATTCTGATGATTGCAGTGCCAAACCATACTAAGCGAATTACAGCTTTAAAACATTTACAATCTTCTGACAAATGCTACAAAACAGACCTATCAAGAGAATAAGGGCCTTGGAATTCTACAGGACATCAATTGCCATGCACTTGAATACTGTGGTGCTCTCTATTTACAGTGGGCTCTCAAATTTAAATAAAGCCGAGGCTTAAGCCTCCAACAAACAGATTATTCCTTTGGTTATGCATGTGGTACTGCAAAGTCACGGTGGATCCTATTTGATTATGAAATGTGTGCACACTTGGGAAATAAATCAGGGATTACTGATTTGGGAATGTATTTATCTGTTGTGAAAATGATGTCTAATATCTATACATTTGGCATTAGTCCCCTTTGCCACTGGATGTCGCTGTTGCTTGCAAGCAGTGCATCTTCATGTACAACGGTTCTGCTGTGAACATTTCACTTATCACCCATAGAAATCAGTGAAAAGCAGCTGCAGTTCCCTCCAGGCCAAAAGAGATGCTAGGCCAATAAACTATAAAGGTGAGCATGCTTCCTATATTTCAGTCAGTGCACCGGATGAATCTGACAGTGTTCTGAGCCTAAACACAATCTTACATTTTTATGCTATCCTAAAATGGCTCTTGGATTATTCTGGTTGTTATGTATATGGAACCAAATGCTGACACACTTCATAAAACTTCACATTTTTCTATCATTAGGTTCTATATCTCACTCAGACATGTACTGGTGTCTTCCATCATCCTCTTCTGGGGTCTCAGTTTTGACACTTGGTGTTGAATTGTGCCAATACATTGCATATATTTAATAAGGCTGCCCTATAATCAAGTCTTCTGTTCCTTCAAAAGACCATCAATTTGGCTATGAATTATCAGAATAACTCACCAGGCTAGATAGATCATAGAGACAATAAAGATGAGCAAAACAAAGGCGCCTGCAGCTACACCATAAACCCAAGTCTTCAGCCTCCCATCTAAAAAGAATGAATGTTAGTCATTAGCTTATTAAATTAGTCATGGCTGCATGGAAATGTTTTTAATGTAAATTAATATTGACATTCTTATCCATGAAAATAAATGCAGGTAGTGTTAAATCCTACTTTGGCATTATTAGAAAATTAAGCCCTCCCTTTCATATCCATGAGTTAATTGTCATGAATTATCAATCCTATTAGTTGCAATTTATGGCAGTCTTTTTGTCTTGCCCTTCTTTTGATGTACATTATTATGGATCAGGCATTTCAGTTCCAGAGCGCAGTCTAAGTGAGGCTGTGGCTGCCACTGGAAGTGATTTGTTAATAGAACAACACTGTAGATAGATGAATTTTAATGAAGTTAATACAAATGTACATTCTAACATCATAAACCAACTGAACTGTTAAAATACAGTTAGGGGAACAGATGTGCTCTGACCTATTCCCTGTAGAATCAAAAACAAAGAGAAATTCAGAGTTCATTATGATAACATTAACTATTATCTTTCAGGGCTATTTCCTTTAAGCTCATTTCTGTACCTTTCTTTTTCACAGCAAATGGGTTGTTTCTTTTTTTGTATTATAAGCAGTAAAATATAATGGGGGCAGTTTTCAAAAGTATCTAGCAAGCGAGGCTGGTGCAAGGGTATTAGGTGCCCTAGGCCAAACTTCTGCCTTGTGCCCTCCTCCCAGTTCAGGCCCTGGCTCCAACCCCGACCTCATTCACTCAAACAGGCCCCCTCTCTTACATACACTCAGGGCTCTTATCTCATTCACACATGCACCCATACACAAGCTCCCTCCCTTTCTCTCACTAACATCATTGCTCTCTTGTATACTCACAATCCCTCTCAAACACACACACACACACACACACACACACACACACAAACAGAGGTGCCGCTTGTGGCCCACCGAGTCTTTACTCCTCTCGACCGTGAGTGGGATAGGCTCTGCTTGCGGGCCCACATGGCTGCTCTTTGCTGCTCCCTAATGGCTGATACCCTAGGCAACTGCCTTGTTGGCCTATTGGGGCACGCCGGCCCTGCTAGCAAGGTACCTATAACAATGTATTATATCTGAGGTAAAATCTTTAGTAGCAGAGAGGGAGGGTTGTAAGAGGAAACAGGAAGTGAGAAGGTGTAAGGAGATAGAGAGGAGGTGAAAGATAGGGAAGTAAGAGAAAGAAAAACAGACTGGATTCCAAGAGAGGATGAATGTCAGTAAGGAAGACGGGGCTAGTTAGGAAATGAAAGTCAGAGGAATAAAAATGAGGGCTGGGGAGGCAGGGAATAAAAAGAGTGGAAATGGGGGCCTAGAGAGTGGATGAAAGACACAGGTAGTAATAGGAGACCGGGCTAGGAGAAACAGGGAGAATGGGAGGACTGGAGATGGAGTGAGAATGGGAAATGGAAAGTTGGTAGGTAGGTGAGAAGTGAAAATATGGAGCCAAAAAATTAGAGGGTGGGAGAAGCAAAAAACGAGAGGTAAAATCAGGTTATGAATGGATTGAGAGGTACAGAAGAGAGAAATGGAGAAAAGGGTGAATGGAATATCTCAATGTCAGATACAGATGTAGAGAAGGAAGGGAAAAAGATAAGAGGAGAGAAGAAATGAAAAATGGATAGGAAATCCTGGATAAGAAAATAACTTAGGAGAAGACAAATACAAAGAAAATGGAAAAGAGACACGGACCAAGCCAATTATCAGAAGAAAATTGTTCAGGCAACAAACAGAAATTGAAAATAATATTTTTTTAGAGATAAGACTATATCAGCTTTGAGAAATGTGCATCTTTTTGATTTTAGTATTTTGCAACATGCAGGACAAAATTTATTTTTGTTTTTCTTTCTCAAGTACTGCACTGTCCTCACAAACAGTATGGCTTCTTGGGATTTCCATTTCAATTTATTGTCTGCATGTTTCTGATTTAAATTTGTGGCCCTTTATTCTATATTACGTGAGGGTCTGTGCATATTCTGTTTGTATGACCAAGATGAGGAATTCTACTAGTGTGAATTTCCTTTGAAGGGAGCTGTAGCAATTCAGTTTGTTTTGTTTCTCAAATATGAGGTGTATTGGTGTTCTAGGACCCAGTGCAATATCTAAAATGCTACTTTTTCAAAGGCACAGTTGTTGATGTTTTAGTCCTGGGCGTTAGAGCTGTTGTGGTATGATAGGTTTGCTGTTTAGATTATTTCTTTTTTGCAGAGTTTTGTGTTCCTTCACAAAATGCCTGTCAGTGGACGGTGCTTGTATTGTTGTTACTGAAATAACAACAGAATTTGAATATTTTTTGTATGATGAGTTGTTGGGGGAAATTCTGTGGATGCAGAGTGTGCTGCAGAACTGGAGATGCTGGATTTATATTGTGATTCTATCTCTTCCTGTATAGACTTCAAACTTCACTCCCATAATCCACATAGAAGAATTAATTGAATGAGGCTATCAAATCATTTTAATGGTAGTTTTATTGAGAGGTAACAACTGGCTGGGTTTCTAAAAACAGCACAATAATACCTTGGGACTGTCTCATTGTGTCTTTTAGAGTCAATTTAAAGACAGAGGGCCATTCTATGGGGGTGGGGGTGATATATGGAAATATCACTTGGTTTGCCTGCCTCCATACGTAGCTTGCCCCCTTGTTACCTCCCCAAATACTTTTATCTAAAGATACCACTGTCGATCACAGGAGCTGTACAGCTTCAAGTGATCTATCAATAATTGGTGTGATGTTATCTATGGATCAATAGTGCCTCTAAGATTAAGGCTAAATCCATAACCCAAGAAGTTAATAAGAGCACTCAGTAGATTCACTGCTAGTCTACTACTACTATTACTGCTACTACTCAGTGGCATACCTGAAGTATTTGGCACCAAGGGTGGATTCTTCCTTTGGTACCACCTAAGGTTCACTTCTTCGTCCAACCACCAGTGATCTCCAGTTCCCCTCCCCTCTCCCTCAAACAGGTTCTCTCTCTCTCTTGCAAAACCTCTCACATACCCCTGCACACAGGCTCTCTCCATTTGTCTCTCCCTCACACATACACACCCCTTCACACAGGCTTCCTCTCTCACACACAAACACACACCCTCACTCCCATACAAACACACACACACACACACACACAGGCTTCCAATCTCTAACTCACATACATACATACATTCACACACTCCTTCCTTCTCCATCACATAGGTTCACATGTGGTCATTCTGGCCCTCTTCCTCTTCAGCTGCCTGTAGCTATCCAGCTGCTCTCTTCACTGTCTTCCATCACTTACGGCCCGGCAGCCTCCCTCTTCTTCTTCCATGAGTGCAATCGCCTCCTCTTCTTCAAGTGCGAGCGGGATGGGCTCCGCTCACGGACAACGACCCTAACCTCTCGATGGAAACCCCCCTTCCTGGCTGGCACCTCGGGTGGACTGCACCCCACCACCCCCTCCTCTGCAGTATGCCACTGCTTCTACTAATACTACTTAACATTTCTATAGCACTAATCAATGTATTCAGCACTGTACAAACAACAACAACACACAAGAGACATTCCCTGCTTGATAATTTATTGTTCTACTTTTGTAAATTAATTTGGAAACCACTTTGATAAAGGGAAAGGTGATGTATCAAAACTTTGAATAAGTAAACTGATGCAGAGGTTCTCATCAAGGGCTGCAGCCGGGTCTAGTTTTCGGGATATCCACAATGAATATTCATCAGATATACGTGGGTATGTATGGCCCAAGAACAAGGCTAATTTGCATAGCTTGCTTACCTGGAACCCATTTGTGGCAATAGCAGAGAACCCCTCTGTTAATACATATCTTCTATTTGAGGGTGAATTTTTCATCGCCATTTGTTCACATTAAATATGGGCTTATGCATGCACGTGGCATGTTATTCAATTGCCGGATGACTGTGCACATAAAAGTATGCAGGCAGTCTGATTTTACACATACTATTACATGCACAAGAAAAAAGGTATTTGGAGGGTGGAGTTGGAGTGGAGTTTGAATTTATGCACATATTGAGGGAGATTTTAAAAGCCCGACATGCACATCAATTAGGGGATGTGCGCACAAGTTGGGCTCCTGCGCGCCCACCTCATTTTAAAAGCCAAACAGATGCGCACATATCTCCTGCTGTGTGCACATCTCAAACGTTTTCAAATAGGGGTGGGGTAGGGGCAAGGACTGGGCGGAAAATGGGCAAGAGGTGAGAGCATAAATACTTATGCGCCTGGGTGCACGCTCAAATCCCCTGCCGCTTAAATTTACTTCTGCTATGGAGGACGTGTAAATTTAAAAAGAAAAAGAAAATACCATTTCTCAGGGGTTTAAAGGATTTGGGGTAACTGTGGGGGGAGTGGGGGAGGTTGGAGGGTCTAACTGTTAACTGGATGAACTGGTGAATGAACTGGTGAAACTGGCAATGGCGTAGATGCGCACCCATTTTAAAATTCCCCAACTTATGGGGTAGAAAAAATTGAGCAAACGTGTATGTGGTCAGGCTATTTTATAACTTGCACGCATATACGCGTGCAAGTGATAAAATGGACACATATCTGCATGTACTCCGACACACATGCACCAAAGTGCACCCGCCCGCCAGTTTGAAAATTACCAGCCCTATGTGCAGGTGTAACTTTGTGCGGGTGAGTTTGTGCATGTACTTAGGCACAATTTTCAAAGCAAACTTAAGATTATAAGATCACCATGAAAACTGGTATAAGTTATGCTCTTAGCTGCCGCATATGTTGCTCGCAATGTTACAGAATTGAACACTGGCCTAGGTATATGCTAATGATGTGATCACGGATGCGTGCTTACTGAGGGTCCAAAACTTAAAAGACGTGTTCAGTGAATGATCAGAAGGCAATGATCAATACGGAGGCAATGTTCAAACTGTCCAACTTTGGAACAAAGCCCACGGGGAGTTTTTGCCTGCGGACCTTGCATCAATTCTCAGAGTGCAATTACATAAAATATTTTCACTTTGAAACTTGCTGTGGGTGCAAAGCACTTGCTTTTTCTAAGAGTATTTGTTTTCATGGAAAACAACACATGCAGATTGTAAAATGAAGTTTAAGCACATTATTTTCCTTCCCTGAGCTTGCCACATCCCTGGGAACACCTCCTCTATGTATGGCTAAAAATACATATGTGTACAAAGTGTGTATGTATAGCAGCACTGAAGGAGAACAAGTCGCAGGTAGCTAATTTATGCATGTAAATCACTCTTTACCCATGTAAATCACTTTTAAAATTATCCCCCAAATGGTTATGGAATACCTAAAATGTACTGCATATAGAACCACTCTCAAACAGATATATCTCTCGTCTAGTATCAAAGAGGAGCATACAATTAATCGTATTTATAATTACATAGCACAGTGTAGGTTGCTGTTATTTTTGACAGAATATGCTTATGTGTAATTGGGCGTGTGTGTGGGGATAATGCTGCCAGCCATTTAATGAGAGCCAAATTGTGATGTCACACGCTCTTCCTTTCCTCTTCTCTCCCACCATATATTGATTTTTGTGAATGGAAAATCTGCAGCTACATTAGCACCTGCTAAGCACCAGCGCCAGACAGATTAAATAACTGGCACAGTACACTGCTGTACCTATTAAAAAGAACTGATATTCTCTCTTCCAGCAGTTGTTTGTGATTTAACAGCATGCAAAGCAATATCTTCTTTCAGTTCAGCTTATTTAAATGCTGTTTGTTTGAGGTTTGCCTCCTGTGATAGCAGACAATAATAAGGAAGGCGTTGTGCATAAGGCTGTAAGGAATTAGCAAAAACATTTTCAATAGTCTCAAAACCCTTCACCCTTTGTCACTTCCCCCACAATAAAAGAATGAGAGGAAAGAATCTAAAACAAAGGTAGCAGAGATTTCTATGGCAAAAAGGGACTGGCAGTCCTATCTATGGCCCTTCTCCAGGGTCTATAAATGCTCTTTTAGCCTCTTCAGACCTCGTCTAGATCCCTCTCTAAATCCACAGCTCAAGAGAAGATACAGAACAAGCGTTTCAAACTTCAGTCCTTGAGAGCCACATATCAATCAGGTTTCCAGTATAACCCTAATGAATATGCATGAGATGCATTTGCATGCACACTCTTTCAATTGCATGCAGATATATCTCATGCATATTGATTAGGGATATTCTGAAAATCAGACCAGTTTGCGGCCCTCAAAGACCAGTGTTGGACATGCCTGATGTAGAAGGTAAGAAAAACAGTTACAATAAATAACTATAGCCCCCTCCTTACTCTTGTGGCTTACATTTTGCCCCACTCAGGACCAAATCCACTCCATGATTCTCTACCTCAGAGGCCCTTAGAAAGTGGAGGTGCCCACCATCGGCAGAGGCAATATCTTTCTTGGTTCGATGGGTACCAGCGGGGGTTGTGGGAAAAGCAACTATTTGCATAGCACAACCCTGTGGGCAAACACTGAAAGTTTGGGATCAATGGAGAATTTATGTTATTCTCTTTTTAAGAAACATTTTCCATTGTTACAGGAGCAGACACCACTAACTGAAGTTTATTTGTAGCAAGTATAGGAAGAATTGTTAGGTTACCTATGTATACTTGTAGTCGATTTCAAGAATACTTAAATACATATTAACTTAGATCTTTTAGATTCGATTCAGATAAATATAAATATTCAGTGCTTCAGCAGTATGAAACATCAGGGATAGCTGCTCTGTGAACTCACCTTGTCCAAATGGCTGCAGAAACCATGTTCTTCCACCTCTACCAGAAGGATTATTGGATGGTTGGGTAGGGTTAACAGCTCGACTTGTTTTCACATCTCCCTTTTTGTCATCTGTTGTAGGGATCACAACAACTGGAATGAGCGTGCACTGATCGAGTGTGCCATCTGATGAGGTGACTTCAGTGTAACCTTCTTCACAGCCACAGGTTCCAATCTGAAGGAGACCAAGCAAACAAGGGTTGGAAATCGGGATGGCAGCAAATGCCAGCACACTCTTGGAATGTTTCAAATAAGGTCAATTGGGACAGAAAATTGTCTAGATGAATAGATGGGGGGAGGGTAGCGCAAACTATTTGATTAGCATATTCTTTCCAAGCAATTCACCTCCCCTCCCAGCTCTTTTGTTTTTGACATTTAATGCAAAACACAGGTAGCGGAAGATAAAACAACCGTGGGAAAATTTTCAAATGGCTTGCATAGATGCAAAGTAGGCTGGCTCTTTTCCATGCCAACTTTGTAGCTCATTATCACAGAGAAACTATCTGGGTAATTCTCTTGGAAAATGAGCCGGCATAAAGTGTGTGTGTGAAAAGTGCCCATGTGCTCTGAGTGGGCGGGCGGCCAAGGAGGGGTAAAATAACATGCATATTTCTGAAAATCCCATGCATGCACATTCTTTTACTTTCTTGACCAAAACAGACTACCCAGGAATGCATCTTTATAACTTGGCTACTAGTACACACTGTGGCATACTTGTAGGCACTCTGAGCAGGGCAATTTTCAAAGGAGTCAATTCGTGCAGGCACATCAATATTTATCTTGGTAAGCAGCTTTGAACATCCCCCCTTCCCCCAGTTCAGGAAATGTGTAAGATCTTACCAGACGAGTGGAAAATGTCCCTATAAAGTGAAATTTCAACAGAGAAAGAAAATCTGTTCTTCCTGTTCATTGCAATCTGTCTTCCAGGATAGCTTCTGACTTTATTTCATTTGTTTATTAATATTTAAAAAATGTAGATGAACTGTTACTTAATGATTTCTCTTTACATTCACTTACAGTGGTACATACCTCAGTACAGTAAGAGTGTGGCTGATGACATGGTGGGTTACATGACCTGTCAGCCTCTGGCTGGTACCCTGCTAAACAGCCACCTGTAGGGCAGGAAATTATATTTTATCAATAAGATCTTACCCACAACTTAAGTACTGCCTGTAGTCATGAAATGGAACATCACAGTATGGGTCACATAGGAATATCTTGCTGTCAAAAGTTACTTTCTTATATGCATGAACTTTGGCTTTGACTCACCCAAATTCAGCATTTAGACAAATTTAAAACAGGAAGTCATTTGCCTATTTTGGCTAATGAAAATAGTAGGCTCCTATACAAGAAAAAACCATTGCTTTAGGATCTCTATATACCAGGAAAGTCACAGAGAGCCCCTTGTTTTGTTTTGTTGGATCTAGATTCATTACAATATGCATGACCTTTATTCTCTTTTCCCAGAAATGCAGAGTCATTCACTTTATGTCACCAATGTCTGGAATTTGATGGAAAAATAAAAGTGGGATCCTACCTTATGACAGCTTGAATTAACAACAAGAAGGCAAAAATGCTTGCCCACACGTTATTCACCAGACACTTACACAGCCCTGGTCATAGTAGGAGTGTGCTGGGAAAATGCAAAGACATTTCTTGTTTTATTTTATGTCATTTCCAATCAGAAACAACCACCACCACAAAATGTTTTTCCTGCTATTTCTACACGAGCCCTGGCACCACACTTTTAAAATGAAAAGCCATACTTGGCCATCCTTCACTCCAATGATACAGTAATATGCCCCATCCCATCTGATAATTTGGCTCTCCTACAAAATACCAAAATCTCACCCGTAAAGGGTCCCCACCCTCAGGACCCCCTACCCAAGTATCCTCATGTGCCCACAGATCCAATCCTACTGATAGACCTGATGACATTTTAATTATGGTGCCGATGGGGCAGCAGTGAGAGAGGATCACTGCTGCTCCATTACGTCCTTGGGGGTGGGGTGGGGGTGGGTGGGTGGAGGGAACATGAGGGTAAGTGGAGGGGGGCAATGCAGGGGTAGGACTGGGGATGGTATATTGTAGGGGGATGGGGCTTCTTTGTTGGGTGTAGGGCATGTTGATTCCACTAAGTTTGCACTAAAATTATTTAATAAATACCAAAATGATTTAGTGCACACTAAACATTTTAGTATGCACTAAATCATTTAAACATGCTTTAAAACAAAAATGAAATATTTTAAAAAATGGAATAAAAAAACCCAAACAAAATAAATGAAATCCAACACTAAATAAAACATTTTTTTCATGCACACCACTATGCCACAGGAATGAATGGGAAATTCTAGGAGAGAGAAGCCGCTATAGTAAAACCCTACCAACAGCAAACCAAACCTCTATAAATCTACAGACAGTACTACCTATTTAGAGGTCAATTTTCATAAATGTTCAGTACTTTAGGTAGGTGCCTAAATTTAGGAGTATATTCAGCTGAAAAAGTTTCTTAAAATTAGGGATCTAAAACTTTGATGCCTTAGTGTAGGGATTCCAATTCATTGTTCTAGATTTAGGAGTCAGGGAGGATAACATTCAAACCCTGCACGCAGTGGCACATATGTGTATATATGGTCGTGCATAGATTTACTATGGCATTTTATATCAGGCGCGTTTGATATACGTGAGCTTGATAAAATATGTGCATGTCTAACCAGCGTAACCACTGATGCCACTGAATCCTGCAACCCTTTTTGGTAAACGAACTTGATGCTGTAAATCATTTCCATGATCCTTATTTTCACTTCGTGATCGTTTTTGGCAAACTAAATTGATGATAAATATGTAAATGTGTCCCCGCTATCTCTGATTTCCCCTTAGGATCTTCTTACAGTTTTCAGCCTTTGTTTTCATGCACACCTTCGATATGCTGCATACATTGAAACAGGGTTAACATCTGATTTGTGTGAACTCTCTGGGATTCTTATAATTTGGACAATTCCTAATCCTTCTTTTGCGCCCCTCCCGATGCAGCTCCATCTATGAAACATGGCCGTGTTGGGAGACTGTACTACTAATGAAGATTATTTAAATAAACGTATTGTTTGCTTAAAGAACTGGTGATTGGTTTCTAAACCCCAAGAACAGTCTTACCTAGTGTCACACATTCCCTTCCTGCTTTGATGCTGCATGTATAACTTTTCTACTCCACGCTTTTTTGTTTGCGCTTTCAATTATCTCTCCCCTGTAACATGCGCACATATCTAGGCTTATACGCACAACCACGTTTATCAATGCACCGAACACATATACCTTACCCACCTATTATAAAAATATACATGCATAAAGTAGGATCAATGTAAGTCCCGATTTATGTGCCTAAGTTGGTGTATCCTCTAGTATGCGCGTATTGATGAAATTTCCAGTTTTAACCATTAGTCCACCAGGTTGCCCAGTCCCTCTGCAGTTCATCAGGCCTTCCTGCTTCTTTAGCTTGAGCTCATCCCAGTTCACCCAGACCTTTCACCCCATTGATACTATATAATAAACACATTTAATATCACTTTTGCAAGATAATTATCAAGTGTGAAAATATGCAAGTGGCTTTTAAAATAGCAACTTACGTGTATAACTGCTGGCCCCACTTGGGAACGCCCCTAGACTGCCCCTTTTAAACACGTGCGTATATGCATACAAAAGTGATAATACACGCATATTTTGGACATTTCTAAAATATATAATACACAAGTAGAGCTTACTTACGCACATATAGGCTAATTTTTCACCTTTAAGTTAAGTGCCTAGTACCCACTTTTAGGGACCTAAATTTAGTTGCCTGGTGAAAATAGGCTCCAAAATTTTGATGTCCGCTGCCCTTATCATTTTTTAAAGGGGCCAATTTACATGCCAAACTCACATAGTCTTTGAAAGTTCATCCTTTAGTTGATAATTTAGCCCAGTGACATGAAATTAATTCTGGCATATCTCCAGTACACCCTAAAAAAATTTCATTTTTTTGGGTAGATTTTAAAGGCCTTTGCGCCCCAAAGCTGGGAGATATGCACGTGTCTCTGGCCAGTGCACACTGCACAGATTTTAAAAAACGGCTGAGTACGCGTGTATCTCCTGGTACGCGCATAAATCCAAAAGGCAAAAAAATGGGCGTGGCATGGGCGGAGTCTGGGCAGAACATGGGCAGGGCATGAGCAGTTCGGATCCATAAGTAAAAATTTGCGTGTATGTACTTACACGCACAAGCACGTGCCGGGGTCCCTTACCGCATAACTTTACTTCTGCTTTGGAGGAGGTGTAAGTAGAAAAAAAAAAAACTAGGCTACTCAGCTGGGTTTTAAGGGTAGGGCAGATAGGGAAAAAGAAAGGCTAGCTAGCGAACTGGGAATGGATTGGGGAAATGGGTATTGGCGCCAGTACACGTATCTTACAAATTCCTCCCACTTATTCAGTAGACGCGGCATTTGCACACATCCATATAACATTGTGCACACATGTACGTGCTCATCCTTCAGATTTTATAACATGCGCACATGTGTACACACCAGCAAATATGCGCACATGTGTGCCCATACGCCAGAATGAAAGTTGCCGTCTTCATTTTCATTTTTTAAAAATTTTCTGTAGTTTTCCTCAATTCATTGCTTTTTAGTGTGCACTATTTGGATTTAGTGCACTAATCAAAACAAAAAGGAATGCACATCCTTAATCTCTAGGTTGTCAACCAGCTCCATATTTTCAGGAGAGGTTCACACTGTTCTAGGTTTACCCCATTTCATGCAAGTACATGTACTTCTGATTTCCTGGTTACATTCCTTACAAAATGCAAGACTACAGACTTCTCTGCATGAAGTGAGATAAAATCAGACCAGGGTCAACCTGTCTGGAAAATCTGGAGCCAGGTGGCAACCCTACATTTCTCAGTGACCGTTCAATACAGCAACAACAAAGAAACAATAAAGAACATGCACTGAAGGTGAAAACATCTTTAAAAAATAAGTTTTATTTTGACATTTATTTATTTTATTTATTTATTAAAGGCTTTTCTATACCGAATTTCTTGATACAAATCAAATCAGCTCGGTTTACATCAAACAAGTAGGAACTATAACCAACCAAACAGTAAAGATAATTTGAAGGAGAGTAAAGTTACATTATAACAAGGATGTGTAACTTGGAGGAGGAAATAAGAAGGGGGACGAGAGATTAAGATATACATTGGAGTATGCGAAGGTTACAAGTTGAAGACCTCATGATAAATTTGTAAACATTCTCTTGAAATTTATATACACGGATTAGCGTTTGTTAAAGTGCATAGTTGCTAGAACAGTTATAAGTCAGGCTGTTATAAGTCAGACATCTCCTATATCTTATCAAACAATTAACATCTTCACTGACCTATTCCAGTGCAGACTATATATATGAATTGCTTGTTCTCACTCCACTATTTTATTATCTGGCAGGGCAGTTGAGCTACAGACCAATGTGATCCTACCTGTGAGGAAAGTTAGGTAAGTATTAGACCAGTCCTCAGACTTTAGGGCTCAAAGGGAAACTCATGCTCCACTGGTTTCTGACAAGATGCTGTCTAAGCACAAAAAGAATTGGGAACTCCGTATTCCAACAAAACAAAGGTCTTGATCCATGAGGTCCGCTCACATTTTATATAATTCTATAGGGGATAGTCTGGAAGTGCTGACAGTGTGGGAAAGCTGCAAATCTGGCATCAGATTCAGATTGCTGTCAATAGCACTGGAATGGCATACTGAGAGGTAAATGAGAGGTGAAATCACAAGCATTATTTATTTATTTGTATCCACAGTCCCATTTTAGCTCAAATTGCAAGTTACCTAGGATGAAGCAGGTTATCCTAGAGCTACTAAAGGGAATCACTCCTCCAGGAACAACTCAGACCTCTGGAGGAGTGAGTCCTAAATATACATTGCCAAAGACCTATCCCAGGAATTCAAAGCAGGGTTCCTCCTTCTTAACCTGGTATTACTGTAATTTACAGTTCTGTCAGTGCATTCAATTAAAAAGCAGACTGGGAGAGAACTTTCCTACCCTCCTACCTACCCTCCCTCCCTCTTCCTCTCTCCTCCCCGACCCCTTAAGACTTCATACCTTTTTTTTTCTTCTTTGTTTCTGAACATCTGCCAGCTCCTGAGCTGGCGTAATTTGCGCGCGCCAGAAGGCTGCCGGTGCGTGATTCCCCAGCACAGTGGCAAATGACCGCTGTACTGGCTGCCTCCAGTTCTATCCTGCCCCACCTCCTGGACCACCCATCCCCGCCCCCTGGACCACCCCTTTGCCGAGGCCCGTCTCTTGTGAGCGTAACAGGGTTTACGCGCATGGCTGGGCCTCTTCTAAAATGTGCACGTAAGGCCCAGCCACGCGCGTAACCCCCATATTTTACACGTGTGGGGGAATAAAAATTCGGCCGATACTGTTTTGAAAATACTTTCTTGCATGAAAGTACTAGTTCGCCAGTACCTCCACCAACTGCTTTTCTGTACTTCTTTAAAAGTTAAAAGAAAAAAAAAAAAGCTCAGCTGCCGCATTGAAGACCGACGCCAATATGCTCATCGTTGGTTTTCATAACCAGCGGACTGCAGTTATGGAAACCGACGCCGTGTTTATCAGCGTCAGTGATCATAACCAGCAGACCACCGGTAACCATGGATTCGCGCAAGGAGGTGCTAAGGTCATGCAAGCGACCCTAGTGCCTCCTTGCTAGTGCAACCCCCTAATTTGCTTATAGCATGGCACCCCCCTTGCTGACTTTTCAGCGCCCGCTTTCTTAACGCGTGAATGGCACCCGCAAGGGAGGTGCCATGCTGACTTTTCAGCGCCCGCTTTCTGCGTTTTTTATAGCATTGGCCTCATTACAGGCAACAGACAATTTCAATTTTACTTGCATGAGTAAATTAGCAGGAGTAAAAGTGTATGAATAAGTATGGTAACGTAAATGCATATATCTCTTACAAAATAGAAATTACTGCACCCTTCCTCTTGCCAGCTGCAGATTTAACAGCAATCTCTAAGTCATCTTCAAGTTAGACTCGCTTCACAACTTATGCTTAACAGTGTGTCTTGGATCTTGCTGCAATCCAACACAGAAGGTCTATGGATCATTGACCATTTCTAATCCTCAAACTCTTCAGTGCTACTGAAGGAACTACCAAAGGGACATGCCTTTTGACACATGCTGACTTTTCAGGGAGGAGGAATAGCCTAGTGGTTAGAGCAGTGGACTATGAACCAGGAGACCAAGGTTCAAGTCCTGCTGTTGCTCCTTGTGACCTTGGGCAAGTCACTTTACCCTCCATTGCCTCAGCTACAAAAACTTAGATTGTAAGCCCTCTGGGGATAGGGAAATACCTACAGTACCTGTGATATCTCAATTGAGATGAATGTTGGTATATAAAAATAAATAACATGCCTCCTGCAAAATGCCACATCCTGTAGCTCTTTTTATGAATAACATTGGCCAGAGAAGATGATGGCAGCTGGGAGGGGTCAGAGTTTCAACCTCTCTGCCTAATAGAGGAATGTAGCAAAGCTCTGAGGGAAGCTGCAGCATCAGGAGAGATTGATCCTGTACCCTTTGCTCCTCCTTTGCTTACTGGGCTGCTGCTGCTCAAGGCACACTGCAGCTCTTTTTCACAGATGGCATAAACCACAGAGGATGATGTCAGCCTCTGATTGCTGTTTCACTGCGGTTTCACTTGCTATGTTTTTATACTTTTGCTGGACCTTTCACTATAGTGATAGGCCTGTATAGGAAAATTGCATTTATGGAGTCTACTTTACAGTTGTTCATGCTATATTCATACTTCACAAGGGTTAGTGGAATGCCTGAATGTATTCAGATGAGAATCAACATAGTACTATTCCAATTTACTTATATTCATAATGGAAACTGCCAAGGAGAAGTAGCTTTAAAAAAGCTTTTAGTATCTTATTGATTTTGTTTTAGCTAGGTTGATCATACAATGCCATGTCAAAAGGATAGGCTGCATAGACAGAGATGCAGATTGTATATCCTTAAATAAAACAAGACTGCATTTCCATACATGACATTGAGCTTCATGGATGTCCTAGTTTTAATTGATAAATGAATAGCATAAAGGGAGAAATCTTTCAAAGCCATTCATGCACATAGAACACAAGATTATGTGTGTAAATGTCTCCTTATAAAATTGCATGAGTTATGGGCATAAAAGTATGCACAGAACCCAATTTAACACACATCACTATGCACACAAGATAGGTGTTCCAGGGGCAAAGTTGGGGTGGTTTTAGATTCCATGAATAATTCACCTAGAATATTTAGAAATTAATCTGGCCTAGTAAATTACATAACTAAAGGAAAACATCAGATCAGCCCAACTTCAGGACAAGCAAGAAGAGACAAATAGTACTATGGAGATAAAATGATGCTGTGGGAAAGGGTGAGGACCGTTTCAGTGTTAAGGTCTCCTCTATCATGATGCTTTACAACAGAGTCCTCAAGTGCCAGGTCAGTCTGCTTTCATGGATACACACACTGAATACGCAGGATACATATTTGAATGCAATGAAGGAGGTGGATGCAAATCCATCTCATGCATATTCATTGTAGGTATACTGAAAACCAAACTGGGTAGCAGGTACTTGAAGAACAAGTTGATAAATCATGGCAACGTAGAGGAATGGTTTTTAACACAGTAATGTAAAAATCATGCTTGACTATGACATTCCAAATGAAATGCATTTTATTGGTGCTTGGGATTATAAATTATGGATTGGAGGGGTGGAGTCAAGATGGCGCCTTAGGCAGACGCGTTGTTCAGACCTGTGCCAGCGTTTTTTCTTAATTTTGAAATATTACAAGAATATCATGCCACCAAAGCGTAAGGGGAAAACCAGGAATTACCCCTCGATACCTGCACTTCCCTCCGGACAGAGGACAATCTCACAATGCGTCGGGAAACCGGCATTATCAGAGCTAGGAGGTCCGACTGTCGGGTCACAGGAAGGGGAATGTGACCCGACCTCGGAAGCAGTTTCCCTAAGCCCTCTGATGATAGACTGCCTCCGGCTGCGCATGGAACCTCAACACCGCGATTGGGGCTGAGCCCCGAAGTGGGTGAGCAGCTTAACCGACCCGAGGGGGCGGTGGGGATGGAAGAACCGGCGCAATCCTCCATGGACAACGGAGAGAGCTACCACGGAGATTTAGTTCTGGAGAGAGGAGGAAACCAGACTAATGGAGAAGGTGAGCGGTCTGGGACATGCCCTCTCCCCCCCGAAGTAGTTTTGGCAATGCAGAGACCGGAGGTAGTGACTCTAGGTTCATTATGGAATCTATCACTTGCTTTAGTAAAAGCTTTTGAGACTACCTCAGGGAAGATAAATACCATCTCATTTCAAATGGAGACATTGAATAAGAACTTTCAAGGATATAAATCAGAAACTGACGGGGAAAATTCAAAATTTAGAGACTGAGATTAATCAAATTAAGCAAGTGCAGGCAACGATCATACAAGACTGTAATGACATGAACAGGAAAATTGAAAACATAGAGAATAAATTGAGACATTTGAATTTGAGGTTACTCAACTTTCCCAGGGTGGTTGGAGAAATTCCCAGGTTGACAATTAAAAGATATTTCTCAGAAGTATTGGAAATTCCCCTCGAGCAGACTCCACCCCTGGAAAAAGTGTTTTTTCTACCTATTCGGGGTAACCAGCAGACACAAGTGCCTCCTAATGTGTTAGAAAATTTAACAGTTTTTTTTAGAAACATCTACATATGAAGTAGTAGAAAGATCTACTCTATTAATTTCCTGTTTCAATGAAAATGACCTGGGAATAATCATGCGTGCCTACTTCAAGAAAATTAAAGCTGTGTTCCTGGGTTCAAATGTGAGAATATTCCCGGTTTAACTAAATCAACTCAAGTTAAAAGGAAAAAATGTCTTGCCTTAAAACAAGAAGTAATTGCAGTAGGAGCCTCTTTTTATTTAAGGTTCCCCTGCAAATGTATTGTCAAGTTTGAAAGTAATAATTATATTTTTTTCCAACCTGAGCAACTCAGAAGCTTTATTGAAGCAAAGAAAACATTGCTGCAGTTAGGCAGTAGTTAATATCATCCACACAAGGAATAACCGGTTTAAATGTCGCCTAATTTTCTATAAAGTTGTTTTATTACCTTTTTTTCCCCCCTTTAATTTGCATGTACTCTACCCCCACTATTAGTGGTCTAAAGGGTTAAGATTAAATAATGTAAGTTGAATAAATTACTATATATGTAACTGTATAGAAGTGGAAATTTCCTAATTTTAGTTTCTTTTGTTCTTAACCATATTTCATGACAAAGTGGATGCTTTGTATGTTATGTTTAAAATTAGTAAAGATTAAATTAAAAAAATAAATAAATAAATCAATAAATAAATAAATTATGGATTGGGCAAGGGAGACCCGACCATTTGCAGTCTTATACCTGAAATTGCTTCTGCTGCTGGAATGTTTTATTATTTTCTTGTGAAACTTTTCCAGTTGGTATAGTGAAGCAGACAGGGAAAAGTAATGTTTACCCCTTGGAGCCCTCTGCCTCCCATCACAGTTCCATTGACCAGTTCATTGTTCGCGGTTCAGGGGTTGAGTCCCAAGGACTGAGGGAGTCACACTGGCTCATGCAGTATGTTGACTACCAAGCTCTCTGGCATGCCAGCTACTTTAGAAATGTCAGCTTGAGCATTCTTCACAGGGGAGAATTTGATGGATTGAGGAGAACTTGTAGAACAAGTAACTTTAGGCAAGGGTCCTGAATTGGTAGAAACCTGAATGAGTGAATTGAGTCTGAGGATTAGCATGGGGAATAGACTGATTGTTGCAGGTCTAGGGATCCAGGCTTGGGATAGAAAGTCTCTCCCTTACCAGCCTACACTTTCATTTACAGTTTCAAAAAGACTGATGTTGTTAACCTTGGGGCTATTTGGACTGACACACCACATTAGAGAGGTCAGTTGCAAAATCAGTGAAAGACTTGACTATATTTTCTGAAGATCTGCATAATAGGATTTAGACCTGGGAAAAGACACTGAAGGAATTTCTGAGAAATGTATCAGTTTAAATAAACAAGTTAATGCCTTTCAGTCCACCAGCTCAGTCATGGCTAAGGATAGTCTGACAATGAATACCAAGTTGGATGCATTAGAAAATTAAACTAGATGCCTTAATCTGAGGTTCTGAAACTTTTCCAGATAGCCTACTGTTTTTCCTGGGGGGATGTTGATGAAAGATCTCCTTGAGGTCTTGCAAATTCCATCTAAGGTAATCACCAAAGAGTAAATGCATGCAAATCAGTTCATTACCATGCCAATGAGTTGCACAGCTCATGAAAACATTTTGAAAACAGGAAAGTAAGTGTCACTAGGCTAAAGTGCCTGATAATACTCCAGAGCTGCCAGCTTAAAGGGGTCAAAAGACTCTATAATATAGCCCTAAGAAAAGCTGTCTGGTGGCCAATGTTTCCTCCAAAGAAAGACTTGGTGTTGGCAAATTTTTTTTCATGTGAGCAACACATTTTTTTTTCATGTGAGCAACAATTTTTTTAAACCAACCATTTTTGAGCACCAGTATTAGCGTCGCAGTTCTGTGTATAGCTCAAAGAAAAATGTATTGAGCGATGATGTAAAACCTGTGAGCGATGCTCCGAAATGTATGAGCGATCGCCCACATGCTCAGCTTAGAGGGAATTATGCTGGGGGCCTCAACAAGCAAGGTACAGTCTTTACCTCCTCCTGTCAGCTGGCAGATAAATTTTAAAAAAATAAGTAGTGCCCCTGAACGCCCTCATCCTGGGCTTTAGGCTCCACATATTTAAAATATCCAGTAACTCCCTTACAGTAACCCCTCCCAGATCCACCCCTGCCTACCCTATCAGTATTGTGGTAACCCCCGCTTGCGCCGGCCTGCTAGTGCCATCATTCAAAACTTTCATGTGGTGGGCAAAGGGGAGCCAAGAGTCAGATGGCATTGGCAGAGCAGGAACTAGTATGGATTGCTTCTGCCCCCTGAAGACCCCATACTGATGGGATAAGCAGAGGAGGAGAAGCCAGAGGGAGTGGGGTTCAGCAAGGCTACTTTTTCAAATGTACCTATTGGATGGGGGGCCATTAGGGAACTTTTCTGGAAGGCCATGCTGCAGGGTCTTGCGGCCTCTTTAAATCACCTGGCCATGAATGAGGGCTCGGCATCACACATTGCCATGGCTGGAAATGCAAACTTTTCACAACCATAGCAATGGTGGTACTCAGTTTATTGCTGAAGGAAATTTTCTCATAGTAAAACGGTACAATAATGTATTGTTTGACTGTGGCTTAGTAAATTGGCCCCTCAGTTTCATCCAGAATTTGGAAAGGTCTCTGGAGGAAGAAGAGTCAAGGGCCACATTTCTCTTTTCTTTTGTTTGAGAATCAGATCAGGTCTGGACCACAAGCTTTTACTTTGTCATAAGGATAAGATGTTTCTGGGTCAAAGACTTTAGGCAAAGCAACACAATTGAAGAGGGACAGTTTCTTTTAATGCATCAAGAGGTGCAGAAGTTTTTTCTTAGATGCTCATGAAGATGCTTGATCATATTTTGTTGCAAAAATTACATTTCTTAGGATCCAAAACTACCAAGGGTTTTTATTAATGACAGAACATTTCCTAATTTGATGGTGGGAAACATTTATGTATCTTGACTTTTGCTTTGAGGTCAAAAGTTTCTGATAATGTAGTAGTGAACTTCCAGGCACTCATCATTTTTGCCCAAATTTTTCTGTTTTGGATCCACCTTCTTTTGGCTAGGAAAGGGGTAATGTAAGGTTAATTTACTTCTGTAGCTTTTTCTTGTTTATGTTTCCTTTCATATCTGCTTAATTTTCCTTTTTGCAAGTTGTTAAAATGAAAGTATGTAAACTGCTTGCCTAGCCGCAAAAGAGATAAAAGAAAGAAAGGGCAGGATGTATTCGAGTTTATTTTTCTTTCTTGGTCCTTATCATAAACTAGATTTTTTTTTCCAGAACCATGCACCATTGATGCACATGACAGAAATATTCATGTGAAGGCCCCTTTCAGATTCCTGTGGATCTACAAACTGTGTTGTTTACCTTGTCACTAGCAACATCTAGACTAAAACAAACTTTTTGACTAAGGTTGCCATCTGGCCCAGGTCAACTCGAATAGATTAATCTAGCCTTGATTTTACCCATTGGGGCCAATGTAATAATACCTGCGGCAAAACAGGTGCTAGTTATGAGCGTGGGTTTTGATCACTGCATGTGGCTAAAGCTGGTGCCTTGGCGGGATGTAAACAAAAAACATTATGCAAATTATTTGCGTGCAGAAATCCATGCACACGTGAAGAAATGCGTGTGTGCCTAAGCGCAGTAAGGCCCTATGTAATAAGCAGCGACATCCATGTAGAAAAGCCTTGCCGATAATATGGGCATAAAAGCAAACGAGGGAACGGGTCTCCCTATTCAGTGAAAGTATGACCCTGGAATGTATTCTTAATATTTTGAATAACTGTGTACTGCAGAAAACATGGCAAATATTTTCATGGGTGCTCGGGCGCTGAGATTGGTGCTCAGCTGGGCGTGAATCTGGACCCTCGAGTGCCCAGAAAGGTGCCTAGCTAAGCACAAATCTGGACGCTCGGTTACCGAAATAGGTGCTCAGCTGGGCGTGAATCTGGATGCTCAGGTACCCAGAAAGGCACCTAACTAAGCATGAATCTGGCTGCTCGGTCACTGAGATAGGTGCTCAGTTGGGTGCGAATCTGGATGCTTGTGCACCCAGAAAGGCACCTAGTTTTGCATGAATCTAGCTGGAACAGCCTGCTCCTCATGATCACTCCTCTCTGCCTGCTCCCTCTGATCTTCTCTCTCCTGCCATGACCTCTGTCACCTGCCAAACCTTCTACTGTTGTCAGCCTTTGGTGAAGCCACAGGATATACCATAACATCAAGAATAGCTGGACACAATCAGAAATTTCCATCATCAAGGGGACTGCTTAATCCTTCAGCTCTTCAGCTCTTCTTACTATTTTTCAACTGTTGTTGCCCTTCCTCAACTTTTACCCATTTGTGAAACCAGGAAGGAATGGAGAGAATAAGATGTGATTTAAGAAAGCTTGAAGAGTAGTTGAAGATATGGCAACAGGGATTTAATGCAAAGAAAGTGTAGAGTCATGCATCTGGGATGTGGTAATCTGAAAGAACTGTATGCGGTGTGGGGGGGGGGGGGGTAAATGCTGCTGGGCACGGAACAGGAGAGAGACCTTGGGGTAATAGAGTCTAGCAATCAAAAGATGGCTAAGCAATATAACAAGGCAAAAGCTAGAAGAATGCTGGGCTGCATAGAGAGAGGAATATCTAGTAAGAAAAAGGAAGTGATAATCCCCTTGTTCAGGTCCATGGTGAGGCCTCACCTGGAGTAATGTATTCAGTTCTGGAGACCATATCTCAAAGGGGACAGAGACAGGATGGAGGCGGTCCAGAGAAGGGTGATCAAAATGGTGGGAAATCTCCATCAAAAGACTTATGAGGAGAGGTTAAAGGAACTAAATATGTATACCATGGAGGAGAGAAGGTGCAGGGGAGATATGATACAGACCTTCAGATACATGAAAGGTTTTAATGCTGCACGATCAACAACAATCCTTTTCTGCTGGAAAGAAACCAACAGAACTAGGGGTCACGAAATGAAATTCCAGGGAGGACGACTCAGAGTAAATGTCAGGAAATATTTATTCATGGAGAGCTGGATGCCTGTAATGCCCTTTTGGAGGAGGTGGTGAGGGCAAAAAATGGTGTTCAAAAGGGCATGGAATAAACACTGTGGATCCCTAAAGGCAAGGAGGAGGGAAATGAAGTAAGAGGCATGGGGGTAACTTGCTGGTGTGGCAGATACAACCCTTAACAAGTAAGTCTTCAGACTGTTGATGCAACTCCATCATTGCTCACTGCGTCAATGGCAGGGGGAAAAGAGGAAAAGAGGAATTGGATTCAGACTTCAACCAACAACGACACTGAACTGTACAGTCTGGGAAAACAAATAGGTATGGGGGTAACTTGCCTCATGCGGTGGTTACTACTCTTAACCAAAAAGCCTGATACTACACTTCTGATGCAACTTCAATATTGCTCTCTGCTTCAACTACAGGGGGGGGGAAGGAAATTGAACTCAAACTGTAACCAACAAGAGCCCTAACCTTGGTGGTCTGAGTAACTGATAAGTATGGGAAACTGATAATTATGGGAGCTTGCTGGGCAGACTGAATAGGCCATTGGGTCTTTTTCTGCCATCACTTCTATGTTTCAATGTATGTTTCTGTGTTTGAGGACAACCTCATAAGATGTCTATCACTAACTCTGGGAAGATTGAGATTGCTTTTGCCATAGCCTCAGGGACAAAAAGAACCAAACACGATCGACCCTCCCCAGAGAAGGTACTGACTAGTCAAACAATATCAACTTAGCATTTAAAAGAAATGCTGCAATATAACATGGAGACTACCTGTGCTATAAAATTGGAGCTCTTGGATTTAACTGCCATGTTCTTGCAATATCACTGCGTTTGGACACTGTGGAGCATAGGCTGGATTCCTGTGAGTCAGCAGTTGCTGACCTCCAGATTGTTTCACAGAAATGTACCTCCTTACAAAATGACTTTGAAGATCTGTCAAACCGTAACAGACACAATAACATCTGCATCCTTGGTGTACCTGAAGGCTGCGAAGGGTCTGATGTACTGCCGTTTCTCCAGCAGCGGATACCTGCCAGTCTGGGCCTACAATTTGAGCTCCTGCTTGAGATTGAATACACCCATCGGATTCCCTCATGACCGATTCCTCAAGCCATGCACCCACGGCCTATTAAATTAAAGGTCTTGAGATACCAAAAAGTCCTGATGATCTTGGCTGCTGCCAATGCCAAGTCAACAATTACATTTGATAACATGCACCTTACTTAGTTCCGGATTTAGCCAAGGCCACCGCCACCCCCAGGAAGGCCTTTCTAGGCCTACGACCATGCTTTCAGGAAGCCGGAGTCCAATATGGCCTATTTTACCCAGCCAGAATGAAAGTAACACATAATAACTACACTTGTTCTCATGATGACCTATCAGCATTGATCGCCTACCTAGATGGACTTAAACTGACCTCCTCGATGGTTATTTGAGCACTGCAAGATGACGCCATTTTTTTTTCTTTCTTCCTTATTCAGCACTCTCTATATCTGCATCACAAAATCTATTAACTTGAAGAAGCTGTCCTGACATTTTCTCCTACTTGGTGGATCCTGCCCGACCTTGTTCTCCTACATTATTTTTTTCCAGTGTTTTTCTCTCTGGCTTTAGATCGATATACAGCTGATCATTGGTGCATAGAGTTGATAATTTTTGCCTTATTCCCTTCATTTGCTGAGTGGCAGCCTTTCTAGGCAGTGGTTCCTGTGTGGCACTTTGATTTCATCCTACAACAATGGATGGTATCGTGTTTGGCTCCCCTATAGAACTCACATTATTAGTTGACTTTTTGTTATATATGTGGGTTTTTTTTTATTATTTACTAGATTACTGCATACTTCTCCTATCTATTATTATATTGCCAGGATTGGAGGCATGATGATTGTGTTTCCATTCCTTTCCATGCTGTACTGACTTAGAAGTTTGGACCCATGACGTATCAGTACCTGCTGACTTCCCGTGGACCATGTCTGGAACAAATCCATTTGAGTCTCCCTCTCCTCCCACCTTACTCAATCCAATTTCTTTCTGGCTCACCATGCAGTTTGGACATTCTGGACCACATTTAAGGCCGGTCTTTCCACAACTAATCATTGTTGGATATGTAATGCCCCTAAGGCTGCCCTTTCACATCTTTTATTTCATTGTCTAAACACCAACAAATTCTTGCACGTCATCTAGACTATGATTTCTAAGATGCTAAATTTGACTTGCCCATTATCCTATAGTCTTATTGTTCTTAAATCCCTTGCCATTCAGCCACCCTTATCACCCTTTAAAGGGAAACTGTGTGACTTTCTGATGACTATAACAGTTAAATTAATATTGTAAAATTGGAAACACTCAGCTGTCTAAATGTTACATTCTGGTGGCACACTGCATGTCTAATTCATCGTTTTGAAAAAGAGGTGGCCAGGTATTAATGGATACGGAGCTGGGTAGCCATGTTGAGATCGGTGGACCACTACTTTAAGGACTAGGATGTCGATCTGTATTATGTCAGCATTTTGTTGTTTTTCTTCCATTTTTGTGTAGACTGCCTATTCCTTTCTTATGTTGATGCAACTGATGTATAACTATCAGTTTTCTTTGGAATATTCCCATATGGTTTTGATTCTGCTTAGAAGTTCCTCCTCTCTTCCCCTCCTCCCCCTCTCTCTTTTTTTCCTTTTGAATCTCAATTTTTTATATATCTTAAACTTGTTACTGTGTGTGATACTCCTCTGGAGTGCATAAGGAACCACTGTACTCTAGAGATATGCTTGTTCACATACCTTGCTGTTTTAATAAAATGTTTTGAACTAAAAAATAAAAAAGGAATCTCCATCATCAAAATCACATCAGAACTACACAGATTAACAACCAGACCACACCAATGCAAGCAATGGAATAAAAAAGCCCTTGAGATGGTGCTGTCACTTAACTCGTGCTCTGACCATGGCGGTAAAAACCCGCATTAAAAAACCTGCACTAGCATTAGCGTGGTTCCCTGCATTGACCATGATTAGATAATTGCCTCCTTTGCAAGCCATTAACATGCACTCACACAGAAAATATGCAGGTCAGTTAGCTCGTTCATATGCGCTTTTTTCCCATGCACAAAACCTTTATTACATCCCCATTAGAGCTTTGCACGGGAAAACGCACGTATTTGCAAGTACAAACCCGCAGCGGCTTCAGCACACCTTATTACGTCGGCCCCATTGTGCACATGCAGATTTACTTCTATTTTGTTTTTCTTAGGAAATCAAGAACTACAATTCTCTGCATGCAATGAGGCAAAGCCATGACTGGAGCAACGTGGATGACCTGGCAACCCCATTTTTCAGAAGTCTGATATTCCTATCTATTTTTGTGCAGGCTGCCTGGAAGATGTAAGTATGACTAGAAGTGCAAACATAGAATGAAATCCCTTCTCTAATGAAATCTCGCAGTCACTCCTGTGCATTAGAAGAATAAACACTCTTCCCTGCTTTTCTTCCCACCTCCCCCGTGTTCCAGTATTAGCTTAACACCACTGAAAACATTTCCAGATAAATAATATGTCAGGTGGCATTGTTAACATATTTATTCTTGGAAAGTGATACATATGAGGGAGAGGGATCAGGCATACTTAGAAAAAGGAAAAAGAAGCTTTCTTATTTTTATTTATTTATTTATTTATTATTTTTATATACCGACATTCGATCTCAATTGAGATATCACACTGGTTTACATTCAGGTACTGTAGGTATTTCTCTATCCCCAGAGGGCTTATAATCTAAGTTTTTGTACCTGAGGCAATGGAGGGTAAAATGACTTGTCCAAGGTCACAAGGAGCGACAGCAGGACTTGAACCCTGGTCTCCTGGTCTCCTTTCTTAAAGAGTTATGTACAAAAAAGGATACCAGCTGACCATACCTGTTTAAATTCATTCAAATAGTTATCTAAATTATACTCTCTAATGTTCAGCTCTCCTGAAAGCATAGCTAAATAAAATCCCAGAGGGATAAAATTAATTTTTTAATAAAGTGATATCATCTGTGATGTAGGTATTGACGTATGTCGGGAACTTTGTGGCTCTACAGGCCTCTGTTGAACATGGCACGGAACTGTGTGCTCTAAAGGTACAGCTGTTTCCCGGGTCATGGTGCCATCAGGTGAACTCTACATAGCACTCCAAAAAAATCCCTCCTCCTCCCCAATATCTGCATAATTGGGCATCCTGTCATAAGTTCTACTTTCTGAAACTAAACAAACAGGTTGAAGGTGATACCATTTTATTGGACTAATGCTTTATGTTATGTCTATGAAGACTGATTCTTGTCTTTAATTTTGGCTTGTTTCACCCAATGTAGCATCCTTCTCATATTTTTGCATTAGATTATGTACACAGTATTCACAGAGCAGGATGAATGTAAACTTCTTAGAGCTGTAGAGACATTTGATACGTGATGGCATCGTGGTGTCTTGCAGGGTTTGGTGCTATTTTCTTCTATCTGGGTTTCTATTTGGAGCCTACTGTTTATAAGTTTTTGTTTCAGGTTAGGTAGCTAGAACTGGGAGGGAGGGGGATAGTAGCTCCCTTTGCAATGCTAGAAGCACCGGGTCTGGGTGGCGTAGGACTGCTACTGCAATCTGGGCTGAAGATCTTACAGTTTCAAGGTACCAGCAGAGCGGCAGGGTTAGGGTTGGATTAGGGGGTGAAGGGAGAGAAAGGGGGGCCGCTTTTAGAGAAAATTTGAAACTGGGAAGGGTGGGAGGGGGAGGGGAAGGCGGTGCCAATAATTAAGTCTTTCATTTTTTTTCTTAATGCTGGGAGGAGTTTGGGAGGTGGGGAGGGTCTCAGGCCAGCTGGCACCTTGTTTGCAATATTGAGTGGGGGCATGGATTTGGGATGCCAGGCCAACTTTTGTTTTTATAACAGGCCATCACTTCTTAACTGGCTATATTCATTTCATTTGAATGTAGCCAGTTAAGCTAAATTATCCGGTTGTACAAAGATAGATAACTGTATATCTAGCTAGTGATATTCAAAAGATTGCCAGTGAAGGTAAAATTACTCAGATGAAGATGGCTGGATAACTTTAATCTGGGATATTCAGTGGGAAGTTTATCCCACCGAATGTCCTTAGTAACTTATCCAGCTAAATTTAACTGAAAACACTATCTGTTCTACACTTGTGGAACATTAGCATCTTTATTGCCAAAATATCCACAAAATCCCTATAGCTATGGAGACTTCAAACACCTTTGCCGTGAAATGGTTAAAAATGATACAAAAACATACCCCAACTTTGTAATTCCTTCTTGTTTTCAACATTTATGCAGTATCTTTATCTTTTAGTTTGTGTTTTCCTATTCTAAAGAAATGTAGAGGCTGATATTCAGTGCCATTTGCCCAGCTAAGCTCAGATATGAAAATCTCACCGCGCTGACTGGCCCCGAGTTACCTGGGGCAGAATCAGCTAACTGGCTAAATTAGCCTGATAAAAGCCAAAGAGCTATCTTAAAGTTAGCTAGTTCAACTTATCCAACTAACTTTCTGATAGCTGGGGATCTTCAGCAGCGCACCAGGCGGTAACCATTCCAGACAGCCAGTGGTTGAATACGTACCTCTTAATTCCTACGGTCCTTTCTTTCATCCACTGTCCCCTCTCTCTCCCATCATTTCTGCTCTCGTTTTATTTTAGAAAGACATTCTGTATGCCCTCAGTATATTCTGAACAGTCTTGCAGCTAGGATTGTGCCTTTTAATTACTCTGAAACCTGTTCGCGAGCTAAATAAAAAAGTGCCCTAGCAGCAGCGCTTAGAGCAAATGACGCCATGCGGAATATCTAATTATTATGTATAGAGGGGGGCAGCCCTGCTGAGAAAAGGCCAAGAATAGTCAGGGTAAAAGCAGAAGCAAACAGGAAGTTAGCAGATTTGACAGCAAATGCCACAGCATGTGAACCCTCAGGACACCTTGAGAAAGACAAAAATATATGGATTTCTGAAATTGGGACATGTATTCTTATCACCTTTTCATCAAACGCTATGCCTGTACTCGGAAGATAGTGGCCAGGCCACTATGTCCTTAGATGTTTTTAAACTTAAATCCATATGTAAGGGTAACAGTGTCTTTTAGTACTTGCATTAGGAAGAGAAAATACATTACCTGTAACGTTCAAGCCATCTGACCTTTGACACCAAACTGATCGAGAAGATCCTTTCCAATGGCTGGCCATCCACTTGTATTCAAAGCACTGACCGTCTGCATATACAAAAGGGATCTTTGAGGATAATTTTGTAATAGCTCGCTTAAGAAAGTTAGCAAATATGGGATAGATATTCATAGATATCAGGTTAAATAAGTTAGCCAGATAAGACTTATCCGGCTAACTTACAAGGGATATTCAGCAGAACAGCTATGCTGCTGAATATCCTCATAAAAACTGCTAATTAGCTGATTACATTTATCTGCTAACTTTAGACCTGCTATTGAGCAGGTCTAACTTATCCAGTTAAGTTAATCAAATACGTTTGAATATTGCTGTTTATCTGGCAGTCAGGGTCATTCATCAACATGCGTTAGGGCCTTAATGCCTGCGATAATGCATGCATTATTTTTCACATCACAAGATGCATATGCAAATTTTAGTCAAAGGGAGGAGTTTATGAAAATAAGGGATGTTTAACATTGCGTGCAATAGCATTACACATGTTTTAAATACACCTTTTTTCCTGGTGTTATACCCAAACTGGGATTTGAAATATTTAGCACAAATCCCATTTTGGGCAGGGGAGAGAAAGAGAGAGAAGTAAACTATTTATACCACTGTAGGAGGATCAACTAGTAACTCGAGGTGAGGTTTTGGTGGTGGTCTAGGGTTTGGGGGTAGTTTTACATGCACAATAAGAGGTACGAACAGCACAGTACACATCAGTGAAGATTTGATGTGATTTGGAGTGAGGAAGGTATACAAAGATGAGATTTGTACATTGTACTCTCAACCTAGTTTGATGCACTCTCTACCTAGCTGCTAACAAGCTAGGATTAGAGTACATTGTAGAAATCTCATCTTTGTGTACCTTTCCTCATTCCAAATCACATCAAATCTTCACTGATGTGTACTGTGCTGTTTGTACCTCTTATTGTGCATGTAAAACTGCCCCCCCAAACCCTAGACCACCACCAAAACCTCACCTAGAGTTATTAGTTGACCCTCCTAAAATGGTATAAATAGTTTACTTATATGAGAGCCTCTCTCTCTCTCTCTCACTCACACACACATGTGGGCACTTTGCAAAGTGAAAATATTGCAGGTGTGATAAATTTAAAACATGCTCTGGTAAAATACCTATCAAAGCAGTAACTCAAATATTTGGCTAACCACACCCCTTTTTATCACAGGTTTCATTCATGCAAAATTAATAGCAGAATAATGAATCTAGATCTAAGTTAGCTGGATAAGTAGCTCTACCTCGGAACGTCTATATCCAACCTATCACTTATCCGACTAAGTGGTAGCCGATGAATGGGATCATTTATTCAGCCACCACCACCTAGCTGGATAAGTCCCTATTTATCCAGTTAAGTAGTGCTGAATATCATCCTCTGTGTGTATAGGTTATACAAATTTTTAAAGTAAACTTCAGTGTGTATTTTCACTTTAAAAATAAATCTACTAAAACTACCTGCATACAATTACTAATTTATGCACTCAAAAGTTTAGTAAAAATTCACATGCATACTTTAAAAAATCTACAAGTATGCATATCAATCCAGAACCTCTTCCAGCTCTGTCCCAGAGGATGCTTCCACTCTGTCCAGATAAACTTATGCATACACAGGGCATATGTGCATAAGTTTACCCACATATTGGGTAGACAATTTTATAACAAGTCATTTATAGGGACTTGCAATTGTTTTTCCTGAATTAGGCAATGTCAATGAAATTTCCTAATTCGGAAAACTCCCGATAGCACACGGTAACTCTGCCAGGTTAGTGCGCACTAGCCTGAAAATCGGGGCCCCCGAAAAAAAAACCCCAAACCACGGGAAAAACAAAATTCCCATGGGGGGGCCTGAAATGAAGTTTGACATGAAATTTTTACCCGAAGCACATCTGTATTATCAACATATTGTGAACCAGTATGATGTTACCATGAATATTTGTATATAAAAATAAATAAATACAATAAAATACATTGGTAAAGCACCATTTTACCGATGGAAATGCCTTTGAAAATTACATAATATCTAATCAGTGCCTCAGATGACAACAGCATTCTACTTTAAAAAATTGCTAAGGCAGAAAAAGGTCCAAAGGAGTTATTTAAGACTGATGTTCTAATAGGCAAACATAGTAGACTCAGTAATGGAATTCCGAATGAATTGAATGGGAATAGTTTTTCTAGGTATGGGATGAATAAAATCAAAGAGTATTGTAAGATATTGGAAAATGACTTAGTAATCAGATGGCAGATGGATGCAGGAAAGAGTTTAGAGGAGGGGATGGTATTGGGGAAGAATGATTAAGGTTTAGTAGATTTTTGCCCAGTAGACCAGATGGAGATGAGATATATTTTGTCTTTGTGTAAGGTGTTTGTATGATCTATGCCAAAGACTCAGCCTTGCATAGGTTGAATTTGTGGCAACCTACAGCAACCTCGGCCTCGGCCTACTCAAGGTTGATGCCTGAGCTTGAGCCAAGGCTGGAAATTGGGCCCAGGCTCAATGCTGTGGCCTGGCAGGGAGGCCAGATCCTGACTCTGGGACCTTGACCCAGATGCAGACTCAGTGCTGGGGCCCCACATCCTGAAGCTGAGGCCTAAACCCAGACTGAGGCCCAGGGCTAATGCCCGGCCTAGAGGTGAGTTCCAATGCCTTGGCCTCAGTCTTGCATAGGCTGAGGTCACAGTAGGTTGCTACTAACTTGGCATTGGCCTATTCAAGGCTGACATCTTGGCCTAAACCAAATCACAGGCCCAAGCCCTATGTTGCGGCCCAGCTGGAAGACTAGGTCCTGAGCCAGGCCTTGACCCTGACCAAGGACCGATGCCAAGGCCTGGCACATAGACCAGGTCCCAATGCCTTGGCTTCAGCCTAGGGCCAGACTGAAGCCTTGTCTTGCTTAGGCCAAGGTCATTGTAGGTCACTGTGACATCAGTGTCAGCACACTCAAGGTTGATACCTCAGCCTAGGCTATAGCCCAAGCCCAGGCCCAACGCTGAGACCCACTTGGAGGCTGGGTCCTATCACCTGGGTCTTGGATTAAGATCAGGCCTAGGCCTAGAGCCCAGGCTTCGAAATAGCTCCAATGTGTCCGATGTCCTTTTGTTTTCTTTTTCAACTGATGCCATCCATTGGAGTCGTACTGGACTTAATGAACTCTGGTGAATTAACCCCATCAGACAGTGCCATTTTAATTTATGGCAATGTATGCAATGCCATACATCAGAATGGCACTGAGCACTGGGGTGAATATACCAGAGTTCATTAACTCTGGCGTGATCTCAGTGGACAATGTCAGTTAAAAAAGAAAACAAAAGGACATGTAGAATATCTGTTTTTGCAGAATATCTGCCATCATAAAATGGAATATCTGCCATCATAAAATGGAATATCTACCATCATAAAATGGTTGTTATTTGGTATGTTTTCAAACTCTCAAAAAGTTATTTGGAAGAATCATAATAACAAAAAGGCTTATGGGGAAGCCAATTTTCAAAGAAATTTGCCCAGGTAATTATACAGTTACCTAGGTAAATTCCTCAGGCTGAAAACCCCTCAATGGCCAAAAGTATACATGCTGTTCATTTTTGGCTGATGGGTAAAGGCTTGAGAGGAAAAAAGCAAAGTTTAGGCAGAGTGCAGAGTCTATGGGTACAAAAGTACGCACAGTCATCACAGGCCCCACATTTTCAAAAGGAAACCCCAAAAAGTTTCCCTTCAAAAATTAGCTTGTGGGTCTACAGATACATATCTGTTTACTCTGTCCAGGCACAGATGTGAGGCATTCTTGCTTTGCTATGATTCACAAGATCTAGCTTTACAGAATGGGTAAGAAGACTGAGTGACTACAGTCACTCTTTGATCTCCAGATGTGTTCATTGTACATGACATAGTTATATCCATAAGAACTGATATGCATCCCTGTTGAGATGTATCACAGTGGGAGGTGTGCGAGACATCCTAGCCTAAAAGGCATTATGCCAGTTAATAGGTATGATTTCCATGTTGTAGAAGTTGGCGGGGTGTTTGTAGGAGTGTGATTTACAAAGATAGACCCCCTCTATTTCAGCATGACTGCTAGGGAGATAGACTAGGTAATGCAGTGATGGAACCCTTGAGAGTGACAGGTGAGATTCCAATGGCAAATAATCTTAGGCTTGCTAGCCATTATCTAGTAGTACTATAGCAATGATAAATAGAAGCCTGTGTGAAAGGAGGCTGTGAGATTGTCAAGCCATGACAGTAGTGAAGGAGTTAATGATTGCATGGTGTGTATAAAGGAAAGAGATTTGGCTAGCATCCTGTCAATTATATCCTTTCATGAAGAAGGCAACTATGCATGAAGGATACAGGATAAATATTGTGTGGATGAGAACATTATTTCTCTTTTCATTTGGTCACCTGTTCTTGCTTACTAAGCAATGGTGACTAGGTGTGTGTGGGCTTTTCTTGTTTGGTTTTTTTTTGCTTGTGGTTTTGTTAAATAATTTACTTATTATCATTAAGATCTGAAATTGTTTATAATAATAAATAATTGTATTTGAAAATGCATACATAAAAAATTTAAAAAATAAAATACAAAATTCACTCTAGCCTACTCACCATTACAAGATCTAGATTCCAGAGTTTGTTCTGGACATAGATGCTGATTTTCTAGTTCTTGAATTATTACTGCTCTGGATCGAACTTGTATGCCTTCAAATCCAAGATCTTGACCATTAACACATGTCAACTGACACAGGCTCCATTCAGACCACTCCTTCAAATAACAGTCACCTGCCAATAGGAAATTACATAAACAAGTTTTACGGCCTGGGGGTACTGATATACAGACATAAGTGAAAAACCATAGGATTGCTTCTATGGCCTAGTCCAAAAGCAAGTCAGCGTGGTCAGAATTTTCAGGAAGGCTTCTCAACCAGTACAAATTAGGTCCAAATTCAAAACCCATTTAGATGGATAATTTAATAGTTATCCATCAAAATGACTTACCGAGCTATATTCAGCCTTTATCAGGCTAAATTCTAGATGGCTAATATGTTAGGTGGCCAGAATTTAGCAGGATGAGTTAGGGGCTTATCACTGTTAACCTGCGATTGGACGCATGTTTTGGACGCGCTAGCTTTACCCCTTATGAGCATCCAACCCTCCCGAACCTAAAAGCGCCCACAACATGCAAATGCATGTTGATGGCCCTATTAGGTATTCCTGCGTGATACAGAAAGTAAAATGTGCAGCCAAGCTGCACATTTTACTTTCAGAAATTAGCGCCTACCTTCAGGTAGGCGCTAATTTCTCCGGGCACCGGGAAAGTGCACAGAAAAGCAGTAAAAACTGCTTTTCTGTGCACCCTCCAACTTAATATCTTGGCGATATTAAGTCGGAGGTCCCGAAAGTTAAAAAAGTAAAAAAAATAGAAAAAAAAATGTGAAATAGGCCCGTGGCTCGAAAACCAGACGCTCAATTTTGCTGGTGACCGGTTTCCGAACCCGTGGCTGTCAGCGGGCTCGAGAACCGACGCCGGCAAAATTGAGCATCGGCTGTCAAACCCGTTGACAGCCGCCGTTCCTTTCAAAAAAGAGGCGCTAGGCCTAATTTAAATAAATTAAAATACTGTATCGCACGCACAGGAGAGTGGCCTGTCTCTAATAGTGGCCAATCTGGGTCACAAGTACCTGATAGATCCCCAATAGTTGATTTGTTTCTTCTATCTTACTCCCAGGGATAAGCGCTGGCCTTCCCAAGTTTACCTAGCTGATAACTGCTTGTGGACTTTTCCTTCAGGAACTTGTATAATCCTTTTTGAACCCCATTATATTAATTGCCCTGACCATGTCCTCTAGCAACTGATTCCATTGTTTGATTTTGCACTGAGTAAAAAAACAAAAAAAAAACCTTCCTAGTATTTGTTTTAAATCTGCCAGTTGCTAATTTAATGGAGTATCCCCTGGTCCTTGTATTGTTTGAAAGAGTAAATAACAGTTCCCTATTTACTTTACATGTTTCACCCCAGTCATGCTTTTATAAATCTCAATCATATCCCCTCTTGATTAGCTCTATTCCTTTCCAAACATTCTATTTGCCTTTTTGACTGCCACCACACACTGAGCCAAAGATTTCAAGGTATTTTCCACAAGGACTCTCCTTTTCCTGAGGGGTGGCTTCTAACATGGAACCCAGCGTTGTGAACTGGTAGTTGGGGTTATTTTTCCTACATGTATCGCTTTGCAATTTAAATTGTATCTGTCATTTAGAAGCCCAGTCTCCTACTCTCACAAAGTCCTTCTGCTGCTATTTTAACAAATCAAAATGATTTTGTGTCATCTGCAAATTTGGTCATCTTATTCGTTGTTGTTTTCTCAAGATCATTTATGAATATGTTAAGTAGCACAGGTCTCAGTACAAACCCCTGGTTCACAAATCCACTAACAGCATTCCTCCATTTGGAAAACTGACCTCTGTTTCCTGTCTTTTATCCAGTTACCAAGCCACAATAGGACACTTCCTCCAATCCCATGACCTCCACATTTCCTGAGGAGTCTCTCATGAGGGACTTTGTTAATCTTTTTGAAAATCCAAATGCTCTGTATCAACTGGCTTACCTTTATCCTCATGTTTATTTATACCTTCAAAACGAATCTAGTAAATTTGTAAGGCATGACTTCTCTTTGTAAAAACCATGGTGACCCCCCCCCCCCTTTAAACCTAGTCTGACAACAGTAATTTTGTTTTTAAAAACAGCTTCTACCATTTTGCCCAACACCAATCTATCGTTTCCTGGATCACATTTTAAAAATTGTCAATATTTTGGGCACCCTCTAGTCTTTTGGTACTGTGTCTGTTTTATATGATAGATTGCAAATCACCAGAGACAGGTCTGCAATTTCATGTTTGAGTTCCTTCAGAACTGTGGGTGAATACCATCTGGTCCCAATGATTTGTTGTTTAGTCTGTCAATCTGACATTATATATTTCATTTTCACAATGATTTCATTTAGTTGCTCAGAGTTATCACTACCAAAATATGTTTCCACTGTGGGTATGATTCTGACATCTGCCTCAGTAAAAACAGGCAACAAATTCATTTATTTTTTTTCTGCTATTTCCTTGTCCTCCCTGACCACCCTTTTTACCCCCTTGGTCATTTTACAGTCCAAGTGACTTCCTCACAAGACCTTACAGCATACTGGCAGATTATACAACTAATACTACCTAAAACAATTGGTACTAATTTTATCTGCTTTAACAATATAAATAATGCTTTGAATGTACCAGGACTTGAACTTGTGAACCTTGAGTTTACAGCATCACAGATACAGTATTACAAATTGTTCTTTAGAAAACAGTTGAACCCTTCAGCATCAAGAGTTTTATATAGTTCCTATTCCTACTGTATTAGCTTGTTGTGGACGTGGACCCTTGGACTGAGATGGAATTGGCACAATTCACAGGGTGGAGACCTGCAGGTCCCCACTGTCAGCTGGTGGAGTTGAACAAGGCAGAGGCACAAGTGGAGCATTGCCTGTGCCAACCCATGTTCCCCTTAGGTTGAGTCCTCAGGTGCCGGGGCTGGCAGGTTTTAGGTGGTGGCCTCTGTTGATGAAGGTAAGATCTGTGGGACATCGGGTAGGCAGGAGAAGTCGAAGGCAGATATGGGTTAGAGCAGGCAACGTTCAAGAGAAGCCCAGTAAGAAAGCTGGGGTAAAAGCTGAAGATCCATCCAAAGGAAGGCGGGACAGAGCAACACAAGAGGCAAGGCACACTGAAGAACTGAAAGGGTAATGGATGCCTGGAATGCCTTCCTAGAATGGATGGTGAAAAATAAAATAGTAATAGACTTCAAAAACGTTGTTGAGTAAACACAGAAGATTCTTACTTGCTAAAAGAAAAACAAAATAAATGAAGGGACAGCAGAAGCATTACCTAGTGGCACCACAAGCCATGGGTATAGCCTAGGGATAACATGTATGAAGTGGCAGTTATGACCCTAATAACAGTGGTATGATTGCATCGGGCTCCAAGAATGCACTGGGGTAGTATGCATAGAGTGACAGTTACAAACTTAATAGCTGTATAATGGCTATATTGGGCTTACAAGAAGATATTGGGGTGACCTGTAGAAAGTAACCTATGATTAAAATCCAAAATTCAGCTAGTATGGTGAAGTCAAATGCTTAGGACAATGGCTTTGCTAGTTTTATTGGCTGTGTGGATTATTGAAAAACTTGGTAATAATTAGGGGTATGCACAGAAAAAATTTCTGTTCAGTACATTTCCTTTCATGGTGAAAGGGGTTGGTTTAGACCACATTTCATTTTGTTGGGATGGGAATATTTTTCATTTTGGAGGGGTTATTCTTGGGAAATATTACATACTTTTTCTGTTGCATTTTGCAGTCTGCTGGCTAATCTCGTGAACCGCCACTCTCACCTGTCAGTCCGGCCCCGGGCACAGAAAGATGCCCTCATGGCAGGATGTCATTCTCTGTTACTTCAGGTCCCACACCTCTTCAAGGCAAGATGCCGCTGGCTTCCCTCATGGCTGGACACTGCCAGTGGCCTGCTAATGCGCTTCCCTTAGAAGTGCATGGCTGACACTGACAAATTTAAAGGGTCCATGCTGGGAAAAGCCCCATGGTGTGGGCTGATGACATCATGCAGCTAGGCCTATAAAAGGCCTCCAGACCTTGACTTCCTTGCCTCGGCAACAGATCTCCCTACGTTCTGTTGTGTGAGTTGTCTCAGCATTCAAGGTCTTCGTTCTCAAGTTCCTATGGTCCTTGCCTTCGTACTTCAGTTCCTGTGTTCCAGTTCCTGTGGTTCATGTCTCCATTTTCAGTTCCTATGGTCCACATCTTCATCTTCAGTTTCAGAGATCCTTGTCTTCATCTTCAGTGTCTGTGGTCCCTCTTTGGTTCTTCTGTCTGTTCTTCACCTGCTGTTCTGCTCCTTGCCTTCCTGCCCTGCCTATCCGTCCCTTCTTCCCTACAGATGGATACCCAGTATTGACCTTGGCATGACTCTCAGACCTTTTTGTTTGCTGCCTGCCACTGTCCACTGACTGGCTCTTGAACCTTCTTCTTGCCTCCTGCCTCTGACCACTGCCTGACTCTTGGATCTTCCTGCTTGCTGCCTGCCACTGATCACAGTCTGCCTCCAGATTCGCCTCATCCATTCCTACTCCAACCCAGTGACCTCGACCGATCTCTCCACCCGCAGAGGCCCACCAAAGACCTGTTGGCCCCAGCACCCAAAGGCTCAACCCGAGGGGAATGTTGGCTGGTATAGGCAAAATTACAGTTGGGATCTCCCTCATCCAGATCCACTTGCCAATGGTGGGGACCTGCAGGGCTCCTCCCTGCAGGTTGCATTAACCCCACCTCAGCCTCAGGGTTCACACCATTAAAAGATTGCTGAGGCCATGGACTCGGTAGATGTCATAGCCTTACAGGTCATCCTGGTCCTTGTGCACAAGCTACAAGAGCAGCAGAAGTTTCTGGAGTTTCTGTTGGCATTTTTTAAATGAGTCTCCACATGGTTGGATGCTGCCTTGCTTTGGCAGCCCTGTCACCTCCTGTGACTGAACTGCTGAGATCCACGGCACTCAGCCACCCTATACTGCAGCTGCTGGCGCTACCCAAGTACACCAGGGACCCCAAGCAATCCTGTGGATTCCTGAGCCAGTGCCAAATGCATTTCACATTGCAGGCACCGTTGTTCCCGAATGACTTGGCTAAGAGCACATATATTCTTTCCCTTCTGGATGGCAAGGCACTGGCTTGGGCTTCCCCCCTCTGAGAGCATACAGATCCATTACTACATGACCTGCAGCAATTTATTGCTGTATTTAAGATGATCTTTAAAGAATCAGGCTGGTTGGCCACTATGGGTTCGGATCTTTTCCACCTCTGTCAGGGCACCAGAACATTAGCGGAATACGCTATTGAATTCTGGACCCTGATCATGGATCTTAATTGGTGGAATGACTGTCTCCTCACCATTTTCCTGGAAGGCGTGTCCCCCCAGGATATAGATGAGATCATGGCCCGAGATTTTCCTGCATCCCTGGAAGGACTTATCAAGTAGATGGGCAAGACTGACCGCTACCTCCAGAAATTGGGAAAATAATTTAAACTACCTTGTAGAGCTATTACCCTGACACCCCAGTTCCAAATGCCACTTTCGCCTCCAGTTCCTGCTCTTCCAACTGTCAGCTCCCCTCAAAAATCCATGCAGCTGGGTTGCAGCCATTTAGCCCCTGAGGAGAGGTTCTGCCTGGCAACTAGGCTTATGCCTGTATTGTTCGGGCAGGAGTCATCTATTAGCTCAATGCCCACTGAAGCTGGGAAACTCCAGTGCTTAGGGTCTGGTGGGAAGATGACCATAGGCCTTACTGTCCCAGCTTCCCAATGCTACTTCATGTGACCTTAAAAATGGGTCCTTTAAGCTTTCCCACCCAGGCTTTCATGGACTCTGGTTCCGGTGAGAACTTCATCATGAAAGAACTCATGGACCAGTTACTGATTCCTATCATATGCAGGATGCCGCCCCTGATAATCTATTTTGGGAGACCCAGGTCCTGGCCAGGTCACTCTGATGACCATGTCTCTAATGCTATGTACTAGTCTTCTCCACCAGGAGGAGATTAGTTTGCATGTCATTGCCAAGGCCATTCATCCCATGACCTTGGCATTACCCTAGCTCCAGCAACATTGTCCTCAATTTGACTGGGCCACCCTATAGCTTACCCATTGGGGCCAAGAATGTCAGGACACTTATCTGAAACATGTGGAATCTCCTCTCCACTTGACCATGGCCACAGCCCTTCCAGGCCTTCCTTTTCAGTACGCCAAATTCGAAAACATGTTTTCAAAGAGAAAAGCCAAAACCCTACCTCCTCACGCTCATACAACTGTGGAATTGAACTCCTCCTGCATACCAAGCCACCTTGGGGAAGGGTCTACCCCTTGTCACTCTCCACGACCTGAGCTATGTCAGACTATATCTGGGAGAATCTGATGTGAGGCTTTATCTGGCCCTCTGACAGAGGCAGCACTGGAAGTGTTGAAAGCAGGAGAGATGGCCCCTTGCTCCTGGCATTGAAGGAAAAGCTATCAGCAGGGATGGGGAGGGGTAGAGGGACGGGGATGGGGATGCAGTGTGGGAACCACATTTTTTCTTAGTGGTTGGGTTGGTGGGAGGGGAACGGCAAGATAACATAGGGATGGGGACCCGACTTCCAAATCAGAATAAATCTCTTTGATTTAAAAAGGTTTGGGGGAGTTAGGATACAATGCATGAACTGACTTATGCTTTGTGGGGAGGGAGGGGATGAGCAACATTTTTTCTTTAGTAGATGAGAATGCTCCTTAGCTGGATATCTTTACAAGAAAGCACATTATCTGGCTACACAGGGCCACATAACTAAAAAATCAACCTGTCTATTTTCAAACATAGCTGGTTAGCTATTTTGTTATCTAGCTATATGTAGCCGGATAACTTTAGGCTGGTTTATTCAGCGGGATGTTTCTCCCACTGAATATGTGGGACCAGTTATTTGGCTAACTTTAGCTGGATATCTTGTCCACTAACCAGCTTCCTGAATATGGACCTTGATATATTGAGGTTGCTATTTGACTTTTTAGGAAACATTGCTTTTAACTCTTGCTTTTAATTAAATGTTATTTGGTTGTTATTTTTACATCTACCTTGCTTGATTATGGTAATGGAATAGTAATATATTTTACTGTTTTATACATTTCAGTTGTCATTGTTTATATGGGTTGTTATTAGCTTGTGATGTTAGGTTTGTCTGATCTTTCAATAGAATTTTATAATATTGATCACTGTATTTAAATGTATATTTTCTTCTCTGCCATGAGCCTATAGGATAGGCAGATAATACTGTAGATCAAACAAATAAGATAAATAAACAAATATATTTACTGTAGAAGAAATCTTCTTTTTAGTTGACACATTCCACAATTTTTTATGCTTGCTTGACCCCTGATGATTCAGCTTGCTCTGCCAAAAGGGGAGATATGTTTTGGAACTCCTGCTCAACTCAATACCTGGGGAGGGAGATGAGAATGCATTCTGGGAAGAGGATTAACTGAGGCTTCTGAGAGACGTATGCAGTTCCTCCATTTCCTAGGCCCTCGATTACTCTGGTCATGATTCGGTTTGATGCAACAATGGTAACAAAGGTCATGTCTATCCACAATGGACATTTTCCTATTGCATACACAGTCCTTAAAGCTACTCCAAGTGGTGCCTTTTCTTGCCGGACAACTTTATTTATTTATTTATTTATTTGTAGCTTTTATATACCGAGGTTTAGCACTGATGAGTGCTGTTTGGAGGCTGCTGAAGCAACAAGGTAATTTTGAAGAAAAGAGAAATTAGGAATTTTACAGAAAATTGAAGACAAAATTACAGGAGATAGGGTACATGTCCGTGCTGCTGCTGCTTGGATAACAAAAGACTGAGGGGGCTCATGAAGCAATAACTATATGAGAATTCCCATATATGCTCAATAGAGCAAAAGCTCTATGAGGTTAGAGAGAAGGGTCCGTTCGGTGCCACCAGGTGATGTCACCCCACATAGGCACATACAGTACCCTGGCTAATTCAGCCTTGCTTGTCAACTCCAGTATAAGGCAGGAACAACTTTTTGGACCTTCATGTTGCCGTGCAGCCATTATCCTCTATAAGAGGTAAAATGTGACATTTTATTTTCCTTTCATGGAAAATCACAGGAGTTTGTCTTTACTGCCTTCTGTCATTCACATGGAATATGAAAATAGTGTTAGGCCAGAGATAGTCAGCAGCTCTTTTTTTGGGAGCATTTCTTGCTGCTTTTCAAGAGACCCATATAAGTTTCTTTATTGGAAATCAAAAGCACTTTTCTGGACCCTTCTGGTTGCACATGCATCCTGACGGTCTCACCATGCAGCATCCAAATATTCAAACCTCATTTTCTCATCCTCTCTCACATCTACATTATTTGTTAGGGACGTAAAGCCCCAAGTTTGTTTCAATTCACTTTTTTTCGTTTTTGGTTTCTTTTTTTGTTTTATAGTATTTTTAATGGGTTTGGGGATTTTTTGGTTAATTTGTCAAACCCAGAAAGTCAAAACAAAACATTAAACAGAGCCCCTCTACCCCAAAATATTAAAAAAGGGCATCCTGGAGCTCTGCTGACTACACAACAATATGGGCAGTTACAAAATTTACCATCAAAGTGAAATTACTGTAATCTGTTCTTTCAATGGAGGAATAGCAAATTTACACAAATTTGCTTCTGATGTCCTTGCATGGCAGACCTTGACATTGATATTTAGCTCCTGAACATATTGCTATATGCAAAAACAAAATAGAAGCAACAGCAAAAAAAAAAAAAAAAGTTGTATTTCATGAGTTTTTGAGGCCACATCCAAAGTTCTGTAGGACCAAGTGGGCAAATAGAACCAGAATCTAACAAAATCAGTTTTTCTTATTTTACCTGGACATGGTAAGGTACAGGTTTCCTCAAGTACCAGCTTCTTATCGCCGTTTACAATTATTTCTGTTTCTCCACAAAACTCTTCATCCACTATTTTACCAGGATCTTCACTGGATCCATCATAAACCATGCAGGAAATATTCCTGATTCTTATTCCTTCTCCACACTGAGCATCCTGGGAGACGGGGAAGAAGACCACAAAACCTGAATTAGAAATAACATTTGTGGCATCACTAAGGTTGAAATAATATTGTGTTTCATAAAGAAACTTTTTACTTATCTTCTGCACCCAACAAAGAGTTTGTACTGCCAGCGTTGCTGACATTGGGTGGCTACCATTACCTGTTACAGTACATTGTGAACATATTGGGGGTCATTTTCAAAATGATTTACACCCTTAATATTGGGTAGTACATGTGTAAATGCACTTTAAACATGTAAGTGAGCTTTTGAAAATTGCTACAATATATCCCATTGAATTATCCACAGGTTTTGCATGTGTTAGTGCACTTATAAGCTTATAAATGGGCTTTTGAAAATTACTGTGACAGAATGTTACATTTACAAGTGTAATCTTTTGAAAATTACCTCCATTGCAAAGCCTAAGGCTAGGGAACTAGGTTATTGGTCAGATGCAACCTATGAAAGGTTTTCGTCTTTTTAAAGATAAGGTCACTAAACTGTGTGTTGAATGGTTTGAAGTTGAGAACCTGGTGCTCCTGATGTAAGATCATATCAGTGATGTAGAAGTTTCAGTGAGGTATCAAATACCAAATCAGCTTAAGGTACAGGAGTTCCAGTTGGTTCTGGAGAAGGAGCTGTTGAATTGAGTTTCTAGGATTAGATCTTTTGCCTTTTTCCTTGGAACCAGTATGGTGATCCAGCATCAGAGAGAGAGGCTAAGAGAATGAATGAGGCATATTATTAATGTTTCCTTGATGGAGGATGTGAAGATCTCATCTTTGAAACTGGTTATTGCTCACACACTTCTAAAAAGCAATCTTCCAATTTCTAGTGCTAATTCAGAAAATAGACTTGACACGATTGTGTCAATTTATTTATGACTACAATGTCTTGGATCCATGCCAACTGAGGTTTTACCCTGGATATGGTCTGAGACATTGCTGGTAGAACTATTAGGGTTGAGGATCATGGATACCCTGTCATGGTGAAGGCGTCTTAATTTCTCTGCTGCTTTTTATCTGGTAGACAACCAACTTTTAAATCTTTCTGACCTGAAGTTATCTGGTCCTGTATTTGCATAGTTAGCTTTGTTTTTGAGTAATTAAGTATAAAGGATTGCGTTAGGAGAACACTGTTCATCTTTTTGCCCATTTTGTGTGGGCTCTCATAGATGTGGTCACTTTCCCCGGTTATTTTTAATTTGCTTTTGCAATTTGCAGCCACTTGCCACTGTCATTAGACAATTTGGTGCTGGAGTACAGATATTTATTTATTTATTATTTAACAGTTTTTTATACCGACCTTCATAGTAAATAACCATATCGGATCGGTTTACATTTAACAGAGGGTATAACTAAAGGAACAATTCAGGTAAACAAAAGATAACAATAGATAGTAATAAGTCATTTGTAGACAATATTTGTAGACAATGTTCAACTATATATTACACTGGGGAGAGATGGGACAGGAAAGAATCTGAATGTATGCCTGGCAGCAGTTTGGAATTGGACTGGGCCAATTAACAGGATAAATCCTGTAAAATCAGAAATGCTGGTTATGGGCAAATAAATTCCTTTTGATACAACGGTTCAGTTCTCATTGAATGGGATCATATTGTCTATTAAAACTGAGGTTCACCACAGCCATGGCTAGCCTATGGCCAATATGGCCTCGGCCATTTGCGCCATCCTTCAGGGGCACCGTCAGTTCCAAAATCTGGTCAATCAGCTGCCCCTCCGCTTATACATATTTAGCGCCTCAAAAACTCAGTTATTTTTAAACTTGTCAATTTCACAATCGCAGCGAACGTTTATTATTCTGCGAGTCACGAGCTTTTGAAAAAATCCAAAATACTTCACAGAGGGGAAACCACAGAGAACAGTAGATTTACTGCTTTTGATGATTAACAGTAAAGAATTAATGAAATGGATCGATTACAAAAAAAAACCAAACATTTTTTTTAACACACGCTCCAGGCCGATTTCGCCCTTTGCTATTGTGCATCCAGAAAAGTTTTTTCGTTTTAAATTGATTCATTATATTAATTCTTTCTTGAGTGTCAGTAGCAATTGTATTGAGTGCTCGTAGCAATATGTATGCGAACAGCCACGTTTCCTGTCCACCAAATGCATTTGAGCGCTGGGGAAGCACAATTTCTCCCTACAGCATCCCTTTTAAGCACCAGCTCATTTAAATATAGCATTGAGTGCCCAGGAGAGGTAGCTGTGCACGCATTAAAAAAATGGGCACCCAATTTGGATGCATGTTTTTACGCACGTCTTATTGCATCATCCTGTCAGCTGGTGCCCATTGCCCAGTTGCCCGCTGCTCAGACAGTCAAAAGCAATGCTGCAACTCTCCCACTGTCTTCACCCACACCCAGACCCTGCCTCCACCTTCCCCAAGGGAAGAGAGAAATCAGCAACAAAGCATTGCCTGCCTTTCTCTCCTCACTATCACAGTGGGCAGGGTGAGACCAGTGCAGCTCAGACTTGAAGCCACCAAAAATCATGTTTTGAAATTAAAACTGAAACTCTGTGAGACTCAAATACTCTGTTCTTTGCATACAAAATCTACAGAAGAAATGTACAGCACTTCTTATACATTTAGACTATAGATCTCAGCGTCACTTGATCCAAACTGCAGCAATTGGCTACATTTGGAAAAATGTTTCACTGTGATTTGTCATGTCTTGCCTCTTTGATTACATGTCCTACCCAGAGTCTGACAAGGCAGTGAGACCATACCTGACCTATAGGGAAGGACTGATTGCTATAGTTAGTTAAACCTGTTCTTCCGCTGATTTCTATGGCCCATAGTTTTCAGTGGGCCATAGAAATGAATGGAAAAGAAAACAAATGAATCAAGTAGGATTTTTTTTTTTTTGTGGGACCCCTCCCCCCTCCATTTTGGGGCCCCATTTTTGTTGGATTGCCCATCACTTTAAACAAATACACAACCATATCAAATAGTGCAAATTTTTGGGCAAACCATGTTATTTGACTAGCACAGTTTAGGGAAGTAATGAGCTCATGCATTCATGGGGGGGCTCAGATAACATGAGATGCTTAAAATATCTCACATTATCCCCGTGTTAGTCCATTTACTGTGAGAAAAACAGCATTTTTTGCACAATATATGTCCTAGCATGGCTTAGAGAATGAGACTGTTGGACTGTTTAGGGCAGTGATGGCCAACCTTTTGAGCTCAGTGTGTCAAAATTCATAAAAAAACCGAGCATAACTTGGGTGGTGTGTCACTTCTAGAAAAATCCATAATTTTGTGATATTTGTAGCTCTAATCAATAACAAAAAGTTATAATTTTAATATGTACTGTATTTATTAATAAAACAAAACCAAATAATTCTTTACCTTACCTGCTTAGTGACTTTTTTGTTGCTGAATTTCATTGGCTAAATCTTCAATTGAAGGTTGGTATTTCGTACACTTCAAGTCCAAGCAAGCGTTACAAACTTCATCTGTCAGTCGGTTTCTTTTATTGGCTCCCATTCATTTTCACACCACTCCCTCCCCATCCCCCAGGCATGCACACATTCATTCTCACACACACACAGACCCCCAGGCAGGCACCCATGCATTCACACACATATACCCCCAGGCAGAGTCCCATTCATACACATGCACACACTAAAGGCAGACCCCCTCTCTTTCTTTTGCCAGCAATCTCGGAACCTCTCTCATTCCTCTGCTGCCACTGTCACTGCTGCCACATGGCTATTGGGGAGGTGCCGATTGCTGCTACTGACACTGAAGCCCATTCTGCTGCCTCCTCTGTGCAGGCCCCGTGGGCTTCCACTTTCTCCATGCTGATCTCGTACATTGTGAGATCCGCATAGAGAAAGTGCTATTCTTGCACATTCCCAAAGATTACATGTGCCAATCACTAAAAAGTAATTTTTTTTTTTTTTTTTGCCTTTGCTGTCTGATCTTAGTTTTCTAATTGGTTGGTCACAGGCTTTTTTTTTCCAACTTCCGTTTCTTATTTTTTTGCTAATTCCTTTTATATTGTCTTTTTTTCTGTTTCTTTTCTCTCCATCTTCTTCCCTCAAACACACAGTCAGGTTCTCATTCTCGCATGCATTTCTCTTTCTCACACACACACAGGCTCTCACTGGCACATGCTCTCTCTCTCTCTCACAAACACACAGAGGCTCTCACATGCTGTCTCTGCAAACATTCAGGTCTTCACTCCCACACACAGTCTCTCAGCTCATCTCAAACACGCACACATACACCCTCTACAGACCCTCAGCCTCTCTCTCACCTCTGGGCCTCCTCTTCGCGGGTCGCCGCAGGATGGGCTCTGCAGTGGCCCTGATCTTCTCGGGCTGATCTGCGGCAGCAGCAGCCCTGATCTTCTCGGGCTGCGGCGGCCCTGCTACCGGGCCTCTTCCTCTTCTCGGGCCGCTGCGACTTGGAATTCGCGGCGGCCCGTAAACGCAAATGCTGCTCCTCTTCTGCACGCGCTGATGCTTCACATCCTTCCTGCCCACGCGGCTCCAGCAACGTTTACTTCCGGGGACACACAGGAAGGAAGGAGGAGGAGCATCAGCACGTTTAAACGCGATCTTTGTCTTGAGCCTCATCGCTGCGCCGCATGAGCCTCCCTGCGCCCGGGGGCATTGGTGGAGGGGTCCGGAGGGTAGGGGGATACTAAAAAAACAAATTTTAAAGAGTCGGCGCAGCTGAAAAAGAAAAGGCTTGGCGCAGCCGATAAAAAAAAAAAAATCCCGATAGTCCTTGAAACGCTGCACGTGTCAGCAAAAGCGTCTCGGCGTGTCACCTCTGACACACGTGTCATAGGTTAGCCATCACTGGTTTAGGGAAATACCTAGAGTACCTGAATGCAATCCACTTTGAAGTGGCTGAAAGTTAGAATATAAATCAAATCAAATAAATAAACTGGTTAGTTATTCCAGTGCTGAAAGAGGTGAAGCTCGGGGCCACTCAGGAGACACAGCTTTCTCTTGCATCTCTCCTTTATATCTGGAAATAGAGTAACTTCCCTTAATGACAGCTCAGTGGGGGCTTAGCTTCAGTTTCCTAAACTACTAAAGACCTGGCTATTTCACAGAGTCTTTGATTAGTACTTCCTACCTGGGCTGAAATAGGAATCAATGTAAAAATATGTCCTGTGTTAGTGGGTTGGAAAACTAATCTCTGGGAATTTTGATTGTGTGTCATTTGAGGATAGATTTCTTTTTTCTATTGTACCCGATAATAGAATTTGAAATGTGATATTGCTGTATCTGAAATGTTTTCACCTTGAACTGTGCCATGAATGTCCATGGTGATACGTCAAATAGCAAAAGATTTGTTTACATTGTTTAAATACATTTTGAGGGGTTTTAGATTTAAATTCCAGCCCTCCAGATTAATTTTCATTGGAAATCTGGGGGGAAGTACAGCCCTGTTCTCTGAGCGTGATTTCTTTCTTTCTCTCCAAGGGTTTGAATTACTAAACTTTTTTTTTTCAAATACAGAATGAGAGAAAATACTTATCCAATTAGACTCTAAAAGGTGAATTTTAAAAGAAATGTGCACACAAAGGGGTATATTTTCAAAGGGTTACGCGCGTAACCCCGAAAACCGGCTCCTGCGCGCACTGAGCTTATTTTGCATAGGCTCAGCAGCGCGCGCAAACCCCGGGACGCATGTATGTCCCGAGGCTTTGGAAAAGGGGGCGGGGCTGTGGGCATGGCGCAGGTCCGGGGGCGGGACTGAGGCCTCCAGCACAGCGGCTGTGCCGGGGGATGGCGCGCCGGCAGCTGGCCGGCGCGCACAAGATACGCCTGCCACAGGCAGGCGTAAAACGTGGAACAAGGTAGGGGGAGACTTAGGTAGGGCTGGGGGGTGGGTGAAGAAGAAAAGTTCCCAATTTCGGAGCGACCTTGGAGGGAACGGGGAAATCCATCAAGGCTCCCCTAGGGCTCGGCATGCGCAAGGTGCACAAGTGTTATACCTTGGTGCGTGTATAACATGCGGCAGCATGCGCATGTTATAAAATCAGGTGTACATTCGTGTGTGCCACGGAGCGTGCACAAATGTACCCCGCGCACGCCGTTTCGAAAATCTGCCCCAAATAGCACATATTCGCACCAATGCTATTTTATAAACAAAATACGCATGTATGCCATCAACTGTGTGGATATTTTTACATCCTCAATTTAATGCACCAAATTCAGACCTCACTTGCATTTTGGGACCTGGTGCTTGGTATAGTGGCTACTCGTGGAGACTGCAGATTGGGGGGAGTTCTTGGATAGTGCATTTTTCTCATTTATCTGCTGTTTCTTTGAAGTGTCCTTCATTTCTTGTGTGCTTGTTTTCTCAGTTTCTCTCAGTGTGTCTCAGACTCTGGGTGCCTTTCAGTGTGTGTGGGGCTCTGTTTAGGAGAGTTTGTGTGCCTGTTATGACCAGGGGTGTGTCTGGTGTAGAAGGTGATGGTGGGTTTCGTGTAACTGGTGGTGAACAGTGTAGCGATGAGTGCTATAAATGTAGAATCAGTGTGTGTAGAGGGAAAGACAACAGAGAAGGAAGAGGAGGCATGCCATAGTGAGAGTATATAGGTTCCAAATAGTTTTTGGATCTGTCTGGGAAGGATGTCATATACAAATTCAGGTTCAATAAGGAAGGCATAGTTTATCTCTACCAGCAGTTGGAGGAAGATCTGTGCCCTTCCACACAGAGGCCACGCCTTGCCAGTCCACCTTAAAATCACCACAGTCCTGGCCTTTTTCATCACTACACCTTCCAGACCCCTCTTGAGATCACAGCTGAAATAAGCCAGTCAGCCTCCTCGCTCTGGTGTCAATCAGTTTTTGGGTGCTGTTGTTCAGGAGAACTCAGCAATATATATCTTTTCCTGATGACAGACATCACCAAAAGAAAATAATGATAGAGTTTTGACATAGCTCATTCCCCATTACACATAGCAATCAGACCACCTGCTGGTAGTGAGGGCAGCTTCCGCAACCTCAAGGGCTTCCATTTTTTCAACATGCAAATGGTATGCAATGCCGGAGATCTCAAACAGATGTCGTGCCAGTGTTTCTGGGATCCTGCCATTATAACAACATTCTGTCACAGTCAGACATTCATGATCGCTTCCATACTGGCCCCATCACTGGGGGATGGCTTTTAGCTATGTTTGCAGCTCACACAACCACTGCTCTACAATTAGCCATGGCTCTTTTCTCTCATTCTGTTTCTAGCAGATCTTGCAGCTCTTCATAAAGAGAAGAGCTAGTTTTTGGGAAGGGCAAGCCAGGCAGTAGCCTGGGATGCCATCAGCTGAGGGGAACCCTGATCATTACAAGGCCAGAGGAAAGGCCCAGTATAGCCACAGCAGATCCCATTCTGCTGCAGCCCAAGAGAGGAATCGCATGCCCATGGCGGACCCCATCCCACCTCAGCTGAAAAGAAAAATCACATGGTCATGGCAAATCCCATCCTGTCATGGCTGAAGACAGACACGGCCTGGCTATGGCAGATTCCACCTCGCCACTGCTGAAAATAGGCCTGGCCATGGAGGATCTTATCCTTCCACGGTCAAAGACTGGAATCACATGGACTTGGTGGATTCCAACCCACTGTGGTCGGAGAGAGGACAAGATGGGGGGGGGGGGGGTTTGCCATAAATTGGGGGGGGGCACTTTTCACCCAGGGTGCCGTTTATCCTAAATCAGGCCCAGACAAGGAGACCCACTCCAGGTTCACCAAGGCCAAGATACATAGCTCTCCACCTTTGCCTCTCTAATAATCTTTTCCTCTGTCTTATCCCTCTCATGTGATAGAAGCTTTCTCAAAACCTGCCTCATGATCCACCCCAAGCACTTCCCAACAGTAGAGCAGAAAAGCAATACAACAGGCCCCACAGGCAGACCAGAGAGGAATTTTGGCCTACTCAAAACCCACTTTCAGTGCCTGGACAAATCTGGGGATGTATTTTTTATACCCCAAATAAGGCCTGTGACATATTTCTAGCCTACTACATACTTCATAATCTGGCAAACAACCATGGCCTGCTTCCTCCTAAAAGAGAAAGCCCACAGCTCACAGACCCAGGATTGAGTGATGGGAAGGAGGGGAGAACAGAATGAAAAGGGGAAATCAAATTGCGACAACGCCAGGCCCATGACAAGGCTATCTACCAACTGGAGATAGGGCTCCTTGGTTCTCTTTTGATTTAATTATAAGAAAAGAAGAACTTTGAAAAACAGAGAGAGCTTGGCATGGGAATAAGGATCCTGAGGTGAGGCAGTGTATAGAGTGCGTGAAAAGCTTATTACACTCAGCAAATTGGTTTTGCCCTTAATCAACCAAGGGAGCTATTTTATATAGTGAGAAATTTCTTAGAAGCTCTTAAGAAAAAGGCCATTAAATGTACTTGACTGTGAACGCATAGATGGGTTTGTTTTTTTTTTTGTGTGTGAGAAAAACAGAGAAATTGCAAGCTACTATACCATCTATTGATCGAAAAGCACTAGTATCTTTTGAATCCAGTCTGTTATTATAACAACTGTTCTCAGCTGTGTACTAGTGTTGTACAGAAACTGTGTATTTGTCAGTGTTATGTTACTTAAAGTTTTTATTTAAAAAAGGGGCTACTTCCTCTGCACTCTGTACAAGAAGCAGGAAATTGTTCTATCTCTATCTCTTTGTGCACACTATTACACATTCTGCTTGTCTTACTTGCATTTTTGCTAACTATATACTATCAGGTATGGACCCAGAGCTGGAACAAGCTCAGAATTGTAACAAACATAGGGCTGCGGTCAGAACAGTGCTAAAAGTCAGAGGCTCAGTGAGGAAAACAAACAAAAAAAAAAAGGCAGAGTCAAAGGAAATGGCAGCCATTGGCAGTATTGCATCCAAGTTTGCAGTTGCTCATCTGACTAACCAGAACTACCAGACTTGGAAATTTAAGGTAAAAATGCTCTTTACATGAGAAGGTGCATGGGAATGTGCAGAAGAGGCTGTCCCTGCTCCAGTCAGTCACACAGGAATGGGCTGAGAAAAATCAGCAAGCTCAAAGTACTTTTTCTCTCAGCATTAAAGATGATCAGATTGTGCATTTTTGTGAATGTGTAAGAGCCAAACAGTTGTGAAATGAGATGAAGAAAGTGCGTGACAGAGCAAATGTAAGCAATAAGCTGTAATTACTTGGAAAGCTGTTCCAAACTAAAACGCTCAAGTGGGCTGGCTTCGCAAATTGCAAAGTCATATAGCACAGCTTTAACACATTTTGCAATGTTTTCACAAATAGCGTTTTCAGTATTTTAAGAAAAGAGAGAGAGAGAGAGAGAGAGAGAGAGAGAGAGAGAGAGAGAGAGAGAGAGCGCCTAGCTATAAGACCCTCATACTAGATAGGTATTTATACCTCTATATGAGGCCCACCTAATAACTCGAGGTGAGGTTTAGGTAGTAGTGCAGGGGTTAGGGGCCACTTTGACATTCAGAGTGCGACATATGAACAGAACAGTGCGCTACCTTTGCCCTCACTATGTCATATGTGCGACGTCGGCCCGTATGACATAGTGAGGGTAAAGGTAGCGCCGGCGCCATTTTGAATATTGGCAATACGGCCCGCGTGCAGGAGGTCGCTCCCGGAACCCCGCTGGACTTTTGGCAAGTCTTGTGGGGGTCAGGAGGCCCCCCAAGCTGGACAAAAGTCCCTGGGGGTCCAGTGGGGGTCCGGGAGCGATCTCCTGCACTCGTGACGTCGGGTTCCAGGAACCAAAATGGCGCCGACGCTACCTTTGCCCTGTCACATGTTAAGGGCAAAGGGCCACCGGCGCCATTTCTATTAATGCAGTCGTGGCCCGAGAGCAGGAGATCGCGCCGGGACCCCCCCACTGGACCCCATGTAATTTAAACATTTTGGGGAGGGTGAGAGATTTGTTTTAAAGGGTCGGGGTGGGTTTTAGGGTTGTTTTGGTGTGCTGGTTTTCCCGTCCTCCCCCTCCCCCGATAAAACGATTAAAAAAAAAAAACCATGACGATCAGATTTCACCCCCCCCAGCCAAAATCGATTTTTAAGACGATCGATCACACAATTCACATCTCTACAAGATACTGGCGAGTCAGTTGCTCAATCAATAGTCTTATTTGAGGACAATCAATGCAAATAGTGAGAAAATAAATGCCAGAACCAAGCATGTATAGTTTGGGCAATTGCCAGTTCTTGTGGCCTGGTTTTGGCCTCTGTTGGAATCAGGATGCTGGGCTTGATGGACCCTTGGTCTGACCCAGCATGGCAAGTTCTTATGTTCTTATGTAGATGTGAAACATCGTTATCTTTGACATTCAGTGGAAGAAGATGTGATTGTGTTTGAATGTTCTAGTCTGACAATATGCTAGCAGATATTGGAATAGATTTTAAAAGAAGCGCGCGCGGCCTACATGCAGGCGCGCGCATGTTATAAAATCCGGGGTCAGCGCACGCTAGGGGGTGCACAATTGTGCATCTTGCGCGCGCCGAGCTGCACTGCCTTCCTCAGTTCCCTCCCAAAGCTGCTCCGATTTCGGAGCGGCCTGGAAGGGATCTTTCCTTCACCCCTAACCTAACATTCCCACCCCTTCCCCTAACTTGTCCCCCCCTAGCCCTACTCTAACACCCCCCCCCCCCCGACTCTTGTCTTACCTTTTGTGCCTGCCGGCAGCCTGCTGGCAGGCGATTCTCTGACACAGTGGCAAAGCCACTATGTCGGAGGTCTCTGGCCCCGCCCCTGCTCTGCCCCGGACCACCCCTTCCCGGATCGCCCCTTTTATAAAGCCCCGGGACTTACACGCGTCCCGGGGCTTTATGCACGTCGCCGGGCCTTTTTAAAATAGGCCCGGCGACGTGTAACCCTTTTAAAATCCGGCCCATTATGACTAAGCCAATTCCAAGGCCAAAGTTTGAGAGTATCTAAGTTGGGACTTATCTGAGAAGCAGTTGTTGAGTAGGGGTGTTAGACTTGTATTTTGAATCCAATCTGCTGCTGTAAGAACTGTTCTCAGCTGAGTACTAGTATTGTATAGAAACTGTGTATCTGTCAGTGTTGTGCTGCTTACATTTTTATGCAGTTTGTACAAGAAGCTGGAAGTTGTTCTGTCTCCATCTTTTTGTGCACACTATTATTTTATTTATTAGGATTTTTATATTCTGCTTTTTGGCACTTCAAAGTGTACATCAAAGTAGATTACATTCAGGTACTGGAGGTATTTCCCTATTATCCCCACAGGGTTTACAAACTAATTTTTGTACCTGAGGCAATGGAGGGTAAAGGTTTTCCATGTGCTTTTCAGATTTTGCTTGTCTTACATTTCTGCTAACTCTCTGTTATCATATCTGTTGAATATTGCAAAGATATACAGTGGTTACAGTTTAGATCTGTCTCTGTGATCAAAATCACTGAATTGATTAGTCAATTAAAAGCTACTTACCGTTTCTTAGAGCTGTGCCCATTTTGGTTTCTTTGTGCAATGCACACTTTTGCGTATGGGCAATTAGTCAAAGTGGTAAATGCATCACTTATGGACAGAGGTATGCCTGCTTCTTTTAAAAAATATTTACATTGGCTGTGTCTGTTTCCAACTACTCCATTTCCAATCTGACATTTTTAGCAAAAATAATTGAAAAGAGAGTGTTAGTTCAGTTGAAGGAGAATTTGTAGGCGCAATCTAATTTGGATTCCCAACAACCTGATTTCAGAAAAGGAAGAGAAGATTGTATGTTTTTTATTGTAAGTGGATTGTTATGCTATTTTACAGATGTCAGCAGCTTTGTTGATTCAATTAGATGTTGCAGTGGCTATGATATGATTAATCCTGAGATTTTATTAAAGCACTTGCAAGCAATTGGTATAGGACATACTGTTTTAGACTGGTTTAGATTTATTTAACTAGTAGACAGCAGTTGGTAAAGGAGGGTGATAATTGTTCTTAGTGACAAACATTGAAGACTGGGGTGCCACAAGGGTCAGCACTCTTGGTTGTATTTAATAGCTGTTTGTTGTCACTTGCTGTGAATTGATGTCATTAGGGGTTAATTATTATATTTATGCTGACAACATACAATTTGGGATTCCATGTAATACTGATGGGAGTATTCTAATAGATGTTGTATTTCATTGTTTCAACCAGATAAATAATTGGATGGTTTTGAATAAATTAGTGATGGAATGGGGGGAAAAAAAGAGGTGCTATGGATAAAGAGAGAAAGCATTCTTGAGAATAAAGCGATGCTAGTAAATGCAAATATAAAGACACAGATTGTTAAAGAAAAGCCCACAATTTTAGGGGGAGGGGGGTTTATAGATTCATAGCTCACTTTAAAATCTCACATTGGAAAGGTTGTAAAAATCAACTTTTTTAAATTGAAAAGGATAAGAAGAACATGCTGCAGCTGAGCGGAGGCTGCCATGCTCTGTCTAAGGCAATGGTATTCACTTGCAACCCTCGAGGGCTGCAAAGAAGTCAGGTTTTCAGGATATCCCTGATGAATATGCATATTTGCCTACAGTGGAGTCGGTGTGCATGGAAATCTCTTGTGCATATTCATTAGGAATATCCTGAAACCTCACCCTCAGGCGAATTCAGTAAAGTCCGCGGGAGAGCGAACGAACGCCCGCTCTCCCGGTGCGTGCACAGGCCACTCTCCTGTGCACGCGATTCTGTATTTAAATTAGGTGGTGCGGTAGAAACGGGCAAAAGGAGGATCTAGGGACACCAGCGCGTTCCTAGCACCTTCTTTTGACCCGGAGCGGCGGCTGTCAGCGGCTTTGACAGACGACGCTCAATTTTGCCGGCGTCAGTTCTCGACCCCGCTGACAGCCATGGGCTCGGAAACTGGACGCCAGCAAAACTGAGCGTCCGGTTTTTGGCCCGACATCCGCCGGCCCATTTTAAATTTTCTTTTCTTTTTTTTTAAACTTTTTTTTACCCTTCGGGACCTCTGACTTAATATCGCCATGATATGAAGTCGGAGGGTGCACAGAAAAGCAGTTTTTACTGCTTTTCTGTGCACTTTCCTGGTGCCGGCAGAAACTAGCGCCTACCTTTGGGTCGGCGCTAATTTCTGAAAGTAAAGTGTGCGGCTTGGCTGCACATTTTACTTTCTGTATCGCGCGGGAATACCTAATAGGGCCTCCAACATGCATTTGCATGTTGAGGGCGCTATTAGGTGCCACGGGTTGGACGCGCGTTTTCCGCCCCTTTCTGAATAAGGGGTAAGGGAAAACGTGTGTCCAAGGACCTGTTTGCAGTCCTCAAGGGCTGGGAGGGAATACTACTGGTTTAAGCTAAAAGAGTTAGCAACTTGGCATTCTCTTTGCTTCAGAGTGCTCCAAGGGAGCTCCACCAGAGCTGTGGCAGATGGGATGCGACCCCAAAAATTCAATCTGCATGAAAGGGTATCATGATGCTTGCTGTAAATATGGGAAAGTCCCACAGATAATCAACCCAGTGCTCCCTAGTAGTCAAAGGCATTGCTAGGTTCTTAAAAGACTTGGGACTCAAGCCCATAGGCGCCCCTTCCAATATTTTCGCAACTAAAGAAGAGAACAATCACAATCCTTCCCCCCCAGAACAATCCTGTAAAAATACATAAATACACATCATACATTTCTAAATATTATACTTTAAATATTCAAATTATGGTACCATCTCAGTCGCAGCAACATAGACTCTTTCCACTGATAGGCACATTGTGAAATAACACAAAACCTTGCAAAAACATGGCCCCAATTCAGAATGAACTTTGCCATACAAAGTGATAACATACACTCATGACAAAATCTGAATACTGATATTAAGCTGAATTTTCAAAGGATAGCATGTGTATAAAAGGCCACACGCACACATATGTGGCCTTTATATGTGCTACTTGTATTTTAAAAACAGGCCACATGCATGTGTATATGCACGTACTCATGCTCCTTTCCACACACAAAAAAAAGAGGTGTATTGGGGGCATAGTTATGTGAATGTGTAGAATGACTTATTTTAAATGTATGTAAACACACGTAAATGCAAATACACTTCCTCTTCCTACACCTCATTTTTGCATACAAATGCTAATGTTCACTTTGAATAGCGACTTGGAATTTTGGGGGCCTGGCTCCTCCAGGTGAGTGGACACAGGAGAAGGCCAGAGGATGGGAGGGAGTGTAACAGGGACAGAATGGGATCTTCGGGGTACAATACAAAATGCCGGGTCATACAGAGGGGGTTACAGGGAAAGACTGTGTTTGCACTAAGAGTTTATGGGATAGATAGGGCCAAACTGGTTGATAACTAGGACATACAGGTTTATATTGGTGGTTAGTGAAAGACAATGGGGGGAAACAGGAATATAAAGGACTATAAACAAGAGTGGCATTGTGTCTTCCTGCCAGATATTGGGGGTCCTAAGTCAATGGTGGAGAGCCCTTTTCAAGATGACTTTAATGGCCTGTGAGTACTCAGGTCTATATGGCTGAGGAAGAGAGAGCAGAGGAGGAAGAGGAAGAGGAGGTACCTCTTACACAGGGTATACAGGACTTGGACACAATTTCTGGAACTTTTTGAAGATCAAGACATGTGCAGGTTCAGGTTCAACAAGGAAACCATACTGTACCTGTGCCAGCAGTTAGAGTGGGATCTGGAACCTATCCTTTGAAGGGGCCATGCCTTCCCTGTATACATTAAGTTCACTACCGCCCTGGCATTTTTTGGCCACTGGCACCTTCAAACACCTCTTGGGGTAATGGCTGGAATTGCAGTCTGCCACCTCTGTGTATAGATCAGGTCCTGGCTGCCTTGGTCAGGACAACGTGGCACTATATATCCTTCCCTTGGGGAACACAGCAACAGCATGAAATAATGCATGAGTTCTATCAAATAGCACATTTCTCTTCTGTCTTGGAGGCTACTGATTGTACTCATGTCCCAATAAGGGCACTGGGGAAAATGAAACCCCCATACTGCAACTGCAAGGGCTTCTACTCCTTCAATATGCAGGTGCTCTGCAATGCCAAGGGCATCATCCTGATAGCTGTTTTAGGTTTCCGGGATCCCCTCACAATGCCTATATTTTCCTGAAGGACTGCTCTGACCTTTTCCTGTCAACAAGCCTGCTGCCAAGCCCTAAGCCATATCTAACTCTGCTCTTCTCTACCTTCTCCCCTACAGGTGACAGATGATATCCATTCAAAACCTGGCTCCTCATTCAATGCCTAGCCCAAAAGCCACTGCGGAGGAGCCTCACTACAGCAGAACCCACCAGAAAATCAGGGCAGCTTACTCAAAACACATTTCCTTTGTCTGGATAAATCTGGGAGATGCTTTCTCTACAACCCACCTAAAGTCTGTGAGATCTTTCTAACTTGCTATATGCTACATAACCTGGCCCTAACTAGATGCTTGCCTTCTCCAAAGGGACTGGAATGAATCCAGATAAAGAGGAGGAACAGGAGCTGAGTCAGGATAAATTGCAGGAGATATAGTGCATGAGTCAATGACAGGCTTTACAGAGAAGGAACACTCTGATACAGCGATATTTTCGAAGGTGAATACATTTATTTATAAACTGTGCTGTCTATTTAATTAAAAGTAACAAAATTAACGCTTCCTTGTCCATCCTTTTTTGTGGGTGGGGGGAGCTCTGCTGCCTGGGCTTGCCCTGTTTAGGAGCTCTTCTGCAGCAGGATCTTGCCACTGCTAATATTGCCCTCAGAGGGCACAGGATCTGGGGGAAGAAGCACATTGGCATTGCTGCACAAGGGTTCATCAGGAAGTGTTGCAAGCTACAAAGGTGGTGGTAATGGTGGCAGCATTACTGGAGGTGGTAGATTGATGGATGATGGTGGATCAATGCCTTAGTGGACAATAGCACAAGCAGACCTTCAGCCTGTTGAGGTACCATCCAAGATCCTAATGCTGGAATGGGTGGTAGGAGCTGCATGCAGGGTCTTGAAAAATAATATGGAGCCAGTGATGGCTGCAGCTGGCAGTGGGGCCTCATTTCCAGCCTCTCCCTTCGTACTGCAGTCTATGCATCCATGGACTGGTGAAGGCCCCTTAGCTCATGCTGCCATCTCCTCCCTCACAGCCTCCCAGAGGCCCTGCCCTTCCTCTTTCACCGCATCCTGGAGGTCATGTATCTTGGAGTATGGGTTTCTCCTCCAAAACCGAGGCATTGATATCTATCATTGGCCTTTCAGCTTGACTGGTTGGCATCTCCTTCTCTCGAGGAGGGACTTGATCCTTCTTTGATGAGCTGCTTTCCTGCTGCCCACCTTCACGCTGCCCAATGATAGGTGCCACTGAAAGAGCTGACTTGTCCTCTCCTCATCCATGATGGGCTGACATGGCTCCTCTGTGGGCCACTCTGTCTCCTCTTCTGAACTATTAGACAGCACCCATATGTGCTGCCATGCCTTTCATGGGCCACTTTGTCCAAGCCAATCAGGTTAGTCACCATGCTGCTCCCCTGCAACAGTGGAAAATCTACATGCTTTAAACTGACATAATATGCAGGTTATTCTCTGTGATCCTTCCTTTCTGCCTAAGAGAGCAGCTCCCTGATCTTTCATTGAGCACCTTCTGATACACCACAAAATGTATACAATTCATTCCTGTAATGTTGATATATTTTCTGGAATCACATGTAAAGCATTAGCATGAAAAGCTGACTTACTACATGCTGTAATTCTAGAAAAAGGTTGTTTACTGGCTAAAGGTGTGGAAAACAGGAAGATCTGGTCCTGGAATGTAGCCATTAGGTAAAAATGGTGCCTTCCCAGTGTGGTGGGTCAGGAGATGACAGGAAAGTGGATTCTAGTAAGTACTTATATGCATACAGAAATGGAGGAAACATGAAATAGAGGATGTGCCTGGCTAGACATGCATTTCCAAGCCATCTATCAATAAAGCTTCATGTATACCATCGGTGTGCAAATAGTTTCCTGGGAGAATGAACTAAGAAGCAGGACAAGTCTCAAAGCTTTCTAGTGCTTTAAGGTTAATGCACAACTCTTCTAGTCAGTCTGAACCCTGTATACAAAACTGGGAGTTCAGGAGGCCTCTCTTTGTGGGGATTTTCAAGCCAGTCTTTGGAGCACATCGAGCCAGTCAGGTTTTCAAGATATCCACAATGAATATAAATGAGATAGTTTTGCATGCACTGCCTCCATTATATGCAAATCTTTCTCATTACATATTAATTTTGGAAATCCTGAAAACTTGACTGGCTAGGTGTGCCCTGAGGATTGGCTTGAGAACCCCTGTGTTAAAGTGCATATAACCTTCACAGAATGATGACTACATATATCTGAACAGGGTACAATACATAAAATAAATAATTCTATATACACACTATTTAACGTTTTCCTATATAAAATGCTCACCTTGCTGGCATTCAGGTTGGGAGGTGTCCAATTGGCAAACCCCTCCTACTGCAGCTTCCAATATGGTGTTCAGCACCAACCATTCTGCTGCAGTGAAGCTCACCTGGGTGTCAGGCCCCTCCTTTAACATCCTGGCCTGCTTCCTTTTCTCCACCAGAAGCCGGTCCCACCAGTAGTAACGCAGCTCATTCACACTGTGATCATTGTGGTAAACACAGTTCACCTTGTGGTGGATCATCTCCTCTCCTGGACTGAAAGCCAAACAGGAAATGCTGGACTCTCATCACCTACTGCACCAAAAGGTCCAGCTCCCTGGGCAGGAGGTTGGGCTTCCAGATAAGTGTTCCACACCTCTGGGACATAAAGCCAAGTAGGAGAACAATATTCTCGATCCCAACCCTTTTATATCTGTATACATGCAAATTGCACATATTTGCTCTTGTATGGACCAGCAGTTTGTGCATCTAAATATTACGTGTATATAAATAAAACTGATAGGAAATGTATGCGTGTTCATTCTTACTCGCATATATATGTTTTATTTTCCATGTGCAACTTCTCTGGATTTGTAGAGATGGTTTCTATCAGGGACTCTTCATCCCATCCTGGTGAGCCACTTAGGTAATCAGGTGCTCATAAATTTCAGAATGATAAAGCCGAAGAGGGATAAGCACACAATGCAGGCAATGCATGATATTCCAGCTCATGCATAATCATTGAGGACATCATGAAAACCCAACCGTTTGTCTACCTGTGTCATCAAGGCTGGGTTGTCAGTGCCATGGATCCAGCAGCTATGCCTCCAGCATCACAAGTTAGAACTTTTAATGTATGATACGATGGAAGTTGTGGATGATTAAGAATCATCACAGCTCTGAATGAATGCAAATGTGGCCTTGGCCTTGTTCCCTGTGAAGCTTTATTTATCTCCATCTGCAAATGGACCATGATTTTGGAAGTATCTTCTAGTCATTTATACAGTATGTGTCCTGTACATATCTGGCCCACATTTTCCATTCAGAAAGTGTCTTTTCTTTCCCCTTCCATCCCTTTCACCTCTTATTATCAGTAAGAATGGGAAACAGCTGCTGACAATTACACTTCACACCAACCTTCAGATGCAAGGCAAACTCTGAGGGTTACCTTAAATCAGATCATGGTTCTAGTCCTTAGCATTTACCATAGATGGAAGAGATTGAGGTAAAGTGACTGATAGTCCTGGTTGGTAGTTAATAAAGGACACACACACACACACACAAAGCACAGCAAAAAATCTTGTTAATGTAAATAGTAACAAACAAATGTAAAAACTGCTGATGAAAAAAAACCATAAAATGGGATAGGGGTAGGGCGAACTAGGGAGCAAAAATATTTACAACAGAATAAAAAGGGCCAGGTATGTGGGAAGGCCAGAGACTATAGACTTAGGAGTCTGGTTGGTATGGTGGCAGACTCATTGCGAGCTTCAAATTTTCCCCCAGCAGTGGCAGCTGCCATGATGGGATCAGGGGTTGGGACCTCACTACCAGCCTTCTTCTCCAATGAGGTCTAGTCATCTGTGAAGAGAAAAGTCATTGTGTGTCATGTCCTCACATTTTGCAAGGTGTGCTGTTCATGATCATAGAGGTAGTTGGAGGGCATTACTTTTCTGGAAGTGGTGTAAGCAAAAGCTGTACAGGATTGGGGGTCATATAATTTCAATGGGAATACAATTAGGATTAAATGAGAATACCCTGAATGGTTACCAGCTAGGCCTGAGGGTGCCTTCCATTTGACAATTCATGACAGTGTTACCTGTGACCCAGAGAAATTTCTAGATCTCTGTATGGGTGAATGAGTATTTGTTGAAGCTGAAGGCAGAGACAGAGTCAAGCAGAGCAGTAAGCCAATTGTGTGGTTGGTGATGGAAACAAAACAGACACAGCTTGTGAACATCTCCCTGATGGACATATAATAAACTTACCTCCATCCCCATCCCTCATAGCTCACAGCTGATTCAACCACCTTCTCTTCTTTCAGCGCAGCTCCCAGGCCTTCTTCTTGAGGTTCTCATTCTAGGATGACAAATTCTAGGGTGTACTGTATAGAGATGTGCATTTGTTTTTGCCGAATTGGACAATTTCAATGAAATTGTCCAATTCGGCATGTTTCGGGGAGTCCGAAAAACCATCGGGATTTTCCCGTTTTTTCATGAAAAATCATTTTTTGGATTAGAATGTGCTAACAGGAGTTAGCGCGCGCTAACTCCCATTAGTGAGCACTAACAAAAACTGTTAATTTTGTTACTTTTTGTGAGAAAGTAACAAAATCTAATGGGTTTTGTTAGTGCGCGCTAACCCAAAAAATGATTTTTTGCAGAAAAAAAACCCGAACCACAAAACAATGACATTTCCTGCAGTGGTCGAAAAACGAAGAATGACACGAACACAAAAAACGATTCACATCTCTAGTACTGTAGCTGTTACTGTGACCTCCATTCTGGTACATAACAATTTATTCTCCTGATGTCAGAAGTGAGTAACATGACCCTTTGCACTCCATTAATTCAGATAGAATTGGTGTACTGCCACCTGGCCCAAAAGTAGACCAAACTAAGGAGCCTCCATGAAGGGCCATGAGTAAACAAGCTGTGCAATGCAGCCAGTAGAAATATCCCTTTACATAGAGAAGACAGCTTTGTGAAATAATGAGAATCATGCAACGGCCGTAATCTATGGTCCTCTAAAAGGAAGTCAAAGGTTTCCAATACTATAGGTACTATCATGGAATGTATGTAATGTCCCGGAGGAAGTTGTATCTAATCATTACACCAATCTTTTGACTATAGATTTCAGTCATTCCTTGTTAATCTTGCCTATTATTTCAGTTACATTATATTACATTGGCAACAAATGTATATTAATGCTATTAATGGAATGTACAACAGTTACAATATCCATACAAATCTATTGACTCTTGCCCTATTTGTAGGGCAAGAGTCAATAGTGCCTTTAGTGACCCCCCCCCCATGCACATCATTACCCACCCCACCCCTCCACAGCCTCTCTAGTGACCACCATGTACAGCCTTAACTACCCCTACTATCCACATTCTTCCTATCCCATGTGCTTAGGATGCTTCTCTGTTAAAGGCATGGGGCACTGTGTGTCACGCCAGCTTGTTCCTCTTGACACCAGTGATGGGGGAAAAGGTTCCGTTTATACTCCACCACCAGGGATGCCAGACAGGCGATGTCTCTGGCAGTGAAATTAAGCTGTCTGGCTATATTTTCTATCCATACCTCTGAAGAACCAGAGGCTCTGCACTTGCAGAAACATGCATGTGTTCAGACATGTGAATGTGCAAAGTACACACAAACATGCATGTACAGCACAAAACTATATGCAGATGTGTGCATATGTGCTCAGGCAAGTGGAAACTTAAAGTTATGTGTATTTTGTATCGTGTGTGTGCTTTTGCATGCATGATACAAAATACATGCAAATTCACACATATATGCCCATATACATGTGTATATGGGTGTACGCGAAGTTCTTTAGAAGTAAACCTTGATATGGGATATAGATTATCACAAAGCTAAAAGGCAAATAGATTTAAAATATGAACAACAATTTTTTTAAAGTAAATATTATAAGCCAAATAAATTCAAAGGTAGCACTTGTTTGAGGAAAAGTGGCAACAGATTGGTTGCCTCATGTTCTGTGACATCACTATGAGGCAAAACAGTGATGTCATGGTGTTCCTGAAGCTGACAATGCCTAACTGTCATCAAAATAATGGCTGGTGTAATTAATATTGTTGCTATTATTTACGGAAACGTGTTAAAATATTATATGGACACTAGCATTTGTGAACAGACCTTACAAATCAAAGAGTTCACATGTTTAACAACTAGACAGAAAGACATATTGAAGAACTATACAACATGTGCTTCACTCTTTGTGGTCTATATAATACAATATCCATGTCTACAAATCTATGTCAGTCAAACTTCAAGAATGCTCTGACAACGGATTTGTGAACACAGAAGTTGTCTTAAACACAAAGAGAAAATGCACCTCTAGTAACACATTGCTCAGAATTTGAACATTCTTTTTCAGAATTCAAATGGATCATGATAGATGTTGTGCATAAGAGTAAAAGAGGCGGAGACCGGTTAAAATCTTTATATCTCCGGGAACAACAGTGGATTTTCAAGTTGAAAAGTGAGGAACCATTAGGGATGAATAGTAGAATAGATTGGAATACTTTACTATAAATAAAGATAGTTTTTCAAATCGATTGGAAAAATATTCTTAACACGTAAATAAGTGAACGTGAACATGCACGAATGTAATGACATGTGTTGTGAATGGTTAAGACAGGTTTAAAAAGCAAATCTTTGCCATAGTGAAATAGCCCGATGGAATTGCTACAAGAGAGGTTTAAAAGAGAATCGGAGTAAGTACATATAGAAGCTTTCATTGCCAGTATGTGGAATGTTATATTAAATTTAATTGAAAATGATGTTGTTACAGAACCATATAGCCCTAACGCAGCATTGGCGAAATGTTGTCAATGTCGGCGTCCTACTGGTAGCTATTATCAGCACCAACTTCACAGTCTTTTGCAAATCGAGAACATTTTGCGATTAAAAGGGATTAAAGAATCTTATGAAAATCTCCATATGAGATAAGTACAAAATAATCCTATTTTTTCCAATGGGCAAATATGTTTCTATAAATAGAAAGAAAATATGTGTCATACATAATTATTCTGAGACTGGTTTATCTATATAATTGTTTTTCAAACATAAAGGAAGTAGAAAACCAGTGAATAATTTTTTAAATAAAAATAAGAAAGTTTTTTGATAAAATAAAAGTGGAATAAAAATAATGAGAGGCTTTTCTAGACCCTTGATTGCACCTACTGGTATAAAAATCTGATGAAATATTCAGTGGAAACCAGTGCGGAGGTCTTTTCCTCTCTTTTGAAAGACATATAATATTTTAACACGTTTCTGTCAGTAATAGCAACAATATTAATTACACCAGCCATTATTTTGATGACTGTTATTAGATACTGGTGTTTTCCTTAATCACATGCTGCTTGACAATGCCTAACTGACCAACCTGTCCTCCAATCTTTTCTCCATGTCCCTTTTCCTCTTGGCAGGAGGAAGCAGCAAAAAAATAGTCTTCCTCCGATTCAAGGGCTGGGCTGCAAATTGTGTATCAGCACCACAAAAAACTCTTAAAATTTGCAAGCTAACACAAGTGATTGCTCATGAATTTTCAATCTACTTTCTTTTGCTGTGGTGCAAAAATGAAAGTTACACACAATTTAATGCCCATTCATCAGATCAGAGAGCAGGAGGAAGTGACAAATACCAGCAGTGATCCAGACCAGTGGAAAGGGATGGGGGGGGGGGGGGGGGTGGCATTAGTGGCAAGGCAGAGGAAGAGCTGGGAAGTTCTTCCCTTCCACCCACACCCAGATCTGGTGGGGGTCTCCAGTGCACTGGTTGCCAGACCCAGACATGACAGGGAAGGTTCCCGTCAGGTAACGCAGGTCAGTTCATGACCGTGCACTGAAGAACGCTGCAGGAGGGTGGAGGGGGCACCCGTGAGCAAGTTAGAAGTCATCCTAATAAGCATCAGGTTAAGGACTCTGAAATTACAGCATCTCCAGTCTAGGCAACCTTAGTCACCTACATCTCAGCTTATCCACCCATGAAAATCACAGAATAGCCTCATCAAATACAGAAGAATTGACCATAAATTAGGAACAGAAATATACAGACAAAAAATGAAATGAAAATTGCAATAAGTGAGATTCAGCCTTTTAGCTCATTTCCTCTTGAGTAGTGTAAAATATAGCAATATAAAAGATGTACACTTCCCAGAGTCAACAGAGAAAAAATGAACAGGAAAAAAATCTCTATATTGTAATCTTTGAGAAATTGGAAAACAGCATCTTTCATTGGTCCTGGAGTACCACAAACAGGTCTGGTTTTCAGGATATCCATAATGAATATGCATGAGAAATATTTACATAAAATGGAGGCATTGCATGCAAATATACCTTATGCATATTCATTGTGGATATCCTGAAAACCAGATTTGTTTATGGTACTTAAGGACTGGAGTTGCCTACCCTGATCTAGTACCACAAAATATATTATATCCTACCATAAATTCGGAAATGTAATATGAACAGAGAAAATATTTAACTTCACCAGCACAGCTGGTGAGGATGACTGCATGGACCACACTCACAGCTCTTCTCTCCCCTGCCCTATCTTTGCCCTTCTCCCTTCCCTCCCTATATCTTTTCTCTTTTTCTTCTCATTCTGTGCCTCCTCTCAATACTTATTTCACCCCTTACTCAACTTCCTCTTTCCTATCTCCATCACTCTTCTTATCCCTCAACACCTCCTCCTCTCTCTCTCCGATCACTCCTCTTTCCATTCTCCCACATCACCATAAGGGCAACCAGTTTCCTCTGCCACTTCAGCCTTGGGCTGTCTGCTCATGTGACCTTCTGCCTTGCCATCATGCTCACTGTAAATGCAGCCCATGCTGCCAGTGGAGCCCCGCTGATGCAGTACATAGCAGCTGCTCGTTTCTCTGGCCCCACAGCTTTCACCACTGGCCGTCAACATCTTCATGTTTCTGAACCACTATCTGTGGCTCCGATGCAACTGCTGGCACATGTGTGATCCACCTTCACTGAATATATTTGTCAAGTATTGCCAGCAAATATATAATTCATGACAATTCTATTGTGACAATATTGCTGGGTCTGCCTGGGAAACAAGAAAGGCTGTAATACTAGCAATGGCCATAAAGTGTCACGATGTTCTATTGTAACACTTAGGTTGTCCTCAAATAGGGTACTCCTCAATTTCAAGGGCAAGTTTCAAGAAGGCTCAATACCCAGTAAAAACGAAACTGGGGGTAACCTGCACAGCACGGCAGATACAACCATAAGAAGCTTACTGGACAGACTGGATGGACCATCTTGGTCCTTTTCTGCCGTCAGTACTATGTTACTATGTTAAACCCACCACATTCCAGAAACAGATGAAGATCCATTCCTCTGATTTGACCTTGGAAGAGTCAATGGAACTCTCTGGGTGAGAGACTCCTCTGGAAGAACTCCTCTTTCGATGATGGTTGATAAATGTCTTGGCCATGGTAATTTAGTTAGCAAACAAAAGTGAAAACAAGTTTTCAATAACTGAATCAAAAGAGGGGAGGGTGGATAAAAACTTCCTTCAACACACATTCCAAAAAGAGGAAATGTTTGCTAAAAATGGGAAGAAGACACCATTCTAACCTTTCTAACCCAGACCTTAAACAATAAGTCCCAAAGGTCTTCTTTCCCCAAAATAAGAGGGTTAATACCATCCTGCCTCCTAAAAGTCCAATTAAAAGTCCACACTTTCAGATGATGTTGTTTCTGTTTCTTACCGAACCAGAACATTATGCAGCAGCCCAGATGAGGGAGCTATAAAGCACTGGGGATACTTCTCATCCCCCTACACAGATGGAATATTCCTCTTAGTGGAGTTCTAGTGGGGCTCTACATATTATAATAGGATACTGCTATCTTGCAGTCTCTGTTCGAGTATATCTCCACAGATAGACAAGCATCCATAACTGTATTATTATAATATTGTTGGGGTTAAATACTTATTTTACTTCAAGTGGAATTTTATTGCTAAAAAAACAAAGCAAAATTAAAGTGGGATTTGGTGGGTTATTCTAAACATATAGGGCCTGATTTTCAAAAGGTTATGCGCGTAAATCCGGAGGATTTACGTGCATAATCGGCCTTACACGCGCCGGGCCTATTTTAAAAAGGCCCGACGGCATGCGTAAGTCCCGGGGCTTTACAAAAGGGGCGGGGCGTGGGCAGGGTGTGGGCAGGGCGGGGCCAGAGGCCTGCAACACAGTGGCCATTGCTGCTGTGTCGAGGGATCACATGCCGGCAGCCTGTGCTCGCATGTTATAAAATCGGGCGTACATGTGCGCGCACCGGGTAGTGTGCGCACATGTAGGCCGCGTGCGCATGTTATAAAATCTACCCCATAGTGCAGCTCTGTTTGCTCTGTGTTATACATACCCACAATAAACAACATGTGTACTTAAAAAACATTTTAAAATGCTCCAGAATATACCTCAACTTTGCATTCAGACCACTGGCCATATTTCCATTGATAACAAGGTTTCACTGGGCAAGGCTTGGATTGCTCCATCTGTGAGGGACAAGGTCTACCATCCCCTTGGAATGGTTGTGTTACTGTCCTCCTCCGTAACATTTTTCCTTACAAAAAAGAGAAATAAAAACTCAAATTATTTACCTTGTATAAATACATTAAAATAATCACAATCTTCTAATATCTGCAATTTCCTAAGACTATAGCTTTCATTTTAGTACAATAGACTACTGGGCCTTAGAGTGAAAATGTAAAATTCAGAAGCAGTGCATTTTTCAAAAAGGGGATTTGACAAATTAATGGAAGACAAGGCAGAAATGCAAGCTGGGGTGAATGCTTCTCTATACTAAAAACATTGGAAACTGAAAGGATATGACAGTAATTAATAATGTAACACATTTACTGATCGTATGTACCTTCTCTTGCACCCATTAGTTGCCACTGTCAGAAATGGGATGCTGGAATAGAGGTACTTTTGGTTTGATCCATTTTAGCACTTCTAACAATTTTACATCCAGTAGTAACAGGTCTTAATTGTAAGTCTTGCTTAATATTTTATGATAGGATTTATATTTTTTGCTTACATCATATATTTTGCATTTGTCAAAAATGTAAGGCTTTCAAAAACAAATCCCCCTTAAAATTAATGAGGTCAATATACAAATGATCTGTTTGGCTAACTTTAGGAGTTAATGGAATACTTTGGAACCCAATGGGTTTAACTGAGATATTGAATGGAATATATTTTTGTGAATGAATCGGTGCGGGGTAGCTTAGTTATTCATTGTTTGATTTCAATTTATTGCTATGAGGAGGCGGGTCCTCTGACTTTCCTTCCTATTTAAAAGCCAACAATGATGTGGGACACGCATGCTTGGCATCTTGTTACTGCTGACGCCATGTTAGAGGTATTGGAAAAACATATTGGAGAATTCTCTACCGTGATACTTTCTTGTAAGTAGTATTATGTTTTTGGCAGTGTTCAATGGTTTGCATTATCAGACTTTTTTGAATTGCTTTATTATGAGTTTTGAAATGAGATCTCATTTTATTTTTTCAAAGGCTGCTTATAGTTTGGGTATATGATGGTGTGGTAAAAATGTGGGTAATACAGCTTTGTGGTCAACTGCGTAAGTGGGATTTTTTATCCTTATGTGGACTTAGGCTATGAGATTTTTGTTACAGAGAAATTTTTGTTTTAATTTCTTTGTTTTTGTTTTGTTATTGCAGATATCCATTATCCAATGTTTTTGGAAATCAATAGCAGTTCAACATTAGGACTACACAAGCAGCTGATTTTTAAAGTACATGTGAAAATTCTAATATGCAGCTTTATGGCTGTTGTTTTCTGCACTGTTATATAGCAATTTTGCAAATTAATAATGATATAATACCACGACCCTATAGGCAGCTAAACCTTTAAATATATTTTAATGTTTTTATATAAATTTTGTGATAATGTGTTATATTGGGTGCATTTGCAGAAATTTCAGTTGCGTGTGTTATCGATTCCCCTGAAGAAGCCGTCTTTATCAGCGAAGCTATGGTCCTTAGTTGGGAATGTGTGAACTGTTATAGTAATGCAATTTTGTATGTGCATATATGGGTGTTGTGTGTAATTTTTATATTTGACTGTCTTGTTAATAAAATATATTGTTAAATTTATTCAGGCACTTTATAGTTTTTTGTTATTTGCTTACATGGTGCCTGCTTAATATACCTTCCTATTTTTTTGTAACTTTAGGAGATAGCCTGATACAACTTTGTGGTTTAAATTATGCCCCCTTCCCCTGCTGAATAGGTGAATTTTGTCCAGAGAAATCGTTGCCTAGACCAAATTAACTGGAAGGAAGAAAGCCACGGCTGGAGGTGTTTTCGGCATGTGATAAAACTGGACAGTGCTGATATTTAGTGCTACCTGGCTATATTTATGCAGGTAGCTCTGGTCAGGCTGAAAGGCTGTCCTAAAGTTTTCCAGATATATTCAGCTAATCTGGATAAGTCACCTGCTTGCTAGCTTGCTGAATAGGGCTCTCTAAGTATTACACACGTCTACAAATATTCAACAAATCACTTACAGGTCATCCATTAAAACGCGATGGGATGTTATTGCGTGTGTTAGAGCGTTATTGCATGTGATAACACCCTAATGCACACGATAACTACTGCATCGCGACTATAACATATAAATGAGGGAAAGGGGTGGGGTTAGCATGGGGTTTGGGCAGGGAAAAAAAATTTATGCTGGTACCATTCTGGGTGATAATGTTTTACACATTACTGCTAGCAGTATCGCCAGAAATAACACCACCTTTTGCAGTGGCGCTATGGGGACAATAGTTTGTGGCTCAGTGACAACTGTGGCAGGTGAAAATGCAGCGCTGTGATGCAGTTGGCTGTACATTATTGCCCCCCGCCCCTTTCCTGACAGAATGATGAATCCCGGGGTTAGCCTAGCTAACTTCAGAGTAGCACGTTTTTCCTAAGACAAAATTATTGCACTAATCTGAAAGCAGAAAAAAAATAAAAAATGTCCCCCTACTGTAGAATCCTGATTCAGAATTAGTCAGCTTTTTCCTACCCTACAGGATTTGAAAGTGACCCCTTATCTTTTACAGGGACTGCCCTGTAAAAAGGGGATTATAGATAGATTCCTTAACATCAGTGTTCATAGTGAGATGATGACTTATGCTCAATTTTCAAGAACTAGATTTGATTGCAGATATTTGTCTGATAGAAAGTGAACAAAGTTTTAAATTTAGTATTAGGTTTGGAAATTTAGTCATCACCTATTAAAGATAACCATTAGGTCTCATTACAAGGATACATGTGTTTATATACAGGGGCAGATTTTTAAAAAGTATGCACACGTGTACTTTTGTTCGCGCAACCAGCACAAACAAAAGTACGCCGGATTTTAAAACATACGCGTGTAGCCGTGCGTATCTTTTAAAATCCGGGGTCAGCATGCGCAAGGCTGCGCAAAATCGGCAGCCTGCGCACGCCGTGCCACGCAACCTGCCTCCGTTCCCTCCGAGGTCTCTCTGAAATAGGAGCGGCCTCAGAGGGAACTTTCCTTCTGCGTCCCCCCACCTTCCCCTCCCTTCCCCTATCTAACCCACCCCCAGCCCTACCTAAATCTCCCTCCTACCTTTGTTGTACAAGTTATGCCTGCCTGAGGCAGGCGTAACTTGCACGCGCCACCTCGCCATCCCCCGGCATAGGCCGCAGTGCCGGGGGACTCGGGACCGCCACCCCCAGCCCTCCCCCGAACCGTCGCCATGCCCCTGGACCCACCTCGGACCGCTCCTTGACCCAAGACACGCCGCCAGACACACCCCCGGACTGCCGACACGCCCCCGGACAAGCCCCCTTCCGTCCCTTTTACGAAGCCCCGGGACTTACGCACATCCCAGGGCTTTGCGTGCACCGGTGGCCTATGAAAAATAGGCACGCCGGTGCGCAGGGCTTTTAAAATCTACCCCATAAAGCTTTAGAATAATCGTTAATGTAGTTAGAAAGCTCTGAGCAACAAAACATAAGATTGATGTTTTAATGTTAATTAGTTCTGATGTCTACTGCATAATTTTGGCATGTACTAATAATATACTATGGTTAGCAAATACATTAAACATCCCCTGATGTACTAAGACCCTAATACTGGGGAAACCTAGTGCTGCTTAATGCCTATGTGGGTGCTTTCAAGTTAGTGTGCTCATATAGTCTAAACTGTTACATAGCATAATAATGAACTCATCTATTGGGACTAGCAAAGTTCTCCCAAATGGTTCCACCTGCCAGTGCTGTACTCTATGACCCATATGTAGATTACAGTGGCCAATGTCCAATCCAAATGGTTTCAGTTGATATGAGTGCCTTTGAAATTTAGACATTCAAGCCAGTAGGAATGAGGTCTGTCTTCTACTGCCAGTTAGAGAGGTAGAAGGTAGAGTGGAAAACCCTGAAATGGATTTGTTGCCTTGGGAAGATTGGAGGAAACTGGGTCTCTTTATTCTTTGTGGAGAAGGAGTGAAGAAGATGAGCAGGGCTGAGAAGACATTTTTTTGAATGTTGGGTCAGAGATGAGAGTACCCTTTGTACTTATTAGAGATGTGATTTGGCCGAACCTTTTGGTTCGGGCTTCGTTATCGGCCCACCACAGGAAATTTTGTTTCCCATGGTTTGGGCCGATTTTTTTTCGGCTGTCCCAAACTGAAACCCCCCCCCCCACTCTTCAGATTTAATTAATTACAATCCCCCACCCTCCCGACCCCCTCAAAACTTGCCTAAAGTCCCTGGTGGTCCAGCCAGGGTCCCGCCATCCATTGTTCCTACCATATGACTGGGGCCGGCCAATGGCATCGATAGCCCCTGTCACATGGTAAGGGCAAAGGGCCATTGGTGCCATTTTGATTAGTGGCAGCTGATGACCCGAGAGAGGGAGATCACTTCCGGGACCCCCGCTGGACCACCAGGGACTTTGGGCAAGTTTTGGGGGGGGGGGGGGGTTGGGAGGATAGGGGATTGTAATTAATTAAATCTGAAGGGTTGGGGTGGGATTGGGTTTTTTTTTTAATGTGCCCTTTTTCTCTCCCCCCCGAAAACGATATTAAAACCACATGAAATTTCATGGGTTTCCTATTGTTTCGGGGTCCCCCCGAACCGTGACGAAATAGAAAATATCATCTATATTTCCTATTTCGTCGCAAGCGAATGCACATCCCTAGTACTTATCAACCCTTTATTTTGGGCAGGTTAGCTCGGGCGAACATTAAGTCAGAGGTTTCCTAAGCATGTATATACATTTTAAAGACCTTGTTTACTTTACTTCAGGACTTTGAGGGCATATGTACTCTGCATAACAGTAACTCAGTACATCAAAAATTACACTTACTTCTAGTGTTGTGCTAAGAAATGTGCACTTATGTTAGCATAACAAATTTGTAGTGCACATTTAGTACACAAGATACTGATCTTGTGTTCCCAGATCAGAACGGATTTCATTTCATCCCAATCATGTATACTTGTCTGAACTTTTCTTCTCCCCAGCTACTAACCTGAAAGGCCACAGGCTTGAGAGCACTCAGACCAGGAAGACCACTCAGAGAGTTGACAGTTTACTGGGCATTCCACCACACATGACGTGTTCATCTGCCACGTCTTCTCCAAGCCAAGCTAGAGGAGAACAAACTACACAATTAAAATATTTCCTCATTGATCAAAACTATAGGTCCACCCATCTAGAAAGAGCCAAAATAAAACATATCTAACTTGTGTAAGGGAAGAATGTAAGAGAAATTTGACTTAATTACCTTAACATATAGCGTTATATATACAAACAAGGTACAGTATCTTTGGGTATTTGGAACCTTTTTGTAAACAAGTATAAAAATATCAGTGATTAACAAAATAAACCATTAACTAGGCAGCAATAATGGGAAACCATTCTTTGGACTTCTTACACATAAGTTAAAGTGAATCTGATATAATGGCTCCATAAAGGGGGCAATTTTAAAACTGTCCTATTGGTGCAAAGTCTGTTGGTCCATTTTCCTGCAGTCTTTATGCAAGTTTTCAAAGAGAAAATATGTGTAGTCTTTCACTCTGAAAATTTCTATGGGGTAGATTTTCAAAATGCAGGTAATATATGTATGCTGAAGAGCAACATGCATAATTTCAGTTGGGAAAAGAAAAGACAAGTTTCAGATAGCCCTTTTACTTGGGAGTAAATCTTTATTTACCCAGGGAAAAATTGTTCTCAATATCAGCATATTTTAAAGGGCATTACAACAATTTTTTTTTAATTTAAAGAAGCCCAGATACTGATTAATATAATAAAAACAACAGTTTGAAGGCAAAAAATAAAATGTATTTATTTATGTATGTATTTTCTTCTAAAATATTATTTTGCAATGTATAATCTGGTCTTTGTCTGTCCTTCTGATACTACAGTCTTGAAGCACCTACTGCACACATGCTGTGTGTTGCGTCTGTTGAGATTGGCTCAACCTGTGGGGAAGGGCCCATAGGCTCTTACCACCATCAGGCGGACCCTAGCGTGGCAGAGACCAGAATGAGGCTTCACCTATACCAGCCATCGTTCCCCTCAGGTTGAGCCTTTGGATGTCGGGGCTGCCAGGGCATAGGTGAGGGTCTCTGGGAGTAGGCAAGGTAGAGGAGTCCAGAAAAAGGATAGGGTTAAAAGCGGAAAACTAGCAGTCAAGATGAGGGTCCAGGCAAAGGTCGGAGGCAGGCAGCTGCCAGGCGAGATGAGGATTCAAGCAGTGATCAGTACCAGTTATCTATCTGAGGAGTTAGGAGAGCGGGAAGTGGAGTAGAAGTTGGGTCAAGCAAAGCTGACGACATAAGATCAGGCTGGGCAGACAAGGCAGGAAAAGGCTAGGCAGATGAGGCAGGAACATGCTAGCAACATGCACTACAAAGTTTCTAGAACTGTTGCTGAGGCATCAGAAGGGCATCTCGCGAGCCTTTTAAAGGAGGAGGTATTGACATCATCTAAGGGCGCCGCAGAGGTTTTGCCACTGTGGGTCCGTTAAGAAGCCAAGTGCTGGCGTGTGCACATGCTAAAGGTAGCTGGCAATGTCCTACTGCGTTGGTGACAATGGTGGTGTTGGGGTCAGTAGCGTGGCTTGGGGGGTTCCGATCGCCGTCATAGTGAGGGCAAAGGCGATCGGCGCCATTTTGAGTATTGGCGGGACGGCGATTTTGAGTCTCAAAATGGCGCCGATCACCGTCATAGTGAGGGCAAAGGCGATCGGTGCCATTTTGAGTATTGGGATCGGACGGACGGCGTGAAAGGAGGTCGCTCCCAGACCCCCGCTGGACTTTTGGCAAGTCTTGTGGGGGTCAGGAGGCCCCCCCCAAGCTGGCCAAAAGTCCCTGTGGGTCCAACGGGGGTCCTGGAGCGACCTGCCGTCCGACGCCAGGACTCAAAATGGCGCCGATAGCCTTTGCCCATACTATGTCACAGGGGCTACCGGTGCCATTGGTCAGCCCATGTCACATGGTAGGAGCACAAGAGTTAGGAGTTAGGAGAGCGGGAAGTGGAGTAGAAGTTGGGTCAAGCAAAGCTGACGACATAAGATCAGGGTTGATGTGATGCCTATCATGAAACTCGGTATAACAAAAACAATAAATAAATAAATAAATAAATAAAGATGGCGCCGATGGCCATGTGACAGGGGCTGACCAATGGCACCGGTAGCCCCTGTGACAAAGGCTATCAGCGCCATTATGAAACTAGCACCGAGGGTCTGAGTGAGTTCCCGGACCCCACCGCTGGACCACCAGGGAGTTTTGGTAAGTCTTGGGGGGGTCAGGAGGGTGGGGGGTTGTAGTTAATTTAGTAGTAACGTATTTACAGATCGACAACTTATTGAATTCTCCATACTTCCGCATGAAACGGAATTGACCCCCCACGAATACGGATCACGTACGCAACGAAAACTTTTTGCCTGCACATCCCTACTGTTTTCCTAATAGGAGGTGTATTGATGTTTAGGGCCTGGTGTAATTTTTGCAGTGTTGCATTTTCATAGGTAGGGTTGTTACTGTTTGAGTTCCATAATGCAAGTGTAACTTTGTGCACATTAGTTTGTGTACATTATTTCACATCCTGGAAGTCTGATAGGTGCTATATTTTTGTTTTGCACAGAATGCAGAGTGGCTTTTTTGGGTTTCCATTCCAGTTTCTGTTTCCATATTTGTAATTTGTGGTCTTTCTGTACTTGGTGAAGGTTGATTCTATGTGTGTGACCGAGGTAAAGTATTTTACTAGCATGTAGGCATTTGTATCAATATTATTTGTTGTGTTTTCTCAATAGAACATGCATTGGTGGTAAATTACTGTTTTTCATAAGGAGGGCTATTGCACCTGGTAGGAGAGAGTGTTTATGTTGCTGTTATTGAGATGTCACCAGAAATATCTTTTCATGTATGGTAAATTGAACGGGGAATGTCCTAGTTCTGCTCTGCACCCATTGTTGGGGGTCAAGGGGGTTCCTGTGGAATGCAGAGTGTTTGTTTACATTTAGCCTAGTGATGGTTACATGTTCAGTGTGTCACGCATGTGAGAACCATCTGTCAGGTGTGTCCCGACAGAAAAAGGTTGAGAACCACTGCTCTAGGCCATAATGTTTCCAAGAGATCAAGTATTCCACCTTGTTAACCTTCTTGCAGGAGTCTAAGATTTGTTGGACTTCATATACCGTATCTTCTTCAGAGTCGATTTTCTTGGGTTCTGGAACAGTGTGTTTGGCCATGAAAGTACTAGAGGTTTAAGTACAGAGACATGGAAGGAATTATGAATCCTCAGAGTGGGAGGTAGTTTCATTGATTGGTGATGGGATCTAGTTGCCATATCACTAGAACGATCCTATGAAGCGAGGTGCCAAGTGTAATGAGGGGATGTTGAGGCATAGGTGTTTGGTGCTTAGCCATACCTTGTCTCTTACCTTGAGTTGAGGGGCTGATCTCATTTTGGCATTGGCAAGTCTTTTAGCTTCTGTGACAGCCTTGTTGATCAGGACATTGGTTTGTTCCCAGAGCCTCCAAAGTTTCTTGGCAGAGATTAGGGCTGTAGGCAAGGGTATCTGAAGTTGCTTCCAGTAAACAGTGTGAAAGGGGGAAGATCTGGTGGTGGTATTGACCCGATTATTGTGGGAAAATTCAGCCCATGGAATCAAAGAGGTCTAGTTATCCTGGTACTCATTAACATAAGAGCTTAGAAAGGTCATAAATGTCTGACTAGTGTGTTCCACTTGTCCATTGCCTTGGAGGTGATAGATGGTAACTTAGTCTAGGGTGATCCCAAATTTCTTGCAGAGAGGTCACCAATGGTGAGTGGTAAATTTCACACTCCTATCTGAAAGAATGTTGTCAGGCTAGCCGTGTAGGTGGAAGATGTGATGTGTGAAGAAATGTGCCAGTTATGGTGAGGAAGGAAGACCTGGCAGGGGAACATAATATGTCATCTTGGAAAAGCGATCTATTACCACCCAAATCAAGAATAGCGCCATAAGAGAGAAGTTGGTCCATGATAAAATCTGTGGACAAGTGGGTCCAGGGTTCCCTGGGGGCTGGTAATGGCTGTAACAGCCCCCAAGGTCAGCTAGCAAGGATTTTTTCTGGGCACAGGTAGGGTATGAGTTGACATAGTCCTTAACATCATGTTTTATGTGAGGCCAGCAGTAGTGGTGTTGGAGTAATTTGAGGGTTACTGCCACTCTGAGATGTCCTGCAACCTGAGTGTCATAAACCCATTGTAACATTTTCTCACACAGACATGAGGTTACCACGGTCTTCCCAGGAGGAACCAGTATGGCGGCAGCCAGGAATATCTTGGCGGGATCAATGATAGGTTTAGGAGCTTCCAGCAGGTCCTCGGTCTGGAAGGAATGAGACAAGGTGTCTGATCGCTGGTTCTTGGATGTTGGATGGGTTTGTAACTCGAAATTGAAGCAGACGAAAAAGAGGGACCAGAGGACCTGTCTGGGGTTGAGCTGCTGGGCCTTGTGAAAGTACTCCAAATTTGTATATATGGTGACGTGATGTTGGGTTCCTTCAAAAAGATGGCGCCACTCCTGTAAGGCCAATTTAATGGCCAAGAGTTCCTGGTCTCTAATACCATAGTCACGTTCTGCAGGCGAAAATTTCTTAGAGAAGAAGAGGCATGAGAGGAATGCACCTTCACTATTGTGCCAGCTGAGGACAGCCCCTACCCCCAGGGTGGAGGCTTCCACCTTGAGCACAAAGGGCTGGGTTGGTTCCGGGTGGTGCAGACAAGGCCCTAGGGCGATGGCAGTTTTTAGTTCCTGGAAGGCCTCGAGAGCCTCTGGCATCCAGTTCCAAGTATTGGTGCCCTTGCAAGTAAAAGCAGTGAGAGGTGCCGCCAAGGTGGAATAGCCAAGGATAAATTGGAATAATAATTGATGAAACCCAGTAACCTTTGGATAGTCGTATCCCAACTGGACAAGGCCACTCCAGGACAACATTTAGTTTAGTTGGGACCATGTAGAATCTAACCCTTGAGACTATGTATCCCAAAAGATGGAGCTCATCTTGCTCGAAAAGACACATCTCAAGCTTGACATACAGGTTACTTTTACGGAGTTGCTATAGGACCTTTCTGATGAATCTATGATGAGAAGTCAGAGTTTAGGAAAAGATCAAGATATCATTCAGGTATATGGCCACACAAGTATAGAAATGGTCATGAAAAATGTCATTAACCATATTCTGGAAGATTGCAGGGGCATTACAGAGGCCAATAGGCATCACCAAATATTCAAAGTGCCCATCCCATGTGTTGAAAGCAGTCTTCCACTCATCCCCAGCCTTGATGCAGATAAGATTATTGGCATCTCAGAGATCCAGTGTCATAAAAATCTTGGTACCCTGAGGGCGATCAAAGAGTTCTATGATCAATGGCAGAGGGTACCGATTCTTCTTCATAATGGAATTTAGGCTGTTTAATCTATGCATGGCCTAAGGAATCTATCCTTCTTAACCACAAAGAAGAACCCAATGCCTTCTGGAGAAGATGACGGTCGAATAAATCTTCTGGCAATGTTGTCTCTGATGTTTTCAGTCATGCCTTACATCTCAGGTAGCGAGAGTGGGTAGATTCGGCCCTGAGGAGGTGATGTTTTGGGAAGGAGTTCTATGCTGTAATCATATGGGCGATAGGGGCGGCAATGTTTCTGTGCTTTTCTTAGAGAAGACATCCTGGAAATCCAAGTACTGGGGCAGAAGCCTGGGTAGCGTTGAAGCCACAATCATAGAGTTAGCAGCATAGACCAGTCAAATTGGGGCTGGTACTGATGAAGCCAGGGCAGGCCTATAATCACTGGATTAACTTCCCGGGGGATGACATGAAAGATAATATTTTCAGTGAGCAACAGGCCAGAATGGAGTTTAAGGGGTGCAGTTGTCTGGGTGAGGAAATTGTGAGGGGTTGCAGCAATGACAATGTAGGTGTCTGGAGCTGTTGTACAAGGTCCTGGAGGATGAAGTTCCCTCTGGCTTGGGAGTCGATGAAGGCCTGTGTTGAGAAGGATGTTGGGCCAATTTCCAGGGTGACAGGTACCAGAAGTTGGGGAACAAGAACAATAAGATCTAGGATCACCTCCCCAGTTGAGCTTGGACATTTAAATTTCCCAACATCTCGGGATACTGAACGATGAGGTGACATGTGGCCGCACAGTACAAAGCTCATGTTCTTTGCGATGGAGCCTCTCCATGGGAGCGAGCTTACAATGACCTAGCTGTATGGCATATTCAGTGACTTCAGGCTCTGCTGGCAGAGTGGAAACCGGTGTAGGCAGGCATTGAAAACATGGAGCCAAAGTGAAGGACTTGCATACCGGATGAGTCTCCCTAGCCCTCTCCTGCAGACAGTGGTCGATCTTGAAAGTCAAAGTGATAAAATCCTCCAAGGAATCCGGTAACGCCAGGGCTTCAAGCTCAATTTTTATCCTCCCCAAGAGGCAGAATATCCTTGCACCAATTGAGCTCCAAGGCCAGGGTTCAGAATTCCACAGCATATTCACCTTGGCAGATGTGGAACAATTCTGAAGCCATTGGTCGCCTGGGTTCTTCAAATACAGAATGAAACTGCTCCAAGAAGGCAAGGAGGTCTAGTAAAATGAGATTCTCTTGCTCCCAGAGAGGAAAAGCCCATGCCAGAGTGAGGCCATCCGGCAAGGAGAGGATGAACATTTTCTTACATTGATCATTTGGGAATAGAGCTGCCTGAAGCTGCAAGTGCATCCTGCATTAGTTGAAGAATCCCCAATATCATTTGGTATCCCCCAAGTAGAGAAGAGGCACAGAGCTGAGCAACTGGCCAGTTAACTGATGCATGATGTGTGGGAATGGCTACAGATGGAGAAAGAGTGGAGGCTGAAGTCAGAACATCCAGTCAAAGGTTAAGGTGGTCCATGGCTGCTGAGAGTTGTCCCAAGATACCCTGTTGCTCTTGAAGCCTAACCTGGAATCACTTAGAATGAAGACAAGTCCACTGAGTCCATGGCCTCAGGAAACTGTTGTGTCTGTGGATCCTTGGACTGGGGTGAGATTGTCTCAACCTGTGGGGAGGTACCCTGCAGGTTCTCACTGCTATCAGTCAGACCCTGGCATAGCAGAGACCGGAGTGAAGCAGCACCTATACCAGCTCTTGCTCCCTTCGGATTGAGCCTTTGGGTTCTGGGGCGGCAGGATTTAGGATTGTCTCTGAGAGTAGGCAAGGTAGCGGAGTTCAGAGCCAGGCTAGGGTTAAAGGTGGGCAGCTAATAATTGAGACAAGGGTCCAGGCAGAGTTCGAAGACAGGCAGCTGTCAGGTGAGATGAGGTTCCAAGCAGTGGTCAGAGGCAGGCGGCTATCAAGCAAGAGGAGGGTCCAGGCAGAGTTCAGTACTAAGTATCTGCTGAGGAGCTGGAAAAGAGTGAGGCAGAGCAGGAGCTGGGTCAAGCGGGGCTGATGAGGTAGGATCAGACTGGGCAGATGGCGCAGGAACAGGCTGGGCAGATGAGACAGGAGCAGGTTCATAACATGCACTACAAAGTAGCTGGACTTGTTGCTGAGACATCAGAAAGGATCTGGACCAGACTTTTATAGGAGGAGGTACTGACATCATCTTAGGGTGCAGCAGGTGTTTTCCCACCGTGAGCCCTTTAAGAAGCCAAGCATCAGCGCATGCTAAAAGAAGCCGACAGTGTCCTGTCATGCCGGCAGTGACGGTGGCATTGGGGTGAGCCACAAAACGCATCACTGTGGATTGCTGAGTTTGAATAGGAGTGACCAGAATGCTGCAATACCATGTTCCTTACTGGGAGTTAATTTGATATATATTTTTTGTCCATCAGGTTCTACCAGTTAATGGAACAAGATGGCTTACTGTATTATTACAGGTGCACAAAGGATTTCAGATTTAAGTCACTGTTTGAAATCTATACTAAAGCGGCAATGCATTTTTGGCAGTCTTAGCAGAGTACGGTCCAGAACAAATTGGGTATGCAAACTAAACTAACTTATCAGTCTGAGATATTCTATGGTAAGATAAATTGGTACAGTGGCATGGAGCTTTTATGGTTTCTGTTCTGTAAATTGAAATAAATGTCACAGATCAAGTGACTGCAATTAGTTATTTTTCATTCAAACTCTGAATTTTACTTTCCACAATCCTGCATTCTTCTATTCAAGGAAAAAAGAAAATAAACTGATTTTATTAACTAGAAAATATCCATGAGATGCCAGCAATTTATCAAGAGACATGTTAGAGTTTAGATATTACAATGGAAATTAGTTTTATGTCCAATTCCACAGGATTTTTTGAAAGTAATGTAGGGAACTGTTTAAGAATGAATCTAATAATTGCTAAATTGACTGTACCAGACGCACGTATACCACGTGTAATATGGCCCCCATGCTATTGGATGGACTCAGTATCCACCCACGGCTGCCCAAGGCTTTTCTATACATTGGTGCTATACTGGACCTCCACATTCCTCTTTCACCCCAGATAGCATTATTTGGCATATTTCCTACTTCTTCATTGGGAACTTTGAAATAACAATTATGGATCAACAAAGTTTTTATCTTGGCAGCCACCGCCATTTTGTGTCTGGAGGCAACCAGATGAGCCTGCTTTGACCCAGTGGTGCAATAATATTCACAATGTACTGATAATGGAAATACTTTTGTGTAAACATTCTTCTTCCTTTAGGCTTAAAAAAAGACCTGACCCCCGCTGGAGTTTTGGCAAGTCTTGTGGGGGTCAGGAGAGTCCCCCAAGACTTGCCAAAAGTCTCTGGTGGTCCAGCGGGGGTCCAGGAGTGATCTCCTGAACTCGGGCCGTCGGCTGCCAGTAATCAAAATGGCGCCGATAGCCTTTGCCCTTACTATGTCACAGTGGCTACCGGTGCCATCGGTCAGTCCCTGTCACATGGTAGGAGCAATGGATGGCCGGCACCAACTTATGCTTCTACCATGTAACAGGGGCTGACCAATGGCACCGGTAGCCCCTGTGACATAGTAAGGGCAAAGGCTATCAGCGCCATTTTGAATACTGGCAGCCGAGGGTGTGAGTGCAGGAGATGGCTCCCGGACCCCCCGCTGGACCACCAGGGAGTTTTGGTAAGTCTTAGGGGGGGTCAGGAGGGTGGGGGGTTTGTTTAAATTGGCTCCTTTAGACGACCGAATAATTCGGTGAAGATTCATTGTATTTGTGGGGAATCATGATACATTTCGCTTCCCCAGGAATACAACAAATATGGCCCTATACGTTGCGGATTACAAATACGTAGGAAATGAATGCACACCCCTAATAAAAGATGCAAGCGTAGAAATTGGTCTGTAGGTATGTTGTTCCTTAGAGGACGTGGATGATCACTGGTGATTTGTAACAAAGTGTTGCAGTCAGTAGACTTGCGATAGATGGAAGTAGATAAGAGGCCATCATTCAGGGTAATCATGATATCTAAGAAAGGGATGCTGTGGCTGAGATACAGAGTGAGTGAAATGTAAGTTGGAATCAAAACAATTCAAGCAGTCTAAAAAAAGGAAAAGTTGTATGGGTCATCACTATCATTAATATTTAGTCTATCAACATGATTCAGGTATAGCATGTATTCATGTTCTCTCTGTCTTCTAATTGTTGAGCTGTTTTAAAATGGTTTTGTGCCCTCTATTGTTCTGAAGCTCACCTAGCCCCTTAAATGGATGTGTGGCAGTTCTCTTTCTTTCTCCCATTTTTCAATACATTTCTCCCATACTCAATAATAAACTTAGTGGTTTTCGTTTCTTCTTTCTGATTTGGAATATTGTTATATTGTTTCTCATGTAAGTATTGGACTTATGTATACATATAAAAAATTCTCTTCTTTTTCTTACTGATATCTCTTTACAATATTAAATACAGTTCCTTTTGAATTAGGTATGTATGTCTTCCATATACCTCTTGCTTTATGCCCTTTTCTGTAGATTTGCAATTTACTGCTATTTCGTTTGATTTTGTTTAGAGTATACCTGAAACATATTCAGTCTGCATTTGTCCCTCCCGATGCAGCCTTGTGAAATATGGTCCCGTGACGGGGGACATCCATTCATTGAGCAATTGCTTAACCTGCACAAGACTGGGGATTTTTGCTTGAATAGATTTACACTTGTAAAGGACATTCTCTGATTAAAATGAGTTTTACAATTTGATTAATGATAAGATACATCCATTTTCTTGAAGTTTTCTAAATTTATTGTTTATTTGCAACCACATTAAGAGTTAACACAGCACACAATTATATATTTTTGTTTTCCTTACCTGTGTGTTCTGTGCACCGGTCCACTATTTTTTGTGATATTGGTTAAAATGCAACACCTCTTTGGGGTATTGTAGATCTAGATATCATAACCTGGTTATCATCTGTGCCAAAAAAGCAACTATAGCCCCAGTTTTGAATCATAGTTGCCAGTGGGATCAAGAATAAATTAAAAAGGCAAGGAGACATGACAGAACCCTAAGAAACTCCACAGTGTATATTTAGCTTCTGAAAGTTCCCATCTCCATTTTACCCTACTGACCCAATCTGTAAGGTAGAATTGAAACCATGACAGAATGAAACCTTCAATATAAAATTTCAAAAGTTGATGGATTAATAGTTTTTGGTCACTGGTACAAAGGCTGTGCTGATGTCAATAAAAACTAAAAGTGAGTCCTCGCATTTGCTCTAAGTCAGATGTCATTGCATACAGCAAACAATACTGACTCATAGTATGAATGACTTGGAAAACCAGATTGATGGTGCTACAAGGAATTAGAATTACGAACAAAATACTTGAGTTGTTTCAATATTACTTTCTCAATAATGTTGGAAACAAGGGGAGGCTGGACAGTGAGTGACAGAGACTGAGCACAGTAGGATGCACGGTCTTTTTTTTTAGGCATGACACATATCATGTTTTAAGGCAGGTGTGGCAAATGAATTAAGCTAGAATTTACCATAGAACTTAATTGGTGTGCTAACCCTAATTTAGATCTCTTAATCAGTTTAGTAGGAATGGAATCTAGATGGGATGTACTAGAGTTCATGGAATACAACACAAGATCATTTACCACTGGAGTGGGAACAAAACTTTTCCATTGTAAAAAATTCTGTACATGCTTTCATCTCAACCACAGAAAAGAGCCAAAAAACTCTGGAAATGGTTCAAATATATTTTTGGTGCAGAAGAAAAAGCAGCAAGGCAAACACTGACAGTTATTCAGCCATGTATGGGGGAATGGATTTTTTCTACAACTGATACATTAATGAATTTCTAAATTGAATTAATAACAAATGAAAAATTTGAACTTAATATATTCATGTTTCATTTGAGGTGATTTTCTTCTCAATCAGTCCATGAGAGAGAAAATTCTAGTTTAATGTTCATTTTTAGGGAGACAAAGCCTAAGCTTATTCATTAGAAAAAGATAGCACCCACCTCTTCACAGTACTTCAGGTCAACTGATTTGCCATCACTGTTCACACAATCCAGCATCCTGGTTTTAATGCCATTGCCACAGACAGCCTTCTCACTCAGCTGACATGTACTCCAGTCTGTAAATGAGAAATTAGCCAGTAAAAAACAGTGCTTGAGGAATATTCAACAACCCTAAATTTCACATTCAGTTCAAACTTTGGCATTTTTAAAGATCTAGAGTCAAACAGTCTTGCAATCATTTTTAGGGAATGTTGAAGCAGTTATGTGCAATGACTCCATGTCTGTCTCTATCTGTCTGAGGCCAAAACAGCTCACTAAAAAAGGGGCAGAAAGTCACTACATTTGGTTTCCTGGAAGAACATGAGACTATCTTGGATACTTTTGGAAACCAGAAACATAGGGCCAGTAGTTTGGAGAACCAAGCCTTTAAAAGCATTCATTTTGCTTTCTATGAGAGCTGGTTAAAGGCTACAGAATGCTGATGTCCATTTCAAATGTTCCCCTCATCCCTCCAGCAGTTTGTCCCAGCAGGGGAAAAATCTAAAGCAGCTGGTGAAGGATGCTATACACCTCAACAGACACATACATGTACCAAAATCAGCACACCCCTCTCAAATTGCCCTCCACATATACACACATTTTTCCCAGCCTGATATAAAACAATCCCACACACCATTACCGTCGCCCCTCTCTCTCTCCATAAAAGGTAGACATGTGGCGAGCCTTCGTGGACCATGCATTTTTGAGCTTATGAGCTTATTACAGATATATGTTGGGTGTAGTGTTGATTATTTAACACGGGCAGCCGCAACCACTTGTCACTAAAGGAGAGGGAGAGCGAAGGCAGCACACACTCACACATTCCAAAATGCTATAAAAACCAGATGTGGGGTAAAATTGGCCACAGCTTTATTTACAATAATAACAATATACAACCATAACTGTGAACCCGAGCCGTAACATAGATAGAGATGCCAAAGTATCCCTTTCTCACAGTCAGCACGTCACCTCTGGTCCGGGGCCCGCAGCAAACAAGCAAGGCCCTGCCCTCTGAGAGATAATTATCCTCAGGGCGTTCCTGGTCACCCACCTCACCCAAACAAGGTTACTACCCAGTCACAGGGTGGGGGCGTCCGATCTGCCACTGCTACGGGGCCAATATGTCCTGGTGACAGACAGTCCCCATCACACCAAAGTAGGGTATACCATGTGCTGTGCACTGCCTAAAACTAGTGACCCCCCTTCCGGCTTGGGTAGCCCCGCCATAGTGCCTGGATAGCCCTACCACTTATCCGGGAACCTCCACTAACCCAACTGTGGCCAATGCCTAGGAGTCTAAACACCCTGTGAACAACATGCTTCAAAATGTTCAAGAACAGATCCTGTCACATATCTGAGAGATGTACCTCATCATTGCAGAACAACGCCATGCAATGCACGAATAGCCAGTCGTGCCTAACGTGAATGCCATCCCAGCATTCAGTAAAATTGGCAATCTGCTTGTTTAATTTTTTCATTCACCATCCCCAGAGTGGCAAGTTCAGGAATTGGTGATGGAGGATGACCTCCAACCAAATGAGCCCGGTGCAGAGGATTAGGGACAAGATGATCACGATTTCATTCCACATGTTGTCCAGGAGCAGGTGCCCCGGCATGGTTCCCAAATCATTAGTTCTGAGGTTATGATTAATACCTCTGGAAGGGAAGATCTTGTTAATTGCTGCCTTAGCAGGGGGAAAAACTGGTCTCAGCGCATACCCCTCCAACCCAGCCATCGCACTATTCTATCCATCGCTGCTGTACCCAGTTGTGTACCAATGGTATTTTTCATTGCATGCTGCTCCACCCAAAATACAAACTAGTGTCCAGTGATCCATCAGAGACGATCTGTGCTGATCTGCAGAAAACGTATGTGGAACCATTAGTGAATGGAACCAACAGATGTTTAAGCATTACTCACTCTATATAAGATATGTTCATATTGCGGATGACATTTTGAATTCCATTGCGACTCTCAGTGTTTTCAAATTTAAGCCCCTGAGGCAGCCACTGGAATGTGGCGAAACTCGGCCTGAGTCGGGCAGTTTTAATTAATACGTCTCCACCCAATAAAGATTTGGCAAAGATTTTTCGGGCATCTATTCTTTGGTGTTTCCTCACGGCTTTGTTAGATCGCCTGCCTTGCTGTTTTTTGGGTCCCCCCGTGGAGGGCCTTAGCTCCCTGTAGCATGCCACATTAGCAATGGGATATGTAACCAAACCCAGTATTTCAGCAAGTGTGACTGATGCTCCATGGCTGAGCTGGTCGGTTTTTGATCTCCATATCCGGTGAGTCAGCTTCCCATCGGTGATGGAAAAATCACAAGCTCAAAGACTGGAGCGGTCACGTCTGCAACTGGCCATGGCAACTAATTTGCTCACGTGACAAGCAGCAAGAAATGAAATACAAAAGGTGGCTCAAAACAAGACCAGTTTGAAATCGTCCAGTACCAGAGAGGGCAAACAATGCCACAGGGCAAGCAGGTGATCATGCAAGATAGGATGGCGTGCATCAGGAATGTGTGGATTGTATTTGGGCCAACCCGCAAGGACACACCTATCCACAAAGTCCCTTACAGGGTGGGCAAACCCTGGGCTTTCACAAAAAAGGTGTAACCTGCCAGATTGGTTTGAACTGTGCCTCAAGATGCGTCATAATGCTTAGCTTGCGCAATGTATTCCACCATCATGTGTGAAAGACTTAGGTCCCCTAAGAAACATAAGAAACATAAGAAATTGCCATACTGGGTCAGACAAAGGGTCCATCAAGCCCAGCATCCTGTTTCCAACAGTGGCCAATCCAGGTCACAAGAACCTGCCAATTACCCAAACACCAAGAAGATCCCATGCTACTGATGCTAGCAATAGCAATGGCTATTTTCTAAGTCAACTTGATTAATAGCAGGTAATGAACTTCTCTTCCACCTACTTATCCAAACCTTTTTTAAACCCAGCTACACTAACTGCACTAACCACATCCCCTGGCAACAAATTCCAGAGCTTAATTGTGCATTAAGTGAAAAAGAATTTTCTCCGATTAGTTTTAAATGTGCCACATGCTAACTTCATGGAGTGCCCCGTAGTCCTTCTATTATCCAAAAGAGTAAATAACCGATTCACATTTACCCATTCTAGACCTCTCACGATTTTAAAGACCTCTATGATATGCCCCCTCAGCCATCTCTTCGCCAAGCTGAACAGCCCTAACCTCTTTAGTCTTTCCTCATAGGGGAGCTGTTCCATTTCCTTTATCATTTTGGTCATCCTTCTCTGTACCTTCTCCATCGCAACTTTATCTTTCTTGAGATGCGGCAATCAGAATTGTACACAGTATTCAAGGTGCGATCTCACCATGGAGCGATACAGAGACATTATGACATCCTCCATTTTATTCACCATTCCCTTCCTAATAATTCCTAACATTCTGTTTGCTTTTTTGACTGTCACAACACACTGAGCTGACGATTTCAAAGTACTATCCACTATGACACCTAGATCTCTTTCCTGGGTGGTAGCTCCTAATATGGAACCTAATATTGTAGAACTACAGCATGTTTTTTTTTTCCCTATATGCATCACCTTGCACTTATCCACATTAAATTTCATCTGTGATTTGGATGCCCAATTTTCCAGTCTCAGGTCTTCCTGCAATTTATGACAATCTGCTTGTGATTTAACTACTCTGAATAATTTTGTATCATCTGCAAAGTTGATTACTTCACTCATCATATTCCTTTCCAGATCATTTATAAATATACTGAAAGCACGGGTGCTAGTATAGATCCTTGAGACACTCCACTATTTACTAGGGGTGTGCATTCGTTTTGAACGCATATGTAAAACGCAACTTATATTTTTAAAAGAGAAAAAAAAGGTTTGAGGAGAAACGCATCGCGAGTTCCAACGTATTCAACATATTTCTGTTGAATACGTTGAACCTAAATAAACACTTAAACCCCCCACCCTCCTGACCCCCCCAAGACTTACCAAAACTCCCTGGTGGTCCAGCGGGGAGTCAGGAAGCCATCTCTGCACTCCTTTGCGATTTCCTCATGGCGCCGATAGCCTGTGTCACAGGGGCTGCCCGTGCCATTGGTCAGCCCCTGTCACATGGTCACCGGCGCCATCTTGTGCTCCTACCACGTGACAGGTAGGTCACGTGGCAGGAGGTCACTCCGGGACCCCCGTTGGACCCAACCGGAACTTTTGGCCAGCTTGGGGGGGCCTCCTGACCCCCCCCAAGCTGGCCAAAAGTTCCGGTTGGGTCCAACGGGGGTCCGGGAGTGGAGGAGCACATGACGCCGGAGCGGAGTGACGCCAGCGTCACGTGCTCCTCCGCGCCTCCGCTCCCGGACCCCCGTTGGACCCAACCGGAACTTTTGGCCAGCTTGGGGGGGTCAGGAGGCCCCCCCAAGCTGGCCAAAGGTTCCGGTTGTGTCCAGCGGGGGTCCCAGAGCGACCTCCTGCCACGTGACCTACCTGTCACGTGGTAGGAGCACAAGATGGCGCCGGTGACCATGTGACAGAGGCTGACCAATGGCACGGGCAGCCCCTGTGACACAGGCTATCGGCGCCATGAGGAAATCGCAAAGGAGTGCAGGGCTGGCTTCCTGACTCCCTGCTGGACCACCAGGGAGTTTTGGTAAGTCTTGGGGGGGATTAAGGAGGGTGGGGGGTTTAAATTTTTATTTAGGGAACCGGGACACTTATGGACAGATCCACAACTTATGGATTTCTCCATACTTCCATATTGAACGGAATCGACCCTCCACAACAACGTATCAACGATTCAATGTAAACTTTTTGTCTGCACACCTCTACTGTTTACACTCTTTTACTGATAAAATTGTTCATTTAATCCTACTCTCTGTTTCCTGTCTTTTAAGCAGTTTGTAATCCTCAAAAGGACATCGTCACCTATCCCATGACTTTTTATTTTTCTTAGAAGCCTCTCATGACGATCTTTGTCAAATGCCTTCTAAAAATCCAAATCCACTACATCTACTGGTTCACCTTTATTAACATGTTTATTAACCCCTTCAAAAAAGTGAAGCAGATTTGTGAGGGGCTGGTCAAGGGCTTCCAGGAAATTCGAGACTTCATTTTATCCCCTCAGATTATGACCGCCAGGTAGATGATGCGATCGACTGGCACAAGAGGTCGAGTGCATCCTGGCTCCAATGTTCCAGAGGTGTACAGGAACTGATGTCCCCTTCTCTTCGGTGTCCAGACCAAGCCTCCGGAAGTCTTTCCATGTAGAACGAGATAGACAATCAGCAATCTCATTGTGAAGGCCTTGGATGTGCCTTGCCTGCACCATCATGTTTATCCTCAAACACCTCAAGACCACTAGCCTCAGGAGTTCCCAAATTGCGGTGCATCTAGCAGACTGCTGATTGATTATTTGTACGACTGCTAGATTGTCACACAAGAATATCACATTTCTGTTTGCCAGTTGTTCATTCCAAATGTGGAATGCCACTACTATTGGAAACAGCTCCAGAAAGGTAATGTTTGATGTGATCCCCCACCCAATTCTGTGTCCATGACTCTGTGCACCAGCTGCCCTGACAGTATAGGCCAAAGCCAATGCCCCCTGAGGCATCAGAGAACAGCTCTAGGTCAAAACTAGATACTGGTGGGGGTAGCCACACTACTGAGCCATAGAATTGAGCCAAGAATGTTTCCCAGACCCCGAGATTCTTTTTTTTTTTTTCTTTTTATAATTCTTTATTTTTCAATTTTTTGAAAATATACCCAAGACATCAAACTTGTACAGAAAAGAAGTTGTTGTCATTACAAGTATTATAATGCAAAATAAAAATAAGAAATTAGATATACAATGACCAGCAACAAAATTATAAGAAATAGGGGGGGATGGAGAAAAGTAATAATGAGCATTATATAAGCAAATAACTGTGTTACAAATCAGGTCGCTGCACACTAGTACAAACCCTTTTTTATATAGCAGAAGCAGTAACTGGATTCTCTTGGGATAATGACCGTATAAAGGCTCTGAGCTGGTCTGGTTCTAAATAAACATATTGTACATTCCTATATCTTATACAACATTTTGCTGGATATTTTAACACAAAGCTCGCACCAAGTTGTAATACCTCTGATCTCATTTGTAAGAATTCCTTACGTCTCACCTGAGTTACTTTAATAACATCAGGGTAAATCCAAATAGGGTGACCAAAAAAGGATACCTGCCTATTTCTTAGAAATAATTTTAAAACATAATTTCTTTCAAACAGGAAAGCAAATGAAATAAGTAAAGGCTTCCTAGTTTTGATCTCAGAGTCCAAGGAAGTTTCCAAGAAATTTGTTAAGTCCAAATTTTCCATTAGAGGTCCAACTCCGGCTTGCTCTGTAGTTTCCCTTTGCTGTAGGTAATAAGCCTTAGCAATGACAGGGGTAGCAGCTTCTGGAATCTTTAATATTCGATTCATATAGATCTTAAACATATCTAGAGGGGGTGTCAAGGGTTGTACAGGAAAATTAAGAACTCTCAGATTGTGGGCTCTTAAAGAGTTCTCTATTCCCTCTAATCTTTTATTAGCAATTTTCTCAGATGTTATTAACTTCTGTTGAACTTTCTTTATAGAATCCACTCTCTTTTCTACTCCATCCATTTTCTTATTAAATGTTCTTATCAATTTATTATTAGTTATCGTTTGCTCTCTTGTATCCAAAGTTATTTGAGAGAGAGTTTTAATAGATGTTTCTATAGACTTCAGAGCGGCCCAAATTCCTTCTAATGTTATATTAGTTGTTGTAGATATCCCAAAACCAGCAGTCATTGCCCTCAATCGGTTTTCTCCCTCCTCCATATTACCTTGCATGCTCCTGGTGGTTCCTTGCAGTAAGGAGAATTGTTCCCCCTGATGTCGCTCGTCCACCGGACTGGGGGCGGCCACCTCCGTAGTTTTTCCCGGGCTGGCCTTCTCCTCTCTCGTTCCGATGGCCTCTCTAGCTCGAGTCGCGCCACATGCTCCACCCAGATTTGCTTTCTGGGGAGCCTCTACCGCGACCGGCCTGCTAGGCTCACCACCATTGTCAATTGCAGGAGCAGGCCGCTTCGACTCACCGGGGCTCAAAGAGATGTCCAGGGTCAGGGGTGAAATCGCTTGCTCCAGCGACTCCGTTCCAGCGACCACTCTCACCGGCGTAGAGGCTGTGGATCCGGCGAAGAATCCGTCCTTTGCATGGTTGGCATCAATAGTTGACCGAGCTGACCCCCACAGCACTCCAGGTACAACCACAGCAATGTGGTTGTACCTGGAGGTACTTGGAGGTCAGCTCGGTCAACTATTGATGCCAACCATGCAAAGGACCACTCCTAGTTATTAATAGTCCTTAGGACCCGCTTGGGACCCGTAGGAGCTTCCTGCCGCCTGCGCTCCTTGTGTGACTTATCCTCCCTTCTGCGCCTTTCCATCAGACTAAATATGTCGACGTATTGACGACGGCATATGCGGCATCAGAGCGAATGCGGGACACCCTGCCAAAGCTGCTTCGTAGTGTTGAGGGCAGGTAAACCTGTGCTAGCAGCAGTGGTGTTCCACGATCCCTCTGCCACCGATGACCCGCATAAACCAGAGGAGGATACTGAAGAGGAACTCCTGCTGCCAAGGAGTCGGAGTGGCAGGAGTGTCTCCTACTTTTTCTTTTGTGCCTCTGCCCCATGGCCTTGTTGCCCTGCAGGGTTTGGTCAATGGTTGCCTCCTCCACCCTGGTGGATGAGTAGCGGTCTCCCCAACCCCAACCACAGGAATAGCAATGGTAGACTCACCTTCAACAGACACAGGGGTCACTGACTGTACCACAGGGGTTGGCACGGGATCCGCACTGATGGCATTCCGGATATCTGGCAAGTCAGATGGACTGGCACTCTCGCTGGAAGCTGATGTACATGCACAGGTGGGGTCGAGCTGCTGTTTTGGGCTTGTGGGCACATAGCATACCCAGAAGCCCACTGCCCCGTGCCAAGGGGTACCCCAGGTTGCCATTGCGAATAGGCTCCATGATTAAAACAGGAGGGCCCAAGTATGGCTACACAGGCCAGGAAGGAGGTACAGCCTCTGTAGCCCCCAAGCTGATATCTGCACTGATGGTACACTGTATGGAAAAGAAGGGTAGTTGCACGACTGGGCTCCCCCAGCTGAATACCACCCTATTTCTGAGGGGATGAAACTGCCTGAATGGATGGCTGCCTGGTCCCTATGTGGTCTGCTCGCCTGGATCTGTGCATCTTGCTGGCGGGTGGCGGGTGCATAGTGTGGCCATGTAACTTACTTGAGCTCGGGCAACTGATTCTTGTGCAATAAAGCTGCAGCCCATTTGATCCCCAATTTCTGTCTGTGTTTTCATTGCTATTGATTGTGAGAGGGTGGGTGCTGGGAGAAGAGTTGGTCCTGGCTACCCATATTAAGGCTGTTGACCATAAAGTAGTAGTATAAGTTAAATTAAATTGTGAAAAATTTCTATATTCCCTGATGTATCTAAGGTGGCTCAAGTTTGGAGGAAGCAATTTCTTCAATTGAGGCCCAAAGGTTTAGCTTTAGGTGCCTCTTTCTATAAAAATAATTTTAAAAAATCTGTGAAAATGTTTGATTACTTTTGCAAAGAATGCATTTGTTTTTCAGGATCCATTATATTTAGAAGTATTTATAGTGGATAAATCAGAGACAGAGTAAGAGCTTCTGTTTGGTTAATTGTAATCTAGATATCAGTTTATAATCTCCATTTGCTTGATTTCTGTTTCTTTTTAATTTCTTGGTATTATGCTCCCCCTATATTTGTGAAGTAGACTTTATGTACTGGCTATTTCTTCTATTTTTGTTTTTATATTTCTGGAATCAGCTTGTTGTATTACACATGATATTCTTTATTATGTTAAAATGTTAAATACTTAAACTTTAATAAAAATTAAATTGAAAAATTAAATTGTGAAGTGCCATTTGTATCTTATCTGTAAAACTGCATTTACAAAACCTCTCAACTTAATTGCTATGTAAAATAAGGAATTCAAATCTAATATCAATTAACCTGTGTAAAGCTGGAGATGTTGGATCCTTGCTGGTTTCCTAACTTTCATCCTGATGGCTATAATTATTTCTATAACTGGGATGGTATAGATTTTGCAGGAGACTAGCTTTGGTATTACTGGTCTACTCATTCAGTTACAGAAATAGATCATTGGTGGAGGTAGTGTTTATAGAAGTATTCAAGGCTTAACATTAAATAGAGCTCATGTGATGTCCCTTTTACAAGTAATCCAGGCTTGACATATATAAATAGGTTACAAAGCACAGGCTCAGATTACTCTCCTGGCAGTGATAATAAACCAGAATCCAAAAATCATCATTGAGGCCCATGTACAGTCAATGAAGCCAGAGAAAGATGGTTCTGGGGTGAAAAACCAGTGTCTCTGTAAGGAAGACCTTTTGCAATTTGTCTCACCATTAGCTTCTGCAGAAGTAGGCAGCTTGAGACCTCAAGTGCTGCACACAGGCCTGGTTTTCAGGATATTCACAATGAAGATACATGAGATATATGTGCATACAATGAAGATAGTGCACGCAAATCTATCTCATGCATATTCATTGCGGATATCCTGAAAACCAGATCTGCCTATGGCACTTGAGGGCCAGAGTTGACTATTCTTGAGCTACTATTTCCCATATGGAATATTTTTAGTAAACAAATCAAACTGTTTCCAGGGGCTTCAGTCTTGGATTCTTATAAGTACAACAGAATTAAAAAAGGTATGGGATAAACACAGAGGATCCGCAGTGGCAAGAGGATGTTAAGGAAGCACTGGGGTAACCTACATGGAGATGAAATGATTGCATTTTGAGTCCTTGAAGGCATGGGATAGAGGAGAAGTTACTACACTGAACAGAAAGTATGGGGTAACCTGCACAGAGTGGCAGTTACAACCCTAAATAGAAGGCATGGGAGGAGGAACAATTACAATCCTAAACGGATGGCATGGGTAAAACCTGCACAGAAAGGCAGTTACAAACTTGAACGCCTCACTGGAAGACCGGATAGATCACTTTGATCTTTATCCATCATTCTTTACTATATTACTATGTTACTTTAGAATAAAGAGGGATATCATGACAGCCCAAGTTTGCTTTTTTGACTATAAGACCAGAGGGGAACTGAATGAATAATTTACAGGAAATGCTTGTGCCACTTACTTCCTGCTTCCATAGCATTTGGTACTAGGGATGTGCATTTGTTTAAAACAACCAAATAATCCTACTTGAATCAGGAAGATTGGTATCTGTTCTTTGAAAATTAATTTCAAATGACGAGTGCCCTAAAAATATTAATGAAAAAATGTGTTTGTATTAATTATCATTTTCTATTAAAGTCTATGGGACAAGGAAAACTTGAGGGTTATTTTTCTACTCATGGCAAGCTAGTAACCACCAGTGATGTCACTCTGAGCCTGAACTGACTGGAGTTGGGGTGGAAAGGGACTGGGAATAACCCAGCAAGCCAGACAAATCAAGTCAAGCATTTTTTTTAACCAATTTATCTTAACTGGCATCTGCATGGATTGACAGTGACATCCTCATTTTTCAAGCTGAAAGTGAAAGAAACTGCTCATTTTAGTTCATTTGTTTCTGGCCTGCAGGACAGGGTAGTTGTGTAGATTTCTAGCTGTGAAAGCAGAAAATACATTGAGAAAAGAGACTAAAAAGAGCCTATAACAATTGTGAGATGGGCTGGGCTCTATTTATGGAGTCATTTTCTGACACACTGAATTCAAGAAAGCATGAGATAAGCCAGGGGTCCTCTGCGGGAGTAGTAAGGCATAAGGAGCAGAGTAGTTGATGTGGACAGGAAGATTAGATAGACAATATGTTCTTTTTTTCTGTCATCATTTTTCTATGGGCAGTTTTCATATGCTCCATGTTGGGACATGATTATGATTTCGATTATTTTTATGTTTAATTTATAAATTCTGTGAGATTTTCAAGAGGTAGTGAAATACTACCATTTTTTTTCAAATATATTTCCTTTCATACTAAATCATTTTTTCCTCTTTAGTTATATCCAAATTCCTGTCTTTAGCTTCTTCTCTGAAACACTTTACAATTCATCTTTCTGCTGCACTACTTTTCTTGCTTTGGTTCTGCTTTTTTCCTAATCAGGTTCATAGCGGTAAACTTGCACAATGTTATACTTGATCAGATTTCTGCCAATGAACCACATGATAAATGAGAAAATCTGCAACAAAGTAAAAAAAAAATAGAAATAGAAATAAAGAAAACTCTGAAAAAATGGCAGAGAAACCTAGAACCAGTGAAATAAGGAATTTCTACAGGTACAAATGCTTTACTGTCACTGATCATCTTAGGCTAGATTTCTTCTGCTCTGACTGATCCAAACTCCAAAATGGTTTTCTTCAGGACAGATAAATGACTTGGGGTGTGATCAAATATTCCTTAGTTTAACTTGCAAAGGCATAACGGAAACATATAAGAGAACATAGCAGTAAGTATCAGAAGAAAAAGGTGAGGAGTAAAATTGGAATTTCACTATGTTCATGATTTTGCAGTGACCCTTGATATGTAACTCTGTTTGGCAGTGGGTCTTCTTACTGATACATTCTTTTCTTACTGTATGCCGTGTGCATAGTTCGAGTTTCGCAATGTAATACATAGGCTAGGCAACTGCACGAAACATACCTGTCACATTGTAATCGTAGTGGTAACAGTTTTTGTTTATACTGCAGGGTTCAGTCTCAACAGCAGCATGACAGTTCTTTCCTTCGTCGGGTTGTCTTATGGGAACTGCTGACCTTTCCCGAAAGTTGTCACCACTGCAGGGCTTGCAAATTAGAATAAACACATGGAAAGTTTGAATAAAAGAAAATTGCCATAAGAACACGGCATTGTGACTGCTGCAGCACTGCATTCCTATAAAACAGAGACCTTTTATAGGTCCATATTTGCACTGTGCTAATGGGTCATAGTGTTGCAGAGCTGATGCTATCACAGCTTGTTTTTTTGCATTTATTTACATAAAGTTATGTTATCACTATGCAACAGTTTGCTGATATTTGGGACAGAAAAATACATGCAGAGATATTGGACATATAATAACATATAGAAAGATGACTAAATTTGCACTAATTTCCAATTTGTGCCAGTCAACCATTCACTTATTTGGAGGAAGATTGGAAATTGGCACTACAGTACTAGTATATCCAAAATTAAAACAGGATTTTATAGTCTTAAGATGGGCTAAATACCCAAATATATTTCTTTTAATTGGCCTATCCTCAAAAATTGTAATTTGTACCATTGTATTTTGTATGATCTCTTTTTATAGATAAGGTACAATTTAAATAATGTAAATAAGTAAGTTAAAATTTACAATGCTAAGCATAATTCTAATAGCAAGTTACAGCTAGTCTCTTCCTAAGCCATCTGTCTTTCATTGCCCATTCCTAACTGAAGGTGCTCATTGTGGGATCCCTGCACAGGACAGCAGGCCTAATTGGACAGAGTCACAGACAGAACATGAGCTATCCTCCTCTCTCTGTGCCCACTTCCCTCCAAAATCCAGGGCAGACCTGAAATCTTAATCCCATCCAGCTTCCTGACTGGCCAATTCTTCCTCTGCACTTATACTGGTCTCCAGACCCATGCGACCAGTGGCAGAGTGTAGTTCCATGAATTTATGGCAGGCAAAGGCAGGCATGCTGAGAAGTTGATAGATGCCCCAGAAGCAGAAATCAACAATGTCTCGGCTGTACCCCTATGAAAGGCATGAAGGTATGGGGTGTCCATTCAAGGAGGAAGTCAATAGAGCCCTACAAATGTATCCTATACCCAGACTGCTGGATGAACTGAACTTTAGTGAAGATGGAGGAGGTTATCCCACCGGGAAGCTCACAATGAAGCAGCAGGAGCAAGCTTAAGCAATGGAGGCAAGTACCCCCCTCCAGTGGGAGTCTCCAGCCCACGTCCCAGTCTGCCATTGCTTTTCCGATACGCTATCCAAGTAGTTGCACCCTACTATTTGAGAACTATTCTGGGTCAGGAGAGATTTGATTGAACTGCCCATGCAGACTTCTTGGTCTTCAACAAGGAGCTTTGTCTAAATCACCAAGACATCCAGCACTTAGACAAAATTATGCAAAACCAGAAAACGGTAATCCTGCAATCCACTGACGACATCACTTCTTCACTAGACAGAATACATTTGATTTTGGCTGACATAACCCACCCTTTTCTGGCAAGCTAAGACAGTAAATGGCTATTTCTACAATGGTGGAGTCCATAACTGGTGCCAGCATGTGCCAATAGAGCCAGCAGCTGTGGGGACGACCAGTTCAAGGGCAAAAAAAGGTCCCCAGCTGAAGAGCTCAATGATGAAGATAGTGGGAAGCCTCCTAAGGGGCCACCCTAAAAACATAACAGCAGGAATATGCAGGCTGGTGCAATTAACCAGTATTTTGATGACTGTTGATCCAGTCTGTGGGTCCTATGCACCTGAAGGTATTATTTTTGCCTAGAGCTGCTACCTGGGGAAGTAGTCTGAATCTTGTGTAAATCCTGGCCTGATCAACCATCTGATTCTATGCAAATGTCTCCCAAAGAGCAAGATTTGGTTGCTGGGGGCTACACTTAGCTATAATTTGTTGACTTTTATTTATTTTCCTGCATGATGTGACATGTTATGCTTATTCACTTTGAGACAGATGCCTCAGACATTCCAATATAAAGCTTTTGTTGGCTTAACAGTTCTGTTATCAGTTGTACTTGGGAGTGTGTGAGAAGCCTTTTCCATACCTTATGTGGCAATAGGTCCTTCCAAATATTTACATGGTATCTTCTAAGGGGTGCATTTGTTTTCAACGTATTGGCAATCCGCAACATATATGTCCATATTTGTTGTATTCGTGGGGCACGAAACGTATGGCGAACCCCCACGAATACAACATATCTAACAAATAAACCCACCACCCTCTTGACCCCCCCCCCAAGACTTGCCAAAAGTCCCTGGTGGTCCAGCGGGGGTCCTGGCACGATCTCCTGCACTCGGGCTGTCGGCTGCCGGTATTCAAAATGGTGCCGATAGCCTTTGCCCTCACTATGTCACAGGGGCTACTGGTGCCATTGGTCGGCCCCTGTCACATGGTAGGAGCACAATCCTCTTTGAAGTCCGAAGTTATGTCATAATTTACAGACTTATATGGAAGAGGATAGTGCAACCTCTGCCACATTGTCGGTTTCCTAAGTATACAAATCTGATCAAGACTGACCCCCCCAAGACTTGCCAAACATCCCTGGTGGTCCAGCGGGGGTCCTGGAGCATGAGAAATAAAGCAAAGTTGCTCTTGTCGCAGTACCAACAACAGTTTACGTTGATGCTGTATGGCCCCACAAACATCAGATGAATGTAGATATTTAACATCCAGTCTTGATCAGACATAACTTCGGACTTCAAAGAGCAACTCTCTTCCTTTTTAAACAGACAAATTAGTCTTCCTATGTGCAAGTTCATTTGTTAACTTTTCTGAGACAGCTTTATATGGACGTTATACTCCGCAAATTTTGGAAAATCCTATTTTTAAGAAGATGTCTTGCACTTGCTTCTGAGGCCCCTGGTAAAGGGAATTATTATCTTCCTAGTCTGATGGTCAGGGCCTTTGTCTTTATTCAGGGTTTGGGCAAATGTTGCCTGAAGCAGTTCACATTACATAGTTTACACACTGCCACCTTTCCACCTTTACATTGATAAACCTACTACTAACCTCTACTTGGTAAGCCTTAGCGACAAATACATAAATATACAAAAATAATAGCTTCTGTGCAATTTCCCCTTCATGTATACTTTTTAATGTATGGAAAAGGCTGATAAAAATATAGGGCTGAATTTTAATACCTATACGCGAGGGGTACATTTGTGCGCGCTACCTGGCGTGCACAAATATATGCCCGATTTTATAACATGTGCGTGCAGCCGCGCGCATGTTATAAAATCCAGGGTCGGCGCGCGCAAGAGGGTACACACTAGTGCACCATGCATGCGCCGAGCCCTAGGGGAGCCCCGATGGCTTTCCCTGTTCTCTCCCCCACCTCCCCCTATCTAACTCGCCCCCCAGCCCTACCTAAATCCCCCCTACCTTTATTTTGTAAGTTATGCCTGTCTCTGGCAGGCATAATTTGCATGCGCAGCCGGCTGCCGGCGTGATCCTCCAGCTTTGCTGCTGTGCAGGAAGCCTCAGTTCTGCCCCACCCCCGGACTGCCCCACGACATACACACATCCCGGGGCTTTGCACGTGTCGCCGGGCCTATGCAAAATAGGCTCGGCGCACGTAGGGTTTTAAAATCGGCCCCATAGCATGTTCGGGATCTAAGATTCTGTTGGTGTTTGTTTTCTGTCTGTGAAAATATTGCGATACATGGGCCGGATTTTAAAAGGGTTACGCGCATAAGGTATGTGCGTAACCCTTCTAAAACGGCCCTGCGCGCGCCGAGCCTATATTGCATGCAAAGCCCCAGGATGCGTGTATGTCCCGGGGCTTTCTTGGGGTGGGCATGTCGGGGGGCGTGACATGGTTGGCGTGTCATCGGGGGCGTGTCAGGGACGTGACGCAGTCGGTGCGTCATACGGGGGCAGTGCTGCAGGCGTGGTTTCAGCCTGGGGGCGTTCCGAGGGCATGGCCGCGGCCTCCGGACCAGCCCCTGGACCGGAACATGGCGCGTGGCAGCCGGCCTGGCGTGCGCAATTTTACGCCTGCTTCGAGCAGGCGTAACTTCTGCGACAAAATGGGGGGGTTAGATAGGGCCGGGGGGGGTGGATTAGGTAGGGGAAGGTGGAAGGAAAGTTCCCCCCGAGGCCGAAGTTGCACAAATGCGCACCCCCTTGTGCACGCCGACCCCGGATTTTATAAGATACGTGTGGCTACGCGCGTATCTTATAAAATCCGGTGTACTTTTGTTCGTGCCTGGTGCGTGAACAAAAGTATGCGCGCACGCTATGTTTTAAAATGTACCCCATAGTGTCCAAGTTCTATTTGGACGCCCTTTTGATGTGTTTTCTTTATGTGGAACTTTTTTCAGTGCTTTGGGATACTAGAGTTCTGGAAGAAAATTCGCCATTTGTTTTGGTTGACATCCCCTGAAGAAGCTTTGCTGAGCAAAACATGTTGGGATTATGAAGGATTGAAAACTCCTCTGGGACTGTGATTTCTATGGGAGTTCTATATCTCATGGGTTGCTAACTCCTGTGATATTGTATATCTGAACAGATATTGGGACTCTAATTCCCATGGACTTTTATATTTTAGAATTGTTTTTGTGTCTTTATATGTTTTGTGTTTTTATGTTTGTGGTCAGTGTGTAATTAATATATTGCAATAGTTTTGTAAAATATGTTCAAATGTTTATGCTTTTTGTATATTGATATTAAAGATTTATACTATTGTATTGTACATCATCCTTTTTAATCCTGGTAAGGCTTAGACATTCTTACCAAAGAACACTTTGTCCATGGTCCCCATTCAGACATAACACAGTCCTCAGGGCATGGTAGTTTGCACTTTCTAGCTCCATGAGGCATCTCTTCTGGATCACACAAGTAGTCTTCTACGGTATCAGAGGGACCATCAACTGTGTTCTGCATGCATCTGAAAAGAAAGAGAGCTGCCTATGACAAAGGTAAAAATATTTTGTACTTAGACAAAAAAAAAAAAGATCTGATGGCCAACACACTTCCTTGCTTCTCCATTCCAGTGGCTCTCTAAACATTCCCTCATCAGGAAGTGCCATTGTTCTTGTGCTCTGCATAATATTTTTTCATGGATTCTAATGAATGGAAAAAATGAACTAGTGACAGTTCCTAATGACATTTTCTTCTTGAATTTTTTTTTCACTTTCTGGGTATATTGCACTATATAATTGCTGCAGACTGCTGAGTTGATGCTTTAAAAATGTTGAAGGAGTTAGCTGCAAGGTCATGGCTCTTTCAATCCAGCAGCTGATTTTAGCCCACGTATTTACAAGTAGGATTCAGCTAATGTAACTGAACACTTCCAGTAACAGTATATGCACAAACACACTATGGGTTGGATACTCAGAATTACGTGAGCGCATAGATTTGTGCGCGCAACCTGGTGCGCACAAATCTATGCATGATTTTATAAGATGCTCGCGTAGCCGCGTGCATGTTATAAAATCCAGGGTCGGCGCACGCAAGGGGGTGCACCGAGATCTAGGGGAGCCCCAATGGCTTTCCCCATTCCCCCCATCAAAAATCGGAGCGGCCTTGGAGGGAACTTTCCTTCCACTCCCCCCCACCTTCCCCTCCCTTCCCCTATCTAATGCGCCCCCCAGCCCTACCTAAATCCCCCCCTACCTTTGTTGTCTTAGTTATGCCTGCCTCTGACATGCGTAACTTGCGCGCGCCAGCCGGCTGCTGGCGTGCGATCCTCCGGCATAGCCGCCGCCGGAGGCCTCGGTCCCGCCCCTGGACTGGTGGCCCGCCCCCATCCCCGCCCCTTCCCGCCCCTTTTTCAAAGCCCCGGGACATACGCGCATCCCAGGGCTTATGGGCGTCACTGAACCCATGCGTAAGTTACGTGTGTAACCCTTTGAAAATCTGCCCCTATGTGGAACAATCTGTTTGGTGGCATTTAGCATGTTTATTGAAAGAGGAAGCTATGCTAAAGTTTTGTTTTGTGTGTCACTCAAAAGAGCAAACTGTCTTGTAAAATGTATACTGTACACAATCCTGGTCAAGCATGTAAAGCAGTTTAAATATATTTTAGCCAAATTGCTACTGAACAATAATGTCAATGTTCATGTTTTTTCAGCAATGCATTCTGTGTCATTGTAGTCTTAAGCAACTCCAGTGGATGATTCTATTTGAAATATAATCTTGTCAGACCTACATACAGCAGATTAAAGAGGATATTGATAAAATGAATGCACACGGGCATTGATATAATGTTTGGTAGATTAAATTCTTTTGGCAACCTATTGCACTCTAATTGGCATTTTCAAAATGACACCAGTAGGTATACTTATTACACTATCAGGTACATTTTCAAAAGGATTTAAACATGTGAATATAACTACTATTGTAGCAATTTTCAAAAGCCATTTACGCATCTAAAATGCACTTACATGATGAGCAAATCCTATGGACAATTCAATGGCATATATTATAGCAATTTTCCCAAGCCCACTTACTCAAATAAAGTGCATTTACTCATGTGTGTACATGTTTTTTTAAAATCAGGCCCTATAACCATAAGGACAGATTTTGTTTCTACCTCCCTCGGAGGGAACTTTCCTTCGGCCCCCCTACCTTCCCCTCCCTTCTCCTATCTAACCCACCCCCCAGCCCTACCTAAATCCCCCCTACCTTTATTTTTTTATTTATTGCGTGTGCCAGCCAAGTGCCGGCGCGTGATCCCCCAGCACGGCCACTGTTCTGGAGGCCTCGGTCCTGCCCCTGCCCCACCCATGGTCTGCTCCGCCATGCCCCACCCCTTTTTTCAAGCCCCGGGACATACGCGCGTCCCAGGGCTTGCGCGCGTCGCCGGGCCTATGCAAAATAGGCTCGGCACGCACAAGAGGGGTTTGAAAGGGTTACGTGCGTATATTACGTGTGTAACCCTTTTAAAATCCACCCCATAGCTTTTTTCCCAAATTAGGCAATGTCAATGAAATTGCCTAATTCAGAATGGTTTGGGAGCACGCACTAACCCCAATTGTATTCACTATCTCAGCCAGGTTAGTGCACACTAACCCAAAAATCGGGGCCCCTGGAAAAAAAAATCCAGAACTGCGGGAAAAACAAAATTTCCGCGGGGGGGGGCCCGAAACGAAGCCCAACACAAAATTTCTACCCAAAGCACATCTCTAGTGCAAATCCATCAGCCTGCATCCGGGGACATGGCTATTTTATAACTTGCGTGCGTATATGCGGGCATGTTATAAAACAGCCTGACCATGCACACATGTGCACCATATTTTAAGTGGATGCACACAAGTGCATAAAGGGCCGGATTTTAAAAGCCCTGCACGCGTAAATCCGGCTGGATTTACGCGCGCAGGGCACTCGCGCGCTGGTGTGCCTATTTTGCATAGGCCGCCGGCGCACGCATAGCCCCGGGACGCGCATAAGTCCCGGGGCTTTGTAAAAAGGGCAGGAGGGGGCGTGTCTGGGGGCATGTCCGGGTCAGGGGGCGGTTCATGGCGCCGGCCTGGGGGCGTGGTCGAGGCCTTCAGACCAGACCCCGGGTTGGGTGATGGCGCGCCAGCAGCCCGCTGGTGCGCGCAGATTTATGCCTGCTTTCGGCAGGCGTAAATCTGCCAACAAAGGTAGGGGGGGGGTTTAGATAGGGCTGGGGGGGTGGGTTAGGTAGTGGAAGGGAGGGGAAGGTGAGGGGAGGGGGAACAGGCAGCGCGCACCGGGCTCGGCGCACGCAGGTTGCACAAATGTGCACCCCCTTGCGCGCGCCGACCCCAGATTTTATAAGATATGCATGGCTATACGCGTATCTTATAAAATCTAGCGTACTTTTGTTCGCGCCTGGTGCGCGAACAAAAGTACGCGCTCGCGTAAATTTATAAAATCTACCCCAAAATGCACACAAATGCCACTTCTACCACATAAATCAGGGGATTTTAAAAGGGGTCTGTGCCAGTGCCATTTCCATTTTTACTAGTTCATTCCCAGTTAAGACATAGGTCCTCCAAACCCCCCATGGTTTGATAATCTTCACCCACCCCAGCTATCCCTGATCCTTAAAACCCTGCTGATCTGCCTTTTTATCATAATGTTTGTAACTTACACAGCATCCATAGCAGAAGTAAAGTTACGTGCAAGGGCCTTGGTGAGAGTTGGATTGCGTAATTATTTACACACACATCTCTGGTTCACACTCCAAAACAACCATGCCCTACCCAAATTATGCCCATGCCCTACCCCTTTTGGAAAACGTTTAAGATGTGTGTACCTCAGCGTTTACATGCATATCTGGGTGGCTTTAGGAATCTGCTCGGCGTGCATGAGCCCGACATATTCATGCATCCCCTAATTAATGCATGTGTTAGGTTTTTAAAATTCACCTTAATGTTGCTTGGATGTTTTGTAAGTGGACTGTCTGAAAAACAACCAGGACATATGGGCTTTTTCATGAACAGTAATGACATCTTTATGGAGAATGAGAAAAGAAGAGGCTCATACCTCCAAAATGTGTTGTACAGTCTCTCTTCTTTACTGCAAATAAGTCAGTCAAGGAAAATTGGACAGACTACTGTATATTGTAATATTGGGATAATTTTGAAAGAAATAGTGGTATGGTATTGTAAAATGTGTCTCTTTCAAAAGTATGGAGGTACTGTGATGGATTATCAAAATGTTTAACAAGCTAAGGGGGTTATTTTCCAAGCCGCGTTATGGGCATGAGTTAAGGTGTTTTCACATGCGAAAAATGCCTTAACCATACACCATAATGCATGGTGCAATGCTAATTTAGAAAGGGGGAGGAGTTTAGGGTGGGATGGCTGGCCAAGTGGGCTGGCTTTGCAATGCTATATTGTACATTTTTAATGTGGCAAATAACTATACCTTTTTTTGTTTGTGTTAAGCTATGCAATATGGCATCATTGCACTTTGTGATGTTTTCACAAATAGCTTTTTTGATATTTTAAGCTGAGAGAGAGAGAGAGAGAGAGAGAGAACCTATCTACAAGGCCCTCATAGTAGTTAGGTATTTTACCTCTATATGAGGCCCACCTAGTAACTAGAGGTGAGGTTTAGGTAGGAGTTAGGGGCCCCTTTGACATACAGAGTGAAACGTACGAACAGAACAGTACACTCTTGTGAAGATTTGATGACCTTCGGAGTGAGGAAACTCACACAAAGATGAAATTTGTACAATGTTCTCTCAACCTAGCTTGATGGACTCTCAACCTGGGAGAGCCAGTCTCTCTCTCTCTCTCTCTCCCCCCCCCCCCCAGTGGTTGTAGGTAGGAATTGCAACAATTGTGGTACTTACCACAAAGTGTGAAAAAGTTATTGCAGTCTGCGGTAATACCTGTGCTAAGTTAGCACACTTTGCGATAAACAGCCTATTACCATAAAACATGCCCCTTTTCCTATCACATGCGATATTTAGTGCATTTTGATAAATCCAGGCCTAAATTTGTAAGGTAGATAAAATTTGATGATTTAATAGGGGGCAGTGCCAGTGGCATGGTTAGGTTGGTGGATGGAACTTAACCACTTATTGCTGATTTTCAGTGCTAGCTGATTATTTTAGCTTGTTAATTGTGGGCAAAAAAATTGCAGGCTGAAATCCAACTTATCAACTTTTGACTAGCTAGATTTAAGGTAAATTTCAGCTGCAAATCTAGCTGCTTAGGTTTGGCTGAAAGTTTATGTATTTAATGCTTATGTATTTCCTTTTGGGAATCTTTTTTTCTATTTATTTCATTGCAAGTAGAATAAATAAAGAAATGTTTTTACGTATTTTATTTTATTTTAACCATTGTACATCGCCTAGATGGTCTGGATAAGCAATTCAGAAACAGTAATAAAAAAGATAAGCAGTTAAAATTAGCTTGTTATCTTTGCCGCTCACCAGTTCTTTGAAAGTTGATCCCACTGTGTATAAACACACCTTTTGGTTTGAAGAGATACTGTAAGACAGCAGGAAGATGCATCCACAATGTAAAAATATCAAAAGGGTTAACGACTTTAGGATGAGGAACTGTAAATATAATGTGTTTGTCTTATCTCTAATTCCCTCAGCCATGTTATAAAATACTCCTGATTTAAACCATTTATAAAGATCTGATGAGACGTTCAGAACAGTATAACATTTTCCCACTCAGGGGCTCTTAGATCTCACTAACAGGTCCTTAGTTATTTTTCAAAACCAAGGGTAGATCATTGCTCCACAATACACAGGGCTGCAAAATTTTGATAAATGTTTATTTTTATCTTCTTTGCTCTTATTCTTTGTCACGTTTTGCTTGGTAAGAAATGTAGCTATTTTCCCCAGCTCCTGCTTTTTTTTTTTTTTAATCTTTTTTAAGTCCATTCTATGATATGTGCTGAAAATTATGTCTTAGCCTATGCAAAAATAAAAAACAAAAAACAGCTTGGATGAACCTATTGCTGAAATGTGTAACGTTGATCAGTGTATATATATATTTCAGATCTATTAAGAGTAGGAAAAAAAGGTGTGCCTACTCTTAATGCTCATGCATCATCAGGCCAATGCTTCAGTATGATGGCGATGGAAAATGTGAGCTCTAAGTAGCTTTAAATGCACCAACCTCACTTTTCTGGTTTGTACTCCTTCTCCACAGTTCTCTTTTAGGTCCACATTAGTCACTTTGCAAACACTCCATGGCTCTGTAATCCATATATACTGACTGCAGTCACTGTGACATGGAACCACTTCATAAACCTAAAGCACACCAGAAGATATCAGACTTTCTACATGGACATGAAGAAACAAATTTACAACAGAAAAATATATTCCTTAATATAGTGAGTTCAAATATGAAAGAGCTCACCAAAAAATGAACCTTTCATGCTAGTATAACAGAATAAAAGTTTCCACCACTAAGCATATTTAAAATGCTGCAAACATTTAGATTAAAATGATTAATCTATTATCTACTTTCCTTTGATTACATTTATGTACACAATAATGCCTGAGGCTCCAGAAAATAATTTCATTGCAAGATTTAGTTAAATCAGACCACTGCGGCAGAGCTTGATTGATTATCAGAAAGCCCCAAGATGAAAGAATTTCCTTCTACACTCACTTGCAGTCCATGTTTTACAGAACACTAAAATGTGAATTTTAAAAGCCCGACTTGCGCATCACTTGGGGGTTGTGCGAATAAGTTGGGCTTGCGTACGCTGAGCAGATTTTAAAAGCCGGCAAGATATGCATGATCTCCTGCAGGATGCACATCTAGAAAGCTTTCAAAAAAGGGTAGGGCATGGACATTTTGGGGCACGAATCTGTGATGTGTGCATAAATACTTATGTAACCTGGTGCATGCTGAGGCCCCCTGCTGCATACCTTTATTCTTGCTATGGATGCCGTATAAGTTATAATTTAAAGAAAACTAGGTAGATCTGTAAGGTTTTAAGGGTCGGGTCTAACTGGGAGAATGAAGGCTATCAAACCAGGGTGGATTGGAGGACCTATCTCATAGCTGGGTGATCTGGGGATGACCTGGGAAAATTGAGAATGGTGTCAGCGCATGGTTCTTTAAAATTCCCCAATCTACACGGTAGAAGTGGGATTTGTGCGCACGTGTGTGTGCCCATGTAAAATCTGGCACACGTCTGTGCACGGCTAGGCTATTTTATAACAAGCACGCATGTGGGGACTCAGCTGAAACTTCAGTTAATCGAAGAAAAAAACAGTTGCTTGTAGATGACAGGGATGGTAACTTTAATACTGGCATGTAGGCACACATGTACGTGTGTTCATTGACCCGCATCCAGAGATGTGTCTATTTCCTAACATATATGCATATATGCGCTCATGTTATAACATAAGCTGGATGCACGTACGTGTCCTCACAATTTTAAATGGACGCGCGCATGTGCGTGCAAATACCACTTTTTCTGCATAAGTTGGGAAATTTTACAAGGGACATAAGCCGACGCCATAGCTAGTTTTCCCAGTTTGTCCAGTTAAGGGATAGGACTTCCAAATTCCCCTAGTTTAAGAACTTCCCTTCCCCCCTGTTAGCCCTAATCCTTAAAGCCTTGCTGACTAGCCAAGATTTTTTGTTTTAATACTTACACCCCATCCATAGCAGAAGTAAATTTATGCACAGGGGATTCCAGCGTGTGCAGGGTCACGAATGTATTTCCGCGCATATTTCTTGGCAAGGCCCCAACATGGCCACGCCCCCTTCCCAGACCATGCCAACACTACACGGGCCCAGGACAGCCCCATTAGGCACAGTCCCGCTGAAACGCACTCCGGGATCTGACCAGCCCGTGCAACCTGCTGCTGCTCTGGAGAACGAGTAAGTTTAAAAACAAAAAAAATCTAGGGTAGTTAGGGGGGTTTTAGGGGGTGGAGCTATTGGGTAAAAGGGAAGCAGGGTAGGAAGAGGGTTTAGGAAGTTCCCTCCCAGTCCGCTTCTTTACTGGAGTGATTGGGAAGGAACTAGGGAAAAGGCCTATTCTGTTGCCGCATGCATCTACTAAATTCCCCCCTGCTTATGCTCATAAGACGGCACTTGCGCTCACATGTGCGTGCTGATATAAAGTCGTACACGCATGTGCACGCGGGTAATGAATTTTATAACATGCGTGTGCTAGCTGCCAACGTGCACGTCCCGGGATAGTGCTAATGGCCACAGTCCCGGCTGGCTTCCGTCCTGCCCCACGCCTCCCTGCCCTGTCCATGCTCCTGGCCCTCCCCTTTTTCAGGGTCCTGCACTTGTACGTGTAGCAGGACTTACGCACCTGGCCGGGCCCTTTTGAAAATGTGCACGGCGCGCAGAGGGCCCGGCCACGTGGGCAAGTCCCAATTTTTATGCATGGCCCTTTAAAAATAGGTCTTTATATTTCCCAAGTCCAACTTGATAATGGTTTATGGCCTTTTCCTCCAGGAATCTGTCCAAACATTTTTTTAAATCCAGCTACACTAACATCTTCCATCACATCCTCTGGAAACTAATTCAAAGAGCTTAATTATGTGTTGAGTAATGAAAATATTTTCTCCTATTTCTTTTAAATGCACTACTTAGTAACTTCATGGCGTGTCTTCTAGTCTTTATACCTTTTGAAAGAGTAAACAACCAATTTGCTTTTACCTGTTCCATCTGCTCATTCTTTTATAGATCACTATCATATCTCCCCTCTGTTCTCTCTTCTCGAAACTGAAGAGTCCTAATCTCTGAAGCTTTTCTTCGTAGGGGACTTGTTCCATCCATAGAAACATAGAAACATAGAAATGACGGCAGAAGAAGACCAACCGGTCCATCCAGTCTGCCCAGCAAGCTTCACACATTTGTTCTCATACTTAACTGTTTCTCTTGGCTCTTAGTAACCTTATGTTCTAATTCCCTTTTCACCCCCACCATTAATGTAGAGAGCAGTGCTGGAGCTTTATTTATTTAGTCACCTTTCTCTGTATCTTTTCTAATTCTGCTATATCTTTTTTGAGATGTGGTAATCAAAATTGTACACAGTACTCAAGGTGTGGTCGCACCATGGAGCGATATAGAGGCATTATGAAATTTTCTGTTTTATTCTTCATTCCTATCCTAATAATTCAAAACATTCTATTTTGTTTCTTGACTGCTGCCGCCACTGGCTTTGCCACTACTTAGATGGATAAATCAGAACTTATCCAGATAAACAGGAGCAGAACACTACTTAGTTGGATAAGTTGGAATTTAGCTGGATAGGTGTGGGTAACTGGTATACGTGTATATTTTTACTTCTACTTTTAAAGTTTTATTTGCAAGTAGATTTAACATGCATATATTAAATGCATTCATGCCCTGCAAGTTGGAAGTCTTTCTAACACATGCATAGCAATGAAATTACCAGTTTACCAATTTGTCTACCAATTCACCTAATCCATCTGCAGGTCATTGTGACCCTTCTAGCTCTTCTGGTCCCCCCATTTCACCCACCCAGTCATTATTTCACTTTTAAGAGGTTTACGATCACTTTGTATATCGAGCAGGAGTAAACATATGTGATAAAGGTGCCACATTTATATCCATAAAATACTTATAAAATAGCAACTTGCTCACAGAAATGCTGGTCCAGCCCCAGAACCCCCTTGGCTTGCCCCTTTTATTACTTGTGGACCCTTATCTACACGTGCATGTTGAGATTTCTAAAATAGCATATATACGTGTATATGCTACTTTACAGGAGTATCTGCTAATTTTTATGTGCATAACGTTTGAAAATTCACCTTTTAGAGTGGAAGGGGTTGGAAGGGACTGGCAGCTTCTCACTAGGGGAGTGAATTTTCAAAACATTTACATGTGTAAAATTTGCATTTATGGACATAAGTAGCTTGTACTTGTGTATATGCTATTTTATAAACATCAAAAGTACGTGCGTATTTTCAGTCTTGTGTGCACGTTTACATGCAAAAAAGAGGTACACAAGCAAAGAGATCTATGTGCACACATTTTGCAACTTATTTGCATAATTTTATGCCTACTAATTATCCTCTGCAATTGATATAAGACTTACCTAGTAAAATATATGAAAATAAGATTTGCCATACTAGGTCAGATGTCCATCAACCCCAGTATCCTGATTCTGTGGCCAATCTAGGTCACAAGCAGATGGTAGGATCCCAAAAGGTCAATAGATTCCATACTGTTTTTCCTAAGTCTGACTTAATAATGGTTATGGACTTTTCTTCCAGGAACGTGTCCAAACATTTTTTAAATCCAGCTACACTAACAGCTTTTACCACATCCTCTAGCAATGAATTCCAGAGTTTAATGTTGAGTAAAAAAAAATTTTTCCTATTTTTTTTTAATGTATTACCTAGTAATTTTATTGTGTGTGCCCTAATCTTTGTACTCTTTGAAAGAGTAAACAACCGATTTGCATTTACCCTTTCCACTCCACTTATTATTTTATAGACCTCTCTCATATCTCTCCTCAGTCATCCCTTCTCCAAGCTGAAGAACCCTAACTTCTTTAGCCTTTCCTCATAGGGGAATCATTCCATCCCCTTTATACTTTTGGTCACCCTTCTCTACATTTTCTAATTCTGCTATGTCTTTTTTGAGATGTGGTGACCAGAAATGCACACAATATTCATGGCTGTTTACTATTGTTTGAGTGGGAGTTCTGAGTGAACTGAGGGTAGATCAGAGCGAAGAACTGGAGAAAGACTAGATGAGTTGGTGGAGGTTTGGGTAAACTGGTGATTTCAATTATGCGCACATGTTTTAAAATATACTGATTTCCACGCATAAACAGGATTTTATGTGAGCTAAGTCACAATTTTTTACACAGATAAAATATATGCATTTATGTTTTTAAAATAGGTAAGAAAATTAAGTGCTTTCAATGCACTGCAGATATTAATGTGTAAGGAAACATACACATGCATATTAGGGGGGTAGACATACATATAGGGGTAGATTTAAAAAATTTGCGCGAACAAAAGTACGCTGGATTTTATAAGATACGCGCGTAGTCGCGCGTATCTTATAAAATCCGGTGTCGGCATACGCATGGGGGTGCACATTTGTGCAACCTGCGTGCGCCGAGCCCAGCGCGCGCTGTCTGTTCCCTCCGAGGCACTCCGATTTCGGAGCGGCCTCGGAGGGAACTTTTCTTCATCCTCCCCCCACCTTCCCCTACCTAACTCACCCCCCCGGCCCTATCTAAACCCCCCCCCTTACCTTTGTTGGCAGATTTACGCCTGCTAAAAGCAGACGTAAATCTGTGCGCGCCAGCAGGCTGCCATCACCTGCCATCACCTGACGCGGGGGCTGGTCCGGAGGCCTCGACCACGCCCCGGGCCGGCGCCACGCCCCCGGAACGCCGCAGCACGCCCCCGAAACACAACGTCATTTCGCCCCTCCCCGCCCCCTTCCCGCCCCTTTTACAAAGCCCCGGGACACGCGCGCCGGTGACCTATGCAAAATAGGCGCGCCGGCGCGCGAGGGCCCTGCGCGCGTAAATCTGGCCAGATTTACGCGCGCAGGGCATTTAAAATCCACCCCATATTTTATAATCTGCGTGTACCTGATACAGTTAGGGGTAGATTTTAAAAAATTGTGCGTTCGCGTACTTTTGTTGGCGCACCAGTCGCAAACAAAAGTATGCTGGATTTTAGCAGATACGTACGTAGCCGCGCGTATCTGCTAAAATCCAGGATCGGCGCGCGCAAGGCTGCCGATTTTGGGCAGCCGGCGCGCGCCGAGCCGCGCAGCCTGCCTCCATTCCCTCCGAGGCCGCTCCGAAATCGGAGCGGCCTCGGAGGGAACCCTCTTTCGCCCTCCCCTCACAGTGGCAAAGTGACCTGGGTAACTGCAGTTGAGTATATTCAGCAGGAGACTTGTCCCATGGAATATCCAGGTGACTTTACCTGGAGGGAGGCGTAAATCCACGCGCGCCAGCGGGTTGCTGGCGCGCCGAGACGCAACCCGGGGGTGGTTCCGGAGGGCGCGGCCACGCCCCCGGACCGCCCCGGGCCGAAACCATGCCCCTGGGCCCGCCCCCGAAATGTCGCGTCCCCCCCCCCAAAAGCCGTGTCGATCGGCCCCGCCCCCCAACACGCCCCCGACAAAAAACCCCGGGACTTACGCGAGTCCCGGGGCTCTGCGCGCGCCGGCAGGCCTATGGAAAATAGGCCTGCCGGCGCGCAAGGCCCTGCTCGCGTAAATCCAGGCGGATTTACACAAGCAGGGCTTTTAAAATCCGCCCCTTAGGTTATAAAATACTGTAGTAGATCACTGCACAGCCATGCACGAGTGTATAGGAGGCCACGTGGAGTTCTTTGAAAGTTCTCCTCAGAGTACTTGGGAGGATGGGAATGCTGGAATTGGGTTGCAGCTGGCCTGCCAGATGTTTTCTCCCCCAATAACAGTGGCAAAGTGACCTGGGTAACTGCAGTTGAGTATATTCAGCAGGAGACTTGTCCCACGGAATATCCAGGTGACTTTACCTGGAAAACTTTGCTGTTTGCAGGCTTACTGAAAATGGAAATTTTGAATTCCATAAAAAAAAAAAAAAGGAGATAATTAATAAACTTGGAGGAAATATTTGTAATCAACACTATACAAATTCCTTGCCCAAGAAAAAAAAATCTGAAATCATACATAAAACAAGGATGACAGAAACGGGAAATAAATCTATGACAGTCAAGCTTACCTGAGCCTGGTCCAGGTATAATCCAAGACAGAGGGCCAGCAGGCAAAGAGAAAGAAAAAAAATAGTTTAGCTACAGAGCACAGCACAGGCACTAAGATTTTCAGCAGATAAATAATTTATAAATGTCTTTCTATAAAGCCCTGAGATGAGATAGGTAAATCAATGCTTGTATGAGAATGTCAACTTAGGGCCATTCTTTATCTATAGGGAAAATAAATAATCTTAGTTAATCAGTTCCTTAATTTCACATTTGGCTTTACATTTTGTTTGGTGTTCTATTGTGCTCATGTCACAAAATGTTCCATTTTAGTCAGTGTGGCTTTGCCACAGTTGGCGGTGGCAGTTGTGCAGATTTATTAAATATCATAGGTAATAGTGGTTTTAAGCATATCAGTCGAAGGCTTTATGGTGAATGACACAGAGTGGCACTGTGCCAGACTATTATCAGGCTCCTCAGTTTTTCCTCTATTAGGTACATTCCACCAAGGAGGATTATTGAGGCTGGTGGTGGGGGAGGATGAGTGAAGTTGGGGTAGAGGGAATACTGGGAAATTATGAATTTGGGGAGAATGAATGAGGTTAGTGGATCACTGGGGGAGGATTAGAGAAGTTGGGGAAGCACTGGAACAGATGAGAGAAACTGGGGAGGGGCAGTATTGGAAAGGATGAATGAGGCTAGGATAAGGAAACACTGGAGAAGGGAGATGAAAGATTGGGAAGAAGAAACAGGGACAGGGAAAGATGGAGGAATGTGGTTCAATGAGGGATGGATATAGAAGGTACAAGGCTTAGATGCAGAAGAGAGCCAGAGAGGGATGAAAAAGATAAAGATATGTGTGGAGGGGGAGGTGGGAGGGGGAGAGGGGAGTGGAAATGGGGAAGGAGAGAATGGCTCGGAGCAAAGGAGATGCAGGTTAGAGATTGAGAGAGGAGGTGCAATGATATAAAACAAAGATGGAAGGTGTGCAAAATAGGGATAAGTAAAAGGCCCAAAATTAGAAGTAAGATGAGAGAGAAATGTTAGCAAGACACGTGGAAGAGGAAAGAGAGAAGGGGAAAGGAGAAGCACATGAGGAAAGGTAAGATGGAAAGAAAACCAGGAAAAGAGTTGAGAAGATAGAAAAGAGGAAAGATTGCAAACCATTTGATGGACACAAAGGCAGAAAACAGTTTTTGTATTTGGTAATCACTGGAATATGTACCACTTTGCAGTGTTAAACAATTATATTTTCAACATATTTTTAATTATTTAAAACTGTATGTGTAATCACTGACAAGTGCTCTACTGTTCAACTTAAATATTTTTAGTATAATATTTTAGCTGATGACTAGAAAATTTGGCTGGCTTCCATATTTTGGGGAATATTTGTAGCCCTGCTCAAGCACCATGCAGAGAGGGTCTAAGCTAACGTTTATTTGTATTTATTTGTATTTAATTAATTGCCAAACAAAAAAGATTTAGGTGATACAAAAATCAAATACCAAGACACAAAAATTACAATAAAATACAAAAATAATACAGTATGATACAAATCAAATAAAGCAATAAATTACAATATAATGCAAAAGAAAAGTACAGTACAGTACAAAGAAGTAAATATGCAGTAAGAAAAGAATAAAGTTATAAAATAGTATTAAAAATTAAATGTATCATAAGGCTCACATAGTAAGAAAACAATACAAAGACCCTAACCCACCCCCCGGCCCTATCTAAACCCCCCCTTACCTTTGTCGGCAAAGTTACGCCTGCTTTCAGCAGGCGTATCTTTGCGCGCGTCGCCGGCAGCCCCGATCCGTCCTCCGGTCCCAGGGGCGTGGTCCGGAGGCCTCGACCACGCCCCCAGGCTGGCGCCACGCCCCCGGGCCTGCCCCCAGGCCCATACCTTTCTGAGACTTACAAAATTTCCAAACTGCACTTCAATCTCTGACTTCAATCAACTATTGCAATGCTTTATATATCGGTGTCCCATATACTACCATTAAGCCTGTCTAGTTAATTCAAAATTCTGCAGTAAGGTTACTTACAAACATGAGCAGACAAGAACACATCACCCTAATCCTTCAGTGCTTGCACTGGCTTCCAATTGAATACTGGATACAATATAAACTGGCACTCCAGTGTATAATTTATTACACCAAGTCAATTCTCCATGGGTCAGAGGTACACTTAAAATGTATGTTCCAACTAGATTTCTCTGATCAACCTCCCAATCTCTACTCGAAATTCCATCTTTAAGTCTAGCTAGACAGTCTTCCACCCATGAAAAAGCATTCTCACTTGAATGTCCCATGCCAAATACTTTTTGATTACCAGAAATTATTCTTGAGCATTCTCTTTTTGTGGGATATTAATCAGGAAATCATGAATATCTGGAAATATTCGCCATTTCGAGCCAAAGAAGACAGGGGCAGATTTCCCTTTCCCCAACCCCTCCCCCAAAAATTAAAAGAGATTTGTTGAGATATAGGGTCCCACCCAAAACCTTGACCTCCCCCTGATTCCCCAAGTTATACAAAACCTTGTTGGTTTCTGGTGGAAAACCCCCCCCCCCCATGAACCCCTGTTTCATGACTGCACCGGACCTTGCCCCAGTCATGTGACTAAGGCAAGGTCAGGTCAGCACCATTTTGAAAAATATTGCTGACTGGGCCTGGGGCTAGAGAGCACCCTGGGTGCCAATGTTGGAGCCTGTTTGCACTTTTGAGGTTAGAGGGTGGGGAAGGTGGTTCAGGGGGGTAGGGGGTTGGGGGTTGGGTTTCCTATACAAACCAACAAGGTTTTGTAAGGCTTGGGGGATCAGGAGGATGGGGGAGGTTTTAGGAGGGACCTTATATCCCAATGAATATGTTTTTATCATTGGGGGGGGGGGGGGTTGGGGGGGAATGGGGGAACCATGCTAGGACATTATAAATTTGAAATGGGGTGGAGGACACACTTTATTGATTTTTGACAGGGTTGAGGGGCCATCATTGGTGCACGAACAAGGCATTCTTCTTTTTTAAACTTGGCATGTCAGAGCTATTTGAGTGGTGGCCCCGGGGTGCGCAGCGGATTGGCTTTGATCCTCCTGCACATTTTCTGTTTTGAGCCAGATTTTTTTTTGGGCAGTCCCATGAGTTCGGGGCCATCATTGCACTTAAAGGGCCTCAGCTGCATTGTTTTGCCCCATGGCGTTTTGCTGTGAGACAAAACAACATGGCAATACAGCTGCTATGTTTTTCAGCACAGGGACCCAGTATTACAGCCCCCCCCCCCCCCACAATAGTGGATTCCCTCCCACGAAAAAACATTGCGGCTTAGTGCATCTAGATCAAAATTAGCATGGCTTATTTTTTGGAAAGCAAGGAAATACAGTGGTATACAAATACTTTTTTTAAATGCCTGATTGATTTTAGTCTCTAATAACTATAATGACTGGTTTATGATATTTACTGAATTGTGATGTGCAGAAAGCTCTCTACATAGCTAAACCACATATGATCCTAAAGACTTTATGAAACTGATTTCCAGCCAACACAGTATCAACCTAGTTACCATTAGAGGGCAGTGCGGTTATGCACATACTTCTCTTGACTAGTGTTTGCAGCACAAAACCGGCATGGGAAGCTTCCCCCTTTCATTCTATAGTGTCAAGAGTTTAATCTGAAACAATTATTAGCCACATTGTTCATTCGTGCCCCCTTATTTCTAATGCAGATCACATTAGTAACAATATTTGTTTTGATAAACAGCCATTTAATTTTTTATAAAACACGATGGTGTGTTCCCACTGTAATTTGATTACAAAGATTATGATAGCAGTTCACGAGTAACACGATCTAATGACTTCTTACATGAACTACCTCTGTAATAAAACCATTAGTAGCTTACTAATTGACAGCAGAATATTTCGTATCAGATCTTTAAAACAGAAGGCATAGTTTTCTGTGTTGAGAACGCAGCAAGATGAGCGGTATGCATTCTATTTTTGTAACGGTAATGAGAAAAGAAGATAATAAGTCATTCAATTCTGAGGCACATGGAAGGTCTCCCAGAAAGTAAATGCCCTCCTTGCTTATTTGTGGAAAAGCTGAAACATCACTGCAGTTATTTCTGAGAGATAAGTGCATTGGGCAGCAACTGCAGGAGTTGCATTAGCTTATTAATACAGCAGAAGTCATGAAAATGATTTAAAAAAAATTAAGATGAATTCATTCATGCAAACGCACTTACCTGATTGACATGATCCAGCTTTGGGCAGGGCCTTCCTCCATTATACGGTTTCTCGCGAAGCCATTTAGAGCGAACCTTCACTCCACTTCCACAGGATTTACTACAGCGGGACCAGCTGGACCATTCACTGAGTTTGCAATCAGAGGGGCATGGAATGATACACGCTTCCTCTATATAATCTGAGAGGAACACTCAGAATTAAAACATGTATTGGTCATGCTGCCACTCTTTTTAAACATTTCTAGCTCATTTCATGGACCTTGAACAAGAGGGCTATTTTAATCCAGTCTCATCCTGTGCACCCTGAATATCTAAATACTCTTTTGGCAACAGCAAAAACAACAGCCAAGCATCCAAAATACTAGCCAATAAAAATTTGAATACATCAAATTTCAGAATTCTGGTGGTTCTGTTTTAATTTACACTGACCACTGCTTTTTTCTATTATTTTCAAGATATAGAAGGGATATTATGGATATTTTATGTTTTAGCTTTAGCTAAACTGAGTTGTTCAGATTAACAAAACCATCTAAATAAAGAATAAAAAGAGAGAGAGAGAGAGAGACATACATGTATACGTTTGTATCTAAAAATATAATGAACTGAAGATACCACTGAACTGAAATTTAGACATTACAATATACATTATTAATATATATTTAAGAAGCTGATATGCAGCCAGCTGTGTCCAGATACAGTAACTCTATGCAGATATACAGCCTAAAGCCGCACCAGCTGAATATCCGGACTAAGATTATCCAGACAAGTTTGTCTAGGTAACTTTAGGCCTTCAGGGTGGCGCTAAATAAAAACCAAATATTTACGCTGCCATGACAATGTAAAAGCATGCCTTGGGAATATCCACAGTGCTGCTTTTTCGCCTGGACAGAACTTAGGACAACAAATTGTTTTAACTTAAAAGGGGACAAATCTACCCAAATTCATTTTGGTAACCAAAAGCCAAATGCAGCAATTTTGTTAGTCCTGAATTTCAACTATTCTAAAAAAAGACATTCAAAGAAATTCAAGAAGGCCTTGCAAAAAAATATGCATATTGCATAAGAGGACGGACCATCATAGATGCATCATAAATGCCTTCAACCCCACCCAAGGACCTGTCTCCCATAGCTAAATCAACAAAATATTGTACTCCATGTTTGAACATTGAGATTATACAGAATATAAGTTATTTTCAAATAAATAAACAATTATTAGCCAGATAGACTAATATCTCACTCCCAGGAATAAGCCAGTGCTTATTCCTGGGAGTGAGATACAAGAACTACATCAACTATTGAGGATCAGTCGGGTACGTGTGACCCAAACTGGCCACTGTTGGAGACAGGATGCTGGACTCAATGGACCTTGGTCTGACCTAACATGGCATTTCTTATGTTTTTAAGACTCATTATCCTCTTTACTTAAACAAACTTCTAAAATGTGGTAAATTTAATAAAACTAACCCTCAAAACTACAGCCTAGTTTCCAATATGCCTTTCCTAGTAAAGGTCTTAGAAAAAGTAGTCTGAAGTCAACTACTCAAATATGTGACAAAGATCAATGATATACACCCCAGGTAATCTGGATTTGGGCAGGAATTTAGTACAGAAACAGCTCTGGCTGCACTTACCAATGAAATTACGATCAAAATTGATTCTGATATGAGTGCAGCTTTTGATGCTATTAATTCGCGATATGAGTGCAGCTTTTCACCCTATTAATCATTTCATGTTTTTATGATATTTGCAAGATCTGTGGTTTATGAATACTGTTTTAAAATGGTTGTATCTAACTGATCAGGTCTTTAGAGTTCCCCAGAGAGTTTACAATCTAAAGGCTAGATTTACTAAGGCTTATTCCTCATTCTGAGTCTATGGGAATAAAGCTTAGCAAGGCCCTAGGTTTGTATCTAAGACAATGGAGGGTGATGTGACTAGCCCAAGATCAGAAGGAACCAGAGGTGTACTAGGTCCACCCCAGGTGGCAACAGGGAGCTCCTGCGGTGACGTGGAACAGTGACGTGGCAGGGGAAACCCCGCCAGCAAAGGCAAGGACCTGCAGTGGCAGAGGCCAGCGGCATTTCCTGGAGCCAGCACAGTGGCAAAGATCAGGCCCAGCACTGTCACCGGTGCTCCGGAAGCTAGCAGCAGAAGAACAGACCCAATGTTGCTGCTGGAGCCGGCGGCAGAAGAGGCCGTGTGGTGCCACCGCCAGCCGAAGAAGGGAGAGACTGGCTCTATGAGAGTGTTAGTGTGGGTGCGTATATGAGGGTGTGTGTGTGTATGAGAGTGTGTGTGCATATGAGGGTGTGGGGGTGTGTATGAGGTGTTGGGGTGTGTGTATGAGAGGGTGTGGGGGTGTGTGTATGAGACAGTGAGTGTATAGAAGAGTGAGTGTGTGTGTGCCTGCATATGTGTATGAGAGGGTGCCTGTGTGTGGGGATGGGGGTGAGAGAGAGGAAGCATATGTGTGTGTGTTCGTGAGTGAGACAGGAATCGTGTGTGAGAGATACAGAGATAGTGTGTAGGTGTGAAAGAGAGACGGAGGAAACGTGTCTGTCTCTTTCACACACACACATGCACTCAAACTCCCTCTGTCTCTCACCAAGCATGTATGTGTGAGAGACAGAGGAAGAATATTTTGTTTGTGTCTGTGTGTGTGTGTACCCCCAGCTTATGATAATCTCAGGGTGACAGGTGTGGAGAGTGGGGGATTTTTAAAATCCTGATTAGTTTTAATTACTGGCTGTTATTTGATGTCTGCTGTTTTGAAATATTTTATTGATGTTTAGGAAATTTTTAAAAATTTGTATAGGAACTTCTAATTATTGAATATTATTCTATTCATCAGCTGCTTTAAAATGTATATTTTTTTAGTATGGTTTTACTATTCTGATTGATTTATATTTCTTGATTATATTGTTTTGAGGAATAGTGATTTTTGGCTTTTCCATTGTTACACTACATACAGAATTTGGCTTGTGGTTTCCAGTTCAGTTTTGGTCTGCATGTGTGTGGGTATGTGTGTGTGTGTGTGTGAGAGAGAGAGAGAGAGAGAGAGAGAGAAAGTGTGTGTGTGTGTTAGCGTGTGAGAGAGACACAGAGGAAGCATGTGGGTATGTGAGAGAGAGAGAGATGGAAGAAGAATGACTGTGTCTGACAGAGACCCAGAGGAAGTGTGAGTGTACCTGAAGACTGGAGGATAGCTAATGTAACCCCAATATTTAAAAAGGGCTCTAGGGGCGATCCGGGAAACTACAGACCGGTTAGCCTGACTTCAGTGCTAGGAAAAATAGTGGAAAGTGTTCTAAACATCAAAATCACAGAACATATAGAAAGACATGGTTTAATGGAACAAAGTCAGCATGGCTTTACCCAAGGCAAGTCTTGCCTCACAAATCTGCTTCACTTTTTTGAAGGAGTTAATAAACATGTGGATAAAGGTGAACCGATAGATGTAGTATACTTGGATTTTCAGAAGGTGTTTGACAAAGTTCCTCATGAGAGACTTCTAGGAAAAGTAAAAAGTCATTGGATAGGTGGTGATGTCCTTTCGTGGATTGCAAACTGAGACAGGAAACAAAGAGTAGGATTAAATGAACAATTTTCTCAGTGGAAGGGAGTGGGCAGTGGAGTGCCTCAGGGATCTGTATTGGGACCCTTACTTTTCAATATATTTATAAATGATCTGGAAAGAAATACGACGAGTGAGATAATCAAATTTGCAGATGATACAAAATTGTTCAGAGTAGTTAAATCACAAACAGATTGTGATAAATTGCAGGAAGACCTTGTAAGACTGGAAAATTGGGCATCGAAATGGCAGATGAAATTTAATGTGGATAAGTGCAAGGTGATGCCTATAGGGAAAAATAACCCATGCTATAGTTACACAATGTTAGGTTCCATATTAGGTGCTATAACCCAAGAAAGAGATCTAGGCGTCATAGTGGATAACACATTGAAATCATCGATTCAGTGTGCTGCGACAGTCAAAAAAGCAAACAGAATGTTGGGAATTATTAGAAAGGGAATGGTGAATAAAACTGAAAATGTCATAATGCCTCTGTATCGCTCCATGGTGAGACCGCACCTTGAATACTGTGTACAATTCTGGTCGCCGTATCTAAAAAAAGATATAATTGCTATGGAGAAGGTACAGAGAAGGGCTACCAAAATGATAAGGGAATGGAACAGCTCCCCTATGAGGAAAGACTAAAGAGGTTAGGACTTTTCAGTTTGGAGAAGAGACGGCTGAGGAGGGATATGATAGAGGTGTTTAAAATCATGAGAGGTCTAGAACGGGTAGATGTGAATCGGTTATTTACTCTTTCGGATAATAGAAAGACTAGGGGGCACTCCATGAAGTTAGCATGTGGCACATTTAAAACTAATCGGAGAAAGTTCTTTTTTACTCAACGCACAATTAAACTCTGGAATTTGTTGCCAGAGTATGTGATTAGTGCAGTTAGTATAGCTGTGTTTAAAAAATGATTGGATAAGTTCTTGGAAGAGAAGTCCATTACCTGCTATTAATTAAGTTGACATAGAAAATAGCCACTGCTATTACTAGCAAGAGTAACATGGAATAGACTTAGTTTTTGGGTACTTGCCACGTTCTTATGGCCTGGATTGACCACTGTTGGAAACAGGATGCTGGGCTTGATGGACCCTTGGTCTGACCCAGTATGGCATGTTCTTATGTTCTTATGTTCTAAGAGAGGTACAGAAAAAGAGCATGCGTGTTTGTGTCTCTATCACACACACACATGCTCCCTCTGTCTCTCACCAAGCATGTATGTGTGTGTATGAGAGAGAGGGAGCATAGTATGTGTGTGCACATCCAGTCTAAAACAATTTTGGATGACAGATATGGAGAGCGATACATTTTAAAATCCGTATTAGTTTTAATTTATGGGTATTATTTGATGACTCTACTGTTTTGAAATATTTTATCAATGTTTAGGAAATTTTAAAATTATATATTGGGGTTGGGAGTGCCAAAGAAGTATCTATACCAGGTGCGCCTCTGCAAAGAATGGCAGTGGGACTTCAACCCTGACTTCCCTAATTCGTAGTTCACTGCTTTAACCACTAGGCTACTCCTCCATGAAGCCAAAGATTATCCAATACTGTATGGAGATCTGCAGGGTTCCATTTTATCATCAACTTTTTTTAAACTCTCTTTGGTCTCCTAGCTATGTTAATCCAGGATCATGGATTTAGTGGATATTTTTATGCTGATGACCTTCAGCTTGTTGTTTTTACTTACTCATGCTATCCAGTTGCTTGATCGTCACTTTATTCCTGCTTGCTGGCATTTGTGGCTTGGGTAAAAGATCACAAACTGAAGTTAAATCCTTCAAAACCAGATGCACTTTTGATTAGCAGAACAAATCAGCCCCTTGATATTTTACATAAGCTAATGGGTATGAAGATCTACCCCCAAAAATGGAGTTATTTCACTGGGAGTCATCTTAGACCCTAAACTATGAACGTTCATATTTCTACTGTTGGGAAAATATTTTTGTAGTAGGAAAGGCCTGGAAATATTGGTTCACTCATTAATCCTTACTAAATTTGATGATTGCCATATCCTTTATCAGAGCTGTATAAGTTGGCAGATCTGAAGGCTTCAGTTAATTCAAAACATGGCAGTCAGATTGTTGTTTGTGCAATGAAGGTCAGTTTCTCCTTTATTGATATATCTTCATTGGCTCCCCGTTAATTGTAGAATGATGTTTAAAATCTTCTGCCTACTCAATAAAGATTTACCTTCAGATGTTCTGCAGTATTTGCTTAACCATTTATGTAGGCCTGGAATTGTCAATCGGCCCTATAGGCCTGTGCCTAGGGCAGCAGAAACCTGGGGGGGCAGCAGTCTGGCTGAAAATTTGCTGCTTTTCAGCTGTGCTGAATCTTACTCAACAGAGAACAGCCCTCTGCTTCCTGATATTAGAGAGGGAGATGCAAGGAAGAGCAAGTCCAGAGCATGGTAGGGACCCCTCCCTCCTCTCCTCCCTACATGCTGTAATTCAAATCCTCCTTTCCTTGATCTTAGATTCTATCCACCAGATCCTGAAACCTCCCTTTCCCTCCCTATCTCTTCCTTTTCCCCAGATCCTGGAACCCACTCCCCAACTCTGCCTAATCTTTCATCAGTCCAAAACCTTTCGTCTCTCTTCTCTTCCCCCATGCTAGATTCCTAATCTTCCCTATCTCCCACCCCGCTCATTCCTAGTCCTCTTTCCTTCTCACACTCTTCCCCCTTTCTCCTCCCCCCCATTCCTGATCCACCTCCCTTCCTCTCCCCATCCCTGAGATCTCCTCCCTGTATTGATACTTGAGATCACTTTTCTGCACTCAATACAAATAAAATTATACATATTATTAATTAAAGTGTAAAACAATTTTTATAATGTAATATAAATGATGGAAATGTTTGACAATTTGCTCAGGATCTACTCCTGAGCTGCCACAGGAAGCTAGGGGGCTGTGCCTTAGACCTTCTGCTCCCTGTTGTCCAACATTGAGGTGGGGGAATGGAAGGGGAGTGGCAGGGGACAACTGTACCAACAGTGCCCAGGGGTGCCAAAATCCTTATCAGCTGACACCTTTGCATTCTATGCAGCAGGATCTACTTTACTTCCCTCACTTTCTACCATCAGGTTGGAACATACTAACCTTTCTGTATTTAGTTATCCAGTTACTTCATTTTGCAATTGCACGCCTTTAATGATTAGAAAAGAAAAGAACTACTTAAAGCTCTGTAGGAAGTAAAAAAAACAAACTGGTTTTCACAAGACGATGAGCAGTTGGCTAATTACTTTGATATCACACTGGGTGTTCTGGTTATTTGAAACAGTCTCTTAAATTTTGTTTTATTTTAAAGTTTGTTCTTTTACTTGTAGCCCCCTTTTTTTGTGAGTGTCCTGAATTAAGGGCTACACAGTTGTCCCTGATCACAAACTCCCTTTCTCTCTCCCTCAGTCCACAGGCCCCAGGTACGTGGGTCCTTTTCAGTGGTGGGAGGCTAAGACTCAAGACAAACCACGAGGGGAAACAATCTCTCTGTCTCTTTCTCTCTCAGATGTATTCACAGTTGGGATGTCCTTGCTTTAGGGGGGAACCTTGTATGCTCACACCAGAGCACTGGACACGCTGGTGGGATGTTCCAACAAACATCTTACTGCAAAACCCAAATACCTTCAATCCAATTAGCAAAAACAATCTCCAACTGATCTTCACAACCTTCAAAACTGTACATCTTGTCTCAGAGCTGCACAGCTGAATTAGTGTCCCTTGGCACTGGGAAACAATCCCAACACTCCCAAGTGAGAGAATGAATGTGGGATTCTGATGGGGAAAGGGATCTCCTATCCTATCTCTGATGTTTCTCTTGGACCTCTGGGTTAGAAAATCTGAACAAATTAAAAAAAACCAAACAAAACCTTCTCTCCTTCTCCCGGGCAGGAACTCGAGGCAAAAATTCCTCCCAAACAAAACTGGAACAAAATCTTCTCCAAATCTCCCCTCCTCCTCTCTGGCATGACCCTGCTGTCCTCCTAGTATTGCAGGCAGGGAATCACAGCACTTTCTCCTGATCTCCTCCTGAGGTGGGACTGGGCTCCACACAAAAACTCTTTACAATTCCCTGAGACACTCCCCGCCAGACCGAGGGGGTACTGGTCAGAAATATGCCTCTTCCCAGGTACCAGGCTTTGGGGACCAAAGATGGGGAAAACTCTTAATGCTTTCCTGCTTCCTCAAAACTCAGCTCAAAACTGCCAACTAAAAGTGCACCATTCCTCCTCGTGCTCTGCCTGCCTTTATACAGGCTGGCTGACCAATCCAGGCATCCTCCCGGGAGGTGTCAGCAAGGGATGGTCTGCAACCTACCCTTTCTTCCTAACCAATCCTAGCCCAGTTAACAGCTTGGTCCTCCAAACCCTCCCTGGTTTGATAGTCTGCACTCCGCCCAGTTACCCCAGGCCCTTTAAACCCCCTGCAAAATTGTTCTCTCTTTTTATTTTCCAACTTGCACCTCCTCCGTAGGAGAAGTAAACTTACGTGGCAGGGGATCTGAAAGGCTCATGTCCCACTCAGACCTTGCCCACACCCTGTCCCCTTTTTGAAAACGTTTGAGATGTACGTTCTGTGTTCACTAAAGAGGACCCTGGAGAAGGACCGTCACTAGTTAACAAGAAAGTGGAGGGGAATGGAGTAGATGTAACTCCATTTACAGTAGAAAATGTATGGGAAGAGCTGGTGAAACTGAAAGTGGACAAAGCCATGGGGCCTGATGAAGTTCATCCCAGAATAATGAGGGAGCTCAGAGATGTGCTGGCGGGTCTGCTGTGTGACCTGTTCAATAGATACATAGAAACGGGAGTGGTGCCGAATGATTGGAGAAGAGCGGTGGTGGTCCCACTTCACAAGAGTGGGAACAGAGAAGAGGCTGGTAACTACAGACCGGTTAGCCTCACTTCGGTGGTGGGAAAAGTAATGGAGTCACTGTTGAAAGAGAGAATAGTGAACTATCTACAGTCGGGAGAATTGCTGGACCAGAGGCAGCATGGATTCACCATTGGAAGATCCTGTCAGACAAATCTGATTGACTTTTTTGACTGGGTAACCAAGGAATTGGATCAAGGAAGAGCACTCGATGTCATCTACTTGGATTTCAGCAAAGCTTTTGACACTGTCCCACACAGGAGACTGGTGAATAAAATGAGAAGCTTAGGAGTGAGTGCCGAGGTGGTGGCCTGGATTGCAAACTGGTTGATGGACAGAAGACAATGTGTGATGGTAAATGGAACTCTCTCTGAAGAGAGAGCGGTTTTAAGCGGTGTACCGCAGGGATCGGTGTTGGGACCAGTCCTTTTCAATATCTTTGTGAGCGACATTGCGGAAGGGATAGAAGGTAAGGTATGTCTTTTTGCGGATGACACTAAGATCTGCAACAGAGTGGACACGCCGGAAGGAGTGGAGAGAATGAGACGGGATTTAAGGAAGATGGAAGAGTGGTTGAAGATATGGCAGCTGACATTCAATGCCAAGAAGTGCAGAGTCATGCATATGGGGAGTGGAAATCCAAATGAACTGTATTCGATAGGGGGAGAAAGGCTGATGTGCACGGAGCAGGAGAGAGACCTTGGGGTGATGGTGTCTAATGATCTGAAGTCGGCGAAACAATGTGACAAGGTGATAGCTAAAGCCAGAAGAATGCTGGGCTGCATAGAGAGAGGAATATCGAGTAAGAAAAGGGAAGTGATTATCCCCTTGTACAGGTCCTTGGTGAGACCTCACCTGGAGTATTGTGTTCAGTTCTGGAGACCGTATCTCCGAAGAGTCAGAGACAAGATGGAGGCGGTCCAGAGAAGGGCAACCAAAAAGGTGGAAGGTCTTCATCAAATGACTTATGAGGAGAGATTGAAGAATCTAAATATGTACACCCTGGAGGAAAGGAGGAGCAGAGGTGATATGATACAAACTTTCAGATACTTGAAAGGTTTTAATGATCCAAAGACAACAACAAACCTTTTCCGTAGGAAAAAAATCAGCAGAACCAGGGGTCACGATTTGAAGCTCCAGGGAGGAAGATTCAGAACCAATGTCAGGAAGTATTTCTTCACGGATGGTGGCATTCCACGGATGGTGGCATTCCACCTTCGGAAGGGCATTCCAGGCATCCAGGTGGATGCCTGGAATGCCCTTCCGAAGGAAGTGGTGAAGACCAGAACTGTGAAGGACTTCAAAGGGGCGTGGGATAAACACTGTGGATCCATAAAATCAAGAAGCCGTCAATAAAGAGTGGGTGGCTCGCCAGAATGACGGCTACTGCCTGGAGATAATACCCTTATTCAATAAACATACACATGGTTACTGTGACTCCAACATCACTCTAAGCTACAACAGCAAGAGGAAATGTGGAAAAAAGGATTCACACTCACAAAGCAGGGAGTAGCTGGCTTGTTACGGCGGTTACTACCCCAAACCAAATAAGCCTGATACTTCACTTTCAATGCATATCCAGCATAGCTCTCTGCTTCAACGGCAGGGGAGAAGAAAAACTGATACTTCATGCATATCCAGCATAGCTCTCTGCTTCAACGGCAGGGGAGAAGAAAAACTGATACTTCACGCATATCCAGCATAGCTCCCTGCTTCAACGGCAGGGGAGAAGAAAAACTGATACTTCACGCATATCCAGCATAGCTCCCTGCTTCAACGGCAGGGGAGAAGAAAAACTGATACTTCACGCATATCCAGCATAGCTCCCTGCTTCAACGGCAGGGGAGAAGAAAAACTGATACTTCACGCATATCCAGCATAGCTCTCTGCTTCAACGGCAGGGGAGAAGAAAAACTGATACTTCACGCATATCTAGCATAGCTCCCTGCTTCAACGGCAGGGGAGAAGAAAAACTGATACTTCACGCATATCCAGCATAGCTCTCTGCTTCAACGGCAGGGGAGAAGAAAAAAGGATTTGCACTCACAAAGCGGGGAGTAGCTGGCTTGTTACGGCAGTTACTACCCCAAACCAAATAAGCCTGATACTTCACTTTCAATGCATATCCAGCATAGCTCTCTGCTTCAACGGCAGGGGAGAAGAAAAACTGATACTTCACGCATATCCAGCATAGCTCCCTGCTTCAATGGCAGGGGAGAAGAAAAACAACCAATAAGGGCTGAATAACATAGTCTGGGTAAAACAAACAAGCATGGGTGTAGCTTGCTTATTGCGGCGGTTACTTCCCCTACTACCCCTAACTAATCAAGCTTCATATTTCACTTGGATGCAGATCCATCACTGCTCTCTACATTAATGGTGGGGGTGGAAGGGAAATAGAACCAAAGAGCTAAGAGAAACAGATAAGTATGAGAAAAAAATGTGTGAAGCTTGCTGGGCAGATTGGATGGGCCATTTGGTCTTCTTCTGCCGTCATTTCTATGTTTCTATGTTTCTATATGTGAAGCAGGAGATACCCCTTAGAAATTTAACACCTGCACACTAACATTTTTCTTTTGTGACATTGAGTGAATTGGCCATAATGTTGTTACTCGATTCTTTAACAGAGTTGTTAATGGAAGGTTTGTAGCTGCCCAAAGGGCATAGAATGGTCTTAGAAATTATGTTTTTGTGTGAAATAGTGCTGCTCATATTTTAGTTGCTCCCTGTGGCTTTATGTTTCAGGACCAAATGGATGAGATTCTGAGAAAGCTTGTGATAATTTTTTCTATATTCTTCTATAAAGATATTGTATGTCAAGTCATAGCACCTGAAGAGAAAGGGGTTGAAAATGTAGCTTATGAGTTGTGCTATGAGAATATAATGAGGTCCATATTCAAAAGTCATTTAGATGGATACATTAATAGTTGTCCATCTAAATGACTTACCCAGCTATATTTAGTCTTTATCCAGTTACATTCTAGCTGGCTAATGAGTTAGGCGTCTAGAATTTAGCCGGATAAGTCAGGGGCATTCTGGGGGCATAACTGGGAGGAGTTGAGTTAGCTGGCTATCTGTAGGATTTTTTATTCCTGCAAAAGGTGTAGATATTTCTGGCGCTACTGCCAGTGATAATGTGTAAAACATTATTGCCTGCAGTGCAACTAGCCCCAAAATTTTTAAAATCCCACCAAACCCCTCCCATTTTCCTCATTTAAATTATATTGCCGCGGTGCAGTTGTTATCACGTGCATTAGGGCATTATTGCACATTATAAGGCTCTAACGCACGTGATAATGGCCCATCGCATTTTGAAAAATGACCCCCTACGTTAACCGTCTAACTCTGATATTCATAGTTAGCCGGTTAACTTAGGGCTAGATTCATAAAACTATCGCATGCAATAGGAAGAGGGGAGTGTTTTATGGTAATAGCCTATTTATCGCAATGTGTGTTATCTTAGCACTTCGCATAGGTATTAAGCAAAGTGTGGTAACCCAGGTTGAGCGTCCATCAAGCTAGGTTGAGAGAACATTGTACAAATCTCATCTTTGTGTGAATTTCCTCACTCCGAAGGTCATCAAATCTTCACAAGAGTGCACTGTTCTGTTCATATGTCTCACTCTGCATGTCAAAGTGGGCCCTAACTCCTACATTACTACCTAAACGTCACCTTGAATAATTAGGTGGGCTTCTCTCTCTCTCTCGTGTGGCTGCACTACTAAATATGCCTCCAAAGTTAGCTGGTTAAGTTTATTCGGCTAACTTTGCTATCCTGACTGTGTCTGAATATAGACCTCATAGTGTTTGCATATTACAGTAATGATCATTTTAGTTGTGTTTTCCAAATCAGGTATGAGTAGTGACAATGTACAGTGCCCAAGAAAATATATCTGAGAATGGAGTTTTCAGTTTCATTCCAAACTGAAACCAGAACATATTCAAATCATGGTATTCATAAATACATGATTTGAGATGCAGAGAATAACAGATTTCTACTTTCATTTTGAAAATCTGTTTCTCATTGATGCCTACTGAATTACATTATCCAAACTGCATTGAAAAAGTTAAAAAAGAAGTGAGACGGAGGTTTCAGGATTCGAATGTGGATAGTTATTCTTGGTTTCATGTCCTTCCTCTATGCTGTTGACATCAGAGCCTGAAGATATTCATTGTATTTCCCATCCCTATTTGAGATATACATACTTTTGAGGGCAGGTTTATATTGGAAAAGTAATGATGATACTCATCCATATTTAAATGGGTCTGATAATTTTCTACATGATTTAGAGAAAGCCATCCTAAAACTGTATAGTAAAATAGATTTATACAAAATATGTGAGGTACACTGCAGAGTCACATGTTTTACTATATGATAGAAATAACTGTATAGGTAGTTTCTTAAATATTCTCCAGCTGGACATATTTCAAAATTGTTAATTTGGATGAATTAAGAACCAGAATCATAAAAGCGGTATTCCAATAATCTAAATGGTCAAGAAATTAAATTTGAAAACCTCAATCACAGTGAAGAGCTTTCCTCTTGCCCTAATCAATCAATATATCAGTTTACAGGGATCAAAGCTCTGGTTATTCCTGAATAAGTAAATATTTATGGGCCTATACTATGATTATTTAGCATGCACCACGAATGGAGAGGCTGTGCACGCTAAACTGGATCCAGAATGTATTAGCATTCACATGCTAAAATTAGATTGGAAGAGAATGTAAATGAAGAGATTTTAATTGAAAAACAGATTTTAGAGGGCATGAAAATAGCATTGTATACTCTCCTTTGCATGCTATTGAGCATGTTATTGAGCACTCAATAAACTTTAGGCTTTAACCACTGCTTCAGAACAGATGTTAACTTTTTACTATGCATGGTATGTCAGAGGCTTAGCTTGCAGGATGTATTGTGGGTTACAGATCAAGGAAATGTACAAGAGATGACCCTGTTTAACTTTGCCTACATAGAGCTATAACACACATTCCTACACATCTCTTTGTAAAAGAAAAATACCAACACACACTGTAGACTTTCCTACACAAATCCACATTTATTTACAGACGGAAAACATCTGTAAAAATCAAAGAGTAAAATGTGAAAGACCATGATGATCCTCACGACCAACAGTAAGTACAATCTTTTATAGCGATGCACTAGCGTTGTTGGGATTATGGTTCAATACAATCTAAATTACATAAAAAACCCCCAAAAAAGAGTAACACACGACAAGGGGATTTTCAAATATTGTTGTATATTCCACAATCTTTACAGCACAAGTGTTTCATTACCTCCAATAAAGGACCATTCCACAAAATTCTAGAGAAAGGCATGGTTATGATGGCTCCTACAGTCCTTGCTATGGTTAGTCCAACCATAAACCATTGTAGGCATTCTGAGGCCTGAGCAGAACAGTGGTTTGAGCAGCAATGGCTTCTTTAATGTCAAAAATTATTTTTGTTTGACCATTGCATTCTTTCTAGAGAGTTTTGAAAACCTTGAGCCTCAATCAGAAATGCCAGTGTCATTTCCCTACACTACCCTATTTTTAGCTCACTCACACAGGGTACCTCTAGAGCCAAGGCAAGCCTTGGCCCTAACAATGCAAGATGATTGTAGAGGGTGGGTGGTCATTTGCTGATGCTCTCCAGAGTCAAGGCTGCTAGATTCCTCTCTCTGACTGCTAGATTCCTCTCCCTGACATCTGTGGGATGGATATGGAGGAGACAGCCAGCACATCAGCTGATTTCTGTCTTTGTCCTTGCTGACTCTCCTCACTGGATGTTGTGTGAGGGGATTGGCCAGTCATCCTGGACGTGTGTCACACAGCCTGCAGGATGATGCCATTGCTTTACTACTCTGATTTTTCTAGGCTTTCCTTGTCCTCTGCCTCCTTTATGTCTTCTACCTCCTTGTCAAACTCCTTTCCTGGAAGACTCTTCTCTTTTTCAACACCTCTTTTGGACTCCAAAGGCTCTGCCACTTCTGCCTTTATTACTGACAACCAGCCCCATGTGCCAGACTTACTTTATAAAGGATTCCAGTAAACGGGCAAACCCATAAAAAAGGAGGACTATATGTTCATTTTAGCACATATGGGCTCATTTCTGTAAAGCTTACATACTACTTAGCAATCAGGTGGATCTAGCAATGAAACACCATACTTTATGTGTTAGCATGCCCTGTAATATTGTGTTCATGCTACTGAAGCCATATTTGAGAATACGTGCAAAACTTTAATGCATTGTCCATTAAGTGGCATTTTATCATGCACATTAATGTTTTTAGCACATGCATCTACACATTTTTAAATGAAGTTTCTAGTGCATAGGCCTCTTAATTCATATTTTTGGGATTCTCAAGAAAATAGTTCTTCTGAAGCCATACAAACTATAACATGCTGCTAACCACTGGATGCTGCATTGCAGTCAGCATCTTGTACCTCAAGGTCCTGAGTTCAGCAAGGTCCCTAGCATCTTGATCTTTTGCTGCTAATGGCTGCTCTGACAAAGGGCCAACTCCAACTCAGCAGTTTTAGAGGCCCAGCTCCCAAGATATCCTGTGGCGTGCCTTGATGACATCATCACTACTCTGTTATAAAAGGAACCTCAGTCCTCTGAGCAACAAATTAGGATCCTCAAGTTCCTGTTCATTGCAGTTCCTGTTCCTATCTCCTGAGACCCAGCTTGATTTCTGGCTCTTCTTTCGTCTGTCACCACCCTGATCTCTGCTTGCCTCTTGACACTTTATGAACTCTGCCTGTCAATGCTTTTGGTCTACCTCTCGTGCTTGAACAAACTCTGCCTGCCTTGACCTATGCTTACTTTCTGATGCTGAATGAACTCCATCTGCCTGCCTGTCTGACCACTCTTCTGCATTTCGATTCTATTCCGATTTCTTGGTCTCGATCATCAGCTGTTTCAGAGTCCACCCTCAAGCCTGTGACACAAATTTATGAGCAACTTTAGAGAGATTGAGTTAATCCACATCAGTCAGTCAGCAGAATTTGAGAGACTGATGTACTAAAGTGTGGTGCATGTCACTAAAGCATTAATGAATGAAAAATGGAAATAACTTGCACACACTAATTGCACCTGGAGTACTGTGTTTAGGTCTGGAGTCCATATCTCAAAAAGGATAGAGACAGGATGGAGAGGGTCAAGAGAAGGGTGATGAAAATGGTGTGGGGTCTGTATCAGAAGACTTCTGAGGAAAGGTTGAAGGATTTAAATATATATACCCTGGAAGAGAGGAGGTGCAGGGGAGTTATTATACAGAACTTCCGATACCTGAAAGGTTTTAGTGATGCATGTTCCTTGAACCTTTTCCATTGGAAAGAAATCAGTAGAACTAAGGGTCATAGAAATGAAACTCCAGGGGGGATGACTCAGCATCAATGTCAGGAAATATTTCTTCACAGAGAGGATAGTGGATGTCTGTAATGCCTTTCCAGAAGAGGTGGTGAGGATGCAGTCAAAGAATTCAAAGGGGCATGGAATAAACACTATGGATTCCTAAAGGCTAGAGGATGGAAATGAAGAAAATGGTGCATGCTACTATAAAATTCACCATAAAATCTATACAAAACTAGGTAATGAGCTGCATAATTACATAAAATAGTCCATTACCTATGTTCTCACAGCTAAATAACTTGCAAATACAGATTTTAGCATAGGGCCATCATTATGAGAAATGTTATTATATCCCACAAAATTTAACACATGATTTTTAGCAAAAACCCTAATTTGCATATGATTATCATGGAGCATTTTCGCATGTTAGTTAACACATGGTAACACATATTAACAAAGTGTCAAAAAGTAATGGATTTCACATACATGTGAATGATTGGAAGCCGGTGGGCTTTTAGCTGAAGAGATCTGGAAAACTATACAGTGAATGCAAGTCCAAATGCAATTTGACATTATCCAATGAAAGGTCACAAATAAATGTGCACAGAAAAATCAAATGTATAAAAAATAACCATATGGGAACTTTTTTAGCTGCATTTAGTGTAGGAGTTTCCAATGCAGTCTTATAAGCGCTCCCCAATCATTCTGGTTTTCAGGTTATCCACACTCAATATGCAGAAGATATATTTGCTTGCATTAACCCCACTCTTAGATCTAATGTATGCAAATTTATCTTCTGCATATTGATTGTGGATATTCTGAAAACCAGACCAGTTGGTTGAGTCTGTAGACATGGCTGACAACCACTGATTTAGTGACTATGAGAAAACAACAGTGCTGGCTCTGTGTTCAGCAAAGACACAGCTGCTCTATACAGTATTCAAAGTAGCAGGTTAAGAGCCTCACCTGAAAGACAGATGAGCTGTTTGTTGCATATTTAAAAAGACAAATGCTTAAAAAAAAACCACTCCAACCTTCTAGAAGAATAGGAATGAAAAAAATACGGAAATCTTGAAACTCAAACTGTAAATCTTGACAAGCTATGTCAAGAAAAAAGCTATGTAGAATATCAAGTAGCCAACTACTGCAGAATTGATAAAACACCTTTATATATCCAAAATTTGACTTTGTTGTAATGATTGTGTAACAAGGAAATTCCATGTTCTTGCTTGATGGGTACAATTCTGCTTACTTCAGTCCATTTTAAATGCAAATAATGAATTTGTTAGGCATACCTTAATATACATTTTCCATGGAAAAAATTGTAGGGACACTAATTTTCAGGGCAGGATGTTTCCTCTCATTAATATGCTGGTTATGAGCCCCCAGCTCTTCCTACAAGGGCATTAACCAGCTGCAAATGTCCTTACGGATTTCCATTATTATGCAATTGGAATTCAGATTCTGTTTACTCATATTCAGAATGAAACCAATGTTTCAATTAAAAGTCATTGTTTTCATTCAAGGGCAGGAAGAATATGAAGTTGTTTTTCACTTAGTCCTATTTAACCTCAAGATCTGCATCTGCCAGTGACTTTGCTAAGGAAGGGTACGTGGATTGTATAACCCTCTCCTGGAGGCACATCTAACCAGTCTGCTTTTCTTTTCTTCTTTTTTTAATAACTTTATATTTATTATATTTCACAAAATTCCACAAGATATAACTTGCTAAACATTAATAGAAGGGTTACACGATAGCAACAAAACATGCAATCAACCCATACAGATATACATAAGAATCAAATTAAGAGCTCACAATAAACTACAATAGGGAGGAAGAAAAGAAAAGAAAAGAAAGGTATAAAGAGAGAAAGTTACAAAAAGAAAAAGAAATAAGGCAAAGACATTAGCTAAATGCTTGGGATAACTAATAAACACCGCACAATTCAATCAGAGTCATTCTCATTTATGGGGGTAATATTAAATTCTTCATGTCCAGGAAGGATCAAAATTGCTCAGAAGCAAAAACTACAAAATTAACTTGAGCATAGGCAATCAGGCATTTACAGGGATAATGCAACAAAAAAGTGGCACCACAGATTTAGTCTTCCATCTCATTGATAGGAATTTCTTTCTTTCTTCCTGAGTGAATTTAGTCATATCAGGAAAAACCCAAACACATTGTCCCAAAAACTCTACAAAACTTTCTAAAAATACAGCTGGAAAATATTATCTAAATCTTCCCTGAACACAAAAGAAACTAACAAATTTGCTGTGTTAGATTCCAAATTGTGAGAACTTTGACGCCATTCTACTATATTCAAGTTTTCCCCAGATGGAACTTCAGGCAACTCTGTGACAGAAATTTGCCTTCTCTTCTTGGGAAGAAAATAAATCTTATTTAAAAGGAGGAAATTCCTTCACAGGCATTGAAATAACCTCTCTCAAAGTATTTTTCAGAAGTCTCCAAGAGAGATAAGAAGCAATTTTGGGAAAGTTCAAGAAACGTAGATTTAACTGGCTTAACTGGTTCTCAATTTGCTCCAAATAATCTATGGATAAGAACCTTATCCTTCACCAAGGAGGCAATAACCATTTTAACCTCTTTGAGTTCCTTGTCCAAGTCATCCTGTTTATCGTATTTTCCGGTGTATAAGACGTAGTGGTGTATAAGTTGCTCCCCCCTATAAATTCCCATTTTGATAAAAAAGTTGGTTGATATGTCACACCTGTTGGTACAGCGAGGTTAACAGCACAGGCTGAGAGAGAGAGAAATTGTGACAGTATATAAGTATATATAGTATAAAATCGCTGAAAAAAGATGACATATACACCACAAAATACGGTATTTCTTAAGCCATTAACATCAGCATTTTGTTTCTCAGTCAGGGCCTTAAGAGATTAATTTAAATTAAGAATATCTTTAGAAGAGGCATTGACAGATGAATCTAAATGAGCCAAGACAACCCAAATAGTGTCCAGGATAACAATCAATGGTTTGACCAAAGGAGGCAGAGTCTCACTAGATGAAGACAAAGGGAGAGTTCCAGCATCCAGACCAACAACAGCAACTGAGTGGTCAGTCCTCTACAAGACCAAATTCATATCATTCAAACTTCCCAAGCTCTCCTCAGAAATGGGAGACTAGGCTCCTGTGGCACCATGATCTTCTCTCCCTGTGACAGTGATCATGATGTCATCAGAATGCAATTGACTATCACAGGATCCGTATGTTGTTCTCCGGTAACCAGTGGTATGGAGCAAAATGGAGACAACAAAACCTTCTCTCCAGCCAAGAGAAGCTCTCTCTCACCACTCATGGCAGCGGAGCCCTCATCCTCACAGCTTAAAGCAAATTCTAGGAAGGCGTTCAATTTCTGCTGAACTAACAGCGTTGAAGTAACAGCTGCTTGAGGAAAACCACAAACCTTCAAAACAGTTCAATCAATCAGTGGATAAAACAACAGCAAGGGTAGAAAACATATGCAGGAAAAACAGAAGAAAATATGAGCACAACCGAGAGTCACGCCTCCATTTTAACTCTTTCCCCTTAATCAAGTCTGCTTTTCAAGATATCCGTAATGAATATGCATGAAAAAGATTTGCAATAACTGGTTCTCTCAAATCTATCTCATGCATATTCATTATACAAGTACTAAAAACCTAACTAGCTAGATGTGCCTCCAGGAGAGGACTGGGAAACACTGGTATAAGACTACAGTTATTATTGCTCAGTCAATGGTTCAGATACATAGTATGAACATTTAAATTAACACTTTAATGCAGAGCTTGCAGTGTACTAAGCCTCCATAAGTGTTCTACCATATTGTGGCAATGGGTAAAGCCCTTAATAAATCCAGCACACTGTATCATTTTGAATGGAAAGCACATGTTTCAGATACAGCAAAACATGCATGCTGCTTTATTTACCTTTGATAGATAGAAACAGTTTATTTCCATTTGTAATTTAATTTAGAAAATGGAGTTTATCCATTGCATATATAAACAGCTAATTTGCACCATTTTCCTTAAGTTCCCTGTACACATATATCATCATCTCATGTTCAAGATGTTTTGCTGTGCTGGAGACCACACGCCCCCTAAGGCTAAAGGAATCCATCATAAAATCAGTTGGCTTCAGTAAATGTTCAGAAAAAGAAACATTTTTTTCTGAAAGACTTGTTAGATAATTTCTCTGAACATTGCTTGACATGCTTGATTTTATACTACAGTCATCAACTAAGCGATTGTGGATGCAAACCATAAAATATCAGGACAAAAAGTGACCTAGCAATAAGTCTAAATATGCAAGCAACAGAGATTAAGAAAACTAGGAAGATCCTTATTCACCAAACAGGGGAGCAGACTAGTTATCCGTCTAAAGCTAGCCAGATACACTTATCACAGATATTCTGCCGGACGAGTCTCTGGCTGAATATTCTTGGCTAAATTTACCCATGTAACACCCTGATTACTTTTAAACCTAACTAGCTATGTTTGAATATAATTAGTCAGGTGTATAGTTACCTGGATATATGTGTCTGGATAACTTACTTTAACCGGTTAAGTAGCAAAAACTAACTAAATACAAATCCTTCCAGGCCAACAGACCAGATCCCCTAACCTTTTACCTCACAAAAACACTAAAAATGTTGTAGGGCATTGGGTCTAATTTCCCTCCTCCCACCAAGCAAGCAAGGAAGAAATCTTATGGACCATATTGGTCTGTGGATTCCCATCCTCCGAATTTGCAAAAAAAAAAAAAAAAGGTGGGCTCGGAGCTCCTTCCTACTGCCTACCCTCCTACTCCCACCTGCAACATCAGCCTTCCACCTTCCACCCCACAGGAGCTCCCCCAAAAGGCCCATGACCTCCCAGCGGCTTCCAATATATATGAGCTTCCATGCATGCTTGAACATTTTCACCTTGAAGTTTACTTGAGCGCGGTGCTCTATTTGAAATACAAGCTTTTGAAAATGTGCAGTGCTATAAGTATATTCAGCTATATTTTGTTGAAACTTGCATTTACATGATACTTGCACTCTCTTTAGATTTGGTTACAGTCACACCCTGAGGCAGTTAACAAGAAACGCTGGCCAACGTTGGTGGTTTGGCTTTTTGCCATTAGTGAATTAACAAACAGTTAAAAATTCCTTTGGCTTTTTTCTTAAAGAAGTTATTTCAATATAAATTTCAAAAAGCAAAAGAGCAAAAAATTAAAGTTGCAATAAAGTGTGTTTGGAGGTTTTTTTGAACTATGATTATAAAGGTATGCAAGCTTTAACTGTTTGTCAGCAATGGCATACAAACATATGGGAGGTCTTTTCCTCCTTTAAATAGTATTTCACCTTTCAAAAGCACAGAGTACTGAAATTTGTAATGAAGAATCATATATGTGCAGGCTACTGTCTTCCAGGGATGTGCAGAGGGATGTCATACATTGCATTCAGGATTCGTATTCGTCGGGGGCCAGATACGTTGCATTCAGCAAGGGGGGCCACCGATACATTTATACATTAATTCTTATTTGTTTCCCGGCTAAAATTAAATTAACTACAACCCCCCACCCTCCTGACCCCCCCAAGACTTACCAAAACTCCCTGGTGGTCCAGCAGGGGGTCTGGGAGCCATCTCCTGCACTCACACCCACGGCTGCTGGTATTCAAAATGGCGCTGATAGCCTTTGACCTACTATGTCACTGGGGCTACCAGTGCCATTGGTCAGCCCCTGTCACATGGTAGGAGCAATGGATGGCCGGTGCCATTTTGTGCTCCTACCATGTGACAGGGGCTGACCAATGGCACCATTAGCCCCTGTGACATAGTAAGGGCAAAGGCTATCGGCACCATTTTGATTACTGGCAGCCGACAGCCCAAGTGCAGGAGATCGCTACCGGACCCCCACTGGACCACCAGGGACTTTTGGCAAGTCTTGGGGGACCCTCCTGACCCCCACAAGACTTGCCAAAAGTCCAGCTCCGAGCCCACCTTATTACTTATTTTTTATAATTTAAACCCTGTGGGCCACTTCCAGAGGCAGTAAGGGATGGAACAGGGGTCTTGCAATACCCCTAGGAGGGCTTTTCACACCTTGTGGCCCTATAAGATGGCTACTCTTGGAAAAGGGGGCTACCACTGCATGATTTTACCATACTTCCCAGCAGTATTTTTCCCACAGATTTTTTCAGCAGAGGAAAATACCACATGGTTTCCTGAATTATGGTACCTATTACGACAGCTGGTAAAGCCCCTGTGGTATTTTTCTGTGACTCTCCATGGAAAAATACTGCAGATTAATAAATGATACCCTTATAAGGGCCCAATTCACTAAGCTTTTTTCCCATAGACACGGAATAGGAAAAAAGCCTTAGTGAATCAGGCCCTTATTAGTTTGGTAATTCTGTACATACAAATCTATTGTCCCAATTAAATATGTTGGAATATACTATAAGTTTTCTTTTGTAGTTTGATATTTGTACTGAGATGTTTATAACTTGTGTCACTTCTGTCTTACCTTTTTAAAAATATTGTAAAAAAGCTATTTCAATATTTTAATTGCAGGACACTAGTATGCATGAATTCTCAACACATTCCCCTGAACCGAGGCTGTCATCTCCCCTGAAGGGTGAAGAAGACTGTATTCCAGCTCAGGAGCATTCTCCCCTGCACCTTCAGTACAAGGGGCAATGTGCATGAGCTCATACAAACTCCTCTCTCATTTTAAGAACATAAGAAATTGCCATGCTGGGTCAGACCGAGGGTCCATCAAGCCCAGCATCCTGTTTCCAACAGAGGCCAAACCAGGCCACAAGAACCTGGAAATTACCCAAACACTAAGAAGAACCCATGCTACTGATGCAATTAATAGCAGTGGCTATTCCCTAAGTAAACTTGATTAATAGCCGTTAATGGACTTCTCCTCCAAGAACTTATCCACTTGGGAGGGGGCAGGATTCCCCCATAGTGGTACATCATCCTCTCTTCCACAGAGAACACTTCTCTTCCTTGAATGGTGGAGGAGAGGACAGTGCACAACTATGGGGGAACCCTGCACCCTCCCACGTGGATAAATGAGAGAGGAGTATATATGAGCTTATGCACTGGTGGTCAAAGTGTGTGCAGAGATCCAGCGCCCTTCTCTTTCAGAACTGGTAGTGGAAGCAGTTCCGGGGTGGGGGGCAGGGAGGTCTAGGGCAGTGTTTTCCGACTTTATCAAACCCAAGTCATTAATAAAAATGTTGTGTGGCATACCAGCTTCCAACGGATGTCAATGTTGACATGGAGAGGGCTTTAATGGTCAAAATAAGAGAAAGGGAAGCACTAAAACCTCCACCAGTCTCTCTTCTACATTTTAAAAGAAAGAGAGAGAGAGAGAGAGAGAGAGAGAGGATGGAGACATGAATGAACCCTCAACCTAAAGGGCCAGTTTCCCCTATTTACAAGTGCAGGAAAAGAGAGAAATCATATTGTAAGTAGGAAGAAAGGAGCTCCTATATGTTCAAGAGCCATTGCAAATGACTCGTTGCTGTGAGGTGCTGAGAGCAGAGTCCAGGTGCTGCGCTGCATCTCAGCATCAGACAATGTTGACTTTTCTGTGGAACACCTAATCTAGTTGGGGAACAACGGCGTAGGAAATGTAATTGGGGATGATATGCTTCAACTATATGACTGCCTATCTATCTCGCCATCATGCACTGTCTACAATGTTCATGGTGTTTTGAGGGTACACAATGGGACAGAATTTCTATTAAAGAAGTGAAGATTTCTCTCTCTTTCTGGGGAAAAAAACCCCAACATGAATTTCTTTAACAGTAGATTGGATAAAGTAGTATGGCTACAGTATTAGTCCATTTGTGAAGCAGTAGCTGAAACTAAGTTAATTTTAAGAAGCTCTGCAATCCTTAAAAAAAGAAAAATCTAAGCCTGTTAATGTGCAAAATGTTTTCCCCCATGCCAAGATCACAGTTGACATGATTAATTTGCATATGATTCTTTTATGAAACTGCCTATAAAATGTATCTCATACAATAAATAAATTAGGAAGCCAAAAGGTGCAAATTAGACATTTAAGTCAACAGAAAAGGGCAACACAATAAATACTTCATATCTTATTTTTATATTTCATTGCCTAATATTCACAGACCCATGGGTAGTAACATTTGAACAATTGCCAGCATCTTCACCTATTCCAATGACATTAATAACACTTGAAGCATTAAGTGAACAGGATCAGCATGCTGTCATATTTTCCACTGAGATCATTTGTGAAGTCAATTAACATGAAAAATTAATTATCTAAAAGTTTAGAGGCAAAGAAATATTTTATGTTAAAAAATACTGAACTTATATTACCTCTTTATTCAAGCAACATCTCACATACACAATAAATCTAATGAAAATAAAGGTTATCAAGTGCCCCTTCCTATGGAAAGGATGAAATAAATTGCCATCTCCCAGGTCTACAGTTATAAGCGGATATGATCAAAAGGCCAGAAAGGGAAGCTAAGACTTCTACCTCACCCTTGTAACTAATTACCGGAGCTGCCTTGTTTTTCAGAAGATAATGCCATAGTAGATGAAGATTGATAAGGACCACCCAGTCTGCCCAGTTGTTCTGATCTATAATAAGGATATGTCCCAGCTGTCAACCATACAAGTTTGACTGCCTCCAGGATAATGCTTCTTTATACATCTTAGATTTATTGTCTTTCCTCTTTGGTCCTCTACCACTCTAAATAGATAAACGTACAGCTTAAACCAACACCCAACAAAACTGTCTCCGGCCCTCCAATGTATTTTACCCACCCTAACAACCACATTCATATCACTGTCCTCCATATCTGTACCAAACATGCTTTAATTTCTGGCACAGTATTGATTTCCATCACCTCTGTTAAAACATTAGTCCAGTTATCTACTACCCGCTGGGTAAAATATTATGTCCTTATATTTCTACTGATCATCGCTTTTAATTCAAATCATGATATCTTGTCCTTGAATTAATTTTCCTATGGTATTTTGTATATTCCTGTATTTCACTGAAGCCTGTCAATTATTTGAATGTTTCTATCATATTTCAATTTTGCTTCTTTCCTACAGTAAGCACATTTTGAGTGCCTTAAGCCTCTCGCTTTACAGGGCTTGTGTTGCAGGCCTTGTACTATTCTAGTAGCCCTTCTCTGAACCTCATCGATGCCCTCATCATCATTGCAAAAGTTATGGCTTTCAGAAATCATCACAGTATGCAAGCTAGGGTCTAACTACTGGACAATATTACCTTCTTTCTCCTGCTTCTAATATCTCTACTTTTAAACCTAAGCATACTGCCACTTTATTACATTGATTGCTAACTTTCAGGTTGTGTGAGATAATTACTCATAGATTGTTTTTCCTACTTTAGGTGTACCCAGTGACTATTACTACTAATAATAATCATTTTTAAAACATTACTATACATACATAGCACTGTTCAGATACTGTACATATAAAAGACAGTTCCTGCTCAGTGGATCTTACAGTCTAGTCAAGGAAAACATACATCATAAGAGTCTGTGGAAAGTGTAATTATAGAGAAATGTTTAGGATTTAAAATCAGCCTCGAAAAGCTGAATCTTTAGGCTGGAATTAAATATGACCAGGAAGAGAGTATGATACACCAACTCAGGAAATCAGTTCCATGCATATGTCACAGTAAAGTGCAATGCATGGAGTTAGCAATTGGCAGTGGAGGAGAACAGCCCAGACAGGAGTAACTTATCTGATGAATGGCATTCACAAAGTAGGACATAGGGAGAGTGAAGAGAAAAGAGGTAACGAGGAGCTGCAGAGTAAATGCATTTATAAGCAAGTCTGAGAAGCGGATGGGGAGCCAATGCAGCAACTTGAGAAGAGGGGTTACATGGTCATAAAGATTCTTAAGGAAGATGAGTCCTGCAGCCAAATTATGAATAGAATGTAGCAGAGAAAGATGGTTCAATGGAAGGCCCACGTAGAGCAAGTTGCAGAAGGCTAAGAGGCAGGTGATAAGAAAGTGGATGAGAGATTAGGTTGTACATTCAGAAAGGGTGGGACTGTTCTGTAACTTAATTGAACATCCGAATGTAAGTAATTCCACACGCTGGGTCAGACCAAGGTCCATCAAGTCCAGAATGCTCGCCCTGAAATTGACCAGTCTGACTCAAGTACCTGGCAGATCCAGATAAAACAGATCTATTTCTTGTTACTCACTCCCAGGGATAGCAATGGTTTTCTCTAGTCTAATTGACTAATAATGTTTCCTGGACTTTTCATCCAGGAACATAAACCCCTCTATGCTGGTCACCTTGACCATGTCCTCTGGTAACAAACACCATTGCTTGTTTTTGCACTGAATGAAAAAACACTTTTTACTATTTGTTCAAATCTACTGGTTGTTTGTTTCATGAGTGTCTCCTTGTTTTAGTGTTTTTGAAAGGGTAAATAACCATCCTTTATTAACCTATTCCACTCCTTTCATGATTTAGTTTTTTGCTTCTATGGCAAGATTCTTCTCAAACTCTCTTTGTTTTACTGCTGTTTTATATCTAACTTGCCTGAAATTTATGATCTTGCATATCTTCTTCAGTTGAATCTGCTTTCCATGTTTTTGCAAAAATATCCTTTTTGTTTAAACTATGCTGGTAGTCATTTGGTCTTCCTTTGAACTTTTGAAATGCAATGAATACATTTTATCTGGGCTTCCAAAAGTATATTTTTTAAACAATGTCCATGACTCATGCAAACCTTTGTGACTACTCTTTTCAGTTTTTCTCTAAATGCCTCATTCTAAAATATGCTAAATATTAGGGATGTGCAGGAGAAAAAAAAATTCATTTTAATTTTTAATTCGTTTTTGGGAGATATTTTTTCCACGAATTTCAGTTTCTGGATTTTTTGATTTGTTTTAATTCGTGAGAAAAACCCAAATCAAACAATAATAAAAAACCCATAAATGGACAAAATACAAAAATGAGGCCTCCTGGGACCTCCCGCCCAAAAACATTCTGGGGCCCCCAGTCTGGTGAGGATCTGCTGGCTTCGGCTTAGGCACAGGCTGAAACCTCAGCCTTGCGTAAGCCAAGGACACAGTAAGTCACCGTGACTTCGGCCTACTCAAGGCCAAGGATTTGACATGACCTGGAGGCCGGGTCCCAATGATGGAGCCTTGGCCCATACCCGGGACCGATGCCATGACCAGGCCAGAAGGCTGGGACCTGACGCTGGGGCTGTGGCCAAGGCCAGAGCCCGGACCCATGCCTGACACCATGACCTGGCCCGGAGGCCAGGTCCTGATGCCAGGGCCTAGGCCCAGGCCAGACCCAGTGCCACAATCAGACCCTGAGACCATGTCCCGATGCCGAGGCCTCAGCCTGGACCCAGGCCCAATGTCATGACCTGGCCTGGAGGCCATGTTTCAGGACCAATGTCGTTACCCAAACCAGATGCCAGGTCCCAATGCCAGGGCTTCAGCCAGGACCCAGGCCCGACACTGTGACTTGACCCAGAGGCCTAGTCCTGGCACTAGGGCTAGGGCTAGGGCCAGGACACCGACCTGATGATGGGGTCTCATCCAGGAGGCTGGGTTCTGACACATGGGCCTCAGCCTGGCATAAGGCCCACGCCTCAAAGCCCAGGCCTTAGAGCCTTTTCTTGATGCTCTTCATTCTTCAGCACTTGCAAGCCAAATGATGCATCCACTGGGGTCGTGCTGGAACAAATTAACTCCGGCATATTCACGCCAGTGGATGGTGCCATTTTGATGTATGGCAATGCCATACACATTGCTATACATCAAAATGGCGCCATCCACTGGGATGAATGTGCCAGAGTTAATTAACCCTGTCGCAACCCCAGTGGATGGTATCATTTGGCTGGAAAGTGCTGAAGAACGAAAAGGACAAGAAGAGTCTTTGAGGTCTTAGCCTGACTCTGGGCCAAGGTACAGATGTTGGAACCCAATCTCCTAGCTGAAGCCTTGGCTTGAGGCCTGGGTTTGAGCTGAGGCCCCATCGTCGGGACCTAGCCTCCAGGTCGGGTTGTGGCAATGGACCTGGGTCTGGGGCCAGGGTCCCAGCATCAGGCCTGGGTCCGGGACTCAGCCTGGGCCAAGTCCCTGGAATTGGGAACCAGCCTCCAGGTTGAGTCATGGCATCAGGCTCGGGTCTGGGCACCAGCCTGGGCCAATTCTCCATAGTCAGACCCCGACCTCCGGGTCGGGTTGCGGCATCAGGCCTAGGTCCGGGATGAGGGCCTGGCATCGGGACCAGGCATCCAGGTCAGGTCACAGCATCAGGCTGAGTCCCCTACATCAGGAACCTGCCTCCAGGCTGGATTACCACTTTGGGCCTGGGCCTGAGCCCTGGTCTTGTTCAAGGCTTGGGCCTGGGCCGGGTCACTGCCTAGGTCAAGACTCTGGCATCAGGCCCTGGCCTCTGGGTTGGGTTGCGGTGACAAGCCTGGGTCCAGACTGAGGGTCTGGCATCATGATGCTCCTCCAGGCTGGGTCACAGCATCAGGCCTGTGTCTGGGTCCAAGCCTAGGACAAGGCCCTGGAATCAGGACATGGCCTCTGGGTTGGATCTCAAAGTTGGGTCTGGGTCTGGGCCTAGGTAAGTTTTATTTTTTTCCATTTAATTTTTGGGGGTCTCGACTTTGGCCCCCAGCATCAGCCCATGCCTTGGCATCAGCCCATGCCTCTGCCAAGACCCCAATATCACACTCAGGCATAGGCCACAGTCCCCCGATTCACTTCGGAGCCCCCTCGAATGAAACGATTTAGCCTTATTTGTTGCATTTTGCAGTATTGTTTTAAACAAATGCACATCCCTACTAAATATAACTGCAGTAATTTAATTAATGTTGTCCCTCCAGTTATGTCAAATTTGATTGCATTATGATCACTATTGCTAAATGGCCCTAGTACAGTAATCTCTTGAACCAGGATCTGCCTTCCACTGAGGAATAGATCTAAAGTAGCTGCCCCTTTCATCAGTTCTAGGATCAGCTGTTCCATGAAGCAGTCATTTATGGTATCTAGAAAACTAACCTCTTTAACATGAACCATTGACAGATTCAAAACTGGGAATGAGGGAGTCTACAGGAAACACCCTCAGACCAGTTTAAGGGACCAGCCACAGCTATCTCGCCTGGCCCTCCTCAAGTCCCAACCCAGCATGGGATTCTGGGCCTAGGTATGATACCTTTAGCCTAGCATAAGAAGGTAGGGTCCCAGGAAGAAAGCAGAGACCCAACCTACGCAAAGACCTGCTATGTTTGAGGACTTTGTGTTGCATGAAATTAAGGTGAGCATAATTGTTTGATTTTGGTTTTCTCACTGTAAATAAACTGCACCTAAGTAAACAGACAGAATCTGCCTCTTTATCACTCTTGGCTGTTTTCTAAGCCACAATGGGCCATATTACCACATATGGTGGCAGCAGTGGGATCTCTTGCCTAAGTGGGAAGCACAGGCAGGAATTCACAGCTGCAGTAGCAGAAAATTAATTCCTGCAGAGTTGTTTTCTCTTTCTCTGGAGCCTCTCCATTTCACTCACCCAGCTGAAGTTACAAATGGTCAAGGAAGTAGCCTGTCTGTGCAGTCAGGGTTCAAGCAGTGGGTCAGGGCCAGACAGGCAATCAGGTTTTTTTCCCCTCTCCTTTACCCAGAGAGATACCCAGTTTGGAGGCAGCATGGAAAGCAGGGAAGATAGAGCAAATGATCCAGTTCCTTGCTACAGGGTAGCAGCAACTGCAGAATGTCCTATAAACCCAAATTGACTAGGAGCAGGCACTGCAAGCACAGCTTATGCCACAAAACACAGTGCTTACCCAGGTAGCACAGGCCAGCAAACCACTGTGACCACATCACCTTCCCTGTCACCAGTTATACTTAAGATGGCTCCAGGAGAAGAACCCAATTGTTTCCTGAAGAATTTTGAAAAGACCGCTAGATTAGCAGCCTGGTCAGAAGATGGTTGGATGAACTATCTTCTCACCAGAAGTAATCAAGAGGCCTTCTAGACCACCATTTCTTCATTTGTTCTGATAGAACAATTCCTAGTTCCCAAACTATATCATCAGAAGCTCATCCAACTAGCACACAACCACCTTCTAGAAGGGAAATTATTGGCACAATTCTATTAGCCAGGCCTACATAAACAGGTCCAGTTATATTGCCAGTCCTGCCCTTCCTGCCTACTCACAAAGACTGCAGGCATAGGGGTGGCACTTCTCAAACCAATGCCCATAATTTAGATCCCTTTAAAAAGGGTGGGCATGGATCTTGTGGGGAAACTAGAGAGATCAGCTCATAGAAATAAGTACATCCTTGTCATTCTGGACAATGCCACAAGATATTTGGAGGCAGTACCGCTACGGAATATGAAAACCCTGATGGTGGCAACCATTCTAATGGAGGCTTTTTTGCGACTCAGGTTTCCCAAGGATATCCTGACAGATCAGGAAACCCAATTTGTGTCCAAGGTAATGAAACAGCTCTGCATCTTTCTCAAGTTAAAAACACTTTGTACCCTGGTGTATCACCTGCAGACCAATGGCCTGATTGAGTGCTTCAATTAGACACTCAAAAAATGTTGAAGAAATTTGTAGATGAAGACGTCAGAAATTGGGACAGATTGCTAACCTATGTGCTGTTTGCAATCCGTGAAGTGCCACAGAGGTTAATGGGGGTTTTCCCCTTTTGAGTTACTGTATGGGAGAAGACAGAGAGGAATCTTGGACATAGCCCGCGAGACTTGGGAAGACAAAAGGAACCCCAGGCAGAGCTTCATTGACTATGTTCTCCGAATGCAGGATTGCTTAAAAATGTCTGGGGAGGCAGCCCACCTATGCCTAGAGAAGGCTCTGGCTACCCAAGTCCAAGGTTACGATCCACCATGGTTCAAAAGGTATTCCAGCTGGGGAACCACATCCTTGTCCTCCTCCCATCTTCAGAAAGCAAGTTGTTAACTCATTGGAGAACCCAATGAAGTGTTGGAGAAAACAGGGCTGTAGAATATAAACTAGCCCAGCCAGATAAATAAAAGAAAACTCAAATCTACCACATAAATCTTCTGAAGAAGTGGATTGCACAGGAAAGGGGAGTGTTACAAGAAGGAGAGTTTGGTCCAGAGGTCAAACATGAAGTGGACTGAACCCGGATTCCTTACAGAGAGCAGCTGTCTACCGCACAGACAGCTGACTTAAAGTAGCTGGTGGAGCACAACAAGGAGATCTTTTTGAACCTAGGAGGTCATACCCACTTGGTGCAGCCTCCTGGAGCTTTGGTACAGCAACAACCCTATCAGATTCCTGAGACAAGGCACCACATCATTGAGACCGAAGTGAATGAGTTGTTCCAGTTCAGGATGATAGAGGAGTCTAACAGTGATTGGTCCTCACCTATCGTGTTCATGCCGAAGCCAGATGGGAGCATAAGGTTCTGCATTAACATTAAAAAGATCAACAAAGTCTCAAAACTTGACACGTACCTGATGCCATGAATGGATGAACTGACTGAGTGTCTGGGATCAGCCCAGTTCATCTCTACCTTGGACTTTACAAAAGGCTATTGGCAGGTACCTCTTATGCCAGCGGGGAAGGAGAAGATTGCCTTCTCAATGCCAGGGGGACTTTTTCAGTTAATCATTCTCCTGTTTGGACTTCACGTTTCAATGCTTGGTTGACTGCCTGCTTTACCCACATCAAAGGTATGTATTCGCCTACTTGGATGATATCATAATCTATAACCCAGATTGGAAGACACATCTAAGCCAACTCCAGGCCACACGAACCAATCTGGGGAAAGCAAGACTGATGGCCAACCCTAAGAATTGCCTGTTGGGAGGATGAGAAGTCCAGTATCTTGGCTACAACAGAGGAAAGGGCAATGTGCATCCATAGAACCAGAAGATGAAGGCAATAACTTGGGTACCAGTCTTGCAAACAAAAGTGAAATTGAGAGTGTTCCTAGACCTTATAGAGTGCTACCGGAGGTTTATTCCCAATTATTCAGAGAAGGCAGAGCCTCTCAGAAGGCTGTTGTTGAAGAAAACAACAGAGAAGGTCCAGAGAATAGCTAAAGCAGAAAAGGCGTTCTGGGCTATGAAAGGGGCATTATGTTCTGAACAGGTCCTGATAAGTCTGAACTTCACCAGATTCTTCATGGTGTAAACTGATGCCTCACAATTTGGCTTGGGAGCAGTCTTAGTCCATGACAAGGATGTCCAAGAACATCCTGTGGCATTCATTAGCCGGAAGTTGATGTCACTGGAGAGATGATAATCAACAGTCAAGAAGGAGGCCTTGACAGTCAAGTGGGTCTTAGAGGCCTTGTGCCACTACCTGCCAGGATGGCAGATCACACTCATAATGGACCATCAATTGCTCTTATGGATAAATAGAAGTAAGGAGTCCAATGCAAGAATGATGAGATGGTTCCTGGCCCTACAGCCCTTCATCTATAAGATCTGACATAGGGCAGGAAGAGAAAACACTAATGCAGATTTCCTGTCCAGAGAGGTGTCCCTATTATGGGCAGGCACTCATCCTGGCAGGGCTGAGCTGAGGGGGAGGGTATGAGAGGGAGTCTACAAGAAATTCCCTTAGACCACCTTAAGGGACTGGCCTCACTATTTGGCCTGGTCCTCCTTAAGACCCAACCCAGCAAGGTATTCTGGGCCCAGGGAGGATCCCTTCAGCCTAGCATCAGAAGGCAGTGCCAGGAAGGGTTAGAGATGCCACAGGGAGCAGGCAGAGATCCAGCCTACACAAAGATCTGCTATGTTTGAGGACTGTGTGTTACCTGAAGTTAAGGCGAGCTGCATTAATGGTTTGATTTAGGCTTTCTCACTGTAAATAAACTGCACCTAAGATAACAGCCAGAATCTGCCTCCTTATTTCTCTTGGCTATTTCCTAAGCCATGGCTGGCCACGTTACCACACTAGGGTAATTAAAATCTCCCATTAATTCTGAGTTGGCAATTTATTTGTCTTTCTTATTTCTTTTAGCATTTCACAGAGTGTGTCTTCATCTTGGCCAAGTGCACTGTAGTATACACACACATATACTCTTAGCCATCACACATGGAATTTCTATCCATAAGAATTCCACAGTGCATTTTGTGTTCTGAATGATTTTTCTCCTGCTTGATTCTATGCCATCCTGGATATATAGTGCCACCCCTCTACCAATTCGATCTATCCTGTTATGGCAATGTAATTTATATCATCTTGCATTGATACACTTATTCCACTTTGACAGTCTTCAGTTTCTTTGGGCCCTGAATGTGGAATAAATTGTAAGCAGGGATGAGAGAAGCAGGGAATTTCTTGAAGTTTAGGAAACAGCTTAAGACTAGTTTATCCAACCAAGCATGGGATATTTCTGGACATGAAGGATAAGGATTTTAAGAGGGTGCATTTATAGGATATGGGAGATATTTATTAGGTATAATGTATTTTTAAATATGCTTTGGAGTTTGTGTGGAATATAAAATGTATGTTAAATGTATCTCCCTTGTTGCGATTCTGCCCCTTGGCAGCCTCTTACCTTCCTTTTTGCAGCCTTTCCTGCGGCCCAGAGGCCGCCGACTCTCCTTCAACGCAGCTGCCATCATCGCAGCCACGACCCGCAGCAGGGAACCAGCATCGCTGCTGTTTCCATTGCGGCAGGGGTTGCCAACGTCTGCCCTCTGTCCCGCGGTCGGGAGGCCATGGTCGCCACTCCCACTCAGTCTGGAGGCTGTCCTGAGCCACTGAAATCCTCTTCTTCTTTGCGGTCTGGAGGCCGCAGACACCGGTGTTTCCTTGCAGCTGGGGCCGCCCTCGGTCCTCCTTCATGCGCAGGGAAGCCACCTCCCACATCGGGGCCTCTGTGGCCTGGTTCCTGCTCCAGCTCCATCTTCAGCGGCAGGGACGCCGCTCTCCAAGGTTCTGCCCACTTCCTCCTTAGGTGCGGGGCTGTGCCTTTCTTCAATACTTAAAGGGCCAGTGAGGGAGTGGTGCTCCAGTAATGTCATTGTGGAAGTCTCCTCTTTAGCCCTATAAAAAGGGCCTGTCTTCACTTCATCCTTGCCTTCGCAAGGAGCCAGTCCTCCTTAGGACTCCTCTGCTATCCAGCTTCTCCTAGGCACTCCTTTCCATGTTCTTTGTTGGAATTCCATGTCTATGTCTTCGCCTTCATTAAGGTCTCTCGTCGGATCCTGTGTTTTGCCCAGATCCTGATATTCCGGATGTTCTTCATGTTTTCGTCCTTCATTGTTCTTGAAGTCCTGATGTCCAACTCTCCGGATGTCTTCATGCTATCATCTTCTTCATCCAGATGTTCTTCATCTTGGCAGCGCAATACTCCAGATGATCCTGGCTTTTATTCTCTAAGTATCAGCTTCCATACTCCGAGTTCGCTCGAGCTCCATGCCGAGCTTTACTCCGAGCCCCTGGATCATGATTGAGAACTCTGCCTTTTACGTGCTCCACTTGACGTGGCCGCGCCTTGCCTTGATTGGCTGGGAGGGCGGGTCTCAGTACAGGCCTTGCTGAGACTTGTCATGTCTTCATCCTGAATCTTCAAGCAACCTGCTTTGGGAAATATCAAGCGCGGTCCGTGACCTGCCTTGCTTGGTAGTGTAGGGCGCATGAAAGCGTGGTCTGCAACTTGCCTTGCTTGGTAGTGTAGGGTGCGTGATGTGGCAGTACCAATCCAGAACACCAGATCTTGTGACTCTGTCTGAGACCTCCGTATATCCTGAGTTTCGTTTTAGCCTACAACTCTTCATCTCACCTTCTATTACCCTGAGTCTCATCTCAGCCCTACAAGTCTTCGTCAGATCTTCTGTCTGCGTCTGATGTCTTCGCCCTTCAGCCACTCTCCATCCTGTCGCATTTGCTGCTCCCATGCAGCAGGTCTGAAAGGGCTATCAAGTGGCCGGAGGGCTACTCCAGAGATGTAAACAGGTTCGGCAGGTGCCAGGGATCTACATCACAGCATGGACTTGGACACTGCTCGCCTGTCTCGGTGCTTCCTGGAGCTCCTCTGCGGTTGCATCGTGGCCAAGGGTACACAAAATCCCAGAAATGGGACTGCCTCAAGTGTTCCCATAACATCCCTTGGATGGTTATATGATGGGTGAGTAAGTTTGGATATAGATAAAGGTAAAGATATCCTGCTATCATAGTGTCTCGTTGGTTACTCTAATAAAGATGTATCTGAGATGCCTATAATCTCTCTATCCTCAAATAATTCTAACTCTCCAATCTTATTCAGACTTGTAGCATTTGCATGCAAGCATTTTGAAGTATGCTTTTTGTTTGTATTCACAACTTGCTTATTTCCAAAAGATACAGGCAGTTTAGAGTAATTCACATCTGCTTGTTTTCATTTACATCCATCTGGGCTGCTACAGCCTTAATCACATCCTCTTTACTGGGATATTCTAACTTCCCTGTTTTGTTAGTATCTTTGGAAGATACCTCCCTCTGACTATGAGCGTTTGAGTGATTGTCAGATTTCCTTCATGGTTTAATTTAAAAGCTGCTCTATTTCCTTTTTAAAATGTTATTGCCAGCAGCTGGTTCCACCCTGGTTAAGTTGAGCCCGTCCTGTCGAAATAGCCCCCTCCTCCTCAATGTTTCCCAGGTCTTAACAATCTAAAGCCCTCTCTCCTGCACCATTGTCTCATCCATGCACTGAGACGCTGGAGCTCAGCCTGCCTCTGGGGTCCTGCATGTAGAACAGGGATCATATCTGAGATGCAACAGTAGAGCTTATGCTTTTAAATTTCTTAGCTAAAAGCCTACATTTAGCCTCCAGAATCTCCTTCCTGCACCTTCCTGTGTTGATCACTCCCATAAGTACCACAACAGCTGGCTCTTCCCCAGAACGCTATCCTATCTCGCTAGCGTGCGAGGTCCACTACCTTTGCTACAATTGCATTGTAAAATTTGTGGAGGAGCAGGCAGAATCTGTGATCAATGGTATGAACTCTCCTTGAGCTTGCACTGGAATAGACTATTCTTTATTGGAGGCTTCTGTGTCTCAGGTACCTGATAAAGCAGTCCTTCAGTAATTCTTTAAAAAAAAACTTTAATGCCTAAGTCTGATAATTTCCCTCTTAAACCCAGAGAGCTGAACAGAGAAAAGGCAACACTGAAGTTTCCCCAATGTTTCTCCAAATATTTCAGATGCACAAACATTGCATTATGAGGATGTTCAGGCCAAAGAAATTTAATTTAGTTTCTTTTTCATTTCTGGGATTTTTTTTCTTTGTTTTTTGGTTCATTTAATATTTATTTAGGTTTGGTTCATTTCCCTGACCAAAATACACATTAAAAACCACACACAAAACAAATAAAATAAGCAAAATGGTGCCTCCCAGATGCCCTCTATCCCCTCTCTGGGCCCCTAAGGCAAGTAAGGAGCTTGGACAGAGTCCAGTTAGGACTCCCCTAGACTCCTCCAATCCCTCTCCTGACCCTCCAAAAAAAACACAGAGCTTGGATTCTGCCAGCTCTGAGAATGCAGCAAAGTGCAGTTTGGTGCTGTTCTTAGGGCTGACCAGTGCCATGATGTTGTATGGCTGTACAGCAACATGGTACTGGCCAGCAATGAGAACAGCACCAAACTGGTCATGTTGGTGCTGTTCTTAGGACCAGTGACAATTTAGCTTCAAGAAAGCAGGAAGAAAAGTGAATGAGAAATATTCTTAAATCTAATGAAATAGAAGTCAGTTTGAAACAGCCTGACAAACCTCACTGCCAATACCCCTGACATGCACCACCATGCAGAATCCACCAGCATGTAGTAGCAAGGCAGAATCTAAAGTTACACAGATCTTCAGTGATAAAGGATTCTCATAGGCTTTTACATTTCTAATAGAGAAATGTAAAAGCTGTTTTTGCAGTAAAGCAGTACCTTAACCATGGACAGTGGATTTATAAGAAATGTCTGCCTGATGGGCAGGTGAAAACGTATGTGCAGCCTGTATGTGTGTATTTTTACCTGCATACCAGAGAGTAGGGATGTGAATTCATTTGAAAGAAATATACAAAACACAATGAATGAGGCCATTTTCAGTTTGTTCTAAATGGAACGAACTGAAAATGGCCTTTCAAAAAAAATGACTGAAAAATTTGGGGCATTTAAAAAATAAAAGCCTTGCCTGGGTCCTTCCAACTCCCTTCTTGCCCCTCAAGATAGTATCATGGCTCAGTCTGAGCTCATCTGGACCTGTCTTACAAAACCAGCCTTGGAGCCCTGGCCTACCTGGCTGGGCTCAGCCAAATGCAGCAAAGTCCTCCTCAGGCCCCCTCTCTAGCTTTTGATAAACAAACTGAGAAAGTGAACCACCCCAAAATGAAATCCCCCACACACAAAAATTAACTGAAACAAAATTATTGGGCCTGCACATCCCTACCAGAGAGGTGCTCCTGCAAGTGGGACTATGGAAGGGTTCCACGTTCCACGTTACATGCAGAGTTTTTAATTTTAAAAAAGTATATGTATAAATGTCACCGAGAAAACTACCCACACATATTAGCAGGTGTAAGTGTGTATGGGTAATTTTCAAAGTGAAAAGATTGGATGAATACTTTCCCTTTGAAAAATAGTGTAAAGTCTGTGGATAAAAACTACCTGCAGACTTTGCACTCTTTGAAAATTACCTCCTAAACTGTAAATTCCTCATATTACAACCATGTTACAGAAAGAAGCATACATTCACTGATTCCCAGATAAACTTCTGCAGTTCTCTGTGTAAATTCTGCAGCTAGAGAAAACAATTTTTACAGTCAGAGTTAATCAATGTATGTCATCAAAGTAATGCTAAAGGAAAAAATAATGTAACATTAATAAGTGAACAGATAAGCACCAAAACTAAATTGAGTAATTTTTCAATTCTGAGCTTTCAAGAGATGTATCTACATCAAGATCAAACCATAAAGCGCCAATAAATTCCCTATATATTGTATGTCAAAATATTTTAACATTTGCAGCCTTTAAAAATGTACATTTTTCCTTGATTGTGTTTTTTTTTAATATTCTAAAATCACACCTTTATTGAGTTTAAACCACAGTTCAACTTTCTGTACTACAGGTAAGTTTCAGACTTGTGGTAATTCAACCCATTTGGGTGTATGCTCCAATATACTGTATGTCCAATATACATGCATGTAATTTTCAGGAACCAGACTAACTAAAGGATTTTCTCCCATTCTCGGAGTAATTTTTAAAGGGATTTCCATGGATAATCTGGAGTTTAAAGAACGAAAATCTCTAAAAAATTGATCAATCCATCCTCTCCCCATGGAAGGTAAGGTGGGAAGTGCACTTGCTTTTTACAGCATGGGTATTTTTCCTCATGGGAAAAGTGTCATTATCAGGTGGGCTGGAAGAAATACAAATCCCCACAAATTGTTTACCTTCATGCTTTGCATCTGCCAAGTATGCTAGGTAAGAAAATCTTCATGGAACCAGCCACTGGTGGATTTTCTAAGAGAAATTCTTTAGGCCTGAAAGTTATGTAGAGGGCCTGAAAATAGGCCTCCTTATATCTAAGGGGATAGACATAAAGAGACCCATATTGATAAGCGTTTAGCTGGCTAACTGACAAGTTAACTGGCTAAATGAATATTTGGGTCCATGCCCAGCTAAATTCTAGCTGGCTAATATGTTAGGTAGCTTGAATTTAGCCCGATGAGTTAGGGGCATTCCAGGGACATAAAAGAGATGAGTTGAGTTAGTTGGCTTAGGGGGTCATGTTCTAAGCCTATCGCACGTGATAGCTTGCTGGGGGTGGAGTCGGGGCGGCAAGGGGAGGAGTCAGGGCGGTGAGGACACGGACGTGGCATTACCTTTGCTGGCGGCAATAAGGTAAAGACCGTTATTGTCACCTGTAGCGCACCTAATAGCACCACCTTTCACGGTGGCGCTATTGGGTGCGAAAGCCGGCAGCAATAACACCGCGGTGGTGCGATCGCTGTTGGCTTTCGCAGGCCTGCCCCCGTTACTGCTGGATTCACCATTCTCTGCGAGAATGGAAATTCCAGGCCTAAGTTAACCAGCTAATTCCAATAGCAGGTTCACTATAGCCACCTTAGTCTGGGCAGGCCAAAAAACTATTCTAAAATTAGCAGGTTAAACTTATCCAGCTAACTTTAAGATAGCTGGTTAACTGCGTCACTGAATATACAATGCTAGTTAGTCAGATAATTTTATCCATCTAAGTAGCTGAGCTGCACAGCGGCTGAATATGGACCTCAAGGAGTCTTTGATCTATTTATAGCAAAACACAGTAACAAAGATGAATCAAATGTTTCTGATCTTGATTGCACTGATTTGGTATTTTTATATTTGTTAGAAGAATCACCTGAAATGTAATTGAGCCTATAAATAGATGTGTAATATTTTATATCATCATAAGCTTCCTGCTGTTGTTAATGCAGTGCAATACAGTCTTTATTGAGCTTTCTACTGAGTTTGAAATTAATTTTACAAAAGTATTTAAGATGATTTGTAGCATAGGCAGAGACACTGTAAATGAGCTGAAAATGTGCTAAAGAGCTGAGGCAAGTTTGCCTGTTTTTTTTTTTGTTTTTTTGCAGAAATGTGTAAAGTTTTCTTTTTTCTTGAAGTCACAGGCAATGACAATTATTTATTTTCACACATCTTGTCATATACTGTATACTCTAAATCCCAGTTCAAGAAGGAGGAAAGAAAAATATTTGTTCAGGTCACTAAAACTGCATATGTACTTTTACTTTTAATTGAATTATGTTAAAATGTTGCATTAAGAAGTTAATTGAAAGTAAACTGAAATCTCAGAAGTATATGAAAATAAGTTTTATGTTTGTAGAGGGATGATAGATGAAGAGTTATTATTTTGCCATTCATATTTCAACCCTTTTTCTACCACTGATTCTCAAATGTTGACTCCTTTATCTTCTTTTTGACATACCCAGAGCCAGTGCCATTATGCAAGTATAGATTCCCTCCTTCATTGATCTGTAGATTCTGACACAGAAGGAAAGTCGATGTGATTCACAGCTGCAGACCCACTCAACATGGCTGCTTAAATCTGTCATTGCATCATAAGGCTGTACCCCTGTTTCAGGAGATTTGATGTTTTGAACCAGTAAGAAAGAGAAGAGTGATTTGAAAGTAGCTTGCTGGAGAGAGAGAGAAAGAGAGAGAGAGAGAGAGAGAGAGAGAACCTTGCTATAGGGCCTATGCCTAGACAGGTATTTGTATCCCTATGGGAGGGCCACCTAGTAACTCGAGGTGGGGATTAGGTATGAGCGTAGGGGGTTGGGGGCCACTTTCACATTCAACATGAGACGTACGGAAAGAACAGTGGTCTCTAGTGGAGATTTGCTGGCCGTCGGAGTGAGGAAACTCACTCCAAGAAGAGATTTGGGCAATGTTCCCTCAACCTAGCTTGATGGACACTCTACCTGGGCAACAACAAGCTTGGTTGAGAGAACATTGCCCAAATGTCTTCTTGGAGTGAGTTTCCTCACTCCGACGGCCAGCAAATCTCCACTAGAGACCACTGTTCTTTCCGTACGTCTCATGTTGAATGTGAAAGTGGCCCCCAACCCCCTACGCTCATACCTAATCCCCACCTCGAGTTACTAGGTGGCCCTAGCATAGGGATACAAATACCTGTCTAGGGCATAGGTACTATAGCGAGGTTCTCCCTCTCCCCCTCCCAGTTCGGTCTTGTTGCGAATGAATGTGTTGTAGCTATTAGCCGTGATAACACTGTGGCTGTGTCACAGCACCTGTTTTACATATGCTCCAGCCCCTGAATATATACTTATGAATATGCATTCGCAAATCGTGTTAACGGCTGTTAGCGCGATGTGCGGTATTATCTCCTGTGATAACACCTTGGACAATGACCCCCAAAGAGAGAAAACAGGCTGCTCTGATTGGGGAAAGGTTTCCTAATCTATGAAGAGATCTGGACAGTGAACTCCCTGCTTAGTTTGAGAAGTTACATGAGAACAAAATGACAGCATATTACTGAATCTCCAGTGTCTTGCTGGAAGCTGCTTTAGCTGAATCTTGATCTGAAGAGTTGTATCAAGACTAAGAGTGGGAAGGGGGGATAATTTTGTTTCGGTTTTCATTTCATTTTTGGGGGAGATTCCCCCCTCAAATGCAATTTTGTGTAATGTTTATTTTGTATCTTTAGTTAAAGAAATAGAATAAACATTGAACCCCCCCCCCAAAAAAAAAAAAGAAACAGGGCCTCCCAGTACCTTCCCTGTCCCCCTCCCACCCTCCCACCCAGAAAAATGCCAGGGCCAGGATCCTCTCCAGCACCCACTTACCCTGTACAGGGGGGATCTGCAGACAAGCCCAGGCCCCAATCCAAGCTGGGGACTTGTGTGGGATCTAGGCCAAGGTTGCTGTGACCTACCACATCCTAGGCCTATGGAAAGCCCAGACTTGGAGGCTTGGACCCGATACTTGGACCAGGGTCCAAGCCCAGGCCTGACTCCGCAGTCCAGCCCGGAGGTTGGTTTCCAACGCTGGGGCCTCATACTGGACCCAGGCCCAATACCGGGGCCCAGAGCTTGAAGTTCCTCTTCAGTATCTTCTTTCTTCAGCTCTTCTTCTCTAACTGATACTGTCCGCTGGGTTTGCACCGGTGTTGATTAACTCCAGTGCATCCATCCCAGCGGAGAGCACTGTTTTGATGTACGGCAACTAATTTGCAAGGCCCAGGCATCAGGATGCGTCGGCATAACCCCCGATGCAATAAGGGGTTCAGTGCGTCCAAAAGTAAACGCTGGTCCAAAGAAAGGCATAGTTAATAGCGCTCATCACTTGTAAATGCCATGTAGATGAGGCTCTTAACTATTATCCTGCAATGCGAAAAATCCCCGTGTGCCTAAGGCGCATTTTTTAACCTGTAAAATTGTATGCCTCCCTGGAGCAAGCGTAAAGCCTTCCTGCACATCAAGGGCCCAACTTAAAAACAAAAAGACCTGCTTTTCTGTGGTTCCTCCTACTTAGAATCGTCGCTCTGGGCCATGTATATTATGGTGCGTACTGTACCAGTAAAATAGCTGCTGCGGGAAAAACGGATGCTGGTAAATTGAGCATCTGTTTTACTGACTGCGTACAGCCATGTCTCCTGGGCGCCCTATGTGATGGACGCACTAGGAGCACACAATTTATCCCTAGCGCATCCTTTTTAGCGTGGCAGCTCATTTGCTTATTTCATCGGGCACCCAGGAGAGGTGATTGTGGGCACATTAATAAGACACCCAGTTTGGACGCACATTTTTAGAGCATCCATATTGCGTCGGCCTTTATGTTACTGAAACGAGGAAGTAGGATTATTAGAGTAGGTATTTTTAGACTGAGAGACGAAAATGACAAATGTGAAAAGAGTGAAAAGAAAAAAGCAGAAATGCTAAACAAACACCCTTAAGCAGTTTTAATCAAAGAAGGGTTTGAAGAAGTTTCACAGATAATTAGAGGGAAACTTATGGTAATGGTGCAGTGTTTGTATCAAACTAGCAAAACTAAAACAAAAGTATGGGATCAGATAAGATACATTTTAGGATATTAAGGGAACTGAGAAAAGTTCTGTCGAATCTACTGATGAATCTATTTAATTTTTCTTGGGAGTCTGGAGTTATTCTGTAGGGAGGTGCAATCATTTTTCCCAAATTAGGCAATGTCAACGAAATTTTCTAATTTGGAATGGTTCGAGAGAACCGAAAAACGATTCAATTTTTTCCGAAATTTCGGAAAAAATTCATTTTTGAGTTAGTACACACTAACGGGAGTTAGTGCGTGCTAACTCCCAATAGCACGTACTAACTCTGTTATCATGCACTAACTCCCAATAGTGCGCACTAACCCGAAAATCAGGGGCCCCCCCAAAAAACCCCCCGAACTACGGGAAAATTCACGCGGGGGGGGGGGCCAAAACGAAGCCCGACACAAAATTTTTACCCGAAGCACATCTCTTTTATTCTATGGGACTTGAGAAGAACAGATATAGTCCATCTGATAAAAGTGGGGGTTTGAAATTACAAACTAATGAGCCACAACTCAGTGGTGGGAAAACTAACGCACACTACTGAGTGAAAACATAGTGAAGTACATAAGAACATAAGAATATAAGAAATTGCCATGCTGAGTCAGACCAAGGGTCCATCAAGCCCAGCATCCTGTTTCCAACAAGGGCCAAACCAGGCCACAAGAACCTGGCAATTATCCAAACACTAAGAAGATCCCATGCTACTGATGCAATTAATAGCAGTGGCTATTCCATAAGTCATCTTGATTAATAGCTGTTAATGGACTTCTCCTCCAAGAACTTATCCAAACTTTTTCTGAACCCAGCTACACTAACTGCACTAACCACATCCTCTGGCAACAAATTCCAGAGCTTTATTGTGCGTTGAGTGAAAAAGAATTTTCTCCGATTAGTCTTAAATGTGCTACTTGCTAACTTCATGGAATGCCCCCTAGTCCTTCTATTATTCGAAAGTGTAAATAACCGAGTCACATCTACTCGTTCAAGACCTCTCATGATCTTAAAGACCTCTATCATATCCCACCTCAGCCATCACTTCTCCAAGCTGAACAGCCCTAACCTCTTCAGCCTTTCCTCATAGGGGAGCTGTTCCATTCCCTTTATCATTTTGGTTGCCCTTCTCTGTACCTTCTCCATCGCATCTATATCTTTTTTGAGATGCGGTGACCAGAAATTGTACACAGTTTTCAAGGTGTGGTCTCACCATGGAGCGATATAGAGGCATTATGACATTTTCCGTTTAATTAACCATTCCCTTCCTAATAATTCCTAACATTCTGTTTGCTTTTTTGACTGCTGCAGCACACTGAGCCGATGATTTTAAAGTATTATCCCTATGATTCCTAGATCTTTTTCCTGGGTGGTAGCTCCTAATATGGAACCTAATTTCGTGTAACTACAGCAAGGGTTATTTTTCCCTATATGCAACACTTTGCACTTGTCCACATTAAATTTCATCTGCCATTTGGATGCCCAATCTTCCAGTCTTGCAAGGTCCTCCTGTAATGTATCACAGTCTGCTTATGATTTAACTACTCTGAATAATTTTGTATAATCCGCAAATTTGATATCCTCACTCGTTGTAATCCTTTCCAGATCATTTATATATATATATATATATATATATATATATATATTGAAAAGCACCGGTCCAAGTACAGATCCCTGAGGCACTCCACTGTTTACCCTTTTCCACTGAGAAAATTGACCATTTACTCCTACTCTCTGTTTCTTGTCTTTTAACCAGTTTGTAATCCATGAAAGGACATCACCTCCTATCCCATGACTTTTTAGTTTTCGTAGAAGCCTCTCATAAGGGTCTTTGTGAAACGCCTTCTGAAAATCCAAATATACTACATCTACCGGTTCACCTTTATCCACATGTTTATTAACCCCTTCAAAAAAATGAAGCAGATTTGTTAGGCAAGACTTGCCTTGGGTAAATCCATGTTGACTGTGTTCCATTAAACCATGTCTTTCTATATGCACTACGATTTTGATCTTCAGAATAGTTTCTACTATTTTTACCGGCACTGAAGTTAGGCTCACTGGTCTATAGTTACCCAGATCGCCCCTGGAGCCTTTTTAAATATTGGGCTTACATTAGCCACCCTCCAGTCTTCAGGTACAATGGATGATTTTAATGATAGGTTACAAATTTTAACTAATACATCAGAAATTTCATTTTTTAGTTCCTTCAGTACCCTAGGATGCATACCATCTGGTCCAGGTGATTTGCTACTCTTTAGTTTGTCAATCTGGCCTACTACATCTTCCAGGTTCACAGTGATTTTGTTCAGTTCGTCTGACTCATCACCCCTGAAAACCATCTCCAGAACTGGTATCTCCCCAACATCCTCATTAGTAAACACGGAAGCAAAGAATTCATTTAGTCTTTCTGCAATGGCCTTATCTTCCCTAAGAGACCCTTTAACCCCTCGGTCATCTAATGGTCCAACCGACTCCCTCACAGGTTTCTTGCTTTGGATATATTTAAACAAGTTGTTATTATGAGTTTTTGCCTCTATGGCCAACTTCATTTCAAATTCTCTCTTCGCCTGTCTTATCAATGTTTTACACTTAACTTGACAATGCTTATGTTTTATCCTATTTTCTTCAAATGGATCCTTCTTCCAATTTTTGAAGGATTTGTTTTGGTTAAAATAGTCTCTTTCACCTCACCTTTTAACCATGGCAGCATGGTTTTACTACAGGGAGATCATATCAAACAAATCTGTTCAATTGCTTTTGGATGTAATGTACTTGAAGTTCAGGAAAATATTTTATATTATCCCATGTAGGAGACTCATAGATAAACTGTGTGGCCTGGAGGAAGTCCTAAGGTGGTGGACTGGATCAGAAACTGGTTGATTGACAGACAGAGGATAATGGTACATGAAATTCACTCTGAGGAAAGAAAGGAGATAAGTGGAGTGCCTAAGGGATCGTTCTGAGGCCAGTTCTGTTTAATAGCTTTGTGAGTAATATTGTGAAAGAGTTAGAAGAAAATTTCCCTCTTTGCTAATGACACTAATATCTTTTACAGAGTGGGCATCCTTGAGGAACTTTGAAAAGTGATGTAACATGGGCTGAAGAGTGGTTGAATGATTGTAAATTAAGATTCAATGGACAAAAATTACAGAATCCTGTATTTGGGATGCAGGAATCCAAGGACGTGAGCTGTTGATGTGTACCAGCTAGGAAAGGGACCTTGAGGTGATCATATCTGATGATCACAGGCTAATAATACAGTTTTATAAGGCAGTGGTCAGTGCCAGAAGGATGCTAGAGTAAATAGGAAGAGGCATAAAGCTGATAAAAAAAGAGGAACCAATGCCTTTGCCTGGGTCAAAGACAAGATCTTACCTAGAAAATAGTGTCCAGTTCTGGAAGATTTCCCTGCAAAAGGCTGAAGGTGGTCGAGAGAGAATGGCCAGCAAAATGGTGCAGAGTCTACACTAAAAGCCAAATGAGATGAGACAAAGGCCTAAATATGCAAACCCTAGGAGAGAAGGTGTGGATGGGGGTGGGGTGGGGGAGTATATATGAAAGCAATTCAGTAACTCAAAGAACTAAATCTTTTTCTTTTTTGTTTTAAAGGAAAGAATACTTTTGAACAAGAGATCATAAATTGATGCTCTGGGAAGCTAGACTCAGCAGCAGTGTAAGCAAATATTTCTTCACAAAGAAGTCAGTATTCACAGCTGGCCATTTAAGTAGCTTAGCCGGATATAATTTATCTGGCTAAGTTGCAAGGTATATTCAGTAGCACGGCTAAGCTGCTGAATATACGCATATATATGTATATACATACATACTTAGCGGTATAAGTTATAACCAGCTATAACCGGTTATATTCTGTTGTATGGAGGGTCTAATAGGGCCTGATTCATTAAGGTTCTTTCTCCATTCTGTGTCTAAGGGAAAAATGCTTAGTAAATCACGCCCTTAGTCAGTTAACTTATGCGGCATTATTCCTGGAATGAAATTGGGCAGACCAGATGTATTTCATTGTTTTATCCGTTATCATACACTATGGTTCTGTGTAAGTAAAATTAGTTTGATAAACTTAGCGATACACATGACACAGGTCATTTTATATGGGACATTTTCTGTATAGGAAAAGCCAGCAAAGAAATTTTTTTTTTTTTTTTTGCTATTCTTTCTCCTATTATACTGTGCTCTGCTTGACTTATGCATAAACATTAATAATAAAAAAAATAATTCTCATTTTCACTTAGTCCTCTGCTCTGATAAGTCAGATTTTACAGTACATGAGAAAATTGCTGAATTACAGGGGGAAGTGATGCCTTTACTTACCATGGCTGTTGCATCTTGATGTTTCTACGAGCCTGTTGTTCTGATCGTAGCATGCCATTGCTTGGTAGCGATATCCCTGCCCGCATTCCTTGATATCTCCTTGGACTTTCATTCCCAATAATACTTCAACCTTGCCTTCAGGTAAAATGCAATCAGACCAGTTCCCCACTGGCTGGGCATTGTACTTGTCACAAGGACAGAACTGGGTCTCAATCAAAGGATGCAACTGGGGATTTTTGCATTTGTCGTTCTTCTTACTTTTCCCTGGGTTAGAAAATCAAGAGGCATTATTAGCAGTCATTATTATACCTGGCCAATATTATGGGGCTAATTTTCCAAAGCATTTACATGGTCTTATGTGCGTAAATGGACTTTTTGGAAATTATCCTGGAAGTTGTACACGTGATATGATTTCATGTGTACTTTTTCTGTGTACTGGGAAGAGGCACGCCTGGGGGCAGAGCTGGGGTTCAGGGAAATAATTTACTTTCATGCACCTTTGATTTCTGAAAGTATGCACATGCACCCATTTGCACCTGCTTACAGAATTGTCACACCCACTAAGCTTTCCTATTGAGGGATTTACCGGGTTCTGGCTCTTTTTAAATTCTCATTTAATTTTTTAAAATAAAACAGGAGAAAATGTTTTAAAGGAAAAAAATTTCTTAAAATGTATGATTATCCTCTAATGTTAATATAGGGCAGACTTTTACTAATCCTGGAATTATTCCTAGCCCTTAGTTTGCCTCTCCCACACCACAGAAGTTTGGTGAAATGAAGCTGAAAGTACAGCTCTGAAAAAGAAGGCTATTTGGTAGTGGCCTATGCTTGGGGGTGATTTTTTTGGGTATTATAGCTGCTACAATTCTTGCTAGTGTATGCAACATGTTGCACAGTACTTCTTTTTAGATTTATGTTTATATTCTGATTATATCTTTGTGAACTGTATTTTTAACATGTAAGCTGGGATTGATTTGTGACTTGTATTTTTTTACGTGTGCGACATTTTGGGCAGTCTTTTTTTTTTGAACTGGCAAAGGTGGGGCATAAGTCTAAAGATAGACAGTGTTTACCATAATAAATCATCACTGAAAAATTGCCATCTATTTATGATGTACTATTAAAAAAAAAAGTGACATATTAAAAAAGAAATCAGGTTATATTTATGAAATGCTTTCTGGCGTGAGACATTGCCCATGAAAATAGTGAAAATAGGGGTACTAAAACATGGAACTCTCAAGGAGTTCACAGTTCAATGTACAGTATACTCGAAGCCCAATCACAATTTAGGAAAGGCAATCTGGGTCTTCCCTTGTCTGCTCTGATTATGTATCTCCATTCTCAACCTGGTGAAGTTATTCTCCCTCTATTCCTGCTGAGAATAATTAGATCTTCACACTCAGTTAGGTGTATAGATTTATTTGTCATAAATATAGCATTGCAGTATGGGCTTTAGTTATTTACTAGGAAATAGCCTAGGTAACAGGAAATAAAAAAACATGTGGGTCACAGCTGCTTTAGAATGCATGGGCCTAGCTGCTGTACTTCTATTTCCCAGGAGATAAACATAAAATAACAAGGGAATAAATTAGTACATACAGGGCATGATCTATAAAAGCTACTTTTTCCCTGTAAGCACACACGGGAACAAAACCTTTTATAAATCAGGTACAATAGCATTCACTATTAATATCAAGGGGTGCTATAAAGTTAACCCTGGGGTTATAAGAAAGGAAAAATTGGAAAAAAAAATGAAGAAAAAACCTCTGTGTTGTGTGCATGTTAGGAGGGGCAGGAGTGGCAGCAGTGAGGGGTTGTATTTCTGATTAAAACATGGTGACATGAATACATTTTCATATGGGTTCAGAGGAGCTGTTCAGTATACCAGAAATTTGAGAATACACATCATAAATATATCCATACAGTACTTTCCAGATCTCATTGCTTAAGTCTTTATGACCACGTACTCTGTTGAGTTTAATTCTGTACAAATTTGTGAATAAAATGGGTTCAGAATTTTTGTGCTTGGGGCAGAAATAGTTTTATAGTTTGTGTAAAATGAATTGGAGGGCTTTGATGCTGCGCATTTATGAGGTCACTCATTTTTTAATGGTTACTAGTCCTTAGGCAAAATGGGAGTAGATTTCACATAGCATATGAATCGTCTTATATTGAATTCAGTTTCATTTCAAATGTAATAGTACAGAGAAGACATGAACTTTAATGCAAAATGCTTTGAGCACCCAGAGTGCTAAAAGCATACAAAGGCATACTGAGGGTCTCTGGCACCCGGGGGCCAATGCATTTGTGTTGCCTCCCCTGCGCCACCCCCTCACCATCTCCTTGTAAAAATGCTTGCGGTCACAGAAAGTCACATTAATACAAACCCCAGAAAAGAAATGAACTGACAAACTAGTGTGAGTTGCCTATGAGTCAAAAGCATCCCTGCCTAGAGACAGGCTACCAAAAGAGTTTCCTTTGCCGCTTCCCTGTGTGGTACTGCAATCAACAAATACAGCCTCTGATAAAGAATGAGACCAAGAGCCAAGGATTGTGATGTAAAATGTCTAAAGTCTTCCAAAATTTCCTAACTTTCGCTGTACTGTAAAAAAAAAATAGGGTTATTCAGATGCACATTTCCACAGGGAAAATCAAATTCTTCCCACTTCCCATCTCAGAGAAACAGAAACAATAGCAGTCCTACTCTCCCAGCCCCCAGCAGTCTTGCTCCGTCTCCCCTTTCAGTGTTGCGGAAGTGGACCCTTGGGCTGAGGGGGAGTTAGTGCAACCTGCAGGGAGGAGCCCTGCAGGTCCCCACCATCGGCAGGCAGAGCAGGCTGAAGCAGAAGCCCAACTGGAGCTTCACCAATACTAGCCCTCGTTCCCCTTAGGTTGAGCCCTTGGGTGCCAGGACCGGCTGGACTTAGGCGCAGGCCTCTGTGGAGGTGAGGTCCATGACATAGAATATGATGCAGGTCAGCACAATAAGAGAATGTGGGGTCAGGTCAAGTAGCGGTCAGGACAGGCGGCAGGCAATCAGAGTCAGGTTCAGGCTGTGATCAAGGCGTGCAGAGATCTGTCAGAGTTGGGGGTTCAGGCAGTGGTCGGGCCAGGTGAAGTTTAGCCAATAACAGTAAACAGGCAGTGGTCAGTGGCAGACTGAGGTCAAGCAGCATCAACGTCCAATCCAAGGTCAAGCCAGAAGTCCTATCCAAAGTCAAAGCCAGAAATCCAATCTGAAGGGACAAGGAATGAAGAGGAGGATGAAGGGCCACAGGAGTAGGAAGAGACACTGAAAACAGATGAGGAAGACTGACCAGGAAGACTAGAACTCAAGATGAACCAGACTGCCAACGGAACTGGGAACAAGACACAGGAACTCAGGAACACGGCAGGATTCAGAATCAGGAACAGGAGTCAGAAACCAGGAGCGCAGAGGTAATGCACTTCTCTAAAGAGATGACCTATTGACGAGGCACAGAAGGACTGCCAAGGTGGCCTCTTATAGGCCTCAGGTAGTGACATCATCTTCATGCACCTCAGGGATTTTCCCACAGCAGGCCCTTTAAATGGGAAGCCATCAGTGCATGTGCCCCTAGGAGGGGCTGGAAAGAGAGGCAGCATCAGTGGCAGATCAGGCCCAGGGACCTGCTGCAAGTCAGCGGGGAAGGTGGACAGAGTGTGGCAATCTGCCCCAGTGTCAGAGGCTGCCTGCTAGAGTCCAAGGCTGGAGATGAGTTCAGCGGCTTGTTGGGGGGAAGGGGGGCCTGCAAGCACCAAGTACAACAATCTCCCTCCTCTAACCCCCCCGAGGGTTTAGGTTTCTTGGGGTATGTGGTATGGAATTCCTTGAGGAAGCTCTTGTTCAGTATATTGGAGGCAAGTTCCCAAGTGTTTTCTTCTGGACCATATCCATCCCAGGAGATAATATATTCCCATCTTTTGCCACATCAACTGATGTTCAAAACCTCTTTCACCTGATAGGTGACATCGTCTTCTGTGGAAATTTCTTGAGGTTCAGTAGTTTCCTGGAGGGCCATGAGAGAATGAAAGGCTTTAGAAGTGAAACAAGGAATACATTGTGGATTCCTAGGGAGGCTGGTAACTATAACTGGTAAGTCACTGGACCCAGTTGGCACAGGATCGGGAATGGCCCGATGTATCCGGGGGTGAGCCACATTGAAGGCATCTGGAGTTGGATGTGATGGGTGCTAAGCCACATTCTGTTTTCCAGCTGAAAATGTGGTGCTGGATTCCAATGTAAGTCCATAGTTTATCTGGTCTTCTCAGCAGCTTTTTGGAGCATCTCTGTAGTGTGTACCCAGTGTTCCTGGAGTTCCTGGGCAGTCAGCTGGGCCGCAGGCGAGGGGACAGTTTACAGAATAGGCAGCGGCGGTGATGGTTGCCTCCCTTATACTATTTGGAAAAGTGAAGATCCTATAGTGGTACAGATGTGTGAGTTGTAGGAAAATTCCACCCACGGTAAGAGAGATGCCCAGTTGTCTTTAGGGTTATTCACATATGTTGTGGAATAGTGGAGAAGTGAGGGAGCAGGGGAGAAGGAAATATACAAATTTTCTCCTTTCTCTGTCATACACACACAATACTTCTACTATCTCTTCTTATTCCCCTCTTCCACTTCCTCACTCCCCCATCCCCTTCAGACTCTCTCACTTACCCCTCTTTCCTTCCTTCCTAGTCACTCACCCCCTCACTTGCACTCGCTTTCCCTTACCTCAGTCACTCACCACTCCCTTTTCTCTCAATCGCTGGCCCCCTTTCTCATCACTCACCCACTGTTCCCTCTCAGGCACTCACCTCCTCCCTTGCACTCACCTCTTCCCTTCCCTTTCAGTCACTCACTCTCCCTCCACCTCTGCCGCTGGGCATGATGAGATCCTCTGGAGGCCGTGAGCAGGGCCGGTGCCAGCATTTTTGCTGCTCTTTGTGAACAAATACTGTGCTGCCCCCTCCTCATTCCTTTTTTATTTTTTTTTAAACACAGAATGTTGTTTTTCCCAGTAACCAAAACACATTAGAAACTATCAGTCTCACACTCTGTCACAGGTCCCCTTCCCCACCAAAAAAAATCCATGCTCCCTCCGGTAATCTATAGTTTTAAAATCGACCACCCCCTGACCTCAGTGTCAAAATTGGGCAGGAGTCATCCATTAACCAGTATGTTAAAATGGTGCCAACTAGCCTTGTAGATGGCACTGCTATGGTGCCACCTAGTAAATCCATATGGTATTAGGCCTATTGTAACATGTGTTGGGTGTGAGCTTGGTCCTCAGAAGTCTTGAGTAAACTAAATGACAATAATGATATAGTAAACTTCCCATACCTAAACAGTACTAACTGCCAGAGCTCAAACAGGAATAATCCTGTCTATGTGTGGCACCCCTCCACGGATTGGCCACTAGATGTCATAAGGTCCCTTTATAAAACTTTAATATCATGAGCCTTCCATCCTCATCAGTCCCTCCCACGTGGAGGGTCTGGATTGGATGCCTGAACCCTATTTAGCCCAGCCATTTTAGAACTCACTGGGATCAGTTTTAGGAAGCCTTGGAACAGTAAGGATATTTAAGTTTTATACTCTTGTGAGGTCTCCCAGCTTCACCCTGGAGTTTCAGTTAGAAGTGCTACCTTACCGTGCACTCCCAGCCAGAGGGTCCTTCTTTTACTAATTTACAGAAGAGATAGATTATTACACCAGATACCCTCTTGGGGCAAGAGGGCTCTCATCCAGGGACTGAAGACCTGGGAGTACAGTCTAAACCCTAGGTTAACATGGACCAGTGACCGATCCTGCTGAGAGAGACAGTGATGGCTGAAGGTATATCCATTTTTCCATTTAGAAGTATTTTTGAACCTGACCAGTGAGGGGAGGATTTTGGATCACCCCTCCCCACAGGGATTGCAGTGCTGAGGTAGCCTGATCCCACACTGACTGTTCCCCAAGAGAAGTCCCCAATAACAACAAGTAAGAATAAAGGAACAAGATCGGGAGACCCCAATTAGATCTCCATTCATGGGACCAGGTCGGGATGAGTGTCCAGGAAGGAGATGAATTAAGGTAGGACTGTAACTGCTGTGAAGTTGGGGACCCCTCCAATAGAATTTCCGATTAGCTGCTGGGTGAACTTCTGCATTTAAAATCATCATGGGAGCTCTACCCAGATGCTTGAAACAAAGGATACCTACCTACAGAGAAATGCACACAGGTACCAGCAGTCAGCTGTAACTTTAATATTATGGACAAATGGACTTAAATTTATCTATTATCTAATCAGTAAGCTTTATTTTAACACCCAAATCCTGTCTGATTTGTCCCAGCATTTCACCCCATGGGATGCACCTGCAGTCTACACACACTGAACGCACACACCATCATCTGAGCCAAAGGTGAGAGCTTCCCTCATAAAAAGAATCCCCCCCAGGATTAAGAGTTGACTATGGGATACAGATTGCTAGCTGGAGCAGCCCAGAAGAAAATAAATATGTTTATGTGCCCTTGGGATTAAAAACCCCCGCTAAGGGTTACATATAAAAAGGCAACACTTCAAATATTACAACAGGCCTTAAAACACCAATACAAGTCCTGTGGGAAAACAGAACAAACCAGGATGAAACAAATCCCTACATAAAAACCACAAACTAACAGAATATCCTACCTCAGTTACACATGCAGAACACAGACTCACCCCACACCAAATACAGAATAAAGAAAAGAGGCCATAAACTATAAATAGAAACAGAAACTGAACTGGAAACTGCAACAAGTCAGACTTTGCATGGAACACAGCAATGGAGAAACAAACATCACCAGTTCTCATAAATCTAGGAATATACATTAATCCTATAAGTAAAACCATACTAATATAAAGAATATTTCGAAAAAGCTAAGGATTAGAATAACACCCAATAATTAGGAGCTCACACAAAATTTAAAACATTTTCCAAACATTATTAAATATTTCAAAATTGCAGACACAGACATCTAATAATTAAAACAACAAGGAAGGAAAATTCACCACTCTCCAAACCTGAAATCTTCATTTCCAGTCACCCTGAGCATGTCATGGATTACTTGGGGTGCACAAACTATCTCCACACACACAGTGGCAGGCTCACATTTACACATACACACACCCCAGACAGGTTCCCATTCACACACATACATACACACACACAAATACACACACACACAGGCAGGTTCTCAATCATACACACACACATACACACACACACAGGCAGGTTCTCATTCATACACACATACACACACACACACACAGGCAGGTTCTCATTCACACACACAGGCAGGATCTCATTCACACATACACACACACACACACAGGCAGGATCTCATTCACACACACACACACACACAAGGCAGGATCTCATTCATACACACACATATACACACACAGGCAGGTTCTCAATCGTACACACACACATACACACACACACACAGGCAGATTCTCATTCATACACACACACACATACACACACACACACACACAGAGGCAGGATCTCATTCACACACACACACACACACACACACACACACACACAGAGGCAGGTTCTCAATCGTACACACACATACACACACACAGGCAGGATCTCATTCAAACACACACATACACACACACACACACACACAGGTTCTCATTCATACACACACACATACACACACAGGCAGGTTCTCAATCATACACACACACATACACACACACACACACACACAGGCAGGTTCTCATTCATACACACACACATACACATACACACACACACAGGCAGGTTCTCATTCATACGCACATACACACACACACACACACACACACAGGCAGGATCTCATTCATACACACACACACACACACACACACACACAAGCAGGTTCTCATTCATACACACATACACACACACACACACAGGCAGGATCTCATTCATACACACATACACACACACACACAGGCAGGATCTCATTCATACACACACACACACACACACACACACAGGCAGGTTCTCAATCGTACACACACACACACACACACACAGGCAGGTTCTCAATCGTAAACACACACACACAGGCAGGATCTCATTCACACACACACACACACACACACACAGGCAGGTTCTCATGCACACACACACATCCAGTCAGTTGCTCATTCATTCTCTCACACACAAACACACAGAGACTCTCAGGCAGGCACCAATTTATTCTCACACACACATACACCACACACAGGCAGGCACCTGTTCTCACACAGACAGACCCCAGGAAGACACCCATTCATTCTCATACACACAGACACACCCTCAGGCAGGCACCCATGCATTCACACACATACACCCCCAGGCAGACTCCCATTCATACACATGTACACACTAAAGGCAGACCCCCTCTCTTTCTTTTGCCAGCAACCTCAGAGTCTCTCTCATTCCTCTGCTACTGCTGTCACTGCTGCCATGTGGATATTTAGGGAGGTGCTGATTGCTGCTACTGGCACTGAAGCCCGTTCTGCTGCCTCCTCCGTGCAGACCCCGCGGTATTAAATATTTACGGGCTTCCACTTTCTCCATGCTGATCTCGTACATTGTGAGATCCGCATAGAGAAAGTGCCACTCTTGCACATTCCCAAAGATTACATGTGCCAATCACTAAAAAGTAATTTTTTTTTACCTTTGCTGTCTGATCTTAGTTTTCTAATTGGTTGGTCACAGGCTTTTTTTTCCACCTTCCCTTTCTTGTTTTTTTGCCAATTCATTTTACCGGGTCTTTTTGTTTTTTCTATTTCTTTTCTCTCCATCTATCTTCTTCCCTCAAACACACAATCAGGTTCTCATTCTCATAGAAGCCCTACTACCGGGTTTCCTCCTCTTCTCGGGCCACAGCGATGTGGGATTTACAGCGGCCCATTCACACTGCTCTTCTGTACATGGCAGATGCTCCTCCTCCTTCCTGCCCTCGCGGCTCCGGCAACGTTTTTCTTCCGGGGCTGCGCAGGCAGGAAGGAGGAGGAGTGAACGTGACCCTTTTCTTCGGGCCGTGGTGAGGGTAAGCTCCACCACGGCCCCGCCGATCTTCCTGCTGTAGTTCCCTGCTTCCACTGGCCCTGCTGCTATGTGGACCGGGCAACACCTTCACACTGCAGGTGACACACTCATGTGTCACAACTCACAGTTTGGAAAGCTCTGCCCTAGAGAATGGCACCCGGGATCTTGCCCCCTCCCCTTGGTGCGCCACTGAAAGCATATAATAAACATATATTATTTTCTTCTAAAGGATTTTCAGATCTTTAACAATGTTTTCTTCAACCAAACAGAGGCATGGTTTAACAGAATGATTTTAAAGAAAAAGCCCATTATTATTTACATCCGAAAGAGCAATTTTAAAAATAACCTATTAAAATAATTTTTTAAACTAGCTTTTCATTCCATTGGGTATAATCAATAATGCCCTTGATCACAATCTATATCATTATAATTGTTTTGTCTTCAATTACATACCACTGACTTTGGCTTAGGACATTTAACTGTAGTAGGGGGTAATTATCTGGCAGTACTGCCTGGTGCCACAGGGACTATATCTTAACAAAAATGACAAGGTTACTGTTTAGAAGATTAACTAATACAGATGCTATTCAGAGTACATTGTACTGTTAGCTCAGATCTTAACATACCTGATGGATTCTAAGCGGGTAATGCTTATTCCCTAGAAATGCTCTTGTTTGTCTTTGTAAAATGGTTGGAATGTCTGTCTTTATACAATCTCAGAAAACATTAATTTTATCCTACAATAGCAATAAACTTGCCTCAGCAATCCTTTATGATCAGGTAGAGCACCGAATTAACGAATATGAATTTCCCACAATGCCTTCACATCCACTTAGACAGGGCATAGGTTGCACGTACATGCCTCGTCTTGAAGGTTTATTGATGCGTTATAAGGGCTGGCTTATCACATTGATGGTGTCTTAACATTGCTGCCTTGTATTATTAGTTCTGTATGCTTTGTGTACATTTTGTTTATGTGTCATGCTGTCATTTGCTGGATGTTTAGGGAAACTGCAACAATACGTATTGAGTTTCCTAATGCATGAACAATCTTCACTCTGATGGGGCAGGCTCTAAGGAGTGCTGGAGATTTTCTCCTGTGTAAGGAGACACTCCATCTCGTGTCAGCAGCTTAGAAAAGCATGCGGTCAGTACCGGTGGAAGGGTGTCCAGCCTACCTAGGCAGTCACGGCGTCACGTAATCCATCTCTCTCTCTCTAACCGCTCGTGACAAACAACCCCCAGCTCTGTAACGAAAGACATACCCAAAAACAGAAAATGCCCTCCAGCTCCGTGCCTGATCTGCACCGCTTCTCATCTCGTCCGTCCTATCGAAACTGCCGCCTTTTATCGGCTACTCTGCCACCCCGCCCACTTCCGGCGCTCTAGGCCACTGCCTACCCCGCCTAATGCTTCCATGGCCCTGCATGCAGCCTGTCTCTCCAGAGCCTAGAGAAGGCATTGCTTCTTACTAACATTACAAATCAGCAGAAGTATTGCATGAAGGACTCCAATTATCTTCAGATCAGAGACTATGTGACAGATTGTGAAAGTTAAGGAGTGAGTGTCTCACATACCAAGCTGAATTAAGATTAATTATCTGTCTAGCTTTATACTGTGAAATGTACAGTGGGAACAGAATAAGGGTACTGAGAACTTTCACTTCACAGTCAGAGTTCTGACATATTTTGCCACTGTGAAGATCTTGATGTTATGGAATGGTAACAAATGTTATTTATTCAAACCAAAAACTGAGAAAATTATTGTTGTTGGTGCTGTAGGAATACATACATACACTCACTGGGGTCTTTTATCTTCATTTAATGCAAAATTTTATTTCTTTAATGGAACAATACTTTGAGTGCTATTGGATTTATGCATTGCTATGGTGATAAGTATTCAAACATGTCCCTTACCAAAATGCTATTAATCACAGTGCATATGGAAGATAAAGGGGCCTATTCTGCATGAATGCTAAGGCAGCATTAATATGCATTAAACCCCCTAATCATCTCATTTAAATTTAACATTGCTTGCATTCATACAACAATCCATATTATTGTGCCCATTAATGCAAAAGTTAACTACAACTTAAGAGGTGAAGCTAACTTTTTTTCCCAGAGCCTTGGAAAGCTAATATTCCATTGTATGTAAAAGGCTGTCCAGGATCAAAGGTACACCCTGGTTTGTAAGAAGCATACCCACCCTAGCTGGAAATCATAAGCATACTCCCCACCACCATTGGAGACCCCTCGCTCAAAGAATACTTAATCTCCTGCTGGAAATTCCAGTGAAGTTTTACATAACTCCAAGCCCCAAGCATCACAGATCCCCAATCCCATTAGAATCCTCTGCCTACCCCATAAGATAAAGTGAAGTGGGCAGTTGCAATCCCCACCCGTTCCACTGACTCCGAGGCATCAAATGATGCTGAGTGACCTGACACTCTTTCGTCCCACATGTACATCAGATGAGATAGTCAGGGGCTTCCAGGGAGATCTGAGGACTCAGAGCTGCCACCTTGAAGTTCTGGGAGAAATGGAGGAGGGACATCAGGGCAAAGGAGAGTATCATTTGATGCCTTGGATCCTGTGAAGCAGGAGCAAGTGAGGATCGATCCTGTTCCCCACCTGACTTTTCATGTCATTAGATGGGATCAGGGCCGGTGCTAGCTTTTTTGCTGCCCTGTGAGAAAAATGATTGCACTGTCCCCCCCCCCCCCCCCCCCCCCCACATACATACACACAAACACACATACACATACACACTCACACTTCATTCAGTCTCTGTCTCAGGCCTGCCAAAAAAAAAGCCCAGCTCCTTCCAGTGATCTAAACTTTAAAACTGTCACCCATCTACCCTCCGGGTCTTCACCCCCTCCCCTGGAACCCATTGCTCGTGCAAGAGTATTAGGAGCCCTAGCAAATCTTATACCCTTGCTCTCTATCCATGTACACAGTTAAAAATTATTCATTTATAATGACAGATTTTACATGAGAAAGAATATTCAAAATAAAAAATTATCACAAGTATTTGCATGCATTTCTTTGGTATCAACCAGAAAATGCTACAAAAAAAGACACCTGGAACCCATATGTTAATGTGTGTTAGGAGTAGGCTTGACTCTCAAAAAGCTATGAGTAAATTGCAATTAAAATATAATAAACCTACCACAACAAAACAGTACTAACTGCCAGAACTTAAAAAAGTAAAAACCTTACCTATGAAAAGGAAACGCTTTACACGTCCTATTAAGAAAACAGAAAAAAACAAGCCGCTATAGATTCCTACACACTATCAGAATCCCTCTCCTTGGTCACACTTGAAGAAAACAGGTAGACCCTCATCAAATACAGAATAAAGAGACCATAAACTATAAATAGAAACATGCAGACAAAAACTGAATAGGAAAACTGCAACAAGTCAGACTCTATGCAGGGCAACAATGGAAAAACAGAAACCACCATCAATACACAGACATTAAACATAAAATCAAGTAATAATAAATGTATCATAGTAGTATAAATATACTAATAAAAATAATATTTCAAAACAACTGGTGAATGGCAGATCCAATAATTAAAAACTCATGAACAATTTGTTTTAAATTTCTCAAACACCAATCAAATATTTCAAAACAGCAAACACATCAAACAGCATCCAAAAATGTAAACTAATACGGATAAAATAAGTCACACTCTCCATACCTGGAAACTTTGATTTCTAATCACTCTGAGAGTGTCGTGGATTAGTGAGAGAGGGATGCATAAACTTTCTCCTCTCTCATAGACATATATCTATACATACACATATATAACATATGCTCTCTCCCTCATACACGAACATGCTCCCTCTTACATCACATGCTCACATACACATACTCCCTCTTTCTCACACACATTCTCAGACTCACACACATGCTCACATATGCTCCCTCCTACATATACATGTTCAAACACATGTTCCCTCTTACATACACACACAAGATCCCTCTTTTTCACACATATACAGGCTCACACACACACATGTTCAGACTCACACATGAAGAGAACACCCTATGCTTCAATACCTCACTTTCCTAATACAAAAAAGAATTTTCTGCTAAAAAAAACTTACTAGTATTTAGACCTCTTATTCCATCATCCCTAGAGCTTGCATCTGTCTCAGTGCTCCCTCTCACACACACATACACTACCTCTTTCACACATGCTCAGACACACACACATGCCTCCTCTCACACATACATGCTCAGACACCCACACACATACATATATGCTTAGACACACACATGCTTACACCAAGGCCACTCCCAGAAGCCGTGGCCTTCCACTTCTGCTGTGGGACAGGTTAGGAACTGATCGTGGTTTTTTTTCCTTTTCGTCATCTACCAATATAGGAACCATGTGGCCCTGCAGGTTGGAGCTCCTCATCTTTGCCATGCGGCTCTGCAACTTATCTTGGCAGCATGGCCCTGCAGTTCCTCCTCACCTTTGCTGCGCTGCAGGTTGGGAACTGCCGTGCAGCTGGGGGCCCTGCAACTCTCTTGTCTTTGCCCAGCGGCAGGTTGTGAACCGCCACATGGCCCTATGGCTCCTTCTTTTCTTTACCACACGGCAGGATGGGAACTGCTGCACGGCCATGAAACTTCCTCATGTTTGCTGTGCGGTGGGTTGCGAACTGCCATGATGCCCTGTGGCTCCTCCTTTTCTTTGCTGCGTGGCCCTGCAGCTTCTCATCTTCATTGTGTGGCAGTTTGGGAACCACCGCATGGCCCTGTAACTCCATGATCTTCATTGCCGAGCCCTGCAAATCCTCTTTTTCTTTTCCTTGTGGTGGTGCCAGCAGCTCACTTAATTTGGTGGTGGCCCTCAGGCTGTCAACCCCTCCAGGATGCTGCCTTGTGCAAGCGCACGGCTTGCACAATGGGTTGCGCCGGCCCTGGATGGGATACATGGGGTGTGAATGGAGAGAGGATCATGGTAGCTTGGAGCCCCCCACAAAATTCTAGGGAGGAAGAAAGGGGGCATTGCACCTTAGAAACATTTGATACCATGAGGGAGGGGCATTGTCAAATTGGAATGAGGTGGTGGAGGGAGTATTTCCTGGTTAGTGTAGATCAGCTTTCTGGGGGAGGGGAGGGTATGCTTCTGGCTATATGGAGGCATGTCTGCTCCTGGTGTATGGAGCAGGAGAGAGACCTTGGGGTGATAGTCTCTAATGATCTGAAGTCGGCGAAATAATGTGACAAGGTGATAGCTAAAGCCAGAAGAATGCATAGAGAGAGGAATATTGAGTAAGAAAAGGAAAGTGATAATCCCCTTATACAGGTCCTTGGTGAGGCCTCACCTGGAGTACTGTGTTCAGTTCTGGAGACCGTATCTTCAAAAAGACAAAGACAAGATGGAGGTGGTCCAGAGAAGGGTGACCAAAAAGGTGGAGGTTCTTCATCGAATGACTTATGAGGAGAGATTGAAGAATCTAAATATGTACACCCTGGAGGAAAGGAGGAGCAGGGGTGATATGATTCAAACTTTCAGATACTTGAAAGGTTTTAATGATCCAAAGACAACGACAAATATTTTCCATTGCAAAAAAATCAGCAGAACCAGGAGTCACGATTTAAAACTCCAGGGAGGAAGGTTCAGAACCAATGTCAGGAAGTATTTCTTCATGGAGAGGGTGGTGGATGCCTGGAATGCCCTTCCAGAGGAAGAGGTGAAGACCAAAACTGTGAAGGATTTCAAAGGGGCATGGGATAAACACTGTGGATCCATAAAGTCAAGAGGATGTGAATGAAGAGAAGAGGCACGGGGTGGCTTGCTTGCCGGAATGATGGCTACTATCTGGAGATTAATATCCTTATTCAATAAACATACACACAGTTAATGCAACTTCAACATTGCTCTATGCTTCAATGGCAAGAGGAAATGTGGAAAAAAGGATTTGCATCCACAAAAAAGCAGGGGAGTAGCTTGCTTGTTACGGCGGTTACTACCCCAAACCAAATAAGCCTAATACTTCACTTTCAATGCATATCCAGCATAGCTCTCTGCTTCAACGGCAGGGAGAATGAAGAAAAGATGATTTATATTTAGACAACAATCAACAAGGAATGAATTACATAGTCTGGGTAAACAAATAAGATACGCACGTAGCCGCGCGTATCTTATAAAATCCGGGGTCGGAGCGCGCAAGGGGGTGCACATTTGTGCAACCTGCGCGCGCCGAGCCCAGCGCAAGCTGCATGTTCCCTCCGAGACCGCTCCGATTTCGGAGCGGCCACGGAGGGAACTTTTCTTCGCCCTCCCCCCACCTTCCCCTCCCTAACCCACCCCCCCGGCCCTATCTAAACCCCCCCCCTTACCTTTGTCGGCAAAGTTACGCCTGCTGAAAGCAGGGACTTACGGGACTTACGCACGTCCCAGGGCTTTACGCGCGCGGGCCTTTTAAAATCCGCCCCTTGGAATACATATCCAGCACAGCTCACAGCTTCAACGGCAGGGGGGAATGAAGTAAAGAGGATTTATATTCAGACAACCAACAAGGACTGAATTGCACAGGCAGGGTAAACAAGTGTGGGAGTAGCTTGCTTATTACGGCGGTTACTACCCCAGACCAATTAGCTAGATACTTCACTTAGATGCAGCTCCAGCACTGCTGTCTGCATCGATGGTGGGGGTGGAAGGGAATTGGAACCAAAAAGTTACTTATAATGGCCAAGAGTAACAGATAAGTATGAAAACAAATAGGTGTGAAAGCTTGCTGGGCAGGCTGGATGGGCCGTTTGGTCTTCTTCTGCCGTCACTTCTATGTTTCTATGTTTACTTCAGGATACTGACAGCCCTTTATGTTAAATGGTCTGTACTAATATGCATGTTTTTTTTCATGTGCTTTCAGGCCCCAACATCATTTGCCCAAGATCACAATTACTATCGGTGAGAGGTTGGATTTGAACCCTGGTGTCCTTGGTTCCCTGACAAATGCTCTAACCACTAAGTCATGTCACCTCACAATATGTTCTCACAAGGCTCTTTATAAATGACAATTAAAGAGTTTTGCATTCCTTTAGTACATACCCAAGAGAGAACGCCTTCTTGTTCTGACTGCCCCACAGTCACCATTGCAGGAAGAGAACTTTGACCAGTGAGTGAATTGACAGTCATCCTGGCATGGAATCTGGCATGACTGAGTTAAAGCTGGCAGTGGACCTGCATACTTAAGGCACTCGCTAACATCAGCTTGTCCTCCATCTTGCCGGCGACAAGTGATTGCTGTAAGCAGAAAAATACATGGTGTATATCAAGCTGGCAGGCATATAATTAGTTTACTGGTCAACAATTAATATGGAATGGCAGTCTCTGATTCATAGGGTCACAATTGTTACTTGGTAATTCAGTGATATTTATGATTTATTAAAGATCTATGGGGACATTATTGAACTAAGACAAATGTCTCATTTTCAGTAAGATCTTGGGGCAAAGAACAAACTACTAAGCAATTACAAACACCATGGTATGATAAAATATTAAGGAATGGGAACATTTTGATGGATGCAAAGTCTTATTCTAGCCTACCAGCTTCAAAGAAATCTCAAAAGAAATAAAAACGAATGTCATGAAAAAGGCCCACAATAATAAAACACTTGTGAACAAGCTACAGCTCTAGTCTTGGGAATAATGAAAAACTGCTACTTGAAACAGAGGCATATAAGGCAACAGCAATGCGGTATTACTTTTTAAATCAGATGAAAAACCATGAAAATACTTAAGAAATAAATACAAAAGATAGCATCATCATCTTAAATGAGCCAGATTATAAAAAAAATAATAGAGGAAACTACAAAATTATGAATAAAAAGAGGCAATTTCGGAGATACCAGCGGTGCCACCCCAAACAGCCACCACATGGGATTCATCGTTTTGTGTTTACTTCTCTTCACTGTTTTACCATGCCCTGTCTAATTTGTATGTACAAATACAATAAATATATTATACAAAAAAAAAAAAAAAAGAGGCAATTTTCAATTTCCCACCTAATTGCAAAGTATGGAGTAAATTTTCAAAGGGGTTTCACATGTAAAAATGGAATATATGTGCGTACGTAGCATGTACGTGCGGATATGCTATTTTATAAACATCAAGAGAATGTACATTTTTCCATTTCACATATACATTTTATTAGCAGAAAAAAGGGGAGGGACAAGGGTGTATGGGTCATGTGATAGTTACTGTTTTGCAAGCTATACGCACATTACCAAACCTATTTGTACACTTTTACACCTGCTAATTGACTGGCACAAGTGAAATTGATCTTGTTTGTTGTGCGCAATTTTTGAGTGGGAGGTCTGGGTGAACTGGTAGGGTTCAGGATAAAGTGCTATAGGGTCTAGATGAACTGGAGATGGACTGGGTGAACTGGCAGAGGTATTGGCGAACTGTTATTTTATTCAAGTATGCATGCAAGTAATTACTTTCAAAATACTATACGCATATACTTTATAAATTATCTGCCTACACATACATATTGGGGTTATTACACATACATGTTATATTTTTACATGCCTAAAATATATGAACGCATATGTTTATAAAATAGGTATATAAAGTGAGATTTCTTGCACGGGAAATATTCGCCCATATTGAAACACTGAGAACATGTATTCTTTCAGAGAAGAACTATGTGGTATTTTATAAACTGTGCAGCTCCCACCACAGTTTGCAAAATACTGGTATGGCCCTTCTCGGCCAGTAAATGGCAGTAGTGTAAGTTATAAAATAGGAAATTTAATCGGGAGAATGCTCTATCTTTTACAATGTAGAAGCTTCTCTTTAGGAGAGTTCACTAAAAGGACAGTAGGTGTCCTAAATTCTGTTCTATCTTTTAAAATGGGGAACTCTCTGTCAAAGCAGTAAAGTCAGGTTGGTGCCATTTTGGAAAATGGTGCCCTGGTCTCTTTGGAGTGGTGGACTTCAGATTTTCAAAGCATTGGGGTGTGGGAGAAAGGTTTGAGGAGGTAGGAAGGGGGTCACACCTGAACCCAATGATTCTTACAACTTGGAGGGTCTGTGGGGAGGAGGGAGGCCACCACTAGATACTGAAGGGTATTTTTTAAAACAGGGAGAGAAATTGGGGAGCTGGGGAGTGAACTGCCTGCCATGTTATATATGGAAAAGGGGGGTAGGGGGGCCTTATTCCAGCTATTTTATACTTTCTGATTAGGTTTTGGGGTGCAGGCTCTGTCATCATATGACCTTTGAAATATTTTTTGTATGGATGTTGGTACCATCACTCAAGTGGCAACTCCGGGGTGAGGAGGGGGGTGAGTTTGACCCCTATACACTTTTTATATTTTTGGGCACAACTATGTTTCCCTGGGTTTGTCCTTTAAGGCGATGGTGGAGCATGCTTTGGGAGCTGACATTACAGATAAATTCAATTATTTTTGTTCAATTATCTTGTTCAATTATTGTCCAATTTTTTGTTCATATTGTTTGCTGTAATTTCCAATTGTTGGTTCTCTGTAAACCGAAGCGATATGTACTTGTACATGATCTTCGGTATAAAAAAGTTTTAAATAAAATAAATAAATAAATAAAGGGACAATGCCATGTTGTTTTGCCTCACAGTGGAGAAGATTTTTAAAAAGTACGCACGCGCATACTTGTGATCACGCACCCGGCGCAAATAAGAGTACCCCAGATTTTAATAGATACGCGTGTAGCCGCGCGTATCTTTTAAAATCCTGGGTTGGCGCGCGCAAGGCTGCACAAAATCGGCAGCCTGCGCGTGCCGAGCCGCGCAGTCTGCCTCCGTTCCCTCCAAGGCCACTCCGAAATCTGAGCGGCCTCGGAGGGAACTTTATTTCCGGCGCCCTCCACCTTCCCTTATCTTCCCCTAACTAACCCGCCCCCGGCCCTAACTAATTCCCCGTAACTCGTGCATGCCGGCCAGCTGCCGACATGTGATTCCCTGGCCCGGGAGCAGTTTCGGAGGCCTTGGCCACGCACCTGAAAAGCCCCCAGGCTGGAACCACGCCCATGGCCCCGCCCTCGGAACACCCCCGATGACACACCGGCCGCGGCACGCCCCCCCGACAGGCCCCCCCCAGGAAAGTCACGGGACTTACGCACGTCCCGGGGCTTGCGCGTGCCGCCGAGCCTATTCAACTTAGGCTCGGCGTGCGCAGGGGGAGCTTGGGGCAGATTTTCGGGGATACGCGCATACCTTGCACTCGTACCCCTTTGAAAACCTGCCCCAGTGTTTTGTTGCGAGATGAAGCAATGCGGCAATACAGCCAAAATGTTTTTTGGGTGAATGGCCAACTATCGCGGATACACCATCCTGCGATAGTGGGAGCCTTCCCATGTAGAAACATCGTGGCTTGATGCATTCAGACCTAAGTTTACTGGAGAAGTGGCCATGCCCAGGAAGGTTCCCATTCCACCCACCACTGAGCTGGATAACTCTTGAGCTGGCTAAATGGTGGACACTAAACACAATCGAATATTCAAACAATGGTGGTAATATTGACCTCATTAGGAATAACAGTAAAATGTATTTCTTCACAGAAAGGGTGGTAGATTCATGAAACAGCTTCCCAGTTGATGTTGTGGAGGTTAAAAAAAAACCTGAATTCGGGAAGACATGGGATAAACACAGAAGATCCTTGTGAAGAGGTTATGGGAAATCCTAAGATTGACACCAGTCTGCAGCATCATAAAAGGAAGCAAACTGGGCAGACTAGATGGACCTCATCACTTTCTATGTTCTATGTGTACTCTGGTATGGAATTGGTTTGAATTCAGGGTCCAGATTTCCTAATAAATTCTGGTGGCTACAGCAAAGTGGCTATCATCCTGCAGTAAAATAAGGGAACCAATCAGTTGCCCTGTTTCATCTGAAAACTAGATTATAATTTTTTTTTTCATGGATTGAGGCAATGGGCATAGAGTACTTGTTTCGTAGACCACCCTAAGATATTACGATATTGTCTGTCACTATGAAAATGTGTAGCATACTTGTTTTGTTAATTATTTAAATTACACAGTTTTAAATGAAATATCCTGCAGCTCATGCAATCATACTGCTATTTTTTCACTTCCTTGGCCTTTAAGGCACTCGGCATTCAGCTTTGAGGTTCACAGATACCTGAGATATGCACATTTCTTTCTGTCCAAATACCATGTTACATGTTTTCCCTAGTTTATATACAACCTGCTCTACCATTTGTAAATGTGGGTGGACCCCCAAATTTGTGCTCACTTTTCTGTTCTAGTCGCACAGGATATTTTGGGTGGGGAAGACCCCAGAATATTCATTGGTTGCAGTTAATCTAAAAATGATTTACTTGTTGAAGAGGCACAACGAATGAGGTCATCAAATTTACAGTTGACACAAAATTATTCAGAGTAGTTAAATCAGAAATGGATTGTGATAAATTGCAGGAGGACCTTGTGAGACTAGAAGATTGAACATCTATATAGCAGATGAAATATAATGTGGACACGTGCAGGGTGACGCATATAGAGAAAAATAACCCTTGTAGTTACACAATGTTAGATTCTATTTTAGGAGTTATCACCTAGGAAAAAGATCTGGGTGTCATAGTAGATATTACATTGAAATTGTTGGCTCAGTGTGCTGTGGTGGTCAAAAAACCAAACAGAATGTTAGGAATTATTAGGAAAGGAATGGCAAATAAAACGGAGGATGTCTGTTGCACTAGAGGTGGACCCTTGGCCTGGTACAGGATTGGTACGGCCCTCTGGTCAGACCCAGAGAGCGCCTGCCACCAGGAGGTGGAGTACACAAGGAGACAGAAGCTATCTGGAGCTTCACCAATAACAGTCCGAGGTTTCCGCAGGTTGAGCCCTTGAGTACCCGGACCGCCTTACTTAGGTGGGTCTCAGATGGTCTCCCGGAGAGGTAGCGGAGGGGTGTGCCCACCATGAGCAAGGGTGCGTCACTGATGCAGAGAGGATGGACCAGACCTGAACTGGAAGCTCCAAAGACCTCAGGGAGGTAACAGCTCAGGAAGGTTCTCCGGGTGAGACAGGCAGCGCCTGCGGGTCTAGTCAGGTGAAAGCTGCGGGTGGATTTCAAGCAGGTTGATCTGGTAGCCACAGTAGGCCAGAAGAGAGTGCCCGAGTGAAGCGCAAGGGTCAGAGCCAGAGTATCAGTCCAGGAGTGGTCAGCCAAAGCAGGGGTCAAATACCAAGGTCAATCCTAGTGTAGTCAAGGCAAGTGAGGGTCGGTTCCAGGCAGCAGGCGAAGAGAATGGTCAGGTAGGCAGTGGTCAGTTCCAGGCAGCAGACGAGAGAGTAGTCAGACAGGCCGAGGTCTGTACCAGAGATCAGTCCGAGTGGTACTACCTGAGTGAGGATACGGGAACCAACGGAAACTCAGGAACAAGGAGACGCTGGAACAAGGAGATGCTGGAACAAGGAGACACTTGGAACACAGGAGGCAAACTTGCTATACCACTGTGCAAACCAATTGCCAAGGCAATGTCCTGGGGACAAGGCCTCACTATTTATGGGAGGTTCAAGTGACATCACTGGGCAGCAGCCGAGCTGGATTTCCCACGCTGGGCCCTTTAAAGAGAATAATGTCTGACATGTGCACACCTCGGGGTGGGGCTGAGGCAGCCAAAGATGTGGAGCCCTGATGGGAGCTCCGCTATAAGGCCTGCGGCCTGGAGGAAGCTGGAGAGGGCCGTGGTGAGCGTTGGGGATGCCGGGAACTGTCAGCCGCAGCAAGACCGGAGCTAGTGGAGGGCTGAGCGAGGTGGGCAGGCCCGGTCGCGGCACTCATGTGGCCGGGACCCGCAACAATGTCATAATGCCTCTGTATCGCTCAATGGAAGACTGCACCTAGAATACTGTGTGCAATTGCGGTCACTACATCTGAAAAAAGATACAGTTGCACTGGAGAAAAAACAGAGAAGGACGACCAAAATGACAAAGGGCATGGAACAGCTCTCCAATGAGGAAAGGCTAAAGAGATTACAGCTGTTCAGGTTGCAGAAGAGATGGATGAGGGGGAGATATGATAGGGGTCTACAAAATCATGAAAGGACTTGAACAGGTAAATGTGAAATGGTTATTTACTCTTTCAGATAATACAAGAACTAGGGGGCACTCCATGAAGTTAGCAAGTAGCACATTTAAAACAAATTGGAGAAAATTATTTTCCCTCATTTGTTGCAGAGAATATAGTTAAGCAGTTAGTGTAGCTGGGTTTTAAAAAGGTTTAGATTAGTTCCTGGAGAAGTCCATAAACTACTAATAATCAATAGGGAATAGCCACTGCTTGTTGCCGACATCAGTAACATGAGATCTATTTAATATTTGGGTACTTGACAGGTATTTGTGACTTAGATTGGCCACTGTTGGAGATAGGATACTAGGCTTGATGGACCCTTGGTCTGTTTGAATATGGCATATCTTATGTTTTTACAAGCCGTTAAGCCCATAATGGGCTACATTAATTTTTTTTTTCAGTCCATTTTCGAACACAGCACCTTTCTACACTTTTTTCCCTCATTCCCCTTCCCCTCGCTCATTCACCTTGGTCACTCATCCTCCTCCCCCTTGGTCACTCACCCCTTCCCTCCCCTTAGTCTTACTCACCGTTTGTCTCCCATTGCCTCCCTCCCCTCACTCTCACCTCCTCCTCCCTCCCCTTCCCTCAGTCACTCCCCACCCTCTCTCAATCCCATTCCTCACTCTCATCCCCTCCAATCCCCTCTCAGCTCATCCACAACCCCTTCCCTCTCCCTTAGCCCTCCTCCACTCCCTCTTTTTCTCTTCTCCACAACTTCTTACCCTTCCCATTTACTCACTCACATCCCTCTGTCTCCCACTGCCTCCCTCCCCTCACTCTCACCCACCCCTCCCTCCCCTTTCCTCAGTCACTCCCCACCCTCTCTCAATCCCATTCCTCACTCTCATGCCCTCCAATCCCCTCTCAGCTCATCCACAACCCCTTCCCTGTCCCTCAGCCTCCTCCACTCCCTCTTTTTCTCTTCTCTACAACTTCTTACCCTTCCCACTTACTCACTCACATCCCTCTGCCCCCCTCCCCTCAGTCACTCCCCCTTCCCCTCAGTCACTCCCCCCTCCCATCACTCCCCAGTCACTCCTCTCTTCCCCTCAGTCACTACCCTCAGTCATTCCCCCTTCCCCTCAGTCACTCCCCCCTCCCCTCAGTCACTCCCCCTTCCCCACAGTCACTCCCCTCCTCCCCCTTCCCCTCAGTCACTCTAGGACGGTGCAGACGGAAGATCTCCGGGGGTCCCTCCCTCGCATGCTCCTCGCTGCCGGTACTTCTCCTCTCTGCCGCCACCACCACCGTTACTGCTCCTCCCAGCGCCATGTTTTTTAGCAGGTCACGCTCTGCTCTGACCGACGTGCTCGCCCACGCATTCACGGTAGAGCTGCTTTCTACTGCGCATTTGTGGGCCGTCAGTCAGAGCCCATTTATAAGATTGATGTTCTTTTGTAAGGTGTAGTACCACTGAATGACCATAGAATGGCATTTATTGTGGGGAGGGTTATATGATGTTCTTAATGTTATGAATGATAGATTGTGTGTTGGTTCCCTTTACTGCATGGGTTTAAATGATTGGTGGAAGAAGGTTTAGCAGTAGGGATACATTTGGGAGGATTTGGTGGGACTGCGCCCTTTTTGCCTTTTCCTAGGTTGGAGTTGGTGTGAAAGGGATCTCTAGGATGTAGTAGCTTGGAGTAGCCAGCTTGTGGGTTGATGGGATGGGGAACCCTGCAGGGGCTCTTCTCCTCATGGGAAGAGGCCCAAGGCTGTGGAAAACAAGAAGGGGTCTCTCTCCCTGAGGAAAAACTGGAAGTTAAATGTGGAAAAGAGGCAATTCCTCCCCTTCAGGAACTGTCTTAGAGGAAGGAGAAAGGGGTTTTTCTGATATGAAGAGACTTCATAAAGCGCCCAGGGCATGAAGGATACTGGTAAAACCCTAAACTTTACTGGAGTAGAGAAATCATATTGAAAGGCTGAGTAAAGCCAAAGTTGTGAGTAAAACATAAGGGGATGAACCTCATTTCCCACAAGGATTGTGGGAAATGAGAAGGACGATTGTTTAAAATTAAGATGGATATGGGAATGTGGTACCTGTTCCTTGTGGTTTTCAGTGGGTTTGAGATAAGGAAGCGAAGGAATATCTATTGGTATGAAAATGGGAGAACTGTACTCTGGGGAACACAATATTTATATTCTGGTATATTTGGAGTTCAGAGATCTAGGTGATGTTTAAGTGTAGACTGAGTGACGGGTACACTCATCCTGTAGAGCAGTGGTTCTCAACTTTTTCTCTGCTGGGATACACCTGACAGATAATGCTTACATGCATGACACAATGAACACTTGACAGTCATGGGCATCCACAGGAACTTGCTCCCCACTCCTCGGTCCCCAAACACCTACATAACTCCCTCACTCCTTCTCAGTTGTCAGCCTGCAAGTAAAAGACATTTTGTTTAGTGTGAAACCTAAAAAGGGTTTGGGCCAGATTGCCTTTTAAGTGAATTGAGGACCCAAGGAAGGGGCCAAATGTTAAGTCTTGTGGGGTGATTAGTGTAACTTGCACTTAACACTACATAAACTTTAGATCTACACTATGTACTCTCTGGCTCTGGAACCTGCAGCTGCACATTTGCTCTCCCTAGAGATGAAACACACCTAGGGCTTTCTATAATTTTCAAATAGCCCTCTGACTAAAGACTTATGTCATAATAGCATTCAGTGCCAGAGCCAGAGAGAAGGTCCATTGTTTGGTTAGAGGTGATATATTTTACAATGGAAGAAGCCATATATAGGTTATAGGTGCACTATGACCTTTACATAGTTGTACAACCTATTGGTCCCCAATAGAATGAAGATATAGCTACTGCACCTCTAGCCAAGCATTTCTATACCTATTCCACTGGACTGTGTATGGAGGTGAACACTAACTAGCTAATGCCCATCTCACACACAGGCCCATGAACCCAAGAGTAAGCTAAGAGTATGCTCCCTGGAGAAGGCAACTGGAGTCAATAGTGAAGTTTCACAGTAAGGAGTTTCCTGTGTAGTTCTTGTTGTCTTGCTTGGGAGCATACAATGGAGCTTTTGGTTGTAGGCCCTAGGCCATATGGTCTTGCCTGTCAGAAAAGTACCTATTTGGAATGGCCACTGGCACTCCACCATGCCAGCTCATATGGATCCCAAGCTTTTGACCTAGTCAACCTTTAAGACAAAAAGCACACAATGAAGACAGGCAACTGGAAAGTATTTTCTACAACCTATAACCACTTTATTATACAACAAATGTCATCAACAGATTGAAAGCAAGTCAACATCTTTGGTAATCACATTCTGCATGGACAAGATATCAAAATGCACATGACATTGTCATTAACATGTCATTAAAATGAGTGTAGACCTGTACATACATTGATCCACATTGCAACATTACAAATACAGTCTAACCATCTTGTCATTTTGCACAATGATGATTACAGAAAAAAACAAAGTGGAAGTAACACCCCTACAGCTACAGTATACCTCTAATGTTAGAGCTGATAGAAGCACAACTATGTGATATTAAGAAGAAGGTCCCAGACAGTCCATGTTGAAAGAGTGCACTCTAGGGATACCCTAAGGGTCAAGGCAGCAGAGTTCAACAAGAAGGCAGCAGGACCAGTTCCAAAGAGTGCAGAATAAAGGCTGAGGACAAGACACAGCAGAATTGAAGCAGGAGCCCCAGGAGAAGACACAGCAGCATGAAGGCATGATGACACAGCAGCATGGAGGCTGCAGCATGATGAGCTGAGATGAGATGAGATATAGGCATGGAGGCAGCAGCAGGATAAGATGAGATGAGACATCAGCATGGAGACAGCAAAAGGATGAGTTGAAATGAGATCAGACACCAGTATCAGGAGTAGGAAATGAGTCATGATGAGAAGAGAGTCATGATGAGAAGAGACAGCAGCTGGATCATCACTGGAGACTGCATCAAGGAGGCTGCACTACCGGCAGAGCATCAAGGAAGGCTTTAGGACTAGACTGCAGGACAATACTGGTAGACAGTAGACAATCCCTATCAGCAAGTTGGCATAGAAATGCTGTCGTCAGGACAGGTCCAGCAGGCTTCTTCCATCTAGCTGGCACAGGAAAGCTATACAGAGACCTGGACAGACTTCTTTGGACATGTCTTGTTATCATAAAATGTCAGGATGTCTGCTCCTTCATGGCCCTTTGCCATGTCTTGCCTTGCCACTTGGGAGTGATATATCTTTGGGAGGCCTACCCTTGGGTTGTCTCTCAGGCCAGGGACTGCTGCGGGGCATGGAGTCATGGGATGCTGGGGAAGGGATAGGTAGAGACTCAGGCATGTGTTGTAAGATATGAGTCAATACGCTGGTCATGTTGTTGAATTATGTCACCACCATTGTCAGAGCTTGTGGGTCTACTGCCATAGAATCATGCAGGGCCTAGATTTGATTGTTGACAACCCTCCTTGTGGTGGAGCGGTACCCCATGCTTCCTTTCCAGCCGGTTCAGCTGCTCATACATTAAGGTCTCTGTTGCTGCTGGTGCCTGTGTCAGTACTGTGCTAGTCATGGCACAAGCTAATGTTTCAGGCTCCAAAAGTGGCAAGAGGGGGGCTGGTTGGCTGCTCCTGGTGAGTACTGCTGCCTCGTGCTCGCAATGTGGTGTGTTCGAGAGAGGTTGGGCTGGTTTAAATGGCTCCCACTGCAGGCTGGGTTCTCCATGAAGGCTGATATTTTTAAGCTCACACTGAATGGGCTTGCTGAGCGGAGGAGTTCCAGCATCTGCCTGTGCTCAGGAGGCTGGTGCTGCTGCTCCTACTCCCACTTCCTCACTGACCTGTGTCTGTGTGTCAATCAACAAGGGGACACAGAAAAGTGCTGCTGGTCCCTGGGGCTTGACAGCTGGGACCGGCAGAATCCTGGGCAAGAGCTGTGAAAACAAAGAAGAAGAAACAAGTATAAAAGCCAAGAAGTACACACGTACCATTTGGCATGAGATGCACACTTTGCATCTCAGTCAATTTAAGCATCTTATGCCAAATGATGAGGGCAACTGTAGCGGCCTTGCCATTTACAGGTAAGGTGAATTTACTGGCTCCAGCTTGTGTGATGTCCAGCTGCTCAGTGATGTCTTCAAACACATCCAGTCCCAGCCATTGGACGAAGTGCTCCTCTATCAGTATCAGCACTATCGGATAAGAGGCTTCTCCTCCAGTCTGCTGTATATATTTGTTCCAGTTCAACACATTTGTTTTCAATTGGGCCTTTATGTCACAGTATCTGTGGGTCACCTGCTCCCCACTCCACTTCACACCGCTGCACCTGGATATTGCCTGAGCAGTAGAATGCCAGATCTGGCACTTGGATACTCTGGATGTCCTGGCTGCATGGTTACTGAAGAGCATTGTGTAATGTTCGACAGCCCTGTGATAATCATTTCATTGCGCTCCACGCTGAACTTCAAAACTCTCAGATGAGGGTGCCTTGCTGCCTGGCTGCCAGAATGGAGTGCCACTTCTGCTTCCGGAAAGGTATCCTTCCTTTTCCTCACTCTCGCTCCCACTCCCCTCTCCCCTTTCTCCTCCCTTCCTCCCCCTGCCACTGGCCTACAAACTCCCTACCCCTCTGCCCTCTCTGTCTATCCCTAGCCTGCCATCCTCCTCCCTCCATACTCGCCTGCCTATCCCCTTCGCTCTCCCATTTCCTCCTATCCCTTTCCTCCTGCCTATCTCTGCTCCTGTCCCTGTCCCTACTCCTGAACCTAGCACTCCTACCCTCATCTTCCCTCTTCCCCCTCCTCTCCTGAAGCCTGTCCTCTTCTCTCTTCCCATTCTTCTCACACTTTATCCTCTCCACTCCTCAACACCACCACGCCTCACCACTATTCCTCTGCCTCTTCACCACATCTCACCACTCCATCTCTGCCTCACCACCAAGCCTTATCACTACACCTTACCATTTCTCCTCCACCTCACCACCATGCCTCACCACCATACCTCACCACTCCTCTAAGCTGGTATATACAAACCTGAAAAATAATGTGCCTTGCATAAATCAATGCATGCCATGTAATATGACACATGATGTGCTGTCGCCACGCGCATCGCGATAACTTATTGCGCTTCACGAAAATTGCCTATGTGATGTGGTACACAGGAACTTAGCCTAACCATGCCCATTTTTTATCGCTCATGCTATTGCTGCTATATTTATAGCAATTTGATGAATCTAGCTATAACTTTGCTATCCAGATTATGACTGAATTTGGACCTTTTAACAATTATATTGTAATATTGCACTATGTATATTACAATTGTTATAAAGTCTACTGAGATTCTTTTAGATGAATGGCAGTATGTAAAGTTATAATACATGTGTGATATAAGTAGAATCATATTTCTTATAAAATGTATAATATACGTGAATCTACTTTTTATCCATATTTTGTTTTTATTCAAATTTTGAAGTGAATCCATTGAAATGTTCCAAGTTTACCTATATTGGCTTCAGCCAACGACAAGAAACTAGAAATAGAAAAGTTTCAAATGCAGGAAACCTACTTTGGAAAAATGCATTACCTTCCATTTAAATAGGTAAGAATACATACAGGTAGAAGAAATGCTGTAGTCTGGTCTTGCTATATCAAAGATCATACAAACACAGGGCCTACAGTAAGTATGATGACTACTGTGAAAGAAACTAAACATGATGGAACTGAAATACTAAAATAACACACTACCAAACTTCTAATTCTGCCTATACATGCATTTATTGATTTATTTTTCATAAGGCTTGGGATTTCCTATTAGTAGAATCCTGACTCATAATTAATTTAGATTTCCTCATTACATGAGTTAGATGTGAATTTTATTGATCTTTATTAAGTAAATTCATTTCTCTGCATACAATTATCCACTACAGTAGTCCGTAAAATCCATTAATGGTAATTTTACTTTTGGTGTATTTTTCCAACCACATCTGCTAGAGCTGATTGCACTTTAAATCTCAGCTGTCAGTTCCAGACATATCTAACATGCAATTGCTTTATTTCTCTTTTATCAATTTGCACAGTATATCTGTGGAATGTTGCTTCGAGCCCTCTAGAGGTAGTTCCTCTGCTGTTGCTAAGATCCAGAGACAATACGTATGATAGCCAGGAGCAATATCTTGGCAAAAACTGAAAGGCATGATTCTGCTTTAATTTGTGCAACAGAGATGGTATGATAGTGATCACAATGACAGAAGCAATACTAGTAATAAAAAAGAATTTCTATAATTCTTTATTTCTAGTTCATGCGTTTTTATTGTTAGCCCTCAAAGGTTTACAATCTAAGGGGTAATTTTCAAAAGGATTTAAACTTGTAAATGTAACTAGTATTGTAACAATCTTCAAAAACCCATTTACATGCGTAAAGTGCATTTATGCGTGTAAAAGTCATTTTCAAGTGTGTAAATGCTTTTGAAAATCAGGCCATTAATGTATACCTGAGACAATGAAAATCAAAGTGACTTGCCCAAGGTCACAAGGAACATTAATGGAAGAAACAAGATTTGAACCTTGGCTTTCAGCCTGCTGCTCTAGCCACTAGACTACTCTTTCAAATTACTGTTCTGTGATGTACCTGCAATCTTATTTCTTAAAATATGTGCAGTACCACCATGTACATGGTAGAGTGCCATGCATACTGGGTATCATACTATATGACTGTTACTGAAGAGGAGAATAAGAAGGAGAAATTATATTACTCAGTCATAGTAGGATAGGCTGAGCTGCTAGAAAATAAATCAACTAGTCTAAGGTCACATGTGGACAAAGCAAAATGTTAAAAAACCACATAGGGGCCGATGTAATATTTGTGCGTAGAAAACAGGCGCTCAATGTTGAGCACCTGTTTGTCTAATGCATGCCTAGCAACCTCTCCTGAGCGAGTGATGCAATATTTAAATTAGGGGTGGCACTAAAAAGGAGGCGCTAGGGAAAATTTTGCGTCCCTAGCACTTCCTTGGCATCAGGCACACAGGAGAGTTGCTGACAGTGTGGGTTGGAAAAATGGACTCAATACGAGAGTCCGTTTTCTCCTGCTACCGGTACAATATACACGCACAAGATACATGGCCTGGACCGTGTATCTTTGCGTTTATATTGGGCACCCGGAATTTTTTTTTTACCCCAGAGTTTTGGGTTTTTTTAACTGGAATCTGCTTTCTGTGGTTCCTTCTAATTAGTATCACACCGACACTAATAGGAGGAATCACAGAAAGCAAGATTTTTTGTTCTTATTAATGAGCCCTTGAGCGTGGGATTTTAAAAGCCGCCCGGATACACACGTAAATGTTGCAGCTCACATACACACTCAGCCTGACTATTTAATAACATGCGCGCATATATGTGCGCAAGTTATAAAATAGCTGCATCCCTGGGAATGGGCTGATGAAGGCACACACATATGCACCCTCGCGCTGGTTTGAAAGTTACCGTCCTGAGCAATCGCTACATCTTGTTGCTGTCCCCTTTTCTATTCTACCTCCAAGATATGGTTTTTGTGCAGGAGGTGGAGTCCCATGGACACTCTTTTTCTCTCTTCCTCCTTTTTATTCTTGCTCAAATTTATCTGTCTGACTTTTCTCCCTGGGGTTACTCTGTAGTTCTCTAGTCACATGGACTCAATCACACACCTCCCCCTAAAGGAATGTGCACCAGTACAACCAGTATAAGTCTCACTCTTCTCTTCCTGAATTTGAAATCTGCATTATTTTTCAATACATTTTTTATTTAAAATGTAGATGCACATAAAATTTACTTTAGTACAGTGCATAATATCTCTATGTAAAATGTAATAAAGAGCAAAGTGCTGAAATATGCCATGAAAAATCGAATATATTTCCAAATAATCATTAATGTTGCATGCAAAACTACTGGTAAATCAAGATCAGTCATAAACAAAAAGCTCAAAAGCAAGATTAGTCTTATAGCAAAATATAGGGAAGTGGTTAAACCATATTAAAATATCTTAGACAGTACCCCATATCTAATGAAACTAATGCAATTCTCTTTTCATTGCAAAATACATTTTTCCAAAAACAAAGGAACTTTAATATGATTATACCAATAAATTAATTAGGGAATATTCTTTTCATGCATGGCTATAGTGAAGTAAACTGCTAGAAGCAGCTATGAAACCAGCCTTCTGTGCCATAAAGGAAATTCAGATGTATTTCTTTTCCTAGTAGACACAGAGAGAGTGATCACATATGAAATCCTAACCATAACATAAATTTCACATTTTATCTTATTCCAAAAGGATTGAACCCATCTACAAGACCATCACATATAGAGATGCATGCCAACTTGTCCATAATGTCTCCAATGAAACATTGAGGCAGTAGGGTCAAATTTATAAAAAAACAAAACAAAACAAAAGCAGGGATATCTATAGGTTCTAGGGGTGGGTAGTTGTTTGCAATGAAATAGGTAATTACATTTTGGAATTTAAAAAAATGATAGGAAAAAACATGAAATTTCAAAATGGCATCTGCCAGACTTTTGCCTTTATCAAATGTGACATGGGTTGTCCAAGGGTATGGGGAGGCCCTGTCACAAGATAGGGGCAAAGGACAGTCAGTGCCATTTTGATTAATGGCAGCTGCCAGGCCAGGAGCAGGAGGTCGCTCCCGGGCCTCCCTAGACCACCAGGGCAATTCTGGTGAGTCCTGGGAGGGGTTAGGCTGGGTGCAAGGGGTCAGCTGGTGGAGGGGGGGGCTCCATAGTTTAAGAAATGGGAAAGGTTGGGACAGACTCTGGGTTATTTTTTTTTAAATCAAAATGAAAATGTAAAAAATGATATTAATGCCCATACTGAGTAAGCCAGAGAATGGCAAAGTTATCTAGGAAATTTTACCTGGATGTTCAACGGAGCATTCTCTGGTAAGTGTTCTGCTGAATCTACCTGTCTAAATATTTAACCAGATAAAGTTACCCTCTTAACTTTAGGACATTGATTTCTTTGACTAGAGTTACTTGGCTCAGTTTATCCAGTCAGTGCTGAAAATTGGCGCTAGCCAGATAAATTTTAGCTATGCTTGCAGAATGCTCCCCGGCCCCTGCCTTTTTTTATCTAGAAAATTGTTACCTGGGTAATGACTTGTCCAGACAAAATTTTGGGAAAATTCATATCTTGGGGATTGTCCAGGTAACTCTTTGAATAATGACTTCATTATGTACAGATTTCCAAATTCTACTCCAATCTACAACTTCTAGGTTAGCATTTAGTTCTTCATTCCCTGCACAAGACATCAAGTCATCCTTCCAAATATAAGATCCGGTATCGCTTTAAATAGTGATGATATATTCTTAGCATAAGGACACGAAAGACAGCAGGCCAGCTCAGCCTGTGTGGGTGCCTAGGAACCCAACAATCTGCTAGGTATTCAAATAATTCACCCCAATCTAGTAAATCATATATGAATATGTCTGGCTTCAGAAATTCACATCTCAAATCTTCAAACAATTTGAATGATGACTCTATGAAAACTTAACATACTAACTTCAATCCACATGCTATCTAGTATGCACTAGCAGGAGAGAAAATAACTATAGAGATTAACAGATTATTGTAAATTGGAACCAATGGAGAGAACTTCTCAAGACAAACTATAAACAGCATGACATATTTGCAAAGTATGTGTAGATAAGGGGCTTTGTCTACAAATTTATGGAAACCATTGGGTGTTTGAAGGCAAAGTCAGTAAAATAGACAAATTCAGATCTCTAGTTTGGTATCTCTCCAGAGAAGTCCAAATGAAGGTTGAATCTCCACTTATCCAATTCTTAATATAGGTTGCTCTGGAGGCCAAATTATATAATTCAAGATATGGGAAAAACAGAGGGCCATGTAATTAACTTGCCAAAACCTACTTAATTTAATATTTGGTACTCTATGATGCCAGAAAAAAGGTATCTATTCCAGTAAAAATCTTGAGGAGAATATGGAATGGCATATGTTAGAATAGGTACAAAAAATGGGGTAAAATATTTATCTATGCAGCCTACAAGTAGGTTAATGTGCTGAACCCATGTCCTAAGAAGCTCCATCCATTTCATCATATCTCTCTTGATGCCCTTTACTACTAGAATATAATTCCATTTCGATAACTTTAAACATTTTGGAAATCTTTATATAAACACCTATTTGTCAATTTAAATGCTTAGAAGCCATTCAAACTACAAGTTCTGAAAAAGCTAAAACCGCTTCTGCACTCTCAAGATTTCCGCCTGGTCCTACAAGCTATCATCCTTACCAAAATTGACTACTGTAACTCTCTGTTACTCGGTCTACCAGCTACCACTATTAAGCCTCTACAGATGTTACAGAACTCTGCAGCCAGGATCTTGACTAACGCTAATAAGAGAGACCACATCACACCCATCCTCTACAACCTCCGCTGGCTGCCGATCAAATACAGAATTCTCTACAAAGTCCTGACCATCACACTTAAATCTTTATACAACTTAGCCCCAATGGATCTTACATATCAACTGCACACCAACAAATCCTCGAGACCGATCAGAAAAGCTTACCAAGGCACCCTTTTTATCCCTCAAGCCAAAACTTCGCTAAGGAACAGGGCACTATCCACCACAGGTCCTATGCACTGGAACACACTCCCACTAGAACTCAGACAAGACCCCTGCCTGATTTCATTCAAGAAAAAACTGAAAACATGGCTATTTAACCTAGCGTTTCCTTGTGGGCTTACAGTCACTCCCCTCTACAACCATGTTTTTTGCTCTTTGTTATCAATCCACACTTAAACCCTCCCCTACACTCTACCTCTGATCCACTGTTCCCCTTATCCCCTTCTCCCCTCCCCACACCCTATCTCAATTGAGGCAATTCTCCGACTGCTTTCATTTAAAGTCATTGGTTTTTTGCATCAACCTTGTATAAAAGTTTATTTTAACACCATGTTACAAAAGGTTTTTTATATATTCCTTGTTCTATGTATTGCTCTCAAGCATTATGTTGCTTTCTGTTCTATGTTCTTCATTCTATGTAATGCTCTTAGGCAAGTTCCAATGTTTCACTGTAAACCGGTTTGATTTGCATCCAATGTAAGAAGATCGGAATATAAAAAAACAAAAATAAATAAATAAATTCAAATTATCACAAAGGGAGAGAGGATCAAAAATTCAGATTTCAAGTAAAGTATCCTTTATGTGGATGCACAACTAGATTTCTCAAAAACATGGAACAGTTTGATAGCTGATTTTTTTTTAGGGTTAGTGATGAAAATAAATGTAGCAAAATAAAGCAAGGTTTTATGCTCTTATTTGTGAATTTTGTATCCATATACAACTGAACTCTCCATGATAATGTAAGCTAGTGGCTCAATCATTAGGTTAAATGAGAGAAGTGACAGGAGGTACCCCTGTCTAGTACCACCTAAATTATTGAAAATAAATCTGCTATCATCCCATTATATAAAATATAGACTCTAGATTTAGTATACAAAGTCATAATGGAGGCAATAAACCCTTTAGGAAAATGAAATTTCCTTGGTGTAGCAAAGAGAAAAGTCCATTTCACTCTATCAAACGTCTTGCTTGTGTCAAGTGACAAGATACCTGCAATCTTCTCTTTTTCCACTAAATTTATAATATTGAACAGCATCCTTGTATTGGACACAGAGGATATGCTCTGTATGGTCAGGATGCAAAAGTGTGGGTAGGATATTTTCTAGACACAATTGCAGAATTTTGAAGAGAAACATTAAATTCAACGTGATCAAAGATATCAGCTGGTATAAATTACAGGAAGTAATGTATGTTCCTTTTTGTGAATGAGCATGATAATTGCATGTGACAAGGCACCTACTGATGTATTAGGATCTCAGAGTTAATTAAATATTCCTAATATAAAAAGGAGCTAAATAAGCACATTTATTTTTATAAAATTCAATATGAAAGCCATCTGGCCCAGCACATCTTTTAACTGGAAGAATGCTAATCTCTTTAAAATCTCTTGTAAAGATATGAGCGCCAATAAAATCTTTGTTTGCTTAGCAGCTACCATAGAGATTAAATTTAGAACATAAAAATTATTCAACTCCTCAGGAAAAGAGGTATCATCTTTTGCATACCTAGATGAAAAATATTCTTTAAAAAAAATCCTTATCTATATTTTCAGCACCATATTTTATATTACCAGATTTAGGCCCCTAGACACAGAATGGGAGAAAGACCTTAGTGAATCAGGCCCTTAATGAGGTATGAATATAGCGAAAAATAGCACCTGCAATTAAAAAAAAGGGCATGGTTAGACTAATTTGCAGCCTGCCGCATCACATAGGTAAATAACGCGCACTGCGTTGTGTCAGCGACCGGCTCGTTGTGTCAGTGTGTTATGCGTTACGTCACCAGGTCACTGCATGCCACGTCATTTTACACAGCTAGCATACATTAGTGCATAGTGCGATATATTTTCAGTTTATATATCCTGGCTTTCTGCAGCTGCTTCTTTGAGGGTGTGTGGCAGCATGAGGGAGAGTAGAAGAGTGATTTATTTATTTATTTATTTATTTGTGGAGTTTTATATACCGTCATTCGGTAAAGCCATCATAACGGTTTACAAAATTTAAATTGTAACTCTCTTAACAATTGTGGAAAAAGTATAACAATGTGCATTTTAAACAGAGGCTAAACATTTCAAGTCCAGAAAGTATCATTATGTGGGAGGAGAAGGGATTGTTTGTTCTGGTTGGAGAGAAGTTATTTTGAGGTTTTTGGATGAAAGTTCGATTGGGAGTTAGGATGTCCAGAAGTATGAAGGTCAGGGTAGAATTTGCGAAACAGCAATGTTTTTAGGTCTTTTTTGAACATTTTGAGGTTGGGTTGGGTTCTCAGATCTTTGGGTAGGAAGTTCCAAAATTTAGGGGAGGCAATGGAAAAGGCTCTTTCTCTTGTTGTTGTTAGATGCGCATCTCTGATGGGTGGGGGGGGGGGGGGTGTTTAAGCATCCTGAGTTGTTTGAACATAGGTTTCTTTGAGGATTCTGGGGGTTATGTTTAAGCCATTTAGACCTTGATGATCATTGTTTAGAATGTTATGAATGATGGTCATTGATTTGTGTTCGATGCATGCTTTAATTGGGAGCCAATGAAGAGAGATCATTATGGGCGTTATGTGTTCATTTCTTTTTGTTCCTGTCAGAACTCTGGCTGCTGAGTTCTGCAGAATCTGGAGCGGTTTGAGGTTTGAATAAGGTATTCCAATTAGTAAGGAGTTGCAGTAGTCGAAGGTGGAGAAAATGAGTAGTTGTAAGACCGTTCTAAAATCATAAGGGTTAAGAAACGGTTTTAAGTGTCTTAGGGTTAGAAGTCTGTGATATCCTTCTTTAGTTTTATTTGATATGTGGTTCTTAAATGAAAGTTCTTTATCGATGATAATTCCAAGGTTCCTGGTGTGGGTGGTGGGGAGTATAGAGTTCATTTGTTTGTCAAGTAAAGGCAGGGGTGGCGGAGTTGGATTGGGTTTTTTGTCCATGAGTATTATTTCAGTTTTGTCTATGTTGATTATGAGCTTCAGAGAATTTAGGAGATGTTTAATTAAGATAAGTAGAGTCGAGATTTTCTTGTAGGTGTCTTCGATCAAATTTTGGATGGGAATTAGAACTGATGATGGAGTGTGGAGTGATGGAGTGTGGAGGAGTGAGGAGGAGTGGTATGAATTAAGGAGTGGTGTTGTGGAGGATTGTGGAGGAGTGGTGTTTGTGATGAGGAGGAGTGAGGAGGATGGAGCGGGACCAGCATGGGGAGAGAGGAGAGGAGAGGCATGAGGAGAGGAGTGGTGGAGGGAGGATGTGGGAGGACAAGGGAAGGAGTGCTAGGAGAAGAAGGAGTAGGAGAAGGGACAGGGACAGGGTCAGGAGTAGAAATATGCAGGAGGGACGGGATAGGAAGAGGCAGGAGGGGGAAAGGATAGGCAGGCGAGGACGGAGGGAGTAGGATGACAGGCTAGGAATAGAGAGGGCAGAGGGGAAAGAAGTTGGCAGGGCAGGAGGGGGATGAAGGGAGGGGAGAGGGAGTGGGAAATAGGAAGTAAAGATGATATTTCCTATTTCATTGGCATTTCGGGGAGTAAACAAAATGAAAGGAAAACCCACGAAATTTTATTTGGTTTTCCTATTGGTTTTTTTTTTTGGGGGGGGCAGAAAGGGCACATTTATAAAAAAAAAAACAAAACCCCAAACCCACTCCAACCCTTAAAGTTTAATTAACTACAACCCCCCACCCTCCCTACCCCCCAAAACTTGCCAAAAGTCCCTAGTGGTCCAGCGTGGGTCCCGGGAGCGATCTCCTGCTCTCGGACCGTCGGCTGCCAGTAATCAAAATGGTGCCTGTGGCACTTTGCCCTTACCATGTGACGGGGCTGTCGGTGGCACTTTGTCCTTACCATGTGACAGGGGCTACCAGTGCCATTGGTCAGCCCCGTCACATGGTAGGAGCAATGGATGGCCAGCACAGTACACCTTGGTAAAGATTCGACATCATGTGGAGTGAGGAAAGTCTCATAAACATGAAATTTCTACTATGTTCTCTCACCCTAGCTTGATGGACTCTATAAGAGGGTATCATCAAGCCAGGGTGAGATAACTTGGTACAAAATTTCATCACACTCAGGCAGGAACCTCAATACCAAGGCAAGGTCTGAGAGGCAGACCTTGCCTTTAAATACCTGGAAGAGGAAGCAGCATCAGAAGGGAGCCACAACATTTCCTGTCGTGGCCCCTTTAAATCTATTCTTCAGCTGTGCGCGCGGCTCTAAGAAGCCAGGAAGAGGGAGGAGTCACTGCAGCCCTGCTGGGCTCTGCGGCTGGCCCAGACAGCGGCCAAGGCTGCAAGAAGAACGTCGGAGGAGGCTCCCTGCTCCTGCAGGAGCCTCCGGGTTCCCCCGATGTCTCGGGTGAGTTGTTGATCCCGACCGTGGTCCGCCTCGGCCGGTGGCCATGACGGTCGGCCCCGGTCGCAGCTTGCTGCGGCTGGCGGCCATAACACTATGCACCTTCTGCCTTGTGCCGCCCCAACCTCCCCGGTCGTGCTGACCCCCCCTCACCCCTGGTCACAACCCTGACTCTTATCTCCACAGCAGGGACCACATGCTGCCACTCCACCACCCCTGCACCCCCCAAAATTTAAATAAATTAACCCCTCCACCCTCCTGACCCCCCAAGACTCATGAAAACTCCTGGTGGTCTACCGGAGGGCCTGGGAGTGATCTGCCAGGCCATTGGCTGCCACTAACCAAAATGGCATCAGTGGCCTTTAGTGCCTACCATGTGACAGGGGCTACCGGTGCCATTGGCCGGCCCCTGTCACATGTTATGGTGCTGGTCATCCATTCCCTCTACCATGTGACACGGGCCAGCCAATGCCCCCCCCCCCACTGGACCACCAGGGGTTTTTGTGAGTCTTGAGAGGGTTGGGAGGGGGAGGGAGGCAGGATAAGCCAGGGGCTGGGCAGATTTTTGAAGGGGCCCTTTTTGCCGCTTCAAAATTCTGCCGCATGAAGCAGCCACCTCACCCTGCCTCATTGGCTCGTGAGCGTCAGCAGTGCCCTAAACCTGGACCTAGGCCCAGGCCTATGTCACCTAGTGCTTGCACCAGTCCTGCCCCCTGATATTAAGAGTCGAGCTGGGAAGAAGTCAGCTAGCCAGAGCAGCCCCAGAGGTTATAAATGTAATGTGTGCCCTTGGGACTAAACACCTCTGGTAAGGGTTACATTAGTAAGTCAGGCCCTTAGATTATGAACCCTCTGGAGATAGAGAAATATGTACAGTACCTGAATATAATCCACTTTGAAGTGCCTGAATAAGTAGAATATATATAAAAACAATTAATATAGCTTAAGAGAAATGTGTTGTACCAGAGGATCTCATCTGAGGAACTGTATGGGGCAGGAAAAGGGACTATAGAGTGAAACCCAGTCAAAAGCAATATTTAACCCCTGTGATCTATACCTCATTGAATAAAGATAACAGAACCATTAAAGCAGGTTGCCCCTGCTCCATTACTATTTTCATTTAGGTTATTAAATGTTAGACTGGCCAAAAATAAGATTCCCCTAATCCATGACTTGGTTGATGAACATTGACTTCCGTTGTTATCTCTAATGGAAAAACGGATGGGAGAAGGGGATACAATTACATTTTCTCAAATATGCCCTAACAGTTATTTGTATTATCATCAATCAAGGGCAAATCAAAGGGGAGGGTGTTAGCAATAATATTTCATGACTCTTTAGCACTTGAAATTGAAGCTTGCAAAGCAGTTGCCTGGCTAGAATGCCTAATGGTTAAATTTATAGGACAGGATACTAAAAGAATGAGAATTGTTTATCACTTCCTGTCTGCTGATGCATCAGTTCTGATAGAACTATTGGAATTTATCACTGAATTAATATTTCTTATACTAGGTGATTTCAACACCCTCATAGACAGTAGTATGAAAGGTGCATAACACGACTGTGCACAATGTATGAAATGATCAAGAACATAACACATAGAAGTGGAATCTCCTAGATCTCATTTGTGTAAGAGACAATGAGAATCTAATGATGACTAATATCATAATAATTCCAATTTGCTGGACAGATCACTTTTTTGTGCGGACCTCACTATTAGATGGCCATACAATACAGCACGGGCTGGAAAAACAGACAAGAATGCAGACTTTGAGGAAGAATCCTCAGAGGAATAGCCGTGTTAGTCTGGTGCAGCAAAAGTGATAAGAGGCGAGTGGTACCTTATAGATTAACCAATTTAAGCCCAGATTTTAAAAAGGCTACATGCATAAATGTCAGGGTTTACGTGTGTGGCCGAGCCTTGCGCACGTCATGTGCATTATATAACGGGCCTGGCCACGCGGGTAAACTCTAGTACGTGCAGAAATGCTGGGCCTCTCCATAGGGATAGTGCCATTAGCCGCTGTCCCAGGGAAGCGCATGCTGGCAGCTGGCCGGTGTACAGAGGTTACTTCAACTCCAAAGATGAAGTAAGTAGAAAAACTAATAGGTAGGGGTTAGGTGTCGGGAAGGAGACGGGAAAAGATAGGAAGGTGAGATAGGGGTATACGGAAGTTCCCTCTCAGTCCGCTCCTTAATTGGAATGGACTAGGAGGGAGCTGGGGAAGCCCTATGCTCATCGCCACGCGTTGCTTTGTAAAATTCTCCCCCGCGTGCGCAAGTCGCGGACAACCCACACATGCATGTGGCCATCGGCTTTTATAACATGCGCACGTTGGGAACCATGTGTACAAGGACATGAGCTCTCGGGTCTTAAAATCGACCCCTGATTGAGGCATGAGCTTTCAAGGACAGAGTCCACTTCATCAGATGCATCTGTCCTCAAAAGCTCATGCATCAATACATTGGTTAGTATATAAGGTGCCACTTACCTCTTTTCAAATTTGAAGAAGGTAGCCTTTGAAAAAGTACTAGCATAAATTGTATTTCCAAATATTACAAATACAAATAAATCTTTAGAATAAGTAATCACAGTAACACCCATTACTATCTAAACCCTGCTCCCACTGTTACTAAAACCTGTTGTAACACGCTTTCAACACTCTGGATGGAAGAGCATGATATAAATAAACAACGATGATGATCACGATGATAAAGAGCTTCAAAGGATACTGGATATAGTAGTACCACACTAAAATGAGGCAAATGAAACAAAGAGGTAAAAATAATAGGAATAGTCAAAAAATATTCAAAAGATTTATGCAGTTAAAATCAGCTTTTAGATGCATAAATCTAACTGATAAAAAATTCCCTTCCCACCTCATCAGGCTTAAAATAAGCCGACATAAACAGGACCAAGTTGCAGTATGCTTGTGCCATGGTTTTCAAATTTAGGGTCCTATATACTAAGCATTTGTTTCATACACATAAGCAGGTGAATTTTCAAATGTTGGGCATGTCAAATTTAGCACTTGTGCACATAAAATAGCATACGTATGAATGCATGCTATTTTCAAAATTGCAACTTTTATGTATCAATCGCCATCCATGAGTAACTTTGTACATATAAGAAAGATGCATGCCACGGGCGTTCTGGGGCAGGGCCAACATTTACGCAAATAAGTTGGTATTTTAAAACCTGCTAAAGTGACTTGAATATGTCATATAACAGTGTATATTTATTTCTGCTCAATCTGGTGTAAGTGATTGTAAATGTTGTTAAAAAATGGCTGGGTGGGCGGTCTGGGTACAATGAGGGGATTTCAGGCTGAAGAACCAGGAGGGTCTTCATGAGCTGCCGATGGACTGGGCAAACTGGGAGACGAATTAGTAAAACTGGTTGTTACATTGCACTGCGCATGTTATAAAATTCTGTGACTAGTGCATGTAAAAGCCGACTTAATGGGGGAGTAAAAGCATCAAATTAATGTGAATAAAATCTATACGTGTGACCTTTTAAAACTGGAAGTACAAAAATGCAAGTATATGATTTGCACACATTTATCTGGCTAATTTCCAACTTATTTATTTATTTATTTTAACATTTTCTATACCGGCCTTCATGACAAGATTCATATCAAACCGTTTACATGGAACTTAGGGACTAACTAAATAACCATATAACAGGAAGGCCAAAGCACAGTTACATATAACAGGGAGATTGAACTTGGGGGCTAGAGTAGCCAGGAAGTAAAAGGAAAGCAAAAACTAGAGGTTGAATACATATGTATATACTGGGGCTGGACAGGGAGTCTAGCCAATTAGGCTGAGTCTGATTGAGAAGTATGTTGATATGTTAGAACTTAAGGGAAGGCTTGGAGGAAAAGCCAAGTCTTAAGTTGTTTTTTTTTTCGGAAGTTTAGAAGGCAGGGTTCCAATCTTAGGTCAGTGGGCAAGTTGTTCCAGATGACGGGGCCCGCTGTGGAGAGTGCACGTTCTTTGGTGGAAGTTAGACGCGTGGATTTAGTTGGTGGGACTTGAAGGGTTCCTTCATATGCTTCTCTGATGGGTCTTGCGGATGAGTAAAGTTTGAATGGGATCTGAAGGTCTAGAGGTAGTTGATTGTGGGGACAGGGGTGCAGTCTGGAATGTTTTTGTATGATAGGTATGAGTTTAGGAGGATGAGGTCGAGCGTGTGTCCTGCTTTATGGGTGGGTTTATTGATAATTTGTTCAAAGCCCAATGCCAGGAGTGTGGAGAGGAAGGTTTCACAATTGGGAGAGAGCGAGGAGGCGTCAACATGCAGACTGAAGTCCCCCAGTATCATAGCTGGTGAATCTGTGTTGGTGTTTAGCAATGGTTTCTATGAGGGGTGAGGCATCGGAGTCTAGTAATCCTGGCGGGGCGTATACTAGAAGAATTTGAATATGTTTTGACTTGAACAGTCCTAGTTCCAGTTTTTTTAGAGGAAGTCTTGACTGATTGCTGGCTGAGTGCTAAGCTAAGTGCTTTCAGCTAAGTGCTAAGCTAAGTGCTTTCAGCTAAGTGGCGCCTTTGCCGCTACTTAGACAGATAAATTTGAACTTATTCAGATAAGCAGCAGCACTTATCTCGCTATATTCTGACTTATCTGGCTAAATCGCAGCAGATTTAAATAGCTGGGTAAGTCTGAAAAGCGCTACTTGTCCATCTATCTAGCGCTTTTCAGACTTATCCAGCTACGTGCTGCTGCATAGCCAGATAAATCGTAATTTATCCAGATGTCCAAACTTGCACAGCTCATAGTTTTTACATAAGCGAGCATTTGAGCATGCACAGGTTCTCATACTTTTTTAACCTACACATATCCTTTCTGCGCAGGTGATAAATTACAATAACAACTTTACTTACACCCATAGGCATGCGTAAATGGGCACATGCGAGCAGATTTGAAAGTTAGCTTCCTTGTGGGGAAAAATCTGGGACAACAACTTTCAAACTAACGTGCATGCGCGCATTTGCATGCATATCTCAGCCCGTACCCAGGGACATGACCATTTTATAACATATATACACACAAATATGCACATGTTATAAAATAGCCTGGCGCAAAACATTAAGTGGGCATGCGCATCTGTGCACAAATGCTGCTTCTACCTCATAAATCAAGGAATTTTTAAAGAGGCGTGCGCCAGTGCTATTCCCAGTTTTATCACTTTGTTCCCAGTTCGCCCAGTTAAAAGATAGGACCTCCAAACCCCTTTAGTTTAATAAACTTCACTCATACCCCGACCCTTAAAATTCCATCGATTAGTCTAGTTTTCTCTCTTTTTTTTTTAACTTAGACATCATCCACAGCAGAAGTAAAGCTTCGTGGCGGGGGGGCCTAGGCACGTGCTGAGTCATGTCAGTGTTTGTGCGCACATCTTAAGTTCACACCCCCCGAAACGCCCATGCCTCACCCACACCACGCCCATTCCCCGCCCCTTCTTGGAAACATTACAGATGTGCGCATTGCGGGAGTTATGCAAGTAACTTGGCGGCTTTTAAGTCCTCTTGGAACGTGCAAGCCAGACCTTTCCAAGCATCACCTAATTAATGTGCACGTCGGGCTTTTTAAATTCACCTCTATGCCTATTAGCCTAATATTCAGAGCTGCACAAACGGCAGCCTTAAATCTAACCTCACAGAATTTGTGCGGTTAGATTTAACCAGATATTCAGCCACAACTTTAGCAGTTAGTGGCAGCTGAATATCTGGTTAAAATTAACTGGTCAACTTTGCTGCTCAGCTTTAAAAAAACAGAATGCTTTTAACAAAATTATGTTTGAAACTTTTTTCACCTATTTCCTTCACACAAAGCCAGTCTGTTTCTGATGAATTCATTTATAGTCATGATTTGCATGAAAAAGGATTGTTTGGTTTCTTTTTATAAAAGGCAGCGAGGCAGAATTGTCTTGAAGAAAACAAATTGTACTGCATAACTTTATGAGTCATCCAATGTACCTTTACTGCCAAGCAGGCAAGATGAGATATAAAACAAAAAATTGCAGATGGAAAACATGTGCAGATGAAAATGAGGCCCAACGTTCAATGCAAAGCACAAATGTTTTCTAATTATATCTACGTCCTGTCAGGACTGGTTTGCCTTTCCTCAACCTATACTCCCCTGAATGACTTGCGCTCTCTGTTTTTCCATGTATGACAAATTAAAACATTCTGTGGAAGGCATGTTATTCCTACAAATATTATATTGGTGCAGAATCTGATAGTGAAAGGGCAGGAATGGAGCTTGTTTCTTTCCTGCAGTGCTGGCTGGAGGAAACCAAAGAAATTAAGAGAACCTCACGGAGTGGAGCAGACCCACTGAGAGAAAATTGGAACATATCATTGACTCTATGTGGGGGTCAAAAATTGCAATAAGTAAATTGCTTTAATAACTTGAAAATTAATATGTGCAGCACTCAAAGTTTAGTTGAAAAGGAGGAGAGATAATTAATCCAGAAGCTGTTTGCAGTATTTTTCTAAACATTTAGAAGAAAACAGAGAGTGACAGATTAATGGAACGGCCTCCTAGTAGAGATGATGGAGACAAAAATGGTATCTAAATTCAAGAAAGCATGGGATAAGTACGGGGGATCTCTGAGGGAGTGATGAGAATTGCAAGGGTTAAATAAATTGGACAGATCGGCAGACTAGATGGGCCATATGGTCTTTTTGTACTGTCATGTATCTATGTTTCTATATATAAAGTTACAAAAATGTATATACAAAGTCCCGCCACATATTTTATGTGCCCATTGAAAATGACTTCAAGTGCTCCTATATACTTTATCCACATAACCACCTTATCTTCAAACACACAAACGATGTGGGAAGTTTGAGTTTGAAGATCAGATTGGATTGTGCAGGCCGAAAACTATGCACACACATGCTTTGTCAGGAGGATTATTGAAAGTTTACCCCATCTGCACACAGTACATTCATTATCAAGTAGTAAGGTCCAAACCTATCATGATGAAAGTCAAGGAGGTTGAGACTTTTTTTTTTTGTTTAATTTCTATATACTTTTGAGGCTTTCCAAACTTTTACATAACATCTCATTATCTTTCCACTTAATTATGCCACCCTTTTCTTTTCCTCACTGGAAATAAAAGCTTTCTATTTTTTTCTCTTAATGCCCAATCATACATTTGGAGTTGGGCTGATTAGGTTTAAAGGAGGCAGTGTTTTTGCCCTTAGTTCAAGCTGGCATAATAATTGGAATCTGCCCAATGCCAACTGTTCTGCCAAATCCATTTTGGTGGTGATAAAACAATGACTGTAATATTAGGTAAAAGATAATGAGGTTCATTCATATTCTGACAAGGATGATAATCTATTACACAATTCTGAGTAAGGACCAAAATAAAACTCAACATAAACTCAATGTAAAAGAGGTTGTTTGTTTTTTTCTGAGATGCACAGGATATTTGAACCATAGGAGGTTTTTTTTGTAACATAAGATATAATTATTTTTGCTCCCTGAAGTCAATGAATAACTTTCTGCAAGAATAGTTTCCAAATTAGAACCTAGTTACTACTAGTCTGGCAACAATGCTTTCTTGCTAGAATTTGAGACAGTTTTCAAAACTGGCATTTCCAAATTGGTACAAATTCTATCTATACCTTGTGAAACACAGCCACAGGTCAGGATGGGTCCCAGACCCTGGGTCGAACATAAAGCTGCACACTTTTATTCCCCTATAAAGGATTATTTTCAGACTCCGTGCATCAATGAGCAAACCGGTTCACAGTCATTCAAAACAACAAAGCTAGCTCTGTCGCAGCATTCACTAAACACATGTACCGACCAGGCCAGGCTAAGTCTGTTAGCTCCACAATGAACACATTCTCCTTTACCCTTTGAATATATCAGAGTTCAGTATCACTGCCATCTTTAAGGAGATTATTATAGCTTTCTCTGTAAAGAAATATTTCCTAAGGTTATTCCAGTGTCTACTCCCTTTCACCTTCATCCTGTGCATGGAAACCTTTGAGATATTTAAATATCTCTATCGTATCTCCCCTATCTTGCCTTTCCTCTAGGGCAGGGGTGGGCAATTCCGGTCCTCGAGGGCTGCAAACCAGTCAGGTTTTCAGGATATCCCTAATGAATATGCATGAGAGAGACCTGTATACACACTGCCTCAGTTGTATGCAAATCTATTTCATGCATATTCATTAGGGGTATCCTGAAAACCCGACTGGTTTGCAGCCCTCGAGGACCGGACTTGCCCACCCCTGCTCTAGGGTATACATGTTTAGTCTTTAAGTCTGTCCCCATATGCTTTAGAACGAAGACCATTGATCATTTTAGTAGCCACTCTCTGGACTGACTCCAATCATTTCATATCCTTTGAAGGAGCGGTCAACAGAATTGTACTACAGTGATGGTAACTTTCAAACTGGTTCTCAGGGGCTCTTTAGGTCCCAGATACGCGACCATTTTATTACTTGTGCCTGTATATGTGCGTATGTTATCAAATATCCTGCACATGCACATAGGGGTGCCAAATTTTAAGTGGGCGTGCACCTACTGCTTCTACTGTGTAAGTCTGGGGATTTTAAAAGGGGCGTGCAACCACACCATTGCCAGTTTCACCAGTTCATCCTCTAGTGTGCCTTGTAACAGCTAGGTCCTCCAAAACCCCCTGGTTTGGTAGTCTGGACTCCCCCTGGTTACTCCAGATTTTTTAAACTTCTGAGAAACAGCTCTATCTTTTTATTTTTTTAACTTACATTTCAACCCTAGCAGACAAACGTACACGGCAAGCAATAGGGGTCACTGACAACAGTAATCCTGGTACACTGAAGAGAGGTCATTCTTGAAGGTAACGGGTAGGTGGGAGGGTGATGACTGGGGGGAGGCAGATGTGGGACATTTTAAGTATTTTTAGTGGAGGGGGGGTGAGGGCTGGGCAGGCAGCAATGTCTTTTGAAAGCTGTAAACTTGCCGGCAACTTGTTGGGACCACAGAGTGGGATAGAATCATGTGCTGGTGGTGGTGGAGGTGGGTATCAGGCCAGAAGGCCCACAACCTTTTTTTTCAAAGATGTGATACTTACCTGGATATCTCTGAAGATATCTGGGTAAGTAGTGAGTTATCCAGCTGACCTAGCCGGATATACTCAATATTCTGAAAAGTTAGCCAGATAACTCAACCTTCCATGGAACATCCCTGAAATGCCCCTTTTTTAATCCAGCTAACTAGTTACCCAGCTCGAATTTAGCCCAATAAAGGCTAAATATAGCTGGGTAAGCCATTTAGGCAGATAACTATTAACTTATCCATCTAAATGACTTTTGAATATTTAGTTCCCGATATTTTTATATTTAATTATTTATTTGTTAGTTTTTATATACCGCCGATCATCAGAGATATCACATAGGTGTACAGAGAAAAAAAGGAAAGATTAATTACCTTAAGTCACTGTAGGCACGCCAGAGTGACTTTAAAGTTGCAGATCACAGTGAAAGCTTTATTGTTTGTTACTAAATATTGGGTTAGACCATATTTAAAACATAAGAAAAAATAGTAAAAGAAAAAAATGTAAGAAAAAATAATAAAATTAAAAAAATGACAACATAAACTAAAAATTGTTTAAGAGTCGGGGGTTAAATCATACGTGGTTCATAATAACCGAACTGGATAATTTCGTGTGCACAGTGTTGAAAAATAAACTAAGGTTTCAGGAACACAATCCATTTAAATGTTAATAGACTAAAATAATTATTAATCAAAAATAGTCTGAAACCTTTAATTTTGTCTTTTGATAATTTATACCGACATGCAGTTCAGCTAGTGTTTTAAATGTACACATTGCAGTAAATAACTAAATTTTGTTTGTGATTGAAGTGTCAAAGTCGCTCCGTTCTTGTGAACACCCGTGGTGAACATTTCAACTTGCCAGCGGAATTGATGATTTACACGCTATATAAGAACATAAGAAACATAAAAAAATGCCATACTGGGTCAGACCAAGGGTCCATCAAGCCCAGCATCCTGTTTCCAACAGTGGCCAATCCAGGCCATAAGAACCTGGCAAGTACCCAAAAACTAAGTCTATTCCATGTTACCATTGCTAATGGCAGTGGCTATTCTCTAAGGGGTAGATTTTAAAAAATAGCGCGATCGCGTGCTTTTGTTCGCGCACCAGGCGTAAACAAAAGTACGCTGGATTTTATAAGATACGCAAGTAGCCGCGCGTATCTTATAAAATCCGGGATCGGCGCACGCAAGGCTGCCGATTTTGGGCAGCCTGCGCGCGCCGAGCAGTGCAGTCTGCCTCCATTCCCTCCGAGGCCGCTCCGAAATCGGAGCGGCCTCGGAGGGAACTTTCTTTCGCCCTCCCCTCATCTTCCCCTCCCTTCCCCTACCTAACCCACTCCCCCGGCCCTATCTAAACTCCCCCCCCTACCTTTATCCATGGATTTACGCCTGCCGGAAGCGCCAAGACCCGACCCGGGGGCTGTTCCGGAGGGCGCGGTCATGCCCCCAGAACGCCCCAGGCCGAAACCATGCCCCCAGGCCCACCCCCCAAATGCCACGTCACGCCACCGAAACGCCGCGTCATTTGGCGACGCCCCCGACACGCCACCTTAAAATGCCCCAGGACTTACGCGCGTCCCGGGGCTCTGCGCGCGCCGGCGGCCTATGCAAAATAGGCGCGCCGGCGCGCGAGGGCCCTGCTCACGTAAATCCGGCCGGATTTACGCGAGCAGGGCATTTAATATCCGCCCGTAAGTGAACTTAATAGCAGGTAATGGACTTCTCGTCCAAGAACTTATCCAATCCTTTTTTAAACACAGCTATATTAACTGCAGCAACCACATCCTCTGGCAACAAATTCCAGAGTTTAATTGTGCGTTGAGTGAAAAAGAACTTTCTCCAATTAGTTTTAAATGTGCCACATGCTAACTTCATAGAATGCCCCCTAGTCTTTCTATTATCCGAAAGAATAAAAAAAACGATTCACATCTACCTGTTCTAGACCTCTCATGATTTTAAACACCTCTATCATATCCCCCCTCAGCCGTCTCTTCACCAAGCTGAATAGTCCTAACCTCTTTAGTCTTTCCTCATAGGGGAGCTGTTCCATTCCCTTTATTATTTTGGTAGCCCTTCTCTGTACCTTTCTCCATCGCAATTATATCTTTTTTGAGATGCGGCGACCAGAATTGTACACAATATTGAAGGTGCGTTCTCACCATGGAGCGATATAGAGGCATTATGACATTTTCTGTTTTATTCATTCCCTTTCTAATAATTCCCAACATTCTGTTTGCTTTTTTGACTGCCGCAGCACACTGAACCGATGATTTCAATGTGTTATTCACTATGACGCCTAGATCTCTTTCTTGGGTAGGAATGGTTATTTTTCCCTATATGCATCACCTTGCACTTGTCCACATTAAATTTCATCTGCCATTTAGATGCCCAATTTTCCAGCCTCACAAGGTCTTCCTGCAATTTATCACAATCTGCTTGTGATTTAACTACTCTGAACAATGTTGTATCATCTGCAAATTTGATTACCTCACTTGTCGTATTTCTTTCCAGATCATTTATAAATATATTGAAAAGTAAGGGTCCCAATACGGATCCCTGAGGCACTCCACTGCCCACTCCCTTCCACTGAGAAAATTGTCCATTTAATCCTACTCTCTGTTTCCTGTCTTTTAGCCAGTTTGTAATCCATGAAAGGACATCGCCACCTATCCCATGACTTTTTACTTTTCCTAGAAGCCTCTCATGATTCCTCATTTGTCAAATGCCTTCTGAAAATGCAAGTACACTACATCTACCGGATCACATTTATCCACATGTTTATTAACTCCTTCAAAAAGGTGAAGCAGATTTGTGAGGCAAGACTTGCCTTGGGTAAAGCCATGCTGACTTTGTTCCATTAAACCATGTCTTTCTATATGTTCTGTGATTTTGATGTTTAGAACACTTTCTACTATTTTTCCTGGCACTGAAGTTAGGCTAACCGGTCTGTAGTTTCCTGGATCACCCCTGGAACCCTTTTTAAAAATTGGGGTTACATTAGCTATCTGCCAGTCTTCAGGTACAATGGATGATTTTAATGATAGATTACAAATTTTTACTAATAGGTCTGAAATTTCATTGTTTAGTTCCTTCAGAACTCTGGGGTGTATACCATCCAGTCCAGGTGATTTACTACTCTTCAGTTTGTCAGTCAGGTTTACCACATCTTCTAGGTTCACCGTGATTTGGTTCAGTACATCTGAATCATTACCCATGAAAACCTTCTCCAGGATGGGTACCTCCCCAACATCCTCTTCAGTAAACACTGAAGCAAAGAAATCATTTAAATCTTTCCGTGATGGCCTTATCTTCTCTAAGTGCCCCTTTAACTCCTCGATCATCTAACGGTCCAACTGACTCCCTCACAGGCTTTCTGCTTCAGATATATTTAAAAAGTTTTTACTGTGAGTTTTTGCCTCTATGGCCAACTTCTTTTCAAATTCTCTCTTAGCCTGTCTTATCAATGTCTTACATTTAACTTGTCAACGTTTATGCATTACCCTATTTTCTTCTGTTGGATCCTTCTTCCAATTTTTGAATAAAGATCTTTTGGCTAAAATAGCTTCTTTCACCTCCCCTTTTAACCATGCCGGTAATCGTTTTGCCTTCTTTCCACCTTTCTTAATGTGTGGAATACATCTGGACTGTGCTTCTAGAATGGTATATTTTTGAACAATGACCACGCCTCTTGCATACTTTTTACTTTTGTAGCTGCTCCTTTCAATTTTTTTCTAACAATTTTTCTCATTTTATCAAAGTTTCCCTTTTGAAAGTTTAGCACGAGAGCCATGGATTTGGTTACTGTCCCCCTTCCAGTCATTAATTCAAATTTGATCATATTATGATCACTATTGCCAAGCAGCCCCACCACTGTTACCTCTCTCACCAAATCCTGTGCTCCACTGAGAATTAGATCTAAAATTGCTCCCTCTCTCGTCGGTTCCTGAACCAATTGCTCCATAAAGATATCATTTATTCTATCCAGGAACTTTATCTCTCTAGCGTGTCCCGATGATACATTTACCCAGTCAATATTGGGGTAATTGAAGTCTCCCATTATTACCGTACTACCAATTTGGTTAGTTTCCCTAATTTCTCTTAGCATTTCACTGCAGTCTCACCATCTTGACCAAGTGGACGGTAGTATACTCCTATCACTATAGTCTTCCCTGAAACACATGGGATTTCTACCCATAAAGATTCAATAGTGCATTTAATCTCGTGCAGGATGTTTATCCTGTTGGACTCTATGCCATCCCGGACATAAAGCGGCACACCACATTCCTCGTGCTCCTCTCTGTCATTACGATATAATTTGTACTCCGGTATAGCACTATCCCATTGGTTGTCCTCCTTCCACCATGTCTGTGAGATGCCAATTAAGTCTATGTCATTATTCACTGCTATATATTCTAATTCTCCCATCTTACTTCTTAAACTTCTTAGGAAATAAAAATGTCATGGGATAGGGAGCAGTGTCCTATTGTGGATTGCCAACTGTTTAAAAGATAGAAAACAGAGGGTAGGGCTCAATGGTACATTTTCCCAATGGAGAATAGAGTTCCCCAGGGATCTGTCCTGGGACTATTGCTTTTTAATATGTTTCTAAATGACCTGGAAATGGGGTGATCAGATTTGCTGATGAAACACAATTATTCTAAGTTGTTAAATCACTGGAAAATTGTGAGAAATTGCAAAACTGGGAGACAGGGCAAGCAAATGGTAAATGAAATTTAATGTGGGCAAGTGCAGAGTGTTGCACTTAGAGAGAAGTAACCCAAATTATAGCTACACAATGCAAGGTTCCACATTAGGAGTCACCATTCAGGAAAAGGATCTAGGTGTCATCATTAATAATATATTAAAATATTCTGCTCAGTGTGTAGTAGCAGCAAAGAAAGCAAATAGAATGCTAAGAGTTATTAGGAAAAGAATGGAGAATAAAACAGAGAATATCATAATGCCTCTGTATTGCCCTATGGTGTGACTTCATCTTGAGTATTGTGTGCAGTTCTGGTCACAACATCTCAAAAACAATATAGCAGAATTAGAAAAGGTTCAGAGAAGGGTGACTAAAATGATAAAGGGGATGGAATGATTTCCCTATGAGGAAAGAGGTTTGAACTCTTCAGCTTGGAGAAGAGATGGCTGAGGGGAGATATGATAGAAGTTTCAAAATAATGAGTAGAATAAAACCAGTAAACATTAATCAGTTGTTTACTCTTTCAAAAAGTACAAATACTAGGGGACACACACTGAAGATACTAGGTAATAAATTTAAAACTAATAAGAGAAAATAATTTTTGTACTCAACACAAATTATCTAGAATTTGTTGCCAGAGGATGTGGTGGAAGCTGTATTTAAAAATGGTTTGGACAAGTTCCTGGAGGAAAAATCCATAAACCACTATTAAGGTGGAGTTGCAGATATCCACTGCTTATTCTTAAGATAAACAACTTAGAATCTATCTTCCCTTCCCTGCCAGGTACTTGTGACCTGGATGGGCCACTGGTGGATACTGAACTTGATGGACTCTTGGTCTGACCCAATATGGCAAGTCTTATGTTCTTATGTTTTTGTATTCTTAGCAATGTTCAACAGAATAACTGGGCATACTTGGACTGATCAACTGGTCTTTATCTATCATCTACTAAGTTATTATGTTATATTTTAGATGATTTATACCAGAATCCCATATTCACATATTTCATGTATTAAATAAACAGTGCTTAGACATGTCAAGCAAAAAAAATCATCCATAAGATAATATCATCAACTTGTTAGTGAGAAAATTGAAAGAATTATAAAAAATATTTAATGATTAAAAGAGTTGAACCCCATTTACCTCTAGCTTGTAGCCCTGGTCCACAAGTCTCATGTGCCCCAGGGCTGTCCTGTCGGACGTACCAAGGTACTAACTGGCATCTTCGCCATTTGTGTGTCTTCCATCTGTAAAGAAAAGATCAATACCTTACAATGCTTGCAAGATGGAGAAGGAGGTTAAGAAAAAGTTACCTTTTCTATAGCACTTTAAGGAAACAATGAGTAAAATCTCCACTTGGACTGATCTAAATTCTTTAGAAGATGAGAGCAATCCTTGAAATTTGGAATAGTTCCATCTAGACAAAGAAATATGTTATACTGTAGTGCTCAGAAATACAGAACATTTTCATAGATATAAATGTGGTTTATTTCTATTTTGAAGTTTATGAATAAGTGAATTTTTATGTGATCCTGTTACTGGCCTGTTGCAGAAGCCCCAAACTGAGGTACCTGTGGTCCACTCTTTGTCTTCTCTCTTAACATCTGGTTGTTAAGGGAGACCTACCAGAAGCTTGCACACTGCTAATATCACACTTGGGATCATCAGAGTACTCAAGCCTCTTAACCAATATCAAAGTGGAGGAATCACTAGGAAAATGATCCAGGCAGACTTAGGAAAAAGTGGACCAAAGGGGATGTAAAAGAAAGTTATAACATGTAATTGGGCCTAATCTGTGTCATGATGATGATATTAATTTACATAATTGTCAAGTAATTTATAATAAGTCTGTCATAACATTCAGCATAGAACAAAATGAAGAAGGTGGGAAAAAAGAGAACTCAAGAGGGTCAATATTGAAAAATTATCCATTTATCTAAGTTAGCCGAATAGACATATCTAACTAACCTAATTGGGATATTCAGCAGCATGGCTATGCTGCTGAATATTGCTGGAGAAATCGCTATTTAGATGGATGTCTCATCTATCTAAGTTTAGACTTGTTATTGGGCAGGCCTGACTTAGATTTAGATTCATCAAATCGCTATAAATATAGAGAAAAAAGTGCCAGCGATAAAAAAAAACGGGCGTGGTTTGGAAAATTAGCAGCTTGCCTCATCGCATAGATAAATAGTGCATGAGGCATTGTGTCAACAGACTCGGCATTGCTTCAGTGCATCACGTGTTGCATCACCATGTGGTGCATTGCGTTAGCAGGCAGTGGGGTAGATTTTACAAGCCCTACATGCTTAAATCTATAGGATTTACATGCGTAGATGGGGTTACGCATGCCGGACCTATTTTAGAAAGGCCTGGCAATGCACATAAAGCCCTGGGACATGCAGCTGTCCTGGGGCTTCAAAAAAGGGTCAGGGCGGGCTGTCTGGGGAGCCAGAGGCCTCCGGCACAGTGGCCATTTGCCGCTGTGTCAGAGGATCGTGTGCCGGCAGGCTGCTGACGCGTGCAACAGGTAAAATAAAGGTCAGGGGGGTTAGGGGGCGGGAGGTTTAGGGGAATGGCAAGGGAGGTTAGGTTAGGGGCTTGGGAAGTTTCCTCCAAGGCTGCTCCAAAATTGGATGGCATGGGAGGGAACGGGGGAAGGCCTTGGGCATCGGCACGCGCAAGTTACAGAATTTGTGTACGCCCTTGCGTGTGCCGACCCCCAATTTTATAACATGTGTATCTGCGCGTACATGTTATAAAATTGTGAATCTATGTGCACGCGCTGGGTAGCATGCGCACATGGACGCGCGTGCAAAATCTTTTAAAATCTGCCCCAGTTCGTGCCGTGTGATTTTACATGGCTAGCATTAATTAGTGTGTGATGCATTATTTTTTTCTGTTTATATATACAGGCTTCCTGCAGCTGCATTTTTTAGGGTATGCTGAGGCGTGGGTTAGTGGAGAGGAGATGAGTAGCGGTTAGTGGATTAGGAGTTAGTTGTTATTGGGAATTCTGAGTGCATTGTCCTGTTCTTTACAGTTTTTCCTTGTGTTTACCTTGACCTTTGTCTTTTGTCTATCTGTGTGTGTAAAAGATTTTGCTTCTTTGTCACGTTTTTCAGTTTGCCTTTTTCTGTGGAGGAGGTGAGTGTAGAAGTGAGGAGGTGTGTGGAGAAGGTGAGTGGAGAAGTGGAGGAGTATGGAATTGTGTGGAGGTGAGTAGAGGAGTGAGGAATTGTGTGGAGGAGGTGAGTGGAGAAGTGAGGAGGTGAGTGGAGGAGAAACATAAGAAACATAAGAAATTGCCATGCTGGGTCAGACCAAGGGTCCATCAAGCCCAGCATCCTGTTTCCAACAGAGGCCAAACCAGGCCACAAGAACCTGGCAATTACCCAAACACTAAGAAGATCCCAAGCTACTGATGCCAGTAATAGCAGTGGCTATACCCTAAGTCAACTTGATTAATAGCAGATAATAGACTTCTCCTCCAAGAATTTATTCAAACCTTTTTTAAACCCAGCTACACTAACTGCACTAACCACATCCTCTGGAAACAAATTCCAGAGCTTAATTGTGCATTGAATGAAAAATAATTTTCTACAATTAGTTTTAATTGTGCTACTTGCTAACTTCATGGAGTGCCCCTAGTCCTTCTATTATCCGAAAGAGTAGATAACTGATTCACATCTACCCTTCTAGGCCTCTCATGATTTTAAAGACCTCTATCATATCCCCCGTCAGTCTTCTCTTTTCCAAGCTGAACAGTCCTAACTTCTTTAGCCTTTCCTCATAGGGAAGCTGTTCCATCTCCTATATCATTTTGGTCACCCTTCTCTGAATCTTCTCCAGTGCAACTCTATCTTTTTTGTGATGCGGTGACCAGAATTGTACATAGTACTTAAGGTGTATTCTCATCATGGAGCGATACAGAGGCATTATGACATTTTCCGTTTTATTAACCATTCCCTTCCTAATAATTCCTAACATTCACACTGAGCCGACGATTTAAATGTATTATCCACTATGATGCCTAGAGGAAGGAGGGCAGCAGGCTATGGATAGAGAGAGAGGGCAGAGGGGAAGAGTGTTGGTAGGGCAGATTTAGGAAGGAGTAGGAAGGGAGGGGAGGGGAGAGGGGAGTGGGAGGGAGAGTGAGGAAAGGAAGGACACCTTTCGGGAAATGGAAGTGGCACCCCCTTCTGGCAGCCAGGCAGCAGGATACCCTCGTATCTGGGCTATCAAGTTCAGTATTCAGGAGAACAAGATGGTCATTGCAGGGGTCCTGTACCATTATGCCATGCTCTTCAGCAACTGGGAGGCCAAAACCTCAAAGGCAACTAAGGGCCAGATCTGGCAAAACATAGCCCAGGGACTAGCCGCATACCACCCTCTTTGGCAGCCCCTTCCTCATGGATGTCAAGACCCAGGTCAGCGAGAAGGAGGAGGAGCAGCAGCAGACTTAGGCTCAGGAGCCATTGGCGATGATGCAACCCCTAGGTTCATCCAGCCCACTCAATGTATCCCTCAACTTGTCTGGCTTCATGGAGGAACAGAGCCTTGAGTGGAAGGCTACAGATTCTGAACTACCTCAAGCCAGAATACCACAGCACCAGCCCAAAGCATCACGCACTCACCAGGAGCAGCCCATAAGCCCTGTCATGCCACAGTTGGAGGCCCAACTTCCAGTACTCCACATCACCATCACAGCGGTGCCACCAGCACTGGCACCAGGTTCAGCACCAGCACCAACAACATCCCCAGCATCAACAGAGGAGTCCATGCATGAGCAGCTGATCCAGCTGGAAAAAGAGGCATGGGGGCCCACCTATGACACATACAGGCAGAGCTAGTGTGCCTCAACAGGACTGTCAACAGGCAGAACTAGATCCTGCGAGAACAAATAGTTGCAAACATGCAGAATGTGATGATGCTGGTTGCAGCACTCAACAGCATGACAAATGTGCTGACACAAATCCTGCAAAGGATGCCCAAACCACCTTCCTGATATTAATCAAATTGATTTAGGGAATAGCCACTGCTATTACTGGCATCAGTAGCACGGGATTTACTTAGTGTTTGGGTAATTGCCAGGCACTTGTAGCCTGGCTTGGCCACTGTTAGAAACAGGATACTGGGCTTGATGGACCCTTGGTCTGACCCAGTATGACAATTTCTTTTGTTCTTATATTCTTCTGAGTCATCCCCAGCATCACTGCAGTCCACCCCTTGCAGCAGTCCCCGGTATGACAGATGCCTGAGGGGTAGGCCCCCAAACTCCATGCCCCCCAAGTGGCAAGTGCAACATGGCAAGGGATCATAAATGACAAAAGGTGGTGTCATCAAATGACAAATAAGAGTTTTACCAACAATCCTGGGCCAGCACCTCTACAGAGCTGTTTTGCCGTCTAGATGGAAGAAACCTGCTGGGCCCATCTTCACTACAGGCTTGTTGTTCCAGCAGGCAGAAAGGATGGTCTACTGTTAAGCATTGTGGTTCAGCAGCCTAGCTCTAAAGCCCTCCTCAATGCTCAGCCTGTATTCCATCCTCTTTGAAGTAGCTTCCAGTCATGATGCAGCTGCTGTCTCTTCCATCATGTCTCATCTCCTGCTCTAGATGCTGGTGTCTCATCTCATCTCAGCTCCTACTGCTGCTGCTGCCTCCATGCTGCTGGTTTCTCATCTCAGCTCTTACTGCTGTTGCCTCCATGATGCTGGGTCTCCTCCTGGGCTTTCTGCTTCCATGCTGTGCTCGATGGTCCTCATCCTGATGTCTTCTTGTTGCGCTCTTTGATTCATGTCCTGCTGCCTTCTTGCTGAATTCTGCTGCATTGCCCCTTAGGCTGTCCCTTTCAGTGCAGTCTTTCAACATGGACTGTCTGGGGCCTTCACTTGAACTCTGTGTTGTGGAGGTGGAACCTTGGCTTGAGGTGGTGTTGGAATCACCTATAGGGGAAACCCCCACAGGTCCCCACCTTTGGGAAGTGAGGCCAAGTGAGAAATGATGGCCAACTGATACTTCGCCAATACCAGCCCCCCCGCAGGTTGAGTCCTTCGGTACTGGGGCTGGCTGGACTTAGGCAGGCCTCAGTGTCGATGATCCAGAGAGAGGTGTCCATAGGGCAGTATACCAGAATGCAGAGGAGTCAAAGGTTCTCAGCAAGAGGTGAGACAAGGGCCAAGGTCGAGTCCAGGCGGAAGGTTAAGGGCAGGTGGCTATAGGTGAGGTCAGGTTCAGGCAGAATTGTCAGAGGCAGGCGGCTAGGTTCGGAGTCGGGTTCAAATCCAGGTCGAGCCAAGGAAGTCTGTCCAAAACAAGGCAGGATCAGGAACTGAAATAGGAGCTGGTACTGGAATGGGAACTGGAGCAGGAGCAGATACTGGAACAGGGACTGGAACAGGAGCAGTTATTGGAACAGGAACTGGATCAACAATGAAGGGCATAGCAGAGTAGCGTGGAGACCTGTTGCCAAGGGAGGTTCTGGGCGACTGAGCCTGCCTTAAATAGTAAAGCCGGTTGACATCATCACCTGGGGCCATGGGTGGCATTCCAGCCGCTGCCCCCTTAAATCCTGGATAGACAAGTACACTTGCGCCTAAGGCCAACAGGCCAAAGAGGAGGAGTTGGTGGCATCTCCCTGCTCGGCACGCAGGGAGGCTTGGTTGGCCCTGGAGGAACTCGTCGTGGTGCAAGAGGGTCCCGGGAGAAGCATGGACATGGAGGCGACTGCCCACTGCCGCCAAGGAGGTCAAGCCAGCTCTGGAAGTCTGGCATCGGGGGTGAGTGAACCTGTCCGCGGGCCTGCCATGGCAGGGGAGCGCAACAGTACCTCCCACTACTTACACCTCCCTCCTGAAGGTCTGGGCTTACAGGATAAGTGGTGTGGAATTGCTTAAGAAGACTTTTATCAAGGATATTAGTAGTGGGCTCCCAGGAGTTATCTTTGGGGCTGTAACCCTCCCAGGAGAGAAAATATTCCCAATGGCAACCTCTTTTTCAGACGTCCAGGACTTCCTGCACCCGATAGAAAGTGTCAGTTTTAGAGATGAGGTGTGAAGGCTCAGGAATTCTGTGAGAAGGTCAGAAAAGAAACAATGGTTTGAGAAGTGATACATGGAAAGAGTTGTGGATTCCCAGTGTAGGTGGAAGACAGCTGATAAGTCACCGGGCCGATGCACTGAGTGACTGGAAATGGACCAATATATCTGGAGGTGAAACGTTGTGATGGAAACTTTAGATGGGTATGGCGAGTGCTCAGTCATACTTTATCGCCTTGTTGAAACTCTGGGGCTGGCCTTCGATGCGTGTCCGTTGATCTCTTAGCATGGGCAGGTGCCTTCAGCAGCCTATGATTCATGCAGGTCCATAAAGCATGAAGAATGTCTGCAGTCGCTTGAGCCACTGGAGAAGGGACTGTAAGAAGCATCGGGAGAGGTGGCCGAGGTTGTCTCCTGTACACTACAGAGAAAGGGGAGGCTCCCATGGAGGTAGAGACATGTGAGTTATGAAAAAACTCTGCCCACGGGAGCAACTAAGCCCAGTTATTCTGTTGATCATTGGAAAATGAACGTAGGAACATCTTGAGTGAACGATTCATGTGTTCAGCTTGGCCATTGGCCTGAGGGTGGTAGGCAGTGGTCAGTCCTGCCAATATACCAAATTTCTTGCAAAAGGAGCACCAGTAGCAGGCGACAAATTGAGGTCCTTTGTCAGAGGTAATATGTTAAGGTAATCCTTGGAGGCGGAATACATGTAGGAAGAACAGGCATGCCAGTTCAGGTGCAGAGGGCAAGCTAGGTAGTGGAATAAAGTAAGCCATCTTGGAAAACATGTCCATTACCACCGAGATAATGGTGTTGACATTAGATGCGGGAAGGTCCATCACAAAGTTGATGGACAGGTGGAGCCAGGGCTCCCTAGGAGATGGCAATGGCTCTAACAGCCCCAGGGTTTCCCACGGGTGATTTTGCTGTGCACATGTGGGACAGGAGTCCACATAAGCTTGGGTATCCAGGAACATGGTTGGCCACCAGTAGTAGCACTGAAGAAGAGACAATGCCCTCGTGCATCCCAGATGTCCAGCAACTCTGGAGTCATGTTCCCATTTCAGCACTTTTTTGCGGAGTCTGCGGGGGATCACCATCTTCCCTGCAGGAACAGTCATGGCGGCAGACAGGTAGATACAAGCCAGATCAATAATATGTTGGGTCTCCTCCAGGGAGTCTATGGGGTTCAAAAAAGTGAGATAATGCGTTAGCTCGCAAATTCTTTTCTGCAGGGCGATAATGTAAATTGAAGTTAAATCAGGTGAAGAACAATGTCCAGCGGGCCTGGTAAGATTTCAAGCACCGAGCCTGTCAGAGATGCTCTAGGTTCTTATGATCTGTAAATATTGTGAATCGGTGTTGGGCGCCCTCTAGCCAGGGGCGCCTCTCCTCTAGGGCGAGCTTAATTACAAGAAGCTCACAGTCCCCGATACTAAAATTTTGTTCTGTGGAGGAAAACTGGTGCGAGAAGGAGCACGGATGTAGAGTGTCCTTAGAGGAGTGTTGGCTTAAGACTGCACCTGCTCCCATGGAAGAAGCATCTACTTCAACAGTAAGTGGACGACTCGGGTCAGGGTGCCATAAACAGGGTCCATGAATGAAGGCTTCTTTCAAAGCCTGAAAGGCTGCAGTTACTTCAGGAATCCAATTCGTGATATCCGCTCCCTTACAGGTAAGCGCCATAAGGGGAGCTGCAATAACAGAGTACTTTCATATAAAATGTCAATAATAATTTGCAAAGTATAAAAATCATTGTAGTGTTCGTAATCCTACTGGCTGGGGCCAGTTCTGGATGCACAGCAGATTGCTAGGGTCCATTGAGAAGCCAGGTCTGGAAATGATGGAGCCAGCTCACACACCAAGCTTTAGGGCTGGCACATTGTTTGCCCTCACAGTCCTCTGCAGCATGGGGTGAAAAGGCCAGGCCTGAGCCAACTGCCTGCAGATGTAACTGTACAAGTTACTTGTCATGGCAGCTCTGCTTTTCCTCCCCCCTAGCCACCCTCCCATTTCCATCCTGTTTGCCAGAAAATCACATAGCCTGAGATGAAATATTGAAAGAAGCATCTCTCTTTCCTATGAGCCAACTATCATCATACAGGTCATACTCAAAATTTTCAAAGAGGCCCGACTGGCTAAGTATAAAGGAATCATGCTTGGCTCCCGGGTACCTGAACACCACATTGAGGATGTGCATTCGAGAATCACAGACCACGTGCACATTGATGGACTGGAAGAGCTTTCTGTTGCGGTACATCTCCTCCCTAGCATGGGGTACAGTTAATAGCTCCCATCCCAAAACACTGGGAAAGTTTGCAAAGGCATAAAACCTTCTCTTCAAGTCCATCAAGTCCTGCCTGTCCCAAGGAAATGCTATGTAGTGATTAATGTGGTCAGAGACTGCTGTGATGACCTGTTCCAGACAGCGGGAAAAAGTGGTTTGGAACATTTCCCCATGACCCCTACTGTTGTTTGGAAGAAGTCGCTTGCCATGAAATGCAGGGTAGCCAACAGTTTGGTGAGGCCAGGCACAGTGTGGGACCTTGTGGTTACGATCCTCCCCTTGGATTTCTTCATATAATTCCAGGATAGCCTGAGAGCTGTGGTGATACCTGCAAACCACATAGTCCTCTGGCAGGCCCAGCAAGGATGTTCTTGGAGGAAAGATGCACTCCCTGAATTTCCTCCGCCGTGGCTGCCTGCGTGCAAGGCGCTGCCCTGGGCCCCAACCCTGCAGGGCCCTGTGGCTAAGCTTGCGATGCAGGGACTTCACTAGTAGGGCTTGGAACAGGCCTGCCCTGTTTTTGAGTTTGTTGTTCCACTTGTTGTTGTCTGCGGCGAGCCTCCTGAAGCATCCAGTATCCCCCAACAATTAAACTGGCCACAAACATTATGGCTTTAGGAAGCTAGGCCAGGTAAGAACAGGTGTTTTTATTGGGGCAGGAAGGGCTGGTAGGTGTGTCCATTATAATTCCTCTTTCTATCATTTACGATAAGCGCTGCGATAATACCCATGATCTGCGATATCGCCTGCAATAAATACTTTTTTCACTGTACCGCAAAATAAATAGGTGTAGTTATTTCCGGCATTAAATCCCGCGATAGTGCACATTAATCTATGGCACACTGTGCTAGCAGACCCTCATTTCCATTTACTCTACCCAAACTCCTCTTACTCAAATACTAATTTTAAATTTGCACATACATTTTGTGATGCAGTATTTATCATGAGCATCACGCATATTAGGGATCAGTAGCACCGCCCTGATGTGCCTATTGCCCATCCACAAATTGTCCAGCTAACTAGATAACTGGATAAGTGACTTATCCGCCTAACTAGCAGTCGCTGAATATAACCAAATATTCAGCAGCCACTAGATAGCCGGATAAGTCCTACTTATCATGTTATCCAGTGTCTGAATATCAGATTCTAGGTCCCTAAATAGTAAGGGGTAAATATTCAGCTGCTGAGCAACTAGTTAAGTTAGCTGGATTCACATATCTAACTTAATCGAGATATTCAGTGGCTCAGCCGCACCACAGAATATACCCAGATAAATTAGAGTTAGCCGATATGTGATATCTGGCTAATTTTAGACCTGCTCTAAGGCACATCTAGAGTTAGCTGGTTAATTTAACCGGATAACTCTGCTCCTCCCTGGAACGCCTACCTCCCGCCCTAGGAATGCTCCCGACTTACCTGGCTAAATTCGAGCCGGATAATTTGTTATCCGGCTAGAATTTATTCAGATAAGCCTTTTAAATATGCTGCTAAGACATTTAGATGGATAGCTTTCATGTTATTCATCTAAATGGTTTTTAAATATCTACCCTTAAAAGCCTAACTTTCAATAGTTTACATAAATCACCAAATTTCTATGTAAATGGGCACATGATTTATGCTAGTATTTTATAAATTGCATGGTAGAAACTACACAGTTTATAAAATACTCTGTTTCTGCGCTGAAAGTACGTGCATTAATTTGTAATGCAGGAAAACACATATTTGTTCTACCCATTTTATAACATTATGGGGTCGATTTTAAGAACCCCGCGTGCGCACGTCCATGTACACGTGGTTCCCAGCGCACGCACATGTTGCGCGTTCCGTCCGCGCCTGGCCCGCACACGGGCCTGCTCACCTCGCTAGCTCCTCTGCAGGTCACGGGTCAGCCTCCCCAGCGGCAACCACGAGCACTTCCAGGCCTCGGCGTCACGCGGCGGTGGTCGCCGGGCCTTCCACTGTGCACCAGGCCTCCTGCCGGAGTTCAGCGGTGGCATTGGCCATGCCCCTAGGCACGCGCGCGCGGACTGCCCGGCATCTTGTAGGGCCAGGGGCAGGTCCTAGCTCCACGGCGTGCCCTGATTGAACGTACGATATAAGGAAGTCCCTGCCTGCACTTCCTTGCCTTGGCAAATGGGTCGGCACTGTAAGTGTACTAGTTTGCCTCCGCGTTCACAGTCTTGTTCCAGTCTTGTTCCAGCCTTGTTCCAGCGTCCTACTGTTCCAGCCTTGTCCAACATCCTTCTGTTCCAGCGTCTGTCTGTCCTGTCTCCCCAGGTAGTACCCTCGGACTGTTTCTCTGGTACTGACCTCGGCCTGTTCCTTGACCATTCTGCTCGCTGCCTGGATCCTGACCTCTGCCTGCCTTGTGACCTCGTCTGACCTCTGGAACCTGACCCCTGCTTCGTTAACTACTCCTCGGACTGATCCTCGGATTCTGACCCCGGCTGCCATTGACCACATCTCCTGATTCTGGCTTTGTCCCTTGCCTTGTCATTGCCTACGCTGTACTGGCCTTTCTTGGTTCTCCAGACCTACAGCCTAGTAACAGACCGCGCTCCCTTGCTGCTTGTGGGCATGCCTCTCTACTAACTCTCCAGGAGACCCTGTGAGGCCCACTTAAGTCCAAGCGGCCCGGGTCCCTACGGGCTCCACCAGGGGGACCGTGGACTTCCAGTGGTGAAGCTCATCCTAGCCTCTGTCTCCTCCAGTGCTCCGCCCCCTGGGGGCAGGTGCTTCCTGGTCCCTTCCAGGGAGCCGTTCTACACTGCTCCAGGACAAGGGTCCACCTCCAAGCACAACACGCAACTTAATTGGTAGATGTAAAATTGTAAGGACAAGAGAGTTTGGTAATGTATTCACATACATGGCTTGCAAAACAGCAACTTGTGTGTGCACTTCCAAACACCACCTCAGAATATCCCTAAACCACATCTTTTTCCCTGTCAATTTTTATGTGTATTACCCAATGTTTCCAAAATAGTATATACTCATGTACATGCTACTTACATGCACATAACCAATTTCATTTGTGGAAACATTTTGAAAAATAACCCTATACATTCCCATTGAATTAAAGTATGTAAAAAAAACAAACAAACCAGATGCACATGTTTTAATAATCAAAGTTAATTTTAAGGCATATGTAATACACTATTAAAGGACACAAGAAAGCTTTATCAATGTGCTATATCTTTTCCCTATAAAGCCTGTCTTATCATAATTGATTTCTTTGCTAAGCTATTGACTGGAGATTTTTTCATGTGCTACTTGAGAATTTTGTCAGCTTTCATTTTTAGGAGTTTTCTATATTGTTGATTACATTGCTGTTTTTACACTTCTTTTAGTATTATTATTTGCGCCATTTTGGTTGCTATATTCTTTTGCTCCATGTTGCTCATAAAACCAAAATATGATATAGATCACTGTTCATTAGTATTTTAATATATTGTGAATATTCTATTCTTAAAACAGCTTTATTTTCAAATACACACAGAATGGTAGAAATCTTTTTCAAAAGTGGGCCCTATATATACTCTTACATTGCTTCTTCTTCTCTTGTATCTCATCTCTCTAAAATCAATGTTGCATTACATACTATCATTGAAAATTGTCTCACAGACAAGTTTTCAAACTTCAATTATTTATGGCTAGATGTATTAAGCATTTTTTCCCTTAGAGACAAAAGAGCTGATTCACTAAACTACTAACATTAATGCGTGCAAAACACGTGTTCACATGCATTAATGAATACAGTATTCACAATCAATATAGCATTGGAGAAAGTTGATAGATTGCAGTCATGTATTAAAATTATGCAACCTGGGGATAATAGGCTCATTAGCACATTAGCCCTCAATATACCAAGCTGCAGTAAATGGAGCAAAATGTTACACAGCTGATCTGCCAAAAAAAAAAAAAAGCTGCAGGTATTTTAGGTAGACCAATGGGGCTAGCATGCCTACTCAGTGATCTGGTCCTTTGTCTACTGATCCATCCTGATCTTTTAACATTCTTTCCACCATGCACATCCAAAATCCCTCCAAGCACCTCCTTAAAGACCCAATTCCTTCTGGCACTTCCTTAAAGAACCCCACCACTGCTCCCCTCAGTTCCTCCAGAAAGACCTTTCACCCCGTGATTCACATCCCCTCTTCTGGACCTGCATAGTTTCCTGTTCTTTCCCTTCTTCACCCCACCCCCACTGTAAGAAGTTTTCTATGCCCTACCAACACCAGCATCAAGTTCAAAAGAATGTCAGTCGATGGTGCTATACAGAAAAGCACTGCATTTTGATTCCATTTTGATTCTGAAACCTAGAGCTAACAGTTGGTAGAGAGCATCTTCTGGTGGGTGGGGAGGGGAAGTACGGGGGAAAAATTCTTTAGGATTTGGGAGACCACATGTGTCAGTGGATAGCATCCACCAACCAGCATTATTTTATTTATTTATTTATTTATTTAACAGTTTTTTATACCGACCTTCATAGTAAATAACCATATCGGATCGGTTTACATTTAAACAGGGGGTATAACTGAAGGAAACAATTCAGGTAAACAATAGATAACAATAGATATGAATAAGTCAAAGTTACAATCAACTGGAATCGAGAACTTGGAAGCTTATAATAAGCTGGAAGGAAGATGAAGGTAAGTAATAATAATAAATGAATACGATAGTGAGAGCGGGTTAAAGCTTGAAGGTGTTTTAACCTGGAGGAGCCAGAGTCCATAGTTCATGGAGATAAGTGTCTAAAGGCCGGGTGAAAGTGGAAGGCCATTAGTGATTGTCTGGTGGATCGGAGAAGGCTTGGTGGAAGAGCCACATCTTGAGTCTTTTTCTGAAAATTAAGAGGCAGGGTTCCAATCTGAGGTTTGAAGAGATGTTATTCCAAATTGATGGGCCTGCTATCAAAAAAGCTCTGTCTTTGGTCGTAGAGAGGCGTGTGGCTTTAGTAGGAGGAAATTGTAGAGTGCCTTTGTGAACATCTCTCGTTGGTCTGTTAGAGGAGTGGAGTTTGAATGGGATTTCCAGGTCGAGTTGAAGTTGATGATGGATGGTTTTGTTTTTAAAGTTTGATTTTAAAGTTTGATTTTAAAGTTGATGCTGGAGCTGGTAGGTGTTCCTTCTATCTGTGGGGGAGGGGATGGGTGTGGAGAAAGCAAAAGCCATGGGGGAAGGGACAAGGACTAGAAGGGGGATTGCAAGGTGGGGCCCCTTGTGGAAAAGTCAAGGGGAACAGGAAGGGGGGATCCCGTGAAGTGTCAGGTTGGAACAGGGAGGAACAGGGAGGAAGATTAGCGATCCTGCATCCTCATAATTGCCTAGCTGGACATGCATTGATTTTTCCAATATGCTCATCAGCCCTCAGACTCGGGGGCCAGTTAGTGCAGGGAAACAGATGTAAATAGTATGTTACAATAACTTTCTAAAGAATAATTGTTTTGTAAAAATGTTAGTATCTTATCAAAATACCATTCCTAAAGTGAATCTCTTTACAAAATAAAATATTTACTATTATTTCTCTTTTTATATAGTGCCATTATCCAGAGAAACAATAATTACTCGCACATAAGCAGAATAATAAAGCCTAGCATAATTTAACCTCTACGTATATAAAATGAAGGGGATTTTCTGCCTGGATTATTGGCCTATCATCATAAATTCATGCTGACCAATCGGGTTTTGAACAGGTTGCTAGGTAACCAGGTAAAAGGAATTAGAATCCAAGTTGACCACTGGTTGATGCCTTCACATTTTATGGGCGACCTCATTCAGAATGAGAATTTTCTGAAACCTGAAAACTTTTGATTGTCCTTTCACATTTTGAAACTTAACTCTGACATCTCTAAACAGTGGAACATAACTTGTTATAGTGGTGTTCAACGCACAGTTGAGAAAAACATCCATTAGATGGTCATCTATCCCTGTCAATAGTAGGGTTTCTTTGATTTTTAATTTATAGTTGAAAATAAACATTTTTGGAAACATTTTCTGAATTATTTAGCAAGTTGAATTGAAACGCTGCGGACCTTCGCACAAATTATGATGGATCACTGCAGATGTTTTATGATGAACATTAAGGAAATCAAGGGAAAGACAGTGGGCATGAAATAGGCAAAATCTACACATTTATTCTCAAAGATATTACTGCCATGTGCAAATCTGTGCACTAACGCTCTCACCATAATAAGCAGACAAGTATGGATCCAAGGCTGTCTTTATTGATGAAATGTCCTAAAATTCATAATTATTTATTTAGTTATCTATTTATCTATCTAATTATTTATTTATTTAAAGTTTTTTATATATCGATACTTGTTAAGAAAACATCACATCGGTTCCATGCAAAGCACAGAGACCATGTATTTTTTTTTTCCTATAAGTATGACCTGCATTTGATATATTTTCATATATTTCAATGCACATCTGGAAAGAAGTGCCTTGTGAATTCCTGACAGAAAATGTTTATAAAGGGGTTATCTTCATACAAGACTGAGATGATATATTGCTTAATAACACTGATTTATATTTTTGTAGCAATAACAAAATAAAAAAAAGCATGCTGCAGGAATAATTACGGAGAAAATGACATTTTGTGAGCCAGAGTATAAGCACTTATACAAAGAAAAAGTGTTTTTGTGTGTTGTAGAGGAGAAATGAGATCTTATTTTACAAAAAGGGTAATGACTTATTTTTTTTTCCAAAAGACAGAACAAATGTGATATTTATGATCTGAGCTAAATTAAACTGATAACCTGCTGGTATGACCACATGGGGCTTCTTTAACTCATAAAAAGACCTAATTAAAGCAATGCAAAGATTCTGCTGAATTTCATCTGAAGTGATACTATAGATTTTATATTTATATATGTAGAATGCATAACTGTCATGATAAAAGAGCATAGCATACACTTCATATTCAACCCTGTTAAACTCTGACTCAAACTGGAACTCTGGATAGGACTCCAAAAAAAACTACACTGCTGTCTAATGTCTATATTAATAATTTGCTTCTTCCTATCTTTGAATCTGCCTAGCATTCATCCTTTGCAGGAGGAATATGCAGAAACGAGAGGGTCTATATCCTGTTCAGCAGACTGACACATGGTTAAGGGGTCTCTCACGTCTACAGCAGGCCACCAGATCAAATCTGGTGACCTGCTGGGTCAGTATCATCTGAAAACTGGTGGCCCTACCTGAAATGACTTGGGGGGTCTCATTCCAGTGGAAGGGTGTTCACATTGTGAAAACAGCATCATGATTTGGTGCTAATTATTAGCACCACTGTTATGTTAGCAGTCTTTGCCAAGCGATCAAGGACTGCACATGCATGAAGACTGGATAATCCTCTCATCCTCTCCAGCCGGTTCCCAAAGTTCTAGATTAAGATACATTGTTAGGTCAGTATGGAGAGGCTTGTACTGCCCTGCCTGTGCTGTGCTAGCTCTGTGAGTAAATGCATGACCTTTGTTGCTAGTGCTTTCAATCTGCCACATTTCCTGAGCACTAGGTTTACTAGAAACCCTTCCCCCTTAAAAATAAACAAGACAAAAGATATCCTGTCCTCTTCAATTTTTTTTTTTTTTTTTTACCTGTAATTATGGCAAACTTGAGGAGACTGACATTCTTTTTCTTCAAATAAAGTGTCAGGGCAGTCGCGACCACCGTAAGATGGGAACTGGATGATAACACGATGGCGAGACTGCTTCCTTACTGCAATATCACCTGCAGAGAAGAATATATGTCAGGAATTTCATTTTCTCATCCCAGTCTTTGGAGCAGTTCATAAAACCATTACCACAAAAATGAATGCCACAGTTCCATTTAATGTTACATTGGGCGGGTTACAAAATATAAACAATCGTACTTCAAATTTGAATTGTGCTACATTAGGTGAATACACATTGTTTTCTAAAGCAGTCACATAGATGTCCATATTCAGTCATTGTCCAGATAGAAAAATTAGTCAAATAAACTTATCCGGCTAACTTTTATAGGTATGTTCAATAGTGCATCCACACTACGGAATAGAAGAAGCCGGATAAACTTATCCAGATAACTTTGGAGGTATATTCAATAGTGCAGACGCTGGCTATCTTATATGTAGCTGGCTAACTTTATCCGGCTTCCTTTAGGATAGCTCTTTGGCCTGACAGACTTGCAGGGTGATGCATCAAGCCGAGTTAGTGCTCTAATGCACGTTATAATCACGTTTATCGCCATGATAGAGTGCAATATAGGCAATATTTTGCATCACCCCGCCAGATACCCTCCGCTATTACAATGACCTTTTTTGCATGTGATTTGCATGCATGAATAATGCAACTTCATGCAAAGAAGGTCATATATAGGAAATCCTAAGCCAGTGATGGCCAACCTTTTGAGCTCAGTTTGTCAAAATTCATAAAAAACCCGAGCATAACTCGGGTGGTGTGTCACTTCTAGAAAAATCCATAATTTTGTGATATTTGTAGCTCTAATTAATAACAAAGTGTTAATTTTAATATATGTACTGTATTTATTAATAAAGCAAAAACAAATAATTCTTTACCTTACCTGCTTAGTGACTTTTCTGTTGCAGAATTTCATTGGCTAAATCTTCAATTGAAGGTTGGAATTTCGTACACTTCAAGCCCAAGCAAGAGTTACAAACTTCATCTGTCAGTCTGTTTCTTTTATTGGCTCCCATTCATTTTCACAACACTCCCTCCCCATCCGCCAGACATGCACACATTCATTCTCACACACACAGACCTCCAGGCAGGCACCCATGCATTCACACACATACACCCCCAGGCAGAGTCCCATTCATACACATGCCACACACTAAAGGCAGACCCCTTCTCTTTCTTTTGCTAGCAACCTCAGAGCCTCTCTCATTCCTCTGCTGCCACTGTCACTGCTGCCGCATGGCTATTGGGGAGGTGCCGATTGCTGTTACTGACACAGAAGTCCATTCTGCTGCCTCCTCTGTGCAGGCCCTGTGGGCTTCCACTTTCTCCATGCTGATCTCGTACATTGTGAGAGCCGCATAGAGAAAGTGCTATTCTTGCACATTCCCAAAGATTACATGTGCCAATCACTAAAAAGTAATCTATATTTTTTTCTGCCTTTGCTGTCTGATCTTAGTTTTCTAATTGGTTAGTCACAGGCTTTTTTTTCCCCACCTTCCCTTTCTTATTTTTTTTGCCAATTCCTTTTATATTGTCTTTTTTTCTGTTTCTTTTCTCGCCATCTTCTTCCCTCAAACACACAGTCAGGTTCTCATTCTCACATACATTTCTCTCTCTCTCACACACACAGGCTCTCACTGTCACATGCTCTCTCATACAATCATTCATACACACAATCTCTCACTGGCACATGCTGTCTGACTCTCACACACAGGCTCTCTCTCTCTCCCCCACACATGCTGTCTTGCTCAAGCACATGCTGTCTCTGCAAACATTCAGGTCCTCGCTCTCAAACACAATCTCTCAACTCATCTCATACACACACACACACTCTACAGACCCTCAGCCTCTCTCTCACCTCTGGGCCTCCTCTTCGCGGGTCACCGCAGGATGGGCCCTGCAGCGGCCCTGATCTTCTCGGGCCGCGGTGGCCCTGCTACCGGGCCTCTTCCTCTTCTCGGGCCGCTCCTCTTCTGCATACGCTGATGCTTCACCTCCTTCCTGCCCACGCGGCTCCAGCAACGTTTACTTCCGGGGCCGCACAGGTAGGAAGGAGGAGGAGCATCAGCGCGTTTAAATGCGATCTGTTTCTTCGGGCCGTGGTGACGTGAACCTCACCACGGCCCTGCCTATCGCTGCGCCGAATGAGCCTCCCTGCGCCCGGGGGCATTGGGGAGGGGGGGTGGAGGGGTCCGGACGGTGGGGGGATACTAAAAACCTAATTTTAAAGGGTCGGCGCAGCCGGAAAAAAAAAGGCTCTGCACAGCCGATAAAAAAAAAAAAAATTCCCAATAGTCCATGAAATGCTGCGCGTGTCAGCAAAAACGTCTCGGCATGTCACCTCTGATACGCGTGTCATAGGTTAGCCATCACTGTCCTAAGCAAATATTTTATTGCGGCCGATTGAGAAAGTTGTCATTTGTGAAAAATAAGCTATACCAATTTGAAATGTGTTAAATATATGGTGGGATGTCCATGATCCTAACGTGGGTCCCAAGGCTCCCGCCGCATATTTAAAAGGGCAGGAAAAAAAATGCAGGCAAATTGGGGGGGGGGGGGGGGGGGGGGTTGAGGGCTGACCCCTAGCTCAATCCAGGGCTAACCCTCAAGGTGGCCCCCAACTTCCCTCAAACACACTGATGCAATATCGGCACACGTTAAATGAGCACTCGTGATTGAGCACCCACTCTCTTAATGCGAGCTGATCCACCTCTCCCAGGCACACAATTTAATATGTAAATTGGTAAAAAGGAGACGCTAAGGAACATTTTGCGTCCCTAGCACCTCCTCAGCATTGGGTGCCTAGGAGAGGTGGCTGTCAGCAGGCTAGGAAAGTGACCGCTCAATTTTACAAGTGTCTGTTTTCCTAACCTGACTGTTGGCCCCTTTTTTTTTAAATTTTTCTTTTAGGATTCTCCTTTTGCAGTTCCTCTGACTTACTATCGCCATGATATTAGGTTGGAGGAACTACAGAAAAGCCGTATTTTCTGCTTTTCTGTAAACATTTTGGGCTTCTCAAGAATTAACGCCTGCTCCAGGGCAGGTGTTCATTTTTTAGGGTAAAAATGTGCGCACCAGGCGCACAATTTTTTTTTTTTTTGCATCGAGGGAAATAGCTAATAGCCTCATCAACATGAATTTACATGTGATGAGCACTATTAGCTACATCAGTGATGGCTAACCTATGACCGGCGTGTCAGAGGTGACACGCCGAGACATTTTTGCTGACACGCGCAGCGTTTCATGGACTATCGGGAATTTTGTTTTTTATCGGCTGTGCCGAGCCTTTTTTTTCTCGGTTGCGCCGACCCTTTAAAATTAGGTTTTTAGTATCCCCCCACCCTCCGGACCCCTCCACCCCACCTCCCCAATGCCCCCGGGCGCAGGGAGGCTCATTCGGCGCAGCGATAGGCAGGGCCGTGGTGAGGCTCACGTCACCACGGCCCGAAGAAACAGATCGCATTTAAACGCACTGATGCTCCTCCTCCTTCCTGCCTGTGCGGCCCCAGAAGTAAACGTTGCCAGAGCCGCGTGGGCAGGAAGGAGGAGAAGCATCAGCGCGTGCAGAAGAGGAGCAGCACTTGTGCTTACGGGCCGCCATGAATTCCAAGTCGCACCGGCCCGAGAAGAGGAAGAGGCCCGGTAGCAGGGCCACCGCGGCCCGAGAAGATCAGGGCCGCTGCAGGGCCCATCCTGCGGCGACCCACGAAGAGGAGGCCCAGAGGTGAGAGAGAGGCTGAGGGTCTGTAGAGTGTGTGTGTGTGTATGAGATGAGTTGAGAGATTGTGTTTGAGAGTGAGGACCTGAATGTTTGCAGAGACAGCATGTGCTTGAGCAAGACAGCATGTGGGAGTGAGAGCGAGTCTGTGTGTGTGAGAGTCAGACAGCATGTGCCAGTGAGAGACTGTGTGTATGAATGATTGTATGAGAGAGAGCATGTGACAGTGAGAGCCTGTGTGTGTGTGAGAGAGAGAAATGCATGTGAGAATGAGAACCTGACTGTGTGTTTGAGGGAAGAATATGGAGAGAAAAGAAACAGAAAAAAAGACAATATAAAAGGAATTGGCAAAAAAAATAAGAAAGAGAAGGGGGAAAAAAAAAAGCCTGTAACCAACCAATTAGAAAACTAAGATCAGACAGCAAAGGCAAAAAAAAATATATAGATTACTTTTTAGTGATTGGCACATGTAATCTTTGGGAATGTGCAAGAATAGCACTTTCTCTATGCGGCTCTCACAATGTACGAGATCAGCATGGAGAAAGTGGAAGCCCATGGGGCTTGCACAGAGGAGGCAGCAGAATGGGCTTCAGTGTCAGTAGCAGCAATCGGCGCCTCCCCAATAGCCATGTGGCAGCAGTGACAGTGGCAGCAAAGGAATGAGAGAGGTTCAGAGGTTGCTGGCAAAAGAGAGGGGGGTCTCTGCCTTTAGTGTGTGCATGTGTATGAATGGGACTCTGCCTGGGGGTGTATGTGTGTGAATGCATGGGTGCCTGCCTGGGGGTCTGTGTGTGTGAGAATGAATGTGTGCATGTCTGGCGGATGGGGAGGGAGTATTGTGAAAAGGAATGGGAGCCAATAAAAGAAACAGACTGACAGATGAAGTTTGTAACTCTTGCTTGGGCTTGAAGTGTACGAAATTCCAACTTTTAATTGAAGATTTAGCCAATGAAATTCTGCAACAGAAAAGTCACTAAGCAGGTAAGGTAAAGAATTATTTGTTTTTGCTTTATTAATAAATACAGAACATATATTAAAATTATAACTTTGTTATTAATTAGAGCTACAAATATCACAAAATTATGGATTTTTCTAGAAATGACACATCACCTGAGTTATGCTCGGGTTTTTTTTAATGAATTTTTACACACTTAGCTCAAAAGGTTGGCCATCACTGAGCTACATGTTCGGTTGAATGCACGTTTTGGACGCAGTAAACCCCGTTTTGCATCGGGGGTTATGGATGCACATCCAAAACATGCGTCTAGTCGCGTATTGAGCCCTGCGCTTCAGCCAGCACATGGTAATTCATCGGCCTGAAAGTGTAAAAAAAAAAAAAAAATGCACTGGCATGGTGATGCCCCATCCTTGCACCCTCCCAAATCTCTCAAGTAAAATATAGGCCCAGTCCCCACCCCCCCCAAAGTGAAAATTAATGTCTCCCCACCCCCTTAAATTCCTCAAATAAAATATAAGTCCGGGCTCTAGCCCCCCTCCCATCCCCATCCTCTCAAGGGAAATATAATGGCCTCCCACCCATCAGCAATTTCCCCCTACCCCCAAACCACCTCCAGCACCCCCCTGAATCAAAATGGAAGCCGTGTAGGGGCTGGGCACACCTTCACATCTGACCCGGTCGCCTTGGGTCCGATCATCTCCGGACCCTTACAACAGTCACATGCCTGGGGGCAAGTTCAGGTTTGTGCCGTTTTTGGAAAGTGGCAGCATCCTGGCTGGTGCGAGGGTACTCCCTGCCCCTTCACAGGATCCATTTTAAGGTTTGGGGGGTGCTGGAGGGTTATCAGGGGTGGGGGGGGGGGGAACCATTATTTTTCATGTGTGTTTGGAGATGGAAAGAGGAGGCCAGGGCCCAGGCCTATATTTTATTTGAGGGATTTTGGGGGTGGATGGACACAGATTTTCATCTGGGGGGAGTGGAGTGGGGGACATTAATTTTCACTTGGGGTGGGGCTGGGGATGGGAAGGGGGGGCCAGGGCCCGGGCCTATATTTTATTTGAGAGATTTGGGAGGGACATTAATTATCACTTGGAAGGTGGAGGCTGCAGTTGGGAAGGAGGGGCTGAGGCCCGGGCCTATATTTTATTTAAGGGATTTGGGAGGGGTGAGGGGCCGGGGCCATCGGCTCGTAGGTGCAGATTTTTTTTTTTACACTTTGGGGTATGTCGAGGCCATCTTGAGTGGTAGCCCCCAGGTTGAGACAGGGGTCAGCCCTGACACCCACTTAACCTCTCTGTTTGCCCACTATTTTTTAATTTTTGGGCTAGCAGTTCTTCAAGGCCACCATTGCATTAAAGGGCCGCTCGTTGAATTGTTTTGTCCTGCGGTCTTTGGCCGCGAGACCAAAGAATGTGTCAGAGAGCCGTGACAGTTTTTCAGGGGAGGGGGCCCCAGTATTGCACCGACATCCCCTTGTGATAGTGGGGACCCCTGCTGCGATAAAACATTGTGGCTTGGTGCATCTATGGGCGACCAGCTAACTTTGAATGTTGGAGTTAACTAGATTGCTTTTCCTGACTAACTCAGCTCCTTCCAGTTATGCCCTTGGAATGCCCCTAACTTATTTGGCTACGTTCTAGCTGGCCAGCTAAAATATAGTCAGTTAAGTGCCCAAATACTCATTTAGCTGGATAACTTCTGAGCTATCTATCTAAATGCTACTGAATATGGACCTCATAATTTTCTTCCATTTGGTGCCTACAGGAAAGATACTCAGGATAACTTTAAAACTACACACAGCTCCATAAACTCATATAGATCTCTGTCAGTTAATTTATAACCAGTACATATCCTATACACGTGCCTTATAAAATATATGCATATCTACCCTTAAAATCATGCAAGTAGAGGCTACTTATGTGTGTGTATATGCAAATGTTTTACACATGTAAAGATTTGAAAATTCACCCATAAGCACACAAGTCCCATACAAGCTAACTTTTGGAACAAAACTTTCTATACTGGAGCCACAGTAATAATGAATGCGAGGTCGAGTATCATTTGTCAACGACATAGTGAAATGAACCCGTTCATAAATATTCCAGTATCTGTTTTCAATTGTTTATGTCATATTTAAAGGATAAAACAAATTCTCCTTCATATGTTCAGATTCAACCGAGCAGAGGAAAATAAAGGTGCATTTTATTTTTACTTTAGTTAACATCAGATTTGTGCTTAAAACTTGCTTGTGGTTTCTTCATAATGAGGGTGGGGAAAAAACATGTTTGTGCCTTTTGGCAGTCAATGGGATGCAGATGAAAGTTACAAAGAAACGCAGTAGATGAGGTTTGTGCCTCCTCAGCACTTTAATTCCCAGCAGCTTTAATTCCATGGTAATTTTCAGATATGGAATAATTCTAACTATTGTATTGAAAAGAAGGTTTTGAGTTCAATCACTAAAATCTTAAATTAGTTATGGATTGCTCCAATTACTTAATGTAATTATAGCAATAGGAACTCGCTTTACAAGCGCTGCTGAGCGCATAATGGAAGACCTTGTAAAAAAGGGTGAAATGACAAAGCAGTACATAAAGGACAAATTGTCTTATGAGTGATTATGAAAACATGTCACACAGTGACAAAAATCCATAAATAATGAAAACTGTACACTGGTAGCAGGAATCAAATGTCCTAAGCAGTGTAATTACAACGGAGCTGCGAAAGGTCATTTTTCTAGCACAGAACGCACCATGTGAATGAGGGAATGCTGAGCAGGCTAGGGCGGGCCCCTGTTTCTTAGAAATGACATGTGAGGGGGAAAACATCTTTAGATCTTGATTCAGGAAAATAAAATCCCATCCCACTATTCATTTTTTTTTTAAAATCTCTTTATTCCCTAGCCTTTTCCTGCATGTACTCCTTTTAGGTGATTTATGGTCACCTCCTGATTCAGCTGCCTATATATATCCCTACAGAATAGAAAGCTGGGCTGGTGGAAAGGCCTATTTGGAAATTAATTTACATGATCTTGCCATGCTGGTCCTGCCAATCTGGGTACCTGTATTTCTGTGCTGACATCAGCAATTTATGAAACAGAGGAGGGAGACTATGCAAAGGGATAATAAATGCAAGTAGTTTATTGATAGGCTTACGGTTTATTTATTGGAATATAAAAGAAAATTACCCACAATCTGCTGTGCAAGAATTTAGAGAGGCATGGGGAGAGAAAGGAGTATTATGAGGTCTGTGTATGTTTGTTTTTGTTCTGTCTCTTGGATTATTATCTGATACAGGTTTTATTATTTTTAAATAGAATACGCTCCACTAAGATTACAGTTCAACACATTAACAAAAGACATCGAGGTCAGTTATTAAAAGGATCTATCTGCCTAAGTTAAAGATTTAGAAATGGATTCACTAAGTCATGGTATTTTATCGTGGGAGGGTCCCAATACTGCAGAGGGTAGTCCCGTGATAATTTCCCACTCTCTGACAAAATATCATGGCAGTAACACTGCTTTCTTTTGTCTCACGGAAAAAGCCCACAGAACATAACAATGCGGCTGAGTCCTAGTCAAAGCAAAATGGCGGCCTCCAACTCACAGGGTGGCCCAAAGTAAAAATAAAGTAATCGGGGGTCTTAATAGACCCCCCCCCCTCACCCCTTGGTCCCCCAAAAAAGTTAAAAATAGAAGAAAGGTGCAGTGTGATGATGATGCCCCTGGTCAACCCGTCTATAATGAATAACCCTTACAAAGATTGAGGTGCCCCACCTCTCGGATCCCTTTTTCATGCAAATAATAGGCCAGTAGAGGCCCCCTTAATCCCACCCCTCAACTTTTCAAAAATTACATTAGTGGTCTAGCGACCCCCAACTTGGACTCCCCCTGGATGTTCCTCATACTTCATTACCTTAAAATTCTCATTGGTGTTCAGTGTGTGGACCCGGGGCACTCCCTAGCCCCAAGGTCAATCAGCACCTTTTCTCAAAATGGCGCTGAAAAGGCCTTCTCCTATTAGATGATAGGGGCAAGGTCTGGTTAGCACCATTTTAGAAAATGAAGTTGACCAGGCCTGGGGTTAGGGAGCACCCCAGGCTCACACACTGAACAGCAATGAGGATTTTAAGATAATAGGGTGTGGGGGTTCGGAATAGGGGCCACTAGGCCACCAATGTAATTCTTAAAAATTTAGAAGTGGGGGTTAATAGACTACTATCAGCCTATTATTTACATGGAAAGGGGGGGCAAGAAAGTGGGGGGCTCACTCTATGGAGGATTTATTCAATATGTAAGGGGTGGGATGTGGGGATCATTGTTGCATGGCATCTGTCATCTATTTTTTTAACTTTTATTTTGAGAGGTGCCTTGAATAGCAGCTCTGGAGTAGGGAAGGGGGTCTATTAAGACCCCCAGTGACATTTTTTTACTCTTTTGGGGGGATCCATGTTGGGCTGCAGGCCCCTTTATTTCTACCACAGGAGCATCGGGACACACGTTAAACAGGTCTCAGTGCTCCTGTGCTAGAATAGCATTTCTGAAAATTTGTAGATAAAGTAATGTGGCAAAAACATTTTCTAAGTCAGCTACATTATTTTATTTACATAGGATTAGGTATGCATGAGCCACTTTGCATGATTTGCCAAATTAATGCATACAAATGCCAAGCAATGCAACTCACTGTAATAGGGATGGGTTTCTGGCCCAAACATCATGACATATAGAGCTTTTATCACACAATATACACTGTTTAATGCATGTTATAGCCCAGTCACAGCTTGATAAATCTCCTCTTCAGCTGAATAGATCAAAGTCTTTGAAAATTGACTAGGCAAACTGGCAAAAGTATCCTCCTACGTTTCACTAAGCAGATAAATTCAGTCAACCACTGTTGTGTTTGAGGCATTGTGGATCCTTGGTCACAATGGAGATGACTCCGCCCAGGGGGAAGAGCCCCGTGGGGAACCACTGCGATAGGCTGACACAGTTAGCAGACACAGAATGGATAGAGTCTTTATTGTATTGCTGTAATTAGATGATGAAGCAGGAAGGTAAGGCAGTGATCCACGAAGTGCCAATACGTTCAACAGGCTCAGAAGTGTAGTCTCACCCAAATGTTCACGATAGGCAGGAGCCCGCAATACGGGTAACGCCGCGGCTAGTGGGTGGAGTTGGAGCGCCGAATCACAGAGTGAAGGCATCTTCCTGATGGTAGAATGGTGGGACTGAAGGTCCGTGGTGCAGGATATGAAGTTGATAGGCCCTCGAGAAGCGAGTACTCAATGGTCCAATATCCTGAAAATGAATAAAGAGAAAAGACTCCCGAGGAGCAGTTGTCTTGGTTAATGAGGACTCCGAAGGAAAGTTGGAAGTGAGAGACCTCCGAAGAGCGGGTGTCTAGAGCTTCTGCTGGAGCGAGGCCCTTAGCGAGAAAGTGGCATCTAAGTGTGCAGCTTAGAGCAGGCAGAGTAGCGAAGCGAAGTCTTTGCTAACTCAAAGTGGTAGAGGAAGCAGAGGCTAGATATACCCGGAGGTACTGATGTCATGCAGTGGGGCTGCCCCCGAGGTTCCCGCCATGACGTGTATTTGAGCGTCAGAGATGTGCGAGCTCGCACCCTAGGAGGCCACAAGAGTGAGCATGCTGGATGGGGACACCCATGCTGGTCTGGAAATGCTGAGGCCCTCGGCACTCGGCACCGGAGACAGCCATCTTGCCCAAAGAGAGAAAGGAGAGAAAAAGAGGTATGGCAGAGTGGTCGCAGCCGTCTGCGACCGACGGACGCAACACCCACATTGTGAGCTGATCCAAGAGTAGAGTTAGATCAGGAAAAGCAAGTTAAAGAACAATTTTAAAAGCCCTGCGCCCGTGAAATTTGGGAGATACGCATGTGGCTGGGCTGCACGTATGCCGTGCGGATCTTCATAGGCCCGCAGCCTCGCGCGTATCTCTCGGTACATGCAGAAGATTGGGTTAGGGAAAAAGGGGCGAGCCTGAGGCAGGGTCTGGGTGGGTTATGGGTGGGCTGGGACAGCGCCGTTAAGCACTGTCCCGCTGAAGCACGCGCTGGGAGCTGAGTGGCCCATGCAAGTTGCTGCTGCTCCAGAGAGCAGGTAAATAGAAAAACAAAAGGCTCTAGGGTAGTTAGTGGGGTTTTAGGGGTCGGGATTAGTAGGGGAAAAGAGAAGCAGGTTAGGTGGGGGGGTTAGGAAGTTCCCTCCCAGTCTGCTCATTTACTGGAGCGGACTGGGAAGGAACAGGAAATAGGTCCTATCGCATCGCCGCTTGCATCTAATGAAATCTCCCCCACTTGCACGCGCGATTCGGCACTTGTGTGGAATGCGCACACACTGATATAAAATCGTGCGCGCAGGTTGCTGCGGGTAGCAGATTTTATAACATGGGCACGTCGAAGCGCTCATGTTATAAAATCAACGCATCCTTGTGCCAGTGCCGGGAACCGCGCTTACATGGATGCCCGCTCGCGGGTCTTAAAATTTACGTGTTAGGCAGCTAGCACTGGTTTTTTAGGTCTGCGATAGCAAACTAAACCTGGCCAGCCCCTCTCCTTTACGACCATTATTTTAAAACAAAAAAAAGTTCTTGCCAGTGGAATCTCCCACCCTCCCCACTTGTCACGTTAACAAAATGTCCTCACTGCAGGACTCCACTCCTTCCCTCTCAACTGTCATTTAAAAGAAAAGAAATGTCCACCCTGGGCTTTGCTGGAAAGGATTTTCTAGCAGTGGAAAAATAAATAAATAAAATAAAGGAATGTCCCTGCTATCTAATAGAGATGAGCTTCGTTTTTCCGTGTCGGGTCAAGTTTCGGTTCGGGCGCTTCGTGGGAAATTTCATTTTCCCGCAGGTCATTTTTCGGCGGTACGAATGGGGAAAATGAATCCAAAAAACAAATCGAAAAAAACCCCCGAATTGGAAAAAAACTACCCCAACCCTTCAATTTTATTTTATTACAACCCTCCCACCATCCCGATCCCTCCCCAAGACTTACTAAAAGTCCTGGTGGTCCAGCGGGGTCCCGAGAGCGATGTCTCCCTCTCGGGCCATCGGGCCTACCACAAATCAAAATGGCGCTGGTGCCCTTTGCTTTTACCATGTGACAGGGGCTACCAGTGCCATTGGTCGGCCCTTGTCACATGGTAGGAGCAATGGATGGCCGGCACCATCTTAGAAAATGGCACAGGCCATCCATTGTTCCTTCCATGTGACAGGGGCCGACCAATGGCACCGGTAGCCCCTGTCACATGGTAAGGGCAAAGGGCCACTGGCGCCATTTTGATTCTTGGCAAGCTCGACGGTCCGAGAGGGAGACATTGCTCGCGGGACCCCTCTGGGTCATCAGGGCTTTTAGCAAGTCTTGGGGAGGGATCGGGATGGTGGTGGTGGTGGTGGTGGTGGGGGGTTGTAATAAAGTAAAATTGAAGGGTATCGTCTCAGCAACGGATCTACCCATGATCGAGAAGGGCAAAATGCAATTGTTAGATTCATCGGAAGGATTATGGGATGGTAGAAACAGCCAGTCCCTACTGGGATGGTAGAAACAGCCAGTCCCTACTGGGATGGTAGAAACAGCCAGACCCTACTTCAATATCAGAGTTGTCACCCTCGCGCTTTGCGCGATAATATACCTACGGGGCAGTTCTTACGCCTACGTCGGTTGTGTTCGACTCGTCTTGAATTTTTAACACAAGCAGAGGGTATGATGAGCCGGTTTTTGGCCCGGGGTTATCCGTATCGGGTAATAAAGAGAGCTTTTAAAAGAGCACTATATACGAATCGGGACTGGCTGTTTCTACCATCCCATAATCCTTCCGATGAATCTAACAATTGCATTTTGCCCTTCTCGATCATGGGTAGATCCGTTGCTGAGACGATACGTAGACACTGGTCCGCTCTGTCCCTCACAGACTTGTTACGTAGCCCGCTCCGCTTTACTTTTAGACGCGGCAGGAACCTACGAGACACCTTAGTCCACACTTTTACAGCTACCAACCAACCCGAGAGTCTTGGCACGCATGGACCCTGTGGTCACTGCACTATGTGCAGATACACCACAACCACATCTGAGTTTTTGCACCCCAACACTGGACGGATATTTAAACTTCGTTCTCCCTCGGACTGTCTCACAAAAGGGGTTGTATACATAGTGAGATGCCCATGTCCTCTTCTTTATGTAGGTAAGACCACCCGCATGTTGAAAACTCGGATTATAGAACACTGTTCTAATATCCGTTTACACAGACTCGATGAACCATTGGTGTCCCACTGGCTGGCGTGTGATCATTCCATCTCTGAACTCTCCTTCCTGGCGATCGAGGTGGTGCGCCGCCCCTCCCGGGGCGGTAACTACCCCGAAATCCTGGGTCGGAGGGAGCAGAGGTGGATCTTCACTTTGGATACAGTAGCTCCCTCTGGCCTTAATAAAGAAATCGAGTGGAATCTATTTTATTAACTGTACGGATCCACCGAGACCAGCTGTTAGTTCTGACAGCTCTCGCGAGAGCTGCCAGTGTTCGCGCCTCTTTTCTGTTTAAATGTTTCACACCTGTGCGGGCTTGCGCGCTCCGGGTATTTCTGTATAGGTATGTACATCAGTAAAGGTTAGTACTATGTAGCCTCTTTTCACCTTCTGTATACTGACTGATATTTGTGTGTTTTTATATCTTAGATTCAAATATACCTTTGGTCCCCCCCGACGCAGCCTGGCGAAACACGGGACCGTGTCGGGGGATCAATTTAAACGCTGTCATTTTGAACGGTTTGGAGTCGCCATTATTAACATTGAGATTCTTTATCCATTGGAACTGATTATGACTACTATTGAATGTGTGGTGATTAAAGATTCATTATCCTGCACCAGTGTACTGTGATACTTGCTTACGTGCAAGGTTTTTGCTCCTTCTTAGTTTGGATTACGTGCCGTTTTATTGGAGTATGTAATGGCTACTGATGATTATACATTCAGTTATTCTGAAGAGGCAGTGAACGCAGTACTTACAGCAAGTCATTTCTTTGAGGATTCAAACTTGGAGACGGTCACCCCGGTGTCCTGGACGGATTTGATCAACACTCAGAAGCGTTTGACCAGGGCTGAGCTCCATTCATTAACTCTTATTGAATACTGTCGTACACGCCGGATACCCAGGGGTCTACGGGTTCAGAAGGAGCCACGTCTTCATGCTGACAACCCCTCTTTTATTACCTGCTGGAATAAAATTCTGAACAAATGCTCTTTGGACTTGATGGTGTTGATCATCGAGACCAACAAAGAGCTTATTGAACAGCTCAAGGGAGAAGTTACATTTAAAATAGACACCATCAAATCATCTACTGTGGTTGATCAGTTTGACCAACAACTTCAGGAATTTCAAGATAACTTATCTAAGTTTCGTTCTGATTTGAAAGCTGTCAAACTGAGTAAATTCCAGCGAGACGCCACTGATTATCAGACAGGATACGTCTACAAATGGATGAACCAGAAACCTTCCAAGAAGGTTACATTTGCCGAAGACTCTTCGTCCTCTGGAGATTCCTCCTCAGAAGGTTTCACAACACAACGCCCGCGTGTGGCTCAGCGTCGAAATCGAGCACCACCCCAGGAAGAAGCCTCCGCACCTGTGGCTCTCGACCGGACTGCACAAGCCTCCGAGGCTTCTTTAGGACTTTCTACATCATCTCGATATGCTTCAATCTCGGCCTCTTTTTTAGACTCGGGCCATGCCCCACGCAACACGCGGGGGTCGCGAGCGAGGGGCTCTATTCCGTCCCAACGGGTACAGAGACCACCTCGGGTAACACGTTCGCAAGTAGATCCGTGGCAGTAAAACAAGAGACAGTGTTCAATTTATCATCGCGTGGCCTAACAGAGATGGAATTAAAGGTTTTGCAGAGGGGTCTATCTTTTGTCCCTACGGTTAAGGGGGATGTATTTGATGTGTTTATACACTTGCATCGTTTCTTTCGCTTGCTTAGGCTTAAATTGTTTTTCTTGGATGTTGATGGATCCACAGATATGTCGATCATGCGCCCGCGGTCTCGGTGGATTCCCCCCGGCCCTCTTGACGTCTCGTTAGGGGCTTTTGAGCGTTTAGTTAGCAAAGATGTACGTAACCTTTTTTTGTCTAAACGTTTTATCCGATATAACCTGACTAGAGATGAAACACGTGCATTGACGTCTCTGAGCAGGGATCAGTCGATTATGATAAAACCAGCGGACAAGGGGGGAGGGGTGGTTGTCCAGGACCGGGCGGATTATGACATGGAAGTGTTTCGCCAACTGAGTGATAGGGAATTCTATTGTCCATTACCTACTGACCCTACTACTGGATTACAAGATACTATAAAACAGGTTGTTCAGGAAGCGTTGGATCGACACATGATTACTCTGAAAGAATACAAATTTCTTGTTACCCCACATCCTATTACCCCTCAATTTTACACGTTACCTAAGATTCATAAAACTTTAACACATCCGCCAGGTCGACCTATTGTCTCAGGCATCGGGTCTATTCTTGAACCCTTATCCCAGTTTGTGGATCATTTTCTGAAACCATTTGTTCCATTGATTCGATCGTATGTAAGAGACTCTGCTGATTTGATTTCTTTATTGTCTGCAATAACTACCCCTCCCCACCCCTTTTATTTTGTTACATTGGACGTAGTTTCGTTATATTCCAATATACCTCAGTCTGAGGCACTCCAAGTCATTTCATACACCTTGGAGAAACGCCCACGACCTCACAGAGTATCTACTTCATTCCTTATGCAACTAACTGAATTAGCGCTCACAAAGAATTTTTTTCAGTTTCATGACTTATTTTTCCAACAGATTAAAGGGACAGCTATGGGGGCCACGATGGCCCCCAGTCTTGCCTGTCTCTTTATGGATAACTTTGAGAATCTATTTGTTTACCCTTCTGACTGGTATAAATTTGTTTTCCTCTGGCGCCGGTATATTGACGACGTTTTTGTTATCTGGAAGGGTACGGACATACAATTCTATTGTTTTTTGGACTGGCTCAATTCTCTTAGTGCTCACATCCAATTCAATTTTTGTATTCACCACCGAGAAATTGCCTTCCTAGATATTTTGATTATGGCTGGTCAGGACTCTTTTGAAACGTCTATTTACCGTAAGGAAACCGACCGCAATACCCTACTTCAATATCAGAGTTGTCACCCTCGCGCTTTGCGCGATAATATACCTACGGGGCAGTTCTTACGCCTACGTCGGTTGTGTTCGACTCGTCTTGAATTTTTAACACAAGCAGAGGGTATGATGAGCCGGTTTTTGGCCCGGGGTTATCCGTATCGGGTAATAAAGAGAGCTTTTAAAAGAGCACTATATACGAATCGGGACTGGCTGTTTCTACCATCCCATAATCCTTCCGATGAATCTAACAATTGCATTTTGCCCTTCTCGATCATGGGTAGATCCGTTGCTGAGACGATACGTAGACACTGGTCCGCTCTGTCCCTCACAGACTTGTTACGTAGCCCGCTCCGCTTTACTTTTAGACGCGGCAGGAACCTACGAGACACCTTAGTCCACACTTTTACAGCTACCAACCAACCCGAGAGTCTTGGCACGCATGGACCCTGTGGTCACTGCACTATGTGCAGATACACCACAACCACATCTGAGTTTTTGCACCCCAACACTGGACGGATATTTAAACTTCGTTCTCCCTCGGACTGTCTCACAAAAGGGGTTGTATACATAGTGAGATGCCCATGTCCTCTTCTTTATGTAGGTAAGACCACCCGCATGTTGAAAACTCGGATTATAGAACACTGTTCTAATATCCGTTTACACAGACTCGATGAACCATTGGTGTCCCACTGGCTGGCGTGTGATCATTCCATCTCTGAACTCTCCTTCCTGGCGATCGAGGTGGTGCGCCGCCCCTCCAGGGGCGGTAACTACCCCGAAATCCTGGGTCGGAGGGAGCAGAGGTGGATCTTCACTTTGGATACAGTAGCTCCCTCTGGCCTTAATAAAGAAATCGAGTGGAATCTATTTTATTAACTGTACGGATCCACCGAGACCAGCTGTTAGTTCTGACAGCTCTCGCGAGAGCTGCCAGTGTTCGCGCCTCTTTTCTGTTTAAATGTTTCACACCTGTGCGGGCTTGCGCGCTCCGGGTATTTCTGTATAGGTATGTACATCAGTAAAGGTTAGTACTATGTAGCCTCTTTTCACCTTCTGTATACTGACTGATATTTGTGTGTTTTTATATCTTAGATTCAAATATACCTTTGGTCCCCCCCGACGCAGCCTGGCGAAACACGGGACCGTGTCGGGGGATCAATTTAAACGCTGTCATTTTGAACGGTTTGGAGTCGCCATTATTAACATTGAGATTCTTTATCCATTGGAACTGATTATGACTACTATTGAATGTGTGGTGATTAAAGATTCATTATCCTGCACCAGTGTACTGTGATGACTATACATTGCCCCCATGGACCATTAGGGACTTCCTGCCAGTGGGATGGGGGGGGGGGGGGCAAGTCACAAGATCTTGCAGCACCCTTGGAGTATCACCAGACATATAAGCTAAAGAGGCATAGCTAATTTTCCCCCAAATATTGGAGTGCACAAAATGTTTGCATTGTGCTACTCGCTGGCATGCCAGTGAGCCACTGTGTACACATCTGCATGCTGCACAACTCATTAGCATGTCTGTGTTGCACCTGATTTTTGACCTGGTAAAGATGCAAAAGTTTTGTAATAATCACAATTTGTGCATATTATTTTCAATTAACACAATAACTCACTTATCCACATGGGAAATGGTATTTGCTGCATGCAAATGTGTTATCACAGCTTACTAAATAGGCCACTAAGGCCTGGATTTTCTAAGGTCACAGACCTTAGAGAATCCGGTGGCAACGGGGTGCGGGGGGGGGGGGGGGGGGGCCAGGCCTGCGAAAACCGGCAGCGATCGCACCTCCACGGTGCAATCACTGCCGGCTTTCGCACCCAATAGCATCATCGTAAAAGGTGGTGCTTTGGGGGCGCTACTGGCAGCGAAAAGGATTTTTACCTTTTCGTCGCCAGCGAAGTTTCCGCCGTGACGACGCCCCGACTCCTTCTCTTCCGGGGCTGACTCTGCCCCGATCTAGGTATCGCATGCGAAAAGTCCCTTTTCACGTGCGATATGCTACGAAAATGACCCCCTAAATTAGCTAAATTTGGCAGGCTAGATTTAGGAGAATATTGAGCAGAAAACATGGCCATTTAGGTTCACTTGAAAATTCTCCTAAAGATAAGTGGCTAAAATTACTGGTTATTTTGGCCGTTTAGTGGCTTTTTGAAAATTGACCTCATTAGGATCATCTAATAAAAGCGGAATATGTGAAAATACCCTTTGCAGACCTCAGTCCATATAAGAATTTTTGCAAATGTAAGGCAGCTCAGGCTTTAATATAAATTGTAATAGTGGATTGGCTAAAATGAAGAATTTTCCAGAGTGGGGACGTTCTAATTATTTATTTATTTTAAAATATTTCTAACCTGCACTCTTTTGTTACTTGAGGCGGCTTATATAGTTAAAATCATTCATATTTAAAAATGCAATGTAAATAGTCAAATGAAGTAACAATATATAATGTATAAGTAGGGCCTGATAGAGAGAGAGCAGATATCTAACTGGTAGATGGTTTGCCTTAGTAAACAAGAAGGGTTTTAGGGCCTTTTTAAATGCTTTTTTGCAAGAAATTTTGCAGAGGGTATCTGGGATGGAGTTCCACAGAAGTGGACCTGACACAGAGAAAGCTTTTTTCCAAGTATCTTCAAGCCTCAGAGTGACAAGGAGTCCCTTCCCCCCAAAAAAGGGATGGGTTGGGAAGAAATTATTAAAAGTGCTTTCACAAGCACTTGAGAGTTGTTGCTGTTTTGAATTTACTGAGGAGCACTGGAGCTGGGGCTGGAAAGTCAGGAGCCTGGACTGGAAGGTGAATGTTACGAAGTGGACCCTGAATCCCAGACAGGGTTGTTACCTACCTCCGAGGAAAAAACCCCTGTAGGTTCTTTATGTCGGTAGGTGGAGCTGGCAGATGTGGAGGCCCAACAGGAACTTCAGAGAAAAACAACTCCATGAGGCAACCAGCGGAAGGTCAAGGATGAGCCAGAAGTCAGGGCAGGCAGTGATCCAGCAGAATCCGTATCCAATCCAAGAGTCAGGGCAGGCAGCAATCCAACAGAGTCTGTATCCGTTCCAAGAGTCGGGGCAGGCAGCAATCCAACAGAGTCTGTAACCATTCCAAGAGTCAGGCAAACAATAATCCAAAAGATATGTGTCTGTTCCAAGAGTCAGGGCAGGCAGCAATCCAGAATGTAATCCACACAGTCCAATCGAAACCAGGCAGGGCGATCCAGGAGAAAACGGCGACAGACAACGAGAGACCCACAAGGAGCACGACCTGCTGCTGAGGCAAAGCATAGCAGGCAGGGACAGCTTTAAATAGGTAGAACCGCTGATGTCTTCAGAGGATCGGCGGGAACCTTTCCCACTGCAGTCCCTTTAAGAAAAGCGGGGAGGCGCGTGTGCGCGTGCCCAGGAGGCCACTGGCAAGGTCGAACTTCTGCGTGCTGAGCAGCAGCCCTAAGCCGCGGGGAAGTCATGTGCTGGCGGCGTCTTTCTGCCGCTGCAGATGAGGACGGGGTCGGACCGGGGCTGCATCGGGTGAGTGTGTCTGGCTGCGGGACGCCGCAGCCGACTCACGCAACAGTGAAGCAGGCTGAGGCTTGTAGCCTGGAGAGTTAATCAGGATAAGTCTGAGGATTTCTGTGGATGTGAAGTATTCCTAGGAAGAAGAGCATTCTTCTGAGGTGTGGAGATTTTCTGAGACTGGCTTTGGGAAGTCACAGCTTGGGATAATTCTTGAAGTAAAGAGAAACTGTGAGTAACCTCTGTGATGGGGTAGAAGATTTGAAAGCGAGAAACTGTTTGTATTTTGTTTGGACTTGTGCTCCTAAAGTTGTTTTATTTTCTACTTTTATTCTGCCTGATCTAGACTTTTCTTTTTCACCTTGAATAAATTATCTACCTGATTTGGGACAACAATTTGGTGTAGACCCCTATCTCTTTTTCTTATGAGTGTAAGTCTCCCCTTGGGCCTTGCAGTTTTGCTGGTCCCCACTGGATCAAATCCTGAAGTTTATCTGTTCTGGGGCTGCAGAAGGGTCGCTCACTACCCTTGTGGCTGTTGTGTCCCGTGCCCGTGGCCATCCACAGGCGCGGCCCCCTACCTCCACCGCGGCGGCGACCCGCTGCGGCAACCTCTGAAACGCTCCCTAGGGCTGGTGCCCATCACCCCGGGGATGCTCCGCAGTCTGGCCGCCCGCTGGGGAGCCGTCCCTGCTCCTCCCTCACGGCGCTCTGCTGGCTTTCCTCCTCGGAGGAAATCCAAGATGGCCCCCGCCATCTTTAGGTGGGAGGCCATGCCCCCCTGCTGGATTTAAAGGGACCTGATCCCTTTAATGATACTCACCTGCTTCCAATGATCCAGAGCAGAGGAAGTATTTAAGGAGGCTTCTTCTGCTCATTCCTCGACTTGGCAACGTCTCCTATGAGCTTTGTCCAGTCTACTTGCTTCGGTGAGTTCCTTGAGCTTGGCTTCTGGTTCCTGCTTCGTCTTCCTGGTTCCTGACTTCGGATTGGCTGACGGTGATTCTCTGGTTCCTGACTTCGGATTGGCAAGTGGTGATCCTCTGGCGTACAACTTTGGACTGGTGAGCGACGACCCTCTGGCACTCGACCTAGGACTTCTTCAAGACTACCGTCTCCAAGGGCCCGTCTAAGTCCCAGCGGACCGGGTCCCTACGGGTTCCTCCTGGGGGGACAGCGGGCTTCTAGGGTGAAGCTCCAGTTGGCCCTTGCACCGTTCCCTGACCTCCCTAGGTCCACCTAAGTCCCAGCGGTCGGGTCCCTACGGGCTCCTCCCGGGGGAACCGTAGACCACCAGTGGTGAAGACACAATGCCTCATCTCGTCTCTTCATCGCCTCTGTGTTCGCCTCAGCCTCCAGTGCCAAGGGTCAGCTGGTCCCGCCTCCTGTTCTGCCTCGTCACCCGACGAGAGAGCCTACGGACCCTCCGAAAGGTATACCATCCTCTCGTCGGCCAAGGGTCCACAAGCCTGAGCATAACAGTGGCCATCAAAGATGACCCCTGATGGGAGGCTACACAAATATAAACACTGAACGTTGACAACTTATTCTGTGAGAAATAAAGCTGTTGCTTTTAATCTGCTATTCAAAAAAAAATGTAAGCAATTCATGTGAAATTTCACAGTATTCCTGGAAAAATTTTTGGAAAACAGCTTCATGGTAGACATTATGAGAGATACGCAAATTCGTAGAAAATCTTTTGTGGGAATGTGTCAGGAAGCAACATCATTAGGTGCTCAGATAAACATTAGATATCCATGTAAATGAAGTTTGCAACACAATGGTAAAAGTTATATTTTTTATGACCCATCACAACTGAGGAGTTTTCTAGATAAATGTAAAGGTGAAACTAGTATTACCTAACCTGTTCAGGTGTAATTAGGTAAAAAGGCTGATATATCCTCCATGTTTGCTTTACAAATGCTTTGTGATATAAAGATATGTTCCAGTAAAACCAGAGATCCTTTTGTTTCCTTATAACTTGCAGAAAAAAAAGTTTATATTACATTATATAATTTGAATAGTAATGTGTTTATTAATTCCTGTCCATAAAGGATAAGAGTTATGAGATTTAACTTGATGTAAACTTTTCTGTTTGTATAAATGAAAAACTGATAAATAAAGAATTGAAAAAAAATGGATCTTCTGATCCATGTACTGTGTATGATGTCATTTGTAGTCAAGTTCTAGTAGACATATTTGTCCTGGAGAAAATAGAAGTCTTAATGGCTGATTCACTAATTAGAATAATCATTAGCATGTACGCTAAATCATATTAGTGCACATGCTAATTATTAACAAAGTTATTGTTCTATGTAAACCGGTTTGATTTGCATCTAATGTAGGAAGATCGGTATATAAAAACAAAAAATAAATAAATAAATAAATGCTCATAACCGTGCTAAAATGAGTGATCAAGGTCATAGTGAAACTGAGCATGGTCATGAAGTTAAATTATGCAAAAAGGATAAAATTAGTTCATTTTTTCCCTATTCCTTAAACTGCTTTCTCATGCTGGATCACAATCTCACAAAACATATGACTATGCGACTGTGATTCAACAAGTGAAACCATTTCAACAGCACTAGTCCCTGATGAAAGCCATGATTGTTCCAAACATTGACAGTCTTGGGCATTTTTTGAGTAACTTCATAATCATCCTTCTGGTTCTTTAACTTGAATAGGCATGAGTTAAGTGAAACATCTAACTGGAGTTGATATCTAGTGAACTGTACAATTGAAAGATTTTTAAATGAAACTGACCCCCGCCCCCCCCCCCAAAAAAAACACAAAAAAACAAAACATAGCATGGTTGAGGTCATTTCATCTAAGGTGATATATGACTGAATGTGTGTAGGAAGTGTCAAGACATTTCCCTTGTTATTACGAAGGTAAGCATGTCCTATTAAGCAAAGCTGCACTTACCTAAGATACCAGGTGCTGAAAAAATAAAGGCAAAAAAAAACAAAAACAACCCAGCATTCAAAAAGTAGAAAGCATCCCAAAAAAAGGGAACACAAGAAAGAATATCTGTAAAAACTCAGGGAGACGAAACAAGAAATAAGGAAAGCAAAAGATGAAATGGAAGAAAGGATTGCCAAAGAGGTAAAGCAAGGTGACAAAACATTTTTAAGATATATAAGAGAAAGAAGGGATGCCAGAAGTGGTATAGAGAAAATGAAAGGTGCCGAGGAGCAATGCGTGGAGAAAAACGAAGAAATGGCAAAAATAAACAAATACTTTATTCAGTGTTCACTAAAGAACAACCTGGAAAAGGACCATTGCTGGCTGACAAGACTGTAGATGGGGATGGGATAGAGGAAACTCCATTTACAGAAGAGAATGAATGGGATGAGCTAGGCATGAGATACATCTCAGGATACTGAGGGAGCTCAGAGATGTGCTGGCGGGACTGCTGAAGGACCTGTTCAATAGATCCAGGCAAACGGGAATGGGACCATGGAATTGGAGAGGAGCGGTGGTGGTCCTGTTTCACAAGAGTGGTAGCAGAGAGGAGGCTGGAAACTACAGGCCAGTTAACCTCACCTCAGTAGTGGGAAAATTAATGGAGACTCTGCTGAAGGAAAGGACAGGGGTTACTGGACCCGAGGCAGCATTGATTCACCAGGGAAAGGTTTTGTCAGACAAATCTGATTGATTTTTTTGATTGGGTGACTAAAGTACTGGTTCGAGGAAGAATGCTCAGTTTGATGTACTTGGATTTCAGCAAAGCTTTTGATATGGTCCTGCATAGGAGGCTTGTGAATAAAATGAGAAGCTTGGGAGTGAGTGCAAGGTGGTGGCATGGATTGCAAACTGGTTGACTGATAGGAGATCACATGTAATGGTAAATGGAACCTACTCTGAAGAGAGATTGGTGTTAAGTGGAGTGCCACAGGGATCGGTGTTGGGACCAATAGAGATGTGAATCGTGTCCTCGATCGTCTTAACGATCGATTTCGGCTGGGAGGGGGAGGGAATCGTATTGTTGCCGTTTGGGGGGGTAAAATATCGTGAAAAATCGTGAAAATCGAAAAAACGTAAAATCGCAAAACCGGCACATTAAAACCCCCTAAAACCCACCCCCGACCCTTTAAATTAAATCCCCCACCCTCCCGAACCCCCCCCCAAATGACTTAAATAACCTGCGGGTCCAGTGGCGGTCCGGAACGGCAGCGGTCCGGAACGGGCTCCTGCTACTGAATCTTGTTGTCTTCAGCCGGCGCCATTTTCCAAAATGGCGCCGAAAAATGGCGGCGGCCATAGACGAACACGATTGGACGGCAGGAGGTCCTTCCGGACCCCGCTGGACTTTTGGCAAGTCTTGTGGGGGTCAGGAGGCCCCCCCCAAGCTGGCCAAAAGTTCCTGGAGGTCCAGCGGGGGTCAGGGAGCGATTTCCCGCCGCAAATCGTTTTCGTACGGAAAATGGCGCCAGCCATACGCGTATGGCCGGCGCCATTTTCCGTACGGAAAATGGCGCCGGCAGGAGATCGACTGCAGGAGGTCGTTCAGCGAGGGTTCGCTGAACGACCTCCTGCAGCCGGCGCCATTTTGAAAAATGGCGCCGGCTGAAGACTACAAGATTCAGTAGCAGGAGCCCGTTCCGGACCGCTGCCGTTCCGGACCGCCGCTGGACCCGCAGGTTATTTAAGTCATTTGGGGGGGGGGGGGTTCGGGGGGGTGGGGGTTTTATTTAAAGGGCCGGGGGTGGGTTTTTAGGGGGTTTTAGTGTGCCGGCTCACGATTCTAACGATTTATAACGATAAATCGTTAGAATCTCTATTGTATTGTGTTCCATAACGGTTTAAGACGATATTAAAATTATCGGACGATAATTTTAATCGTCCTAAAATGATTCACATCCCTAGGTACCAATATCTTTACCAGTGACATTGCGGAAGGACTGAATGTATAGTTTGCCTATTTGATGATGATACTAAGATCTGTAACAGAGTGGACATGCCTGAAGGAGTAGAGAGAATTAAATGTGATTTAAGAAAGCTTGAAGAATGGTCAAAGATTTGGAAGTTGGGATTCAATGGCAAGAAGTGCAGAGTCATGCATCTGGGATGTGGTAATTCAAAAGAGCTGTATGTGATGGTGAGTGAAAGACTGATGTGTACGGACCAAGAGAGATCATGAGGCAATAGTATCTGGCGATCTCAAGGTGGCAAAGCAATGTGACAAGGTGATAGCTAAAGTCAGAAAAATGCTGGGCTGCATAGAGAGAGGAATAACCAGTGAGAAAAAGGAGGTGATAATGCCTTTGTACAGGTCTTTAGTGAGGCCTCACCTAGTGTACTGTGTTCAGTTCTGGAGCCTGTATCTCAAAAAGGACAGAGACAGGATGGCGGCAGTCCAGAGAAGGGCGACCAAAATGGTATAAAATCTGTATCTGAAGACTTATGAGGAGAAGCTGAAGGATCTGAATGTGTATACCCTGGAAGAGAAGAGGTGCAGGAGGAGATATGATACAGACCTTCAGATACTTGAAAGATTTTAATAATGCACAAACTTCAAACCTTTTCCATTGGAAAGAAAGCAATAGAACTAGGGGTCATGAAATGAACTCCAGGGGGGATGACTGAGAACCAACTTCAGGAAATATTTCTTCCCAGAGAGGGTGATGGATGTGGAATGCCCTGCCAGATGAAAACAGTCAAAGAATTCAAATGGACATGGGATAAACACTGTGGATCTCTAAAGGCTAGAGGATGGAAATGAAGAAAAGCGAGCAGTAATTTGCTATTGTGGCAGTACTACTCTTAACAGAAGATTACTATCCTTAGTAAAGGAGCCTTGATGCTTTTAATGCAACTGTAACAATACTCTCTACTTAGACAGCAGGGCTAGAAATGGGAATCTGATTCATATCACAACCGATGGCCCCAACTTCTATGGTCTGGGGTACTGATATGCAGACATAAGGGAAAAATCACAGGATTGTTTCTACGGCCAAGGCCTTAAGCAAAGCACATCAAGTTGCACTGTTTGAACTTTCAATAAAGCTCTTCACCCAGTAAAAAATGGTGCTAGCTACAATTTTTATAGGTTATCATAAGGCTTGAGATATTGACTCAGAGCAGCAGTTACTACCCTTAGGAGAAACATGGGAGTAACCTGTGCAGAGTGGCAGTTACTACCATAAGAAGCTTGCTGGGCAGACTGGATGGATCATTTGGTCCTTTTCTGCCATCATTACTATGTTACTATATACTTCTTTTATAAAAATGTATTTAGAGTTTGTGCTTGCTACTGTTTGTTGGATTTTTGTGGTAAGTTATTTTGTTCTGTTAGTATAAAAGATGTATACCTAATCAAAAGATAGTGGTTCCTATTGTTGGACATTAGCACATCAAAATTATTCTGAAGATTTGAAATATTTTGCTATTGATCATGTAAAACTACATTTGAAAGGTAGAGATTGTGAATGCCATTTGACGATTCTTGACCAGACTTGGAGATACCGGTATATATCTATATAAATAAAAATGTTAAATAGTTTGGACAAAATCGCTAATCTTGGAAACCACTGAACCGATTGCTTTCAAATTTGGACACAACCTTCATTTCGCATACAGGAAGGTTCTTCTGTACTTACATTACAGATATGTCACACCTGTGACAGGTAAAATAGGTTTAAAAATTGTTTCAAGAAAACAGCGACATCTGCTGGATGTAAGCGCCATCTGTTACACCTTACACTAACACACGCTACACTAATCATTTCGCCAGTCCAGGTCCACGTTTCACTTCCATTTTAACACATTCATGCACTTTTTTTTCCGGAAGATAACTATTTCCTTTACAGATAAAATACACCCACCACCCTCCTCACACCCCCCACACACATGCCAAATTGATTTACTTCCCACAGCCTCCCAACTCACACAAAACCACCCTCCTCACACCCCCCACACACATGTCAAATTTATTTACTTCCCAGGCCCTCACAACACACACAAAGCCTGACAGAAGACCGGGAGGCTCCAGCGGGGGGCCAGGACCGGTCAGGGACACATCTCCTGCACTACGGCCGTCGGCTGCCAGCAATCAACATGGCGCCGACGGCCCTTTCCCTTACTATGCCACTCAGGGACATCAATGGCAGCAGTAGCCCATGTGACATAGTAAGGGCGAGGGCCCGTCAGCGCCATTTTCAGGACTGGCAGCCGGCGGCCCTTTGCCCTTACTATGTCAGAGGACCTACCGCTGCCATTGCTTCACCCCACTGACATAGTAAGGGCAAAGGGCCGTCGTAACCCGTTTCAGTGCTCGCAGCCGACGGACCAACGCCAATACATCGCTCCCGGACCGCTCCTGAATGCCCGCTCCACCGACAGACATTTTTATCAGGTCTCGGGGGGTCCGGAGGGTGGGGGGGTGGTAATGAATTTATTGCGAACATCTTGGGGAGGGGTCACGAGGGGGGGCAGGTTTAATTCATTCGGCAACTCTGGGGTGGGCAGGGGGGTGGGCTACTGTTTTTCACAGGGCTGGGGGAGGGGGGCAGGAGAGTGTGGGGTGGTTAGTTTAAGAGAACATTTCTCATAGGGTTGTTTTTTGGGGGAAGGGGGAGGTTCACACACAAATACATACACTAAACTTGCACGATCTCGGGAACGCTCCAAAATAGCCCTCCCCAGACCACAAAACAAATTTTGGAGTGCAAATTTGGTTAGGCACTCCCCTATTTATTTATTTATTTATTTAGCATTTTTATATACCGACTTTCCAATAACAGAATTACTGATCAATTCGGTTTACATTCTGAACAATAACATTGACAAGTAAATGTCTTACAATGAACATGTCGAAATAACTTGGATTAAGATATATGGGGTTAATAACATAATTCAAAGATACGGTGCCTAATGTAGGCTAAATAGACAGGTGATAGGTATAAAGTTAGGTTTTGATATTAGACTGCCAAAGTTCATGTGATTTCTAGAGGGTTACCACGGAAGGGATCAATGGCAGGGATATTCCGCGCACAGACACCCAGGGACAGACCACATGTAGCACCAACAATTTTAATTTCCCAGGTCTTGGGGGGGGGGGGGGGGGCAGGAGGATGGGGGGGTTATTATTTGATTTAAAGGGTTGGGATTGGGTTGTTTTTTTGGGGGGGGTGGGGGGTTCCCACAGAAATAGAAAGACAAAAGTTTTCTGATCTGAAGGGTAGGCAGTAGGTGGGGGAAGGTGATAGTGAGGGGAGGGAGAATGAGGGGGGAGGTGAGTGTCAGGGGAGGGAGAATGAGGGGAGAGGTGAGTGTGAGGGGTGAGAATTGGAGTGGGGACAGGGGAGGGAAGGGGGGGTGAGTGACCAAGGGGGAGGAGGATGAGTGACTGCGGTAAATGAGCAAGGGGAAGGGGGAGGGAGGGAAAAAAACCTGACTCTGCCACTGCAACGTGTGGCGGGGTACCGCTAGTATATATTTATATATATATATATATATATGCACATTTATATCCATTCAATATCACTGTTGTGACCCATAAGACCAAATGGCCCATCCAGTCTGCCCAGAGAGCTCCTACACTTATTTTCCCATACTTAGCTGTTTTACCGACCCCCAAGTTCAGGCCCTCGTTGGTAATTGTTTGATTCAAATTTCCTGCCATCCCCTGTCATTGATGCAGAGAGTAATGTTGGAGTTGCATCAAAGGTGAGCATAAGGCTTAATGGTTAAGGGTAGTAACCGCCGCATCTCTGTCTTTCAAATGTAGTTTTATTTGATCAATTTAATGGCATGTTTTGATTTAGACTGAATATTTTCATTACTCATATTGATGGAGTATATATTATTACATCACCTCTTCACAAATTCTTCACAGATTATTGCTTGAAATCCACTGACTGCGGGTCCTTTGAAAATGAGAAATCACATGGGGTTTCTTGTAGCCTGGCTATTTTATGACATCTCAGTTGGTACATATTCTCACTGCTTTCAATGAATTTGGCAGGATTGATTAAAATGTGTTTATTATTGATTGGCAGAATCATTATTGATGCTTTTGTTTAGTTGTAATCTAATCTTACACTTGTATCCCACCTTTTCAGTTCCACTGGACTGCCCAAATTGGTTTTCAGCAATCACTTGAAAAACTGTGATATATTGCATTTGACTATTTCAATATGGCATATTGAAATACCTCCTTCTAGTATGCTTGATCCAGTGCACAATTAAATTCTATTGTCAAATATGGTTTTAAGTTCAAGGATAGGCCAAAAAATGACCTTACCTGTTTATCTGAACTGTGAAGGAAAAGAGAACAGTGACATTTGAATCTATTTTATTTGGAAACCGTTTTGGCCAACCTTAGTTGTAAAAGTGAAACAGATTTAAATAAATAAATATCGGGGGGGGGGGGGGGTGTAGGGCAATAACCAAAACATTTTATGAGTGTTTGGCTGAATAAAATTAATCTAATCCTAGAACCCATCTCCTCTGTGTTGCTAAAAGTTCATAATACTGTGAACAGCGCGCATACTTTAATTCAAGGGGAAAAGCAGGCAGGGTCTGGTTGGGGGAGACACAGCACAGATCGAGATTGCATTTTTGAATACTTATGCGTATCTTCTGGAGAATACGTTATGTTTGCTTCAATGAAGGGGCAATGTGAGGAGTTTCGATCTGGAAACTTGTTTACAGTCCCATTAGTAATTTAGGCCTGTGGGGTATTCCAAAATAGGCTTCTAGATAAGGAAGGGATAAGGTATCATGCCTGGCCAGGGGCATACCTCAGAGATGCCGGGTACTCTGAGCAGGTATTATGCCTGATGCAGCCACTGTTCCTGGCTGGTTTTGGTTAAAGGTAGCTGCTAGGATTCACCGATCAGAGGCAGCAGACACTTAGAAAAAAAACTTGTTTGGTCTGTTCTGTCTCTATGAGCACAGACTCGCTTTTTATACCAGCCATTCAAAAGACTGTTTCCCTTAAACACCCAGCCACTGGCCTCTCTGCACAAGTTGTGTATACAATTTGTTGTCCATGCCAGAAATGTTATATTGGCAATAATGGTAAATATTTGTCTAATTGAGCACAGAAGCTGCTTGAAACTCAAGTGGGAGAATGCCTCCTTGATTTCACATTGACTTGAGTTTGTGTCACCCTGTGGAACAGCTGCGCGTCTGCGGATTAAATTTAGCTGTCAAGGATTGGCGAGGTGGAGACTTACCTGGCTATCTACTACGTCTAGAACAACAGTGGATTTATAATCTTGAGTACCTTAGCTCTAACTGGATTGTATATAGAACATAACTTTTCAGTGTTTTTATAGATTGTGTGGTTTCATTAGAGGAGTATATTTTTGTCTTTGAGATCTTATAATGACCTCAATGCCCTTTTGTTTTCCAGAAATCTGAGGAGCTGACATTGAGACGTGTTGACATAACAGAATCTTCTTTTACTCAGCATATGGAAGAAGCTTTCCCCTGTCAGAACTCCATGTTAACCTGAGAGGCTGTGCAGTCCGATTAGGGGCATGGAGATTTTAGCTAAGTCATCATTTTTTAATTCCCCCTGAAGCAGCACTTGTATGAAATGTCAGCTGATGTCAGGGCATTTTTATATAATTTTGCAAAAACTTGAATGTATTTGGTTTTGGTTGTCATGTTTGCATTAAAAAAAAAGTCTTTTAAAAAAGTAACTGAAGCACATTAAGAGAAAGCAAAGTTTCTGAGTGATTGTTGTAAGGTGGATGATATAAAAGAACAGGTATTGAAAACTTTCAGTATACTCCATCTGGCTTGCTGACACCTTTTAAAAAATATTTCTTTATAATGTTTTTAGTTTAATATTTGCCTTGGTTTGACACTTTGTCTCCTTGTCTTTTTTTCTATATCAAAATCATAATGGAGGAGAACCTAAGAATGGAGCCAAGGACCAGGGGCCAATTGGAACCAATAACAGTCAGGAAACAGGCGAGGTCAGTAGCCAGTCCAAGGTCAAGGCAGGTAGCAGGCATGGTGTAGTCAAAGTCCAGGCAAGAGACCTGGCAGGTGGTAAGCAAGGTGAGGTCAATGTTCGTGCAAAGTCAGCAATTGAAGATCAAAGCCAGGGAGACACAGACGAGGCAGGGAGACCAGGGAGTCACAGATGAGGCAGGGAGGGCAGGATGGGATGGCAAGACCGGCACTTGACAAGGAAGGAATAAGGCAAGAGGACCGGAACACGGCAAGACAGTAACAAGACAGGAATACAAAGCAACTAGCACTGTAGGCAGGAGCATAGCAGAAGACCTTTGCTGAGGCACTGGGTTGGCAGTGCTGAGCTTCTCTTTATACTAGAAGACAGATAACGTCATCAGTCAGCATCCCTAGGAAGTGCTGGCTGCCTGGCTTATAAAGGGGCAGATGGTCCTAACCAAGCCCTAGGATGCATCATGCTGTAGGAAGCTATGCTGGGAGTATCTGGAGGTAAGGGGCATTACAAAGTGATATTCTCCTCAGTCCTCCCAGTCATGGATAAAGACCCATACAGGGAAGTTTGCTGTACGCTAATCCTCACAGTATGGGAAATAAATTCTCAGATCTAGAGGTAGTCATAGAAGATGTTTATTGGAAATAGTGGCTGTCACAGACATGGGATACATGAAAACCATGACTGGGATATAGTTATACTGGGTAACAATTTATTCAGGAAGGACAGATAAGGACAAAAGATAGGTGGCATGGCACTATATATAAAAAATAACATTAAAGCTACAGGACTTAAAAGGTAAGGAGGAAGCACTGTAGGTTAATCTGAAAAGAGGGAATCAAATGTCTATTTATATTGGTATAATATATAGACCTCCATCAGTCAAAAGAAATGAACATAAGAAGAACATGAGAACATGCCATACTGGGTAAGACCAAGAGTCCATCAAGCCCAGCATCCTGTTTCCAACAGTGGCCAATCCAGGCCATAAGAACCTGGCAAGTACCCAAAAACTAAGTCTATTCCATGTTACTGTTGCTAGTAATAGCAGTGGCTATTTTCTAAGCAACTTAATTAATAGCAGGTAATGGACTTCTCCTCTAAGAACTTATCCAATCCTTTTTTAAACACAGCTACACTAACTGCACTTACCACATCCTCTGGCAACAAATTCCAGAGTTTAATTGTGCGTTGAGTGAAAAAGCACTTTCTCCAATTAGTTTTAAATGTGCCCCATGCTAACTTCATGGAGTCTTTCTATTATCCGAAAGAGTAAATAACCGATTCACATCTACCCGTTCTAGACCTCTCATGATCTTAAAGACCTCTATCATATCCCCCCTCAGCCATATCTTCTCCAAGCTGAACAGCCCTAACCTCTTTAGCCTTTCCTCATAGGGGAGCTGTTCCATCCCCTTTATCATTTTGGTTGCCCTTCTCTGTACCTTCTCCATTGCAACTATATCTGTTTTTGAGATGCGGAGACCAATGCTTTTTTTATAGTCGCGAGTAGTTCTGGAGGATTGGCTACATACTGTTGTGGTTCCTCATCATAAAAGTGTACGTAAGGAGGAGACTGGGCACTACTTGTGTCTGTCTTTGATATGCTCCCTCTGTCTCTAATTGTTTCCCTAGTTTACTATCTGTAGTTCTCATTATTTCTTTGTGAATGTGTAACCTGTACACTGTTTCAAACTAGTGATTTTCACATGGAATGAGGGTCCATAAAACATAAATAAACAAGCAAATAAATACAAAAATAATCTGACCTCTTTGGTGAGCAAGTACATGGAATTGCTGCTAAAAAAAAGAGGATAGTGCACATTCTGAAACCCAATGGATTTCAACATCTGAAGCAGCATGGTTGTACCAGAGGTAGGTTTGTCAGATTAATCTGATCAATTTCTTTGATCGTTTGACCAGGCATTTGGTTTCGGGGACAGGCCATTTTTAAAGATGGCCGACGCCATCTTTAAAAATGGCACGGGCCATCCAGTGCTCCTACCATGTGACAGGTGCCGGCCAATGGCACGGATACCCTGTCACATGTAAGGGCAAAGGGCCATCGGCGCCATTTTGATGAGTGGCAGCTGACTTCCCGGGAGTGGGAGATCACTCCTGGGACCACCACTGGACCACCAGGTACCTGTAAAAAGTTTTTAGTGGGGTCGGGAGGATGGGGGAAGCTAAGGGATCAGTTTTAAAGGGTCGGGGTGGGTTTAAGGGTTATTTTTGTCTGCCATTTTTCCCGTCCTCCCCCAAAACAATAAGAGAACCCCCACGAACAATATTGTGGGGTTTTCCTATCGTTTTGGGGGAGCCCCCGATTTCTGACGATTTTGAAAATATTGTACGATATTTTCAATCATCTGAAGCCCGATTCTCATCCCTAATATTTATCATCTTTCAACATGATTTGAGTTTTTTGATTGGCTAAATACTATGCACCGTTCTACTTATATCTTCCTATGGCATTTTTCATTTAAATTGTTGCATAAAGATGTTCTGCACTCATGGAACATTGAAATGAATCATCTTTTCAATACGATTTGATTTATTTAAATGTTTCCTTTATGCAGATTCTACTCTAAACACTGCCAGAGTGTTTGTATGGGGTTATCTATTCAGAAGTGATATTTTCTCTTTCTTTTGGCCACAGGAAGAAAACGGACATTAGATCATACTTTGGGCAGTATTGTTTTGACACAAAGCACTAGTGCACTTAAACATTTTTTTTCATCAATCCTTACTATATTGTTAGCATATACAAAATATTTTTCAAAAAAGGCTATGACTGGCATCTCAGAGACATGGTAGAAGGAGGATAACCAATGGGACAGTGCTATACCGGGGTACAAATTATATCGCAATGACAGAGGGGAACACCCGAGAGGTGGTGTGGCGGGGTGGCGCATTATGTGTAGGATGGCAGAGAGTACAACAGGATAAACATCCTGCATGAGACTAAATGCAAAATTGAATCTTTATGGGTAGAAATCCCTTGTGTGTTGGGAAAGACTACAGTGATAGGGGTATACTACCGTCCACCTGGTCAAGATGGTGAGACGGACAGTGAAATGCTAAGAGAAATTAGGGAAGCTAACCAAATTGGCAGTGCGGGAATAATGGGAGACTTCAATTACCCCAAAATTGACTGGGTAAATGTATCATCGGGACACGCTAGAGAGATAACGTTCCTGGATGGAATAAATGATAGCTTTATGGAGCAATTGGTTCAGGAACCGACGAGAGAGGGAGCAATTTTAGATCTAATTCTCAGTGGAGCACAGGACTTGGTGAGAGAGGTAACGGTGGTGGGGCCGCTTGGCAATAGTGATCATAATATGATCACATTTGAATTAATGACTGGAAGAGAAACAGTAAGCAAATCCATGGCTCTTGTGCTAAACTTCCAAAAGGGAAACTTTGATAAAATGAGAAAAATTGTTAGAAAAAAATGAAAGGATCAGCTACAAAAGTAAAAAATGTGCAAGAGGCGTGGCCATTGTTAAAAAATACCATTCTAGAAGCACAGTCCAGATGTATTTCACACATTAAGAAAGATGGAAAGAAGGCAAAACGATTACTGGCATGGTTAAAAGGGAAGGTGAAAGAAGCTATTTTAGCCAAAAGATCTTCATTCAAAAATTGGAAGAAGGAACAAACAGAAGAAAATAGAATAATGCATAAACATTGGCAAGTTAAATGTAAGACATTGATAAGACAGGCTAAGAGAGAATTTGAAAAGAAGTTGGCCACAGAGGCAAAAACTCGCTGCAAAAACTTTTTAAAATATATCCGAAGCAGAAAGCCTGTGAGGGAGTCAGTTGGACCGTTAGATGATCGAGCGGTTAACGGGGCACTTAGAAAAGATAAGGCCATTGTGGAAAGATATGATTTCTTTGCTTCGGTGTTTACTGAAGAGGATGTTGGGGAGGTACCCGTACTGGAGAAGGTTTTCATGGGTAATGATTCAGATGGAGTGAATCAAATCACGGTGAACCTAGAAGATGTGGTAGACCTGATTGACAAACTGAAGAGTAGTAAATCACCTGGACTGGATGGTATACACCCCAGAGTTCTGAAGGAACTAAAAAATGAAATCTCAGACCTATTAATAAAAATTTGTAACCTATCATTAAAATCATCCATTGTACCTGAAGACTGGAGGATAGCAAATGTAACCCCAATATTTAAAAAGGGCTCCAGGGGAGATCCGGGAAACTACAGACCAGTTAGCCTGACTTCAGTGCCAGAAAATATAGTGGAAAACGTTCTAAACATCAAAATCACAGAACATATAGAAAGACATGGTTTAATGGAACAAAGTCAGCATGGCTTTACCCAAGGCAAGTCTTGCCTCATAAATCTGCTCACTTTTTTGAAGGCGTTAATAAACATGTGGATAAAGGTGAACCGGTAGATGTAGTATACTTGGATTTTCAGAAGGCGTTTGAGAGGCTTCTAGGAAAAGTAAAAAGTCATGGGATAGCTGGCGATGTCCTTTTGTGGATTGCAAAGTGGCTAAATGGGAGGAGGAATAGCCTAGTGGTTAGAGCAGTGGACTATGAACCAGGAGACTAGGGTTTGAGTCCTGCTGTCACTCCTTGTGACCTTGGGCAAGTCACTTTAACCTCCATTGCCTCAGTTACAAAAACTTAGATTGTAAGCCCTCTGGGGATAGAAAAATACCTACAGTACCTGAATGTAAACTGGTGTGATATTTCAATTGAGATCAAATGTCAGTATATAAAAAAATAAATAAAATAAAAGACAGGAAACAGAGAGTAGGATTAAATGGACAATTTTCTCAGTGGAAGGGAGTGGGCAGTGGAGTGCCTCAGGGATCTGTATTGGGACCCTTACTTTTCAATATATTTATAAATAATCTGGAAAGGAATACGACGAGTGAGATAATCAAATTTGCAGTTGACACAAATTTGTTCAGAGTAGTTAAATCACAAGCAGATTGTGATAAATTGCAGGAAGACCTTGTGAGACTGGAAAATTGGGCATCCAAATGGCAGATGAAATTTAATGTGGATAAGTGCAAGTTGATGCATATAGGGAAAAATAACCCATGCTATAGTTAGACAATGTTAGGTTCCATATTAGGTGATACAACCCAAGAAAGAGATCTAGGCGTCATAGTGGATAACACATTGAAATTGTCGGTTCAGTGTGCTGCGGCAGTCAAAAAAGCAAACAGAATGTTGGGAATTATTAGAAAAGGAATGGTGAATAAAACGGAAAATGTCATAATGCCTCTGTATAGCTCCATGGTGAGACTGCACCTTGAATACTCTGTACAACCCTGGTCGCCGCATCTAAAAAAAGATATAATTGTGATGGAGAAGGTACAGAGAAGGGCTACCAAAATGATAAGGGGAATGGAACAGCTCCCCTATGAGGAAATACTAAAGAGATTAGGACTTTTCAGCTTGGAGAAGAGACGGCTGAGGGGGGATATGATAGATGTGTTCGAAATCATAAGAGGTCTTGAATGGGTAGATGGGAATCGGTTATTTACTCTTTCGGATAATAGAAAGACTAGGGGGCACTCCATGAAGTTAGCATGTGGCACATTTAAAACTAATCAGAGAAAGTTCTTTTTTACTCAATGCACAATTAAACTCTGGAATTTGTTGCCAGAGGATGTGGTTAGTGCAGTTAGTATAGCTGAGTTTAAAAAAGGATTGGATGAGTTCTTGGAGGAGAAGTCCATTACCTGCTTTAATTAAGTTGACTTAGAAAATAGCCACTGCTATTACTAGCAACAGAAGCATGGGATAGACTTAGTTTTTGGGTACTTGCCAGGTTCCTATGGCCTCGATTGGCCACTGTTGGAAACAGGATGCTGGGCTTGATGGACCCTTGGTCTGACCCAGTATGGCATGTTCTTATGTTCTTATGATGATCTACGATTACGTGAAAAAGGGGTGCCCTTCCGACAACGCCCATACCCTCCTACTCCCTAATGACACAGTCAAGACATTTTTCACACTTAATAGGCTGAATAGAAATTGTCAAGAATGTTAATCATTATATTACTAGTTGCCATGTTACTGTTAGTAAGGTTAAAAACTAACAAACTGTGGCCTGGATTTATCAAAATGTGGTAAATATCACATGAGATCGGAAAAGGGGCGTGTTTTATGGTAACAGGGAGTTTATTGCAATTCGTGCTAATACCCTTGTGAAGAGCTAAGTTACTGCAAATTGTGATCACTTTTTTGCACTTTGAGATAAGTGCCAAAATGTGGTATTTCCTACATACAACGACTGTGGGGACCATGTTTAGAGAGAGAAAGAGGCCATAATGCTGTCACCCTAGAAAGATATTTATCTCTCTATGGGAGGCCCACCTAGTAACTTGAGGTGAGGTTTAGGTATTAGTGTAGGGGTTTGGGGCCACTTTGACATTCAATGTGAGACGTACGAACAGAACAGTGCTCTCTTTTGAACATTTTATGACCCTCGGAGTGAGAAAACTCACCCAAAGATGAGATTTGTGCAATGTTCTCACTCCGAAGGTCATCAAATATTCACAAGACAGCAATGTTCTGTTCATACGTCTCACATTGAATGTCAAAGTGGCCCCTAATCCCTACACTAATACCTAAACCTCACCTCAAGTTACTAGGTGGGCCTCCCATAGAGATAGAAATGCCTAGAGGGAGAGGGCATTATGGCTAGTCTCTCTCTCCTCTCTCTGTCTCTCTCTCCTCCAAGGTCTCTGATAGCTAGGTGAATGCTCTGGGAGCTTCAAACTACCAAAACCAGCATCTGCAAAACACATTGCAACAGGTGATACAGCCATAACACAAGCTATCACACAGCTTAACACTCCTGAAAACATTGTAGCTAAAATCAGCATTAAAGCCGTGCAATAGGGCTTTGCAAAACAGTCAGCCCAACCCTAACTCCTCCTCTTTTTCGGATTTGCATCACACCAAATGATATGGTGCTTTCGCATGCGTTAACAGCACTTTTCGCATGTGATAAGCCCTTAACACATGCGAAAATGCCTTAGCACATTTTGATAAATGAGGGGATATATCTGTTATTGTACAAAATTATCTGTTTTGACCTTTACTTTTAGAAGTTGTTATACTTGTAAACCGGAGTGAAGGCCTGTTCCAAACTTCGGTATATAAAAACACACAAATAAATAAATAAAATAAAAATTTATAAACATACAAAGACAAATTTTAAAAGAGATGCGTGCACCAAAAAACAAGATGTGTGCGCACCTGGCACATGTGCGTGGCCAACTTATGTTATAGACTTCACACATGCACGCAGAAGAACTGATACCCGAATATAGAGTGAAAAAAGGGCAAATGGGAGAAGCATCATGGGTGTTCCAGAACAGGGCCAAGAGATATGCGTGATTGTAGCGAAATGAACGTGGTGCATGTCCGATAAATCAGATGTAAGTCTAAATAAAACTATTTTTAGCCACATACGAAATGCTTGAGGGGTCTGTTCAAACTGGGGGGGGGGAGGGTGCAGGGGGGGCTTGATGACCTCAGTATAGACTGGGCAAACTGGCGGACAAACTGGTTAAACTGGCCATTTCCTTCACGAATGCATGTTATAAAACGTCCTCACCTACGCGTGTAAATGCTGACAATTCCCAGCAGTTCACATAAATGCCTAAAATTAGGAGCACACGTACATGCGCAAGGCCTATTTTATAATATGTGTGCCTACTTGCGCGCAGGATATAAGATTTCAATTTATGTGGCCGCGCACCCATACACATGTATATATGGGCACGGACGCGTTCACTTTAAGTTCTTTTTTTGCAATTTTTATTTCATTGATGCTAGAAATGCCCAGTGCAACAAGAAAAATCAGAGCTTGCAAGGTCATGAATAAATCCTATGTGAAATTCATAGGAAAAAATTAGCCAACACATATTTGTTTCCAAACATTTATTTTTTTGAATGATTACTGCAATGACAGAACTACAGCAGTGCAGTACTTTATAAACACTGCCTTTCTTACAAACATTAGGCATCCAATTTTTCTTACTGGATTGGCCTAATAATAAATAGCGTTATATGCTAGCAGTCTAACAAGAACAGATTTGCTGTAAAAATGGTAACTGAGTACAGAGGATGAACTATTTATACTGCATATCACATGAGCCCCATGTGGATATTATTTCTGCCATAAATTTTATTTAACAGGAAGACCATATATTTAACAAAGGAGTCTTTCCATGCTCAGGAAATAACTCAAAAGAAGATCTTTTGACTCCGGGCTTTTTACTTTAAGACATCTCAATTGGTGACATCCCTAGAACAAGCAAATGCCTGGTTTTCATTTGTTTTATATACACTGCAGAGCCTTTAGAGATTTCCAGATAAGCTATCCTTAAACATAGACTCTATGATCATTTAAGTGTTTCCTTGTAAAACCTGCTATTAAAGTTTTATATAATGCATGCTGCAAGACATGAGTTTCGCATAGCATGTACGCCATCATGGATTGTTAGGGAGGACTGAAAATGATAGCAGTAACCTGCCCAGGATTGTAATGCCACTCTATTTTTTTTCAGTACTATTCTGCCTTCAAATTTCTGCCTTTATCAGTACTCTCCAGATTGAACTTTTCATTCCACACAAAGGTTTTGTTTTTTTTTTCAATAATGCTGACTACTATTGTTTTACTAAAATTTCACTTGAAATCATCTCATATCCAATAATTTAGCAAAAATAATTGTGCATTTAAATATGAATTTTTTTAGACTGTCATGAGAGTTGACCATTAAATTTACCACACTGATATAACAATTTAATAAAAAATGCAATGTTTTATCAAAAAACTTTTTTTGAGGTAGAGAGGAAGGTTTCATACTCCGTTCTTTTTACCACAGCAATAGGGTAATATATATATTTTTTGTAATCATCAACACTCCTCCAACCTAGGTTTTTTTGTGTATTTTTCTATGTTGCGTGAGTTTAAAATTGTTTTAACAGTGATGCCGTGCCAGTCTAACAAATCTAAAGCGTCCGCTTTTGATGCCCAGGCTTTGATATAAACATTCAACCGACTTATCTGTTTAGTAGCTATGACCCAATGTGGCCGCATTTCAGATCCAACAGATCTTTTCTCAGGGGATATTCTCTCCTTCAAGCTGTCGGTGGTTTTCGGCACATGAGTGTTCAAATGAAGTTTTTCCTGGTTGTAAGACTTTTCATTGGCAAATTCTTCATCTTTAAATCGACTTCATGCAGCATCACTATTAACATTTTTTTAAACTCACGCAACATAGAAAAATACAAAAAAAACTAGGTTGGAGGAGGAGTGTTGATGGTTACAAAAATATATATTACCCAATTGCTGTGGTAAAACGAACGGAGTATGAACATCTGAAATATTTGCCTCACATTTTCAGAAAATTCAAAAGACTGTTATTTTTCTTAAAACAAAGAAAAGCAGACATTTTGACAAAACTTCACAATTTTCCAGGTTCATCGACTAGTTTGATAAACCAATTCTAAAAATAACCATATATCTTTAGCTGTCATCAGTGTTCCATTTTCTAAATTTTGATCAATCCATGTAACTTGACCAGTTCATGCAAAAGCAGCATTAGCCAGGTAGCAAGGTTAAATGTACCTCTGACTTACTCGAAGGAAGAGCAATACAAACTTCTAAAAACTCCAACACATCATTAAAAATGTTTTCCACCAACTAAACCAACAACTGCACGGATAGCAAGAAGAATTCTTAGATTTGTAATTTCTTTGTGTAAACTGTAAACATTCTTTTGCAATGCTATGTTGCACATCAATTGATCAAAATCACAGCCTGACCTTACCTTCTTGACATAAGGAAAGACATGGTGTCCAGTCACTGTATGGGGTCACTATGCAGTCTTTCCTACAGGGAAGTAGACAAGGCCTCATAGTTTCTGGTCGAAGGCTCTCAGGACATCTTCAAAAAGAAAAATAATGACTAAATTATATAGTTCCTTGCCAGCTGAATAGCCAGTAAACTAATGCATTTCAGTACTAAACTCAATAGGCCCAATTTTCTGGTTGAAAATAAATGACTAATTAGACATCCAAATCTATACCTTCAAATACGTACCAAAAGTTAGTAATGACCATATTTAGCTTCTTATTTTCTGATGGGGCTGCTTTTTGTATTAAATAAATAAAATACTTCTTTTTTAAGATAATTCTACTATGCATCTGTTGTCATATTTTGAGATCAGATAGATAATATGAAAAGAAGATCTACTGCTCATGCCAATACTTTTTGTAATAATGTCTCATTGTAATGATATAGTTTAACTGATAAATTTGCGATCTATACTAGATTGCACTGGAATGCTCCTGGACATGTTCTTTTCTACCGAGCACATACAATAGCTGATGCAGATGAACAGAGGATGATTTCCTGTTCACATGGGAATACATCTGCCATCATAGTCAATGACAACAGGAACGGTAAGTACAAAGAATGAGATATTTTTGGAGGATGGATATGTTGGCGGGGGGTGGGCACCCCGACAGGTTCCTCCTGCTCCTTTGCTCTTCCTGCTCAGTTGGAAACATCTTATTATTGGGCTAATATGCTAAGCCTTCATCCACAAACTCCCCCCCTTGTTTTCTATCCTTGCTCCCAATTGACTTAGCTTCTTCACTGCAGTGGCAATCCTTTATTTATTTGAAAATTGTACAGTCTTCTTATATCAGTCTAGTCATGCTAAGCGGATTACATCATAACATTCACATTATTTAAAAGACAAACATTAACTATACAAAACAAAATACAAGGTGTTACTGTTAATGATTGGGACTCCTTTCCGCAAGAGCCACGAGCGCTGCCTTCGCATCAACCCCAGCCAGCCCAGAGAGCAGAGGCTTGGCCAGGGAATCAAAGCCGAGTCCTCCACATGGCAGTGCACAGGGCCACCAGACTGGCCCATAAAGGACAATTTTGAAATCAGATTCAATATGCCGCTGCTGGCCTCACTCACCCCTGATACACTGACATCCTTCATGGCAGGATACTGACGATGCCATGCTGCCTACCTAGGTGCACACATCTCTCCCATTCCTTAGGGCCACATGGAAGGAACCTGGCTGTGGTACCCGAAGATGACATCACGGCCAGCTGGATATTTAAACCCCAGCTGTCCTGCATGCCCGTGCCTCACTAACAGGTCTCCTGCTGTGCTTCCTGCATGCAGTGCGATTTGCTTGCGTTCTCATTTTACTCCTGCCATGTTTCAGTTCTCATCCTGTTCCTGCCTTGTTCTAGCCCTCATCTTGCCCTGCCTAATTCCAGTTCTTCTTCTCCTGCCTAGTTCCAGTCCTTGTCCTGCTCCTGCCTTGTTCCTGTCCTCTCCTTATTTCCTGCCTCCTGCCTTCTGCTCTCTTTTCTGATCTCTTCTGCTTGACTTCTTCCTGGATACTGACTTTACCTGATTGCCGCCTGCCTTGACCTCTGCCCGGATATGTACTCTGCCTGATTGCCACCTGCCTTGGCCTCTGCCTGGATCGGAGTCTGCCTGATTGACATCTGCCCTGATCTCTGCCTGGATACTGATACTGCCTGCCTGCCACCTGCCCTGACCCCTACTGTGACCCAACTCCACTCAACCACTCCTTGCTGGACTCTTGTGGAGGAAGAGGCTGGTATGGGTGAAGCCTAATCTCAGTTCCAGCTTGAGCATGTCTTCCTGCTATTGGCGAAGGCCCAGCTGGTTTCATCTGCCGGGCTGTGTCAATCACACAACAGTCCATGGACTTACACGCCGTGACACTAAAATAAAGAACTGAAAACATAAATTGAATTTCTTTAATCATTTTCTTTAATAATTTGTAGTTTGTATTTCCACTGATTTTTCCTTTTCTGGATTATTTCCAGATGGTTTAAATTTGCTCTTCTTCAGTTTAAATGGTGCAAAGGAATATATATCAGAATCCCCTTAAAAGACCAGGACCAGGCATTTAGCCTGGTCCACATTAAGGTACAATCCAGAAGGGAATCCTGGTCCCAGGGTGTTTCCCTAAGCAGGGGAATAAGAGAGCCAATCCAGGATGGAACAGAGAGCCCAGGCAGCTAGAGGTAGGACAGAATACGCCAAGGCTTCCTATATCTGACTTCTACTGTTTCTGTTTAGCACTGCTGAGGTAAGCAGGTCTTTTTCTGTCTTTGGGAGTCATTTTCTAAAGTGATCGCATTAAATCGGGGTGGAGTCGGGGCGGAGTCCGCACCATAAGGGGAGGAGTCAGGGCGGCCTCGGGGCAGATTCTGTTACGACTTCGCTGACGGCGAAAGGTAAGAATCCTTATTGCCGCCAGTATCGCGCCCAATAGCACCACCTTTCATGGCACCGCAGAGGTGCGATCAGTGCCGGCTTTTGCAGGCCCGCCCCTCACTTCGCCCCCCCGCCCCCCCAGTACCACGCGATTCAGGGAGCCAGGCGAAGATAGAAAATCTAGGCCTTTGTGTGGTTATAAGTAATAAAGTATTTCTGTGAAGCAAGGATGGAATCCAGACTGCTCTGTCCTCTTGCACTTGATCTAAGCCTAGGCTGCTCCCAATGATACCAACAAATCGGTTCAGATTTTTTACAAATCTGCACCCACTTCATAGTAACATAGCAAAGAGTAAATGATGGCAGATGAAGATCAAAATGGTCCATCCAGTCTTGCTCAGCAAGGTATTTAGGATTGCAATTGCTATTCTGGACATTACCCCATTCAGAAATATTACAGAAAAAGTTATCACAGGTGACTCCGGTTCTTCATTTTCATCTTCTAGCTCAGTGATTCTCAACTTTTTTTCTGCCGGGACACACCTGACAGATGGTTCTCACATGCATGACACACTGAACATGTGACCATCACGGGGCAAAATGTAAATATACATTCTGCATCCTCACCTTTCACGGTGGCACTATTCGGTGTGAAAGCCGGCAGCGAAGACACCGTGGTGGTGTGAAGGCTGCCGGCTTTCACAGGCCCACCTCCCCCTTCGCCCCCACCTCCTGTTTTCGCAGGATTCATCATTCTGTGATAGAATTCTGTGATAGAATGATGAATCCAGGCCTAAGTTTGTACCTGAGGCAATGGAGGGTAAATTGTCTTGCCCAGGTAAAGTGATACCATATCGGTATTGAACATCACCTAATAAAATACCTATCCCTTTTTGAAAGCCTCTTGAAATAAAAGGGCTTTTAATTTCTTCCAAAACAAAGAAATATCACCCAACCCACACAGAAGTTCAGATAATCAATTCCAAAGAATAGCGCCCATAATAGAAAAAGCTTGTTTCCTAGTTTCATACAAATGCCCAAATTGAAGGAATTGACAATAGCCCTTTACCCTGTGATCGAAGAGCTCAAGTAGGAGAATAGATTTTAAAGGCATCATTTTGGGGTCAGAGTGTCTCTGTGACACGGATCTTACTCTGCTGGAGCCCATGGTAACCCATCTATTCCTGCGCTTACAAATCATCTGTGGGAGTTGGTGCAGACTTCCTGGATGCCGTCTAGTAAGGAAGGTTCTTCTAATGGCTACTAATTCCTCTTTAGTTCTTTTATTTGTACCTAATTCTGCTTTTAAGTTGAGTCAACTCCTTTTCTATGCAGAGAACTGAAAACAGATGGGGAAAGCTGTAAGCCTCCAGATGGTATGACTTAAGACTAAGGCATCACAGTTATCATATTGAATAATAGTCAATTAGAAAAAGATAGTCTTGTTAAATCTTTGTGATCCAGTGAAAAGTTTAGTCAGTACTACTTGCCTTACACAGAATGTTCATGATGGCATTGTTAAACAAGAACGGAAATTAAAGTTCATATTGTACACATATAGGATAGTTAATTATTAAAGTGAGTTTTTACCACCATGGAACTCTAACTACATAAAATAAGATTAGCTAAATGTTCCAAAATTGTGTAGGCCGAGCAGCATTACAGTACTGCAATTGTTTCTAATGGAAAATTGGATTCTTTGTTAAGCTGTAGTACCTTTTATTGGAACAACATGAGAATTTTCAAAAGATGCTGTAGTACATATGCATTTGAGACCACGTAGATATATTTTCCTCAGTCAAAAGAACTAATTCCGAGTTAGCTTTAAAAGTCAACTGTTTATCAGAAAGCATCTTTTCCCCTTCATTGTGTTTGTGTTGGTATCTGTGCTTAAAAGCAGATTATTGATTTTTTTTTTAAACACTAGTCAAGGTCAAATTAAACTGAAGTGATATGAGGTGAAGTCTGTTACTTGAGAGGTAGATAAAGAACAATAATATTGATTTTATCAAACCACTGTAATCCTTTTTATTAAAGAGAATTTAAAACAAGGTTCCCATTTACACGTTCATGTCAATGTTCAAAGGTTACTTAATGAATTTAACATTGCATCTTTGAGGATTGATTTAAATCCTTTTCTTCATGACTGACATAGTAACTCCTTGTCCGAACCTAAAAGGTCAATGCAAGGATACCCCCAACATCATACAGATGCAAATATAGCACTGTGGTAGAAATAAAAATCAGAGACAATCCACTGTAGACCGAGTCCAAGGAAAATTCTAATGAATACCAGTTTATGTCCAGAATACAGTCAATCTAATGATCTGGCTATTTATTATTTATTATAGCTTAATGCGGTTAATGCTACAATTTGACAAATTATAAAGTATTTGAAGAATTAATTTGTAAATATGTTATGCCACTTTGTTTCATTATAGGCTACTGATTTAAGCATGCTAAGAAGCTAATTTAATGCCAGAACTATGAATGGATTTCCAGTCAGTTTATACTACATGAGATGTCTCACTTTGTGCTACAGTTTGTAATTCTCATCTGAAAATTGAGAGCAATACTTTTCTTACTTTTCTGTCTAGAAAGAGAAAGATAAAAATACCCATCCAAACATCAATTTTTGCTGTTCAGGAGGAAACTCCATTTTTTTTTAAAGGAATTAAAATAGGTGATTTAAAAACTTCCAATACTTCTTACTATATTTCAGAAAGTTCATGTTGTATTATGGTCCCCTCTAAGTTTACTAGGGAATTTGTCATGAATGCCCTTTATTATTTTCAATGTTATATTTCCTTTTAAAGATTGTGTGCCTTAAATCTTAATGCTCCAATGAAAATTAGAAAGTAGCTTTAAAGATATAATTTTACTAATACTTTTAATGTGCTTATTAACTTGCATTATAATGTGTTTTCCACATGTGTTCCCATAAGGGGCCTGTTGGAAAACATGTATAGACATTTTATATTTCATGGACAGGTTCATTGCAATTTCTTAATTTGTTTCATCAGTGGACCAACATTTAAAATTCACTATAAACTTTGACCAACATAGTCTCATTTTTGGACATTAAAATCAATAAAAAGGATGGCTTCTTATCCACTACCATTTACCGCAAGCACACTGAAAAAAAAAAAAAATTTAGAGATGTGAATCGGAACCAGAATCGGTTCGGATTCTGGTTCGGATTCACATCGTGGTTTTTTTTTTTCGTCCGGCCCGATCACAGTTTTGTTTATCGGCTGAGCCCGAGCCGATAAACAAAACACCCACCCCAACCCTTTAAAACTAATCCCTTAGCTACCCCCACCCTCCCGACCCCCCCCCCCCCCAAAAAACATTTTACAGGTACCTGGTGGTCCAGTGGGGGTCCCGGGAGCGATCTCCCGCTCTCGGACCGTCGGCTGCCACTAATAAAAATGGCGCCAATGGCCTTTGCCCTTACCATGTGACAGGGTATCCGTGCCATTGGCCGGCCCCTGTCACATGGAGGGAGCACTGGATGGCCAGTGCCATCTTTAAAATGGGAGGGTGGGGGAAGCTAAGGGATTAGTTTTAAAGGGTCGGGGTGGGTTTAGGGGTTATTTTTGTGTGCCGTTTTTCCCGCCCTCCCCCAAAATGATAAGAGAACCCCCACGAACAATATCGTGGGGTTTTCCTATTGTTTTGGGGGAGCCCCCGATTTCTGACGATTTTGAAAATATCGTATGATATTTTCAATCGTCTGAAGCCCGATTCACATCCCTACAATTTTTTAATGCTATGAGAGCTTTCAATCTCAGCGTTTTAAGGAAAGTTTACCTGTCAGCCAATTGTAAAGGCTTGGAGGCTCTGCATAGAATTGGATGATTTTAAGACTGAGTCAGAAATCATGGGAAAGCGTTTTCTGGAAAGGAGCTACCTATAAAAAAAACGCTTGTTTAACACTATTGTATGAGCCCATTTTTCAGATCTTGATTTGCTGCTCACAGCTAGACCTAAAATGGTAGAATTGTGGCAAACGTGTGTTTTGCAATGTTCTCATTTATCATCCAACATCTGCCAGATGTTGCAGAAGTGCCAAGTTTTGCTTTTTCCCTTGGGAAAAATCTGAGAGAACATAATATAATGAGATCTGACATGCGAAACACCCCTCCCCCCCCCTTCCCCATCCAGTGGTTATGGATGTGAGAGTTCACTTTGCTTGTGGGAATTACATGTGTCCTAACACTATAATGACTGACAATGTTTGTTACTAGATCAGGCATGATTATTTGGTTGAAATATCATACTGATTTTAGATCAGCTTTTGTTGTGTTTATCTTATTAAGTGGTCAGTATAACATTGGTAAGACTAAGAGGATGATTTATGAAGAGGATGATTTACACTTGTCTAACAAAATGCAAACATTGTATTAATACTCAGAAGGTTGAAATACCCAAGGTCATTCACTATTTACAATTTAATTTGAGGTGGTTGGTCATTGATCAAATTCCTCAAGTTGGTGAAGAGGTGAACAGAAGCAAATACTGGAGAGGTGAGAACAGGAGTGAATTTACTGGTTACAGACAGTTGTTCTCAAAGGACTCAATGCTGAAACTGATTGGAGTGTGCTCTTGTAATTTTTCAAATGCAATGTGTGTGTGTGTGTGTGTGTATATATATATATATATATATATATATATATATATATATATATAAAAATAATAGTGGCAGTGAGCATAATTAGAGTTATTAAAAATCAATACTCTAGCTTATTGATAACAAACTGTTTACATCTGATATAATTTCCTCCTCTATTAAAAGAGTTTCGAATTCAGCAGTGAACCTAATGGCTGTGTGCAAGATGGCAGTCTCCTCCAAAAGTTATTGATGTGCGTTCCATTTGATGACACCAGCGAAGAAGTTTCATGTTGCACATTTTTCAAGTCCTAGTGCAGACATAAGTTATAATCGTGAAACACAGTACTGTGTTGCATTTGATTTAGTGCTTTATTATTCATGAAGCTGGTGTTTAGTATTGTGAACATGACTGTGAAGACAATTGTTTACTGGGAGACAGGAGACAGGAGCATTAGTTTCAAGTTTTATTTGCATACACATAAAAAAATTAAAAAAGAGATGAACATTTGGGACTATTTGGACTTGTGATTTTAATTTTGCACTGTTGTTCCAATGTGTCTATGATGGCACAATACATTCAGTATGATGGTCCATATTTTTAAGATTTAGAATTTAGTTATAGAGAAACGTGTCACACAGCCTGACCTAAATATTTAAAGTCAATATATTAAGGTAAATAGTTTTCAAGATTTTTTTAACTTAGTCAGTAATGTAAATGCCCAAATATCATGATAATGATCAATTACTTCACTTTCTGAGAAGTCCCTATCATGGGGTCAATCTTCTAGCAGATACCGACATAAGCACTACTTTCACAGAAACCCTCCACACAGGTGCTTCCTTATCAGTATTCCATGCATAGAAGGTCCCCGCCAAGATATTCCCTTTACAGGTATGACAGTACTGGCATTTTTGTTATGAAACCCCTCACACAGGCACTCTCTATGGAGAGATATTCTTCCCAACTACACCTCCCCCACATGGTGATTCCCCATAGAAATATTCCCTACTTGGAGTCCCCTACAGGAGATCCCATCACCCCACCCTGTGCATTGCAGAGCACCTGAATGCTCACAGACCCCCTCATATACTCTTATTACACCTACAGGTGCAAACCCTGTGGTTGCTGGGGAGAATGGGCAATATAGGTGTGATGACCTAATTCAAACCTGTATGGAAAAACCTGCTGCAACCAGGAATGTTGCTCTGTGACTGGAGGGCAAGTTCGACACAAAGAGTAGCCCGAGGCAGCCATCACAGAGGACGATCATAAGGTCAAATGAAAATGTAAAATTTGGAGCAAATAGGTTATTTCACCTCTTGCAACAGTAGCCATAGTTCCTTTCCTGGCTCCAACGCTTCAGGGTCCTCTTCAGTAATGGGCGATGCCCATGCTCTAGTGCTCAGTAGGGGATCCATTGGCATGGACTTGGACCACAAACTGTGAGAATCTGTCCTGGGATCTTTATGTATCAGACATCACCATTAAACTAATAAATTCAGGATATTAGTAGGGCATAGAAAGTGAGGTCAGAGCCAGAGAAAGCAAAAGCATGGGTTGGAAGACAGCAAGTAAGACCATTAGAAATTAGTTAACTGTATTCATTCTTTCATTTGTTTAGTTTCCACAGTGAACCATGAAGACCCTATCCTAGTGCAGTTTCTGTGGTGCTACCATGACTCCATCTTGGGGGTGTATAAGGAGTAGGGATGTGCATTCGTTTGTGACGAAATAGGAAATATAGACAATATTTCTTATTTTGTTGCAGTTCGGGGGTCCCAGAAAATGATAGGAAAATCCCATGAAATTTTGTGTGGTTTTCTTATCATTTTCGGGGGGGGAGGGGGGGGGAGGAGAAAGGTCACATAAAAAAACCCCCAAACTTTCGGATTTAATTAATTATAATCTCTTACCCTCATGACCCCCCCAAAACTCACCTAAAGTCCCTGGTGGTCCAGCGGGGGTCCCAGGAGCGATCTCCCCCTCTCGGGTCATCAGCTGCCACTAATCAAAATGGCGCCAATGGCCCTTTGCCCTTACCATGTGACAGGGGCTATCGGTGCCATTGACTGGCCCCTGTCACATGATAGGAGCAATGGATGGCCCGTGCCATTTTTTAAGATGGCGCCAGCCATCCATTGCTCATACCATGTGACAGAGGCTGGCCAATGGCACCGATAGCCCCTGTCACATTGCAAGGGCAAAGGGCCACCGGCGCCATTTTGTTTACTGGCAGCCGACGGCCCGAGAGCGGGAGATCGCTCCCGGGACCCCCGCTGGACCACCAGGGAATTTAGGCACGTTTTTGGGGGGGGGTGTCGGGAGGGTGGAGGATTGTAATTAATTAAATCTGAAGGGTTGGGATGGGGGGGGGGTTGTTTTGTTTTTTTTCACAAAATAGCACGATAAAAGTTTTCCAATCCAGGGAGTGGACCGAAATGGCCCTCCCCAGACTTGAAAATGAAATGCGGATGAAAAAAAATGTTTGCACACCCCTAATAAGGAGTACAGTGGGTTTGCATGGCTCAGTTACGATGAGGCATTCTGAGAAAGAATGGCAGGGAAAACTATCATTAGGTGAGGAATTCAAGACATCAGTCTTTGATTAACCAGATAATGAATAAAGCCATCACATATTTGCCCAGTCTCACTCCTTTCTGACTGCTGTCCTGAGGGCATTTACAGTGAGAGCTCCACACCTAGTGAGGACTGTTGGTGCTTCAATAGAGGAGAATGTCCTGTACCCTACTTTTAAATATCCAGAAAAGTGTCTGATGGCAAGGGGAAAGTAATATATTATTGGTAATAACTGTCCCCACTCTAATCCAATGGCAGAGTATGGCAAAATAGTTATCCCAGTACCCTAACAAGCGATTGGTTGCCACACTCCTGCTCGGGTTCTGCAAATAATTCTTTATTCCCTACAAGGGCTCTAGGTTCCCAACAGAAGTAGTGCTGCGCTGGAGGTGGACCCTTGGCCTGGCGCAGGATTGGTACAGCCCTCTGAGGATTCCCAGAGGATGCCTGCCACCAGGAGGCGGAGCACACGAGGAGATAGAGGCTAACTGGAGCTTCACCATTAACAGTCTGGGGGCTCCTTGGGTTGAGCCCTTGGATTCCAGGACAGCCTGGGCTTAGGTGGGCCTCTGAGGGTCTCCCAGAGAGGGAGCGGAGAGGTGTGCCCACCAAGAGCAAGGGTGCGTGGCTATTGGAGAATAGATGAGCTAGACCGGAACAGAGGGTACCGGAGACCACTGGAACGAAGCAGGAACTGAAGGTCCTCCGGTCAGGATAGGCAGTGCCTATTGATCTAGCTGGTAGAAGGCTGCGGGCAGCATAAGAACAGGCAGGCCTGGTGGTCACAGGAGAAGCAAAGAGAGTGTCCATGTGGAGCGCAAGGGTCAAAGCCAGGGTATCCATCCGAGGGTGGTCAGCCAAAGCAAAGGTCAGTTCCAGGTATCAGTCCGAGCATGGTCAGTAGCAAGCAGAGGTCGGTTCCATGAATCAGTCCAAGAGTGGTCAGAGGCAAGCTGAGGTCAGTACCCAGTATCAGTCCAAAAGGTACAACCTGGAAAGCGGATCAGGAACATTGACTGACTATTTTTAAATAGTCCGTCAATAAGGTAGCTAGTAAGCAGTAGGTAGTGTGTTTATTTTTAAAAGTCTGCAGAACTGAGTGTTCTGTAGACTTTTTAAAGAACTGAGTGTTTGTATTTAATACAAACAGAGTGTTTATATTGAAAAAAACCCAAAAAACCAAAAAGTAGCCAGAAGCTAGAAATAAGCTAGAAGCAGTGTATACCTAAGTAAAAGAGTTGAATAGTTCAGCTCAGTTACTCACCTTGGAAAGGTGTTGAGGTAGTGTGATTGGGTTTGAATAGGGACCAACATTTGTTAATCAAGAGAGCAGTGAGTCACTCTGGCTAACTGTATTTAGACTGTTTGTCTCACGCGTCACCTAGATAGGATTTTAGACAGTGCTGGGGAGGAGCCGGCTGTCGTGGTACATGTGGGCACCAGCGACATAGGAAGATGTGGGAGGGAGGTTCTGGAAGCTAAATTTAGGCTCTTAGGTAGAAAGCTTAAATCCAGAACCTCCAGGGTAGCATTCTCTGAAATGCTCCCTGTTCCACGCGCAGGTCACCAGAGGCAGGCAGAGCTCCGAAGTCTCAATGCGTGTATTCAGTTTTTTTAGGAACTGGGGAACCTTTTGGGGAAGGGGGAGTCTCTTCCGAAGGGATGGGCTCCACCTTAACCAGGGTGGAACCAGACTGCTGATGCTAACCTTTAAAAAGGAGATAGAGCAGCTTTTAAACTAGAACAAAGGGGAAAGCTGAAAGTTGCTCAGCAGCGCATGGTTCGGAGAGAGGAATCTTCAAAGGATACTAATGATGCATTAGAACTAGGGCATCCCAACAGTGAGGTTCCAATAATTAGAAAAATAGTCGAAGTGCCTGTAACTAAAAACTCACCTGAGATAAAAAATTCTAACTTATCCCTATCAATTAAAAAGCAGAATGAAAATACAAACAAAAAACAAACTTTGAAATGTCTGTATGCTAATGCCAGAAGTCTAAGAAGGGAGAATCAGAATGTATAGCAGTGAATGATGACAGACTTAATTGGCATCTCAGAGACATGGTGGAAAGAGGATAACCAATGGGACAGTGCTATACCGGGGTACAAATTATATCGCAATGACAGAGAGGAGCACCCGGGAGTAGGTGTGGCGTTTTATGTCTGGGATGGCATAGAGTCCAACAGGATAAACATCCTGCATGAGACTAAATACAAAATTGAATCTTTATGGGTAGAAATCCCTTGTGTGTCGGGGAAGACTATAGTGATAGGGGGTATACTACTACGTCCACCTGGTCAAGATGGTGAGACGGACAGTGAAATGGTAAGAGAAATTAGGGAAGCTAACCAAATTGGTAGTGCAGTAATAATGGGAGACTTCAATTACCCCAATATTGACTGGGTAAATGTATCATCGTGACACGCTAGAGAGATAACGTTCCTGAATGGAATAAATGATAGCTTTATGGAGCAATTGGTTCAGGAACGAACGAGAGAGGGAGCAATTTTAGATCTAATTCTCAGTGGAGCACAGGACTTGGTGAGAGAGGTAACGGTGGTGGGGCTGCTTGGCAATCGTGATCATAATATGATCAAATTTGATTTAATGACTGGAAGAGGAACAGTGTGCAAATTCAAGGATCTCGTGCTAAACTTTCAAAAGGGAAACTTTGATAAAATGAGAAAAATTGTTAGAAAAAAACTGAAAGGAGCAGCTACAAAAGTAAAAAATGTCAAAGAGGCGTGGTCATTGTAAAAAAATACCATTCTAGAAGCACAGTCTAGATGTATTCCACACATTAAGAAAGGTGGAAAGAAGGCAAAACGATTACCGGCATGGTTAAAAGGAGAGGTGAAAGAAGCTATTTTAACCAAAAGATCTTCATTCAAAAATTGGAAGAAGGAACCAACAGAAGAAAATAGGATAAAGCATAAACGTTGGCAAGTTAAATGTAAGACATTGATAAGACAGGCTAAGAGAGAATTTGAAAAGAAGTTGGCTGTAGAGACAAAAACTCACAGTAAAAACATTTTTAAATATATCCGAAGCAGAAAGCCTGTGAGGGAGTCAGTTGGACCGTTAGATGATCGAGGGGTTAAAGGGGCCCTTAGAGAAGATAAGGCCATCGCGGAAAGATTAAATGATTTCTTTGCATTGGTGTTTACTGAAGAGGATGTTGGGGAGTTACCCATAATGGAGAAGGTTTTCATGGGTAATGATTCAGATGGACTGAATCAAATCACGGTGAACCTAGAAGATGTGGTAGGCCTGACTGACAAACTGAACAGTAGTAAATCACCTGGACCGGATGGTATACACCCCAGAGTTCTGAAGGAACTAAAAAATGAAATTTCAGACCTATTAGCAAAAATTTGTAACCTATCATTAAAATCATCCATTGTACCTGAAGACTGGAGGATAGCAAATGTAACCCCAATATTTAAAAAGGGTTCCAGGAGCAATCCGGGAAACTACAGACCGGTTAGCCTGATTTAAGTGCCAGGAAAAATAGTGGAAAGTATTCTAAACATCAAAATCACAAAACATATAGAAAGATATGGTTTAATGGAACAAAGTCAGCTTTGTTCCATTAAACCATGCCCTGGGTAAAGTCAGCATGACTTTACCCAGGGCAAGTCTTGCCTCACAAATCTGCTTCACTTTTTTGAAGGAGTTAATAAACATGTGGATAAAGGTGAACCGGTCGGCCTCTACGACATAGTGAGCGCAAAGGTAGCGCCGGCGCCATTTTGAATACTGGCAATACGGCTGAGTGCAGGAGGTCGCTCCCGGACCCCCGCTGGACTTTTGGCAAGTCTTGTGGGGGTCAGGAGGCCCCCCCAAGCTGGCCAAAAGTCTCTGGGGGTCCAGCGGGGGTCCGGGATCGATCTCCTGCACTCCGGCCTTATTGCCAATATTCAAAATGGCGCCGGCGCTACCTTTGCCCTGTTACATGGTAAGGACAAAGGGCCATCGGCGGCATTTTTTTTAGTGCAGCTGATGGCCTGGGAATGGGAGATCGCTGCCAGCAGCCCCCCTGGACCACCAGTTATGTGTAAAAAGTTTTGGAGGGGGGGGGGTCGGGAGAGTGGGGGAGGCTAAGGGGGTAATTTTAAAGGGTCGGGTGGGGTTTTTATTATCGGGCCATCGGCGCCATTTATATTAGTGGCAGCCAAAATGGCGCCGATGGCCCGAAAGCAGGAGATCGCGCCGGGACCCCCCCCCACTGGACCACCAGGTAATTTAAAACATTTTGGGGGGGTTTGGGAGGGTGGGGGATTTGTTTAAAGGGTGGGTTTAGGGGTTGTTTTGGTGTGCCGGTTTTCCCGCCCTCCCCTGATTTACGATTTTTCACGATAAATCGGGGGAATTTCTATTGTATTGCGACTAACGATTTTTGACGATTTAAAAATTATCTGACGATTTTTTTAAATCGTCAAAAAATGATTGACAACCCTAATTGTTATAGGCATTACAGAGGGTGGTAGTGATGTCTGAGAGCCATGCCATAGCCAATATAATGACTGGGGAACTCACCCATTTCCAAACCACCCCTGCGTGGGGGTGGGCAGATGACAGGGGTGCTCCCTATGGTGTAGTATTCAATTCTAGTTCTTGGGGAGAGGTAGACTAGGGGAGGGACAGAGTTCTCATCAAAGAGGCATGATTAAGGTCATAGCCTTAGCCTAATTAAGCAAAGGAACAAAAGTGTGTCAGCAATGGGCCCAGTGGATAGGGATGAGAAGACAACTGCAGGTTCGTATTCTGCAGATGATAGGAAGGAGCAAGCAGTCTTGCTGTATTTGGCAGCCTGCCCAATGAGACCACACTTTATGATTATTGCAGCATCCAAATGAACCAGCTTTGAAGACTGCTGTGTGGAATTCACATAGGCCTAAAGCTGTCACCCGAGGGAGGGAAGGGTGTAGCCCAAACACAGGTTCAAGTGTCCATATTATTTATTATTATTATTATTATTATTTATTTCTTTTATATACCGACATTCAATCGAGATATCACATCGGTTTCCAGATAACCAAGAGAATAGGGCGTAGTCTGCCCTATTTTACATTATAACATGGTAACCAAAAAAAAAAAAAATAAATAAAAAAAAAATTATAACATATTATAACATATTATATTAGATTCAATTGTTAGAAATTTTTTAATAAAAAGCTATAGTCAGTGATATCAGATATGATAATTTCCAGTCATGATTGTCATTGTGTTCGTTATCATAATGTAATTGTTAAAAGTAAAGAGTGGCTTGAACTGGTTTGTCATGATTGCCCCAGTTACAAAATTCACTAAAGCATTGGATAAACACTATGGATCCTTAGTTATGTAGAAGTGAAGGGAAAATCAGAAATCAGCAGTAGTCTATGGCATTATAACAAAAAATAAATTGGGTAGACTACATGGACCTTATGGTTCATATTTTCTCTCATATTCAGTTTCATTTCTTCAATTACTGTGGAGCATTATGATTAAGAATGCATTTTCTGATGATAGATAAGAGGTTTTCTATACGCGTTTTCATTCTTTTTTCCTATTTCCTAAAGAACAGGGATGTGTACATTTTTTCAGAGGGTATTTTTTAAAATGGTTGAATGGTGATTGAAATGTGGGCAAATATTTTTAGCTTCATTCCTTAGTTCATGCTGATTTTGTGCCAATAGAATTCTTCATGCACTTCCTCTGCTCTATTCCAGATGTTGCCCTGGAGCATTATGTTGCATGTATAAAAAGGAATAATGTGGTTCATGTATTGTAATAAAGCTGATAATGAAAGGTTTTTATTGGATTTCTCTGAGATATGTGGGTAATCATAATTGCATTTTTCAAATATAAGATAGAAATGTTTTTATTCATCTGATGTAGCTATTTTGTGATTGAAACATGATGTTCTTGAATGTTAGCTTGGTGAATAACAACATTTCAATATTATATGATTCATTAATCGATGAATGTTTAGATGTTCTATGCTTAACAGAAACATGGTTAGATGATGACATTGATGAGGTTGATATTAAGCGCCACTTAGCCAGAAAAGTTCAGATTTATCTAAGTGGCAGCATCTAAATATCAGTTGTATTCAGTGTCTGCTACTTAGCTGAATAACTATTTATCCAACTAGTCATCCACTGAGTAGTGGGTGGGACAGGAGAATAACAGGGAAGAGCTACTTATATAGCTAACTAAAAGGTGGATTTACTAAGTTGCAATAAGGCAATCCTATGAGTTAAATAGCATTAAATGCTGTTTATCACATGATATCACCAGGGCCGGTTCAAGGGTGTTGGGTGCCCTAGGCAACCCTTGAGTTGCCGCCCTCCCCCCCCAGTTGTGCCCCCCCCCTACCTGTTTTGGCACCAACCGTGTGCTTCTCAGGGCGCCGAGCCATAGGGGGCGCCGAAGAGCAGCCACGTGGTGCTGCAAGCGGGGCCTATCCCGCTCACAGAAAAGAGAAATAGAAACAGTCGGCGCCGAAATAGGTGGGGGGGGGGGGGGGGGGGCACGACCCTGAGAAGCACAAAGTCTCTATTTCTGTTTGCTGCGAGCGGGATAGGCCCCGCTTGCGGAACCACGTGGCTGCTCTTTGGCGCCTCCTATGGCTCGGCGCCCTAGGCGACCACCGAAGTTCGCCTAATGGACGTGCCGGCCCTGGATATCACCATATAATGGCGTTATCACATGATATCGTGCAATAGAACATGATTTCCTCCTTCACTGGAAATAAACTGCTTTGCATGCATGTGCATCCATAAAATTGTCTAATGCATGCAAAGCAGTTTGAGGTAAATATTCAAAACTAAACATTTAAATGGATAACTTGGAATTAGATGGCTAACTTAGCTAATATGGAGTTAGAAGGACAACTTATGAGTAAGATGGATAACTTGGAGTTAGATAGATAACTTGTGAGTTAGATGGATAACTTGCCATTTAGATGGATAACTTGTGAGTTATTCATCTAATTAGCTTTGAATATTGATGCCCATATGCATAGACAATCTTATGGTAATAAAATAACATGGATGACTTAGAAAAAAGTCAGTTCCATTATTTTAGTGTGTTTGAGAGAGGTGCAGTTATTTTCTCGAGGGAGCATCAGTCCACTAAGACAGGTTCTTAATGGTCCCATGGGAAAATTAAAAGGCCAAGATGTCTGAAACCCCCCTCCCCCCAGAATCAGCAAAAAATGAACCCGCCACAAATCAAGCTCTCTTGTTTCACAGGTTACTATACTACAATGTTCTCAACAGCCCTGCTATAATTTGCAAGTTTACCACCTCTGCCACAATTAACAGTGCCCTCTTCTCAATCATATTATTACATACACTGCTAAACATATAAGGTCTGCTCTCCTTCTACCATAATATATAATGCCAAAGATACACTAATCACTAAGTTACCCCATGACAGAATTCAGGACACATGTTACAATGGCTTCTCTTCTTCTGCTTTAAGAGGCAACACCAAAGTCACCCTTGCTCAAAGTACTCATGTTACACAGCTACTCAGACTACAAAGTCTCATTGTAAAGAAGAAACCTATGTAAATGGAGTCCTTAGTAACTACATAAACCAGTGTGATAACACTAGTTGAACATCGGTATAGAAAAACAAATAAAAATAAATAAAGACCCTCAGCTGCCACATGCCACCTTCTGAGATGACTGTGGCCCCCTGAAATAAATAAAAAGCAATGAGGGCAACTGTGCGGCAAAGCCCTCATTGCCCTTCCCCACCCTTTCCCCTTATTAGTGAAAAAGGGAACCTTGGTATTAAGATTCTATCCCTCAGAATGTGACAAGGGTTGGGTGACAAATTTGTTGGGTTTTTATTGATTCTTCTGCCAATTTGTAACAACTAGCATTTGTAGTATGTTTTTGTTTTGGTTAGTCAAATATATTAGGGATGGACATTCAGGAAAAACAAAATAGGTAATTAGGCAATTTCCATTTTCATCTCATTTCATTATCAAAGTGAAATAATTGACAATCTGCAGGAATTTCATTGGTTGTCACATTAAATTTTGAAAACAAAATTGAAATGTTGGGCCTAGGCCCAGGCCAGAACACAGGGATCTCGGCCTAGGCCAAAATGTGATGCAGGGTCCTGGGCCTAAGTCAAGGCCCAAGGCCGAGGCCTCACCTAGCTATAGGCTGTGGCCCAATGCACGAACTGCTACTAAGGATGTGCATTCATTTAAAATAAAACAGCAAAATATGATGAGTAAGGCTAATTCATTTCATTTTTGGGGCCCTGAAATGAATCAGGAACCCCCCTAATGAAACAAATGTTATTTGTTCATTTTGTTTTAAACTAATGATTCGGTCCTAGGTCTAGGAAGAGGTCCAAATCAGGGATTACGACCTATGCCCAAGTGCGATGCCGGTGCCTCGGCTTGAAGCTGGGGTCTCACCTAGGCATAGGCCGCGACCCAATGCATGAAGTGCGGCTAAGGATGTGCATTCATTTAAAAAAGAAACTGCAAAACTTGATGAATAAGGCTAATCAGGGGCCTACCTAATGAAACAACTCTTATTTGTTCATTTTGTTTTAAACTAATGACCTAGGCCTGAAGCCGGGCCTCATCAAGGGCATAGGAAGAGGTCCAAAGAGCCTATGCCCAAGTGCAATGTCGGCGCCTCAGTCGGAAGCCAGGGCCTTGCCTAGGACATAGGCCAAGGCCAAAAGTAGGGGCTGCAGCCTAGGCCCGAATGAAATGCCAGGGTCTTGGTGTAAAAATGATGCATTTCAGACCCGCATGGAACTGTATAAATTTTTCAGACGGTTACACATTCGAGAATTTTTCTCTAATGAAGATACTGTATATGAGAGAGGGGGTTTATATAAACCTTCTAAATGGGTACCTTCTATTCCTCCGAGTCATTTGTTACAAACTTTTCAAACACTGGTATTGGCTGAAGTGGATCAAATAGATGAGCAGACTGAATTTGCACAGTATAATCTTTCCAAGGATGAATGGACAGCCCTCAAACAGTTGAGGGATGATCCCTCTATAAAAATTGTTGCTGCTGATAAGGGTGGTGGAATTGTTCTTATGAATGATTGTGATTATGATCATGAGGTTTATAGACAGCTGTCAGATGAAAAGTCTTATAGGAGGTTGGAAAGTGATCCCACCATATTATTACATCAACAGATTAATGATGTTTTGGAGGATGCATTAAAAGAAAAAATCATTACTGATAAAGAATATCGATATCTAGTAGTATTGTTTCCGGTTACGGCTTATTTTTACATCCTGCCAAAAATACATAAAACTTTGATTGACCCTCCCGGTCGCCCAATAGTGGCTGGGATTGGCACCATATTGGAACCAATTGCAAAATGGTTGGATCATTTATTACATCCTAGTGTTTTGGCTATTCGATCTTATATAAAAGATTCCACGGATTTTATTAATTCGTTAACATCATTACAAAATATGGAATCAGATTGGGTGTTGGTGACTGCTGATATAACCTCTTTATACACCAGTATCCCACAACAGGCTGCACTGGATATCATTAAAGGGGAACTAAGAAAAATGGATATGCCTATGCGAAGATTTAATTTTTTGTCAACAATTGCTGAGATGGCACTTACTATGAACATTTTTAGTTATAAAACTGAGTATTACTTGCAGGTTAAAGGCATTCCAATGGGCTCCCCAATGGCCCCTAGTACCGCTTGCCTTTATGTGGCAAATTTTGAGGAGAATTTTGTTTATAATTCAGCTTTATTTCAGGATGTTATATACTGGAAACGATTTATTGATGACTTGTTTTTCATTTGGAAGGGGAACAAGGTTGATTTGGAGAGATTTTTGAAGTTGTTGAATTCCAGTGATCCCAATTTGATATTTACTGTAACCCAAAATACAGTATCTACAGTATTTTTGGATATGAAGGTATCGGTTCATGAGCATAGATTGATCACTAGTGTACACAGGAAACTTACGGATCGTAATACATTACTGCATTACCGTAGCTGTCATCCTAAAATGCTTAAGGATAATATTCCAACAGGACAGTTCTTACGGTATAGACGTCTGTGTAGCTCTACAGCGGAGTTTAAAATACAGGCTCAACAATTATCGGAACGATTTTTGGCAAGGGGTACAGTAAATCTACAGTAAAGAAGGCATACAAGCGGGCACTTTATTCAAATAGGGATACTCTTTTATTATCTAATATCAAGGAAAAACCGGTTCGGCCCATTTGCTCCATTCCATATTCTGCCAAATTAACTAATATAAAGCAAGCCATCTTGAAACATTGGCATATTTTGGCCACTAACTCATGTTTTAGAGAAAAACCTATTTTTGCGATTAAAAAATGTCAGTCGCTGCGGCAACAGCTGAACAATAAGAATAGTTTAATAGATTCTGATGAAAGTTGTGGTCAAGAAATATGTGGATCATGTTCAGTATGTTCATTGGTAATGGTCTGCTAATCCTTTCAACATCCTCACTTGAAGTATCCCTATAAAATTCCTGGGAGATTTGATTGCAATTCGAGTGGTGTGGTGTATGCCATAGTTTGCCCATGTGAGTTAATTTACGTGGGGCAAACAGCACGTTCGATACGCTCTAGAATCATTGAACACCGAAGTTGTATTAGGTTGCGCCGAGAACATGCTCCCTTGGTGGAACATTGGGTTTTAATGAATCACGTTGTGGAGGACATTCGATTTTTTGTGATCAAACAGATAACATTAAGACATGGTGGAGATTTGTCTGGTGCTTTAAGGAAGATAGAACAACGTTTTATTTATAATTGGCGAACGATTGTTCCATCTGGTCTTAATGACTCTATCGAGTGGCGTGCATTTTTCTGATGGGGATCAGGTTGAGAGGTTTTGGGTAAAATCATTTGTATGGCAGGGGTATATAAAGTTTTGGGTTTTCAATCTCAACACTCGACTTTTGACGCAAGACGTTGCGTCTGATTACGTGTGAGTATGGCGGTGTCGAAATGTTCGTGGTGAGGAGTGCTAGAAAGGAATGGTAAGTTTGTATTAAAAATCGAGTTTATAAAGAATTATTTATTCCTTTTTGAATAGATATAATGAGGCACAACATGCAAGGTTTTTGAATCGAACCCACTTTAAAATTTCGCTTGAACTTTGAGCAGTTTAAAGGTTGAATTATGCGGCGTTTTTTGGAAGGAGTACTGATCGCTGCTGAAGAGGCGTGAGTAAATTGGATTGTACGTGGTAGAATAAGATTGTGGTATAATAATGGATTTGAGCTTTCAGATAATGATTGTTGTTCATTATAGATGAAAACCATTGGTTATAAGCAGCTCTTGGAAAGGTGTGTTCACAGAAGAGAATTATCTCTGGTCATAACGAGGTTATGAAAAAGTATTGTGAAGATTGGTGATTTATAAGAGGTAAGATTCTGGCTTATAAAGTATCGATGAAATAGGTTGAGTGGTTTAATAAGATATGTTTTTTGATTCTTTAGTGTGAGAATGATTATGAAAGCATCCAGAGATATGATCTTCTGTGTGAAATATTAGTCCCTGAGGAAGCCTAATTGAAAGGCGAAACAAGGAGATCCTTTGTTGGACAGATAAGGATGAATGAGGGAATATGATTTGAGACGAACAACTTTAATGAAATAACAGTCTCACACATCTGATATTGTTTACATTATGTAAATTGTATGTATGTAACTAATTGTAATTTTGATTATATAGGGGCGGATTTTCAGAGCCCTGCTCGCGTAAATCCGCCCAAAACCAGGCGGATTTACGCGAGCAGGGCCCTGCGCGCCGGGAAGCCTATTTTACATAGGCCTCCCGGCGCGCGCAGAGCCCCAGGACTCGCGTAAGTCCCGGGGTTCTCCGAGGGGGGCGTGTCGGCAGCGTTTTGGGGGCGGGTACGGGGGCGTGGCTACGGCCCGGGGCGGTCCGGGGGCGTGGCCGCACCCTCCGTACCCGCCCCCAGGTCGCGGCCCGGCGCGCAGGAGGCCCGCTGGCGCGTGGGGATTTACGCCTCCCTCCGGGAGGCGTAAATCCCCCGACAAAGGTAAGGGGGGGGTTTAGACAGGGCCGGGCGGGTGGGTTAGGTAGGGGAAGGGAGGGGAAGGTGAGGGGAGGGCAAAGGAAAGTTCCCTCCGAGGCCGCTCCGATTTCGGAGCGGCCTTGGAGGGAACGGGGGTAGGCTGCGCGGCTCGGCGCGCGCCGGCTATACAAAATCGATAGCCTTGTGCGCGCCGATCCAGGATTTTAGCAGATACGCGCGGCTCCGCGCGTATCTACTAAAATCCAGCGTACTTTTGTTTGCGCCTGGAGCGCAAACAAAAGTAGGCTATTCGCGCGCCTTTTAAAATCCGCCCCATAGTGTTGTTTGTGCATACACATGTTTTTATATGGTATGTGTGTGATTGAGGGATGAATGTGCGAGCTCAGTTTTTAAATGTCTATATAGGTGAATATGTTGTGAGTTTCAATAAATGGTCAAAGTGTATTTTGATTATATGTGATCTCTCTGTTGTGTGGTATGGCTAAGGGTCTTGGTGGAGGCATGGGTCAATGCCGGGAACTTGGCTGATAACGCCAAAATCTAAACAAAAAAATCCTTACCTTATTCATCGGATATCCAATGAATACTGGGTCCCAAAGCTAGGGCCTAGGCCCAGGCCAGATGCCGAGATCCAAACCAAAAAGCCAAGTCCCGATGCTTCTGGGCCGGGTTGCTGCATCGAGCCTGAGTCTGGGCCCTGGCCTAGGTTGAGATCTCGGTGATGGGACCCTGCTTCTGGGTCAGGTCATGGCATCAGGCCTTAGTCCAGGCTGAGGCCCCGGCATCAGGATCTGGCCTCTGATTCAAGCTAAGTTCTCAGCCTTGAGTAGGCCGAGGTCGTGGTGATCTACTGCTTCCTCAGCCGATATAAGATTGAGGTTTCAGCCTGAGCCTAGGCCGAAGCCGGCAGATCTCCACCAGACCGAGTAAGTAGGGGCCGGAGTGATTCCAGCCCTGGCCTTTTTTCCTACAGGTAGGTGGGAGGCCTTGCTTTTATTTTTGGCCATTTTTTGTTTTTGTTTTCTTCTCATGAATGAAAACAAATCAAACAATACACAAAACAAAATTTGTGGAAAAAAACCCTACCAAAAATGAACTGAAAACAAAAACATTTTTTTCTCCCGCACATCCCTAACTGTGGTCTAGGCCCAAGTGCAACACTGGGTCTCGGCCAAAGCCCAGACCTAATGCCTGAGTCTTGACCGAGACCCCAAAAATGTAAAAAACTTGCTTGCACCAGGGATCCAGTGTCATGGTCCAGGACCAAAACAGACACTTGAGCCTCAATCCTGGCCCAGGTCCAACGCCAGAACCCAACCCAGAGGCTGGGCTCTGATGCCTGCACCTCGGCATAGGCCAGGGCTTGAGTCCAGACCCGACACCGCGACCCGGTCTAGAGATTGGGTCCCAATGCTGAGGCCTGAACCCAGACCCAGGCCCAATGCTGGGACCTACCCAGAGGCTAGATCCCAATGCTTGGGCCTTGGCCTAGGCTGGGGAAAAGGACCAGATCTAACACCTCAACCTGGTATGGAGACATGGACCCGACATGGAGACCCACCCAGAAGCTGGGTCCTGATGCCTGGGCCTCTTCCGTCTTTTCTTCGGCTCCTGAAGCCAACTGACACCATCCTCTGAGGTGGTGCCAGAGTTAACTCCCTCACATTCAACCTAGCATTGTATGGCATTGCATGGCTTTTTACGGCATTGCCATAATATATAATAGAGCCATCCACTAGGGTTAATGTGCCAGGATTAACTCTGGCATGACCCCCAGAGCACAGCACCAGTTGGCCTGGGTTCCAAGGCCTGGGTCTTAACTTGGGCTGAGGCCCAGGCATCGGAACCCATCCTCTAGGGCAAGTTCTGGTATCTGGCCTGGGTCTGGGCTAAGGGCCCTGCATTTGGACCCAGTCTCCAGATCTGGTTGCGGCATCAGACCTGGGCCCAGGGTTGGGTCCCAGCATCGGGCCTGGGTTTAGGCCAAGCCTCCAGCTTCAGGACCAGTTCTCCAGACCAGGTTGCATCATCAAGCCTTGCCCTGCGCCAGGCCGAGACCCAGGCATTGGGTCCAGAATTAAAGCCTAGGCCTTGCTAGGGTGTAGGCATAGGTCACAGTGACCTACCATGTCCTAGGCCTACATAAGGATGAGGCAGCTGTAGATCTCTGTGATCTCAGTCTATGCCGTATGCAAGGCCCAGGCTTCGGCCTAGGTCTAGGCCTTGGCATCGGATTCCCCTGGACCACATAAGTGGGGGTCAGGGAGGATCCTGGCTCTAGTATTCTTTTGGATGGGAGGGATGGGTGGGGGCTTGGGAGGCCTCAGGATGTCCTGTTTCTTTTTTTGTTTGTTTTTTGGGATTATTTTTGTTTAAATGTTTATTTTGTTTTTCTAACTAAATAAACAATTGACAAAATGAAATTTGTGGAAAATCAAATCCCTGAAAACAAAATGGCAAACAAAATAAACATTTTTCTTTGCTCCCACCCGTAATATATACAATATATGTTAAATGTTGTTTATGTATGTTCTTTTTGTACATCACCTCAAGCAACCCTTTTTTGAGCCTAGAAATTATTCTAAATAAATAGATAAATAGCTTATGATACTGCCACAATCTATGGCAGATAAAAAAAAGGAGGAGGGTGTAATGATCTTCTGCCAGGAACTTGTATTATTGAAGAAATGAATGGTGAGGCACCCAGAGTACTGTTGAATGCCTTTACCTTTCTCCATGCTCAAAAGATGGATTTAGCAGCTGCTTGGTTTATAAAGCCTCCAGAGACTTTCTACCCCATCAAAAGATATATTGAATTTAATTCCAATTTTAGCATTTGATAGCAGAAAATTATTGCTACTTGGAGATTGTATCATCATATTTTTGATCCAGATTAGTCCATAGAAACAAAAATTTTAGATACTATGAAATTGTTATGATTTGAGCAACAAATCTCAGCTCCTTCTCATATGGCAATCATTGTCTTGACCTACCCTTTTGCTCAGGTTGGGTGGGACATGGGGGACAGGCACTGGGTCAAAGACTCTTGGATTTAGAGATCTAATAGTTACTCCAGTATCCTATTCATGCCATTTCAGGATTAGATGGTCATCCTGAGAAGCTTATCATCTAGCAGAAACTTAGAATATTGTTCAGCTTCAGTAGAGATTATTTTGTACTGGAGAGATTTTGGGGGAACTCTTCAAGCTGCTGAGTTTTCTTAAATGACAGATGACAGATGTTTTTTCTCAGGTGAAAGGTGATAAACTCCTGGAATTTTGAATTGACTTCAGCATTGGATAGGACCAGCAAAAATTGTAAAGTGTCAGAGATAGAAAGCCTTCCCGGTAATTTACTCCTATGTTGAAGAATCTGAAAAAAAGGCTAAGTGGGCTTTAGAAAGAAAATAGCAAAAGTCCCAGCAGGAAGCTGATAAGGTTTTGTTCAAGGAATCATTAAGAATGTATGAGAAGGCTGTGAAAGTTGCAAAGAGGAGTACTTTAAGGTTAATATTCTATTAGCAGAAAATTCCTTGAAACAGCTTATTAAAATAATAACAAACCAACTGAAATTCCCACACATCCCTGTTATCTCTCAGTCAATACATGAGAATTTTGCTTCTCATTTCAGCAATAAAAATTAGAGATTGGAAAGGAACATTGGATAGGAACAATATTCAGTTTCCTAATCCTGACCAGTAGCCTTTCGCATGATTAGAATTCTACCCACTATTTCTTTAAGAGGGAGAAAATATTTTAGCTAAGGTGAATTCTAACACTTACAGCTTTTTTTTTTTTACCAGCCCCTCTTGGCTGGTAAAGAATGTAAAATCTGGTGTTTTTCCCACCTTATTGCAAATTGTTAACAAGTCTTTACAGGAAGGATAATTTTTTAATATGCTAAACCAAAAAAAAAAAGAAAGCCAATGGTGCATACTTTATTAAATAATCCATTATTAGATCCTGCATATTGTAATAATTTTAAATCCGTATCTAACCTCTCATTCCTCTGTAAAACAATAGATAAGGCATTTTTTTCCAACTTCGATCTTATGTCAATGATTTTCATATTTTGCATGTTTGACAGTCAGGGTTTAGAGAGAGGGTGCTCAGCTGAAACTGTGCTGACTTCGTTTATGTTGCTTCAATTTGTTGCCTGCAGCTCATAAATGCTCTATTTCCTTCCCAATCCTTTTTGACCAAACGGCTGCTTCTGACAATATTGACCATGATATTCAAGTCAGCCACTTTGTCATTAGAACTGGGAATGAAAACATTAGCCTAGTTGAAGTCTTACCTTGAAAAACATACCCAGTAGCTTTCCTTGGCTAACTTTTTATTTCAACTATCTGTGGTCACTTATGGGGTATTGCAAGGCTCCATATTGTCTCCATTATTATTTAACTTGTATACACCATTGACAGCATTATTATAGCATAACAACGCTCAACTTTATGTTATTCTGGTTAAATGTATCATACATTGCAAGAGCTAAATAAATCTGACATGTATTTTTAATTGGATGTCAATAAGCAAGCTGTGATTAAATTCATCCAAGACTGGGATTTTGTTTGTTGGGAAGAAGGGACCAAAGACCTGATATATGCCTTTGATCCTTTTGCTTGATAAGTTACTTCTTCCAGTCAAGGACAGAGAAAATGATTGGTTTAACATCAAAGCTGCTTATTACTTCAGTTGTAAAGAGGGTTAGGCATAATGTTTGGATCATTCGATCACTTAAACAGATCTTAGTACTAGAGCAATTGGTGATCTTGGTTCAGTATTTTATTTTATCCAGACTAAATTATTGTAACATTCTTTATTTTGACTTGCCATGTGGATCTGTTTATAGGCTGCTCGCCTTTTGACTGGCATAAATTATTGAGAGCATATTTCACCAGTTGTGAAAAAATTAAACAGGCTTCCAGTTCATTTTAGATTTTTTATAGCTCTATCATTTACATCATCTAATAGTTAAGGGTAATTTTACCTCCAAGATTGTCAGATGAGGGATATAACCTAGAACACACCCTCTATCACAGGTTCCAGCAGTAAAACAAGCCTTTTCTGTGCAATGCCAATTTTAATTGAATTTCTGATTTACATTCCATCTTTTCTGACTCTGGTTGGAGCCTGATTATTTGATTTTCTGGCAGAAATTAAAGACTTGGCTCTTTACACAAGCTTTTATTAATCAAGATTGGTTAATTGATTTTTTTTTTAGCTATTTTATTCAGTCTGCTGTTTATGAGTTGTAAAATATTAAGTCTAGATTTTTCAGGGTGGGTCTGGTTAGATATTAGTTTTTTGTTCTTTTATTTTAGAGTTAGTTTGGTTTATATAACATTAATTTTAAATTTTTTGCTAATTTTTATGTGCAATTGATGTATTTATATTGTTTGATTAAGATATATTTTATTTTATGCTTTGCTTTTAAAGGTTTATTCACTTTGCCTATTAAGGGCCTTATTTTCTAAGGCTATTGCAGGCTTGCGCTAACAGCACAAGCCTGCGATAGCTAGCGAAAGTAGCGCACGCCTGCACTACCTACATCGGGGCAGAGTCGGCCCCGGAAGAAGAGGAGTCGGGGCATCACGGGGGCCAACTCTGCGAGGACGGCGAGGACAGCGAAAAGGTAAGGAGCCTTTTCACTGCTTATTTCATGCCCAATAATAAACCTTTTATGGTGTAGTTATTCGGCGCTAGCCGGCAGCGATCGCACTGTGGCGGTGCGATCGCTGCCGGCTAGCGCAGGACCGCTCCCCCCGCCCCCTGTGACCACTGGATTTTCTAAGTTCGCAGAACTTAGAAAATCCAGCCATAAGTTTATATAAGGAATTAATTTACTATTTGTTGCGCTATGCTTTGAACAATTTTACTGAAAAGCATAAAAAATATAAAGTTATTATTATTATCATTATGAAAGACCGGACAGACCTTGTGTCTGGACGGTCGAGTTAATGTGGGCCCAGTCCATTCGCGAGGCGGGGGCAGGGGGGGGGGTGGATTGAGGGGAATTAGGAAGCAGGGAGATAGGGGGGGGAGGGGAGCAGGCGCGCGGTAAACAAAGAGCAAAGGGAGCACGGGTCGGTGAGGAAGGGGGGGGGAGGGGGGATGGGGTCGCGGAGAAGGAAGAGTTAGAGCGGGTGCGCGCATCGAGACGCGTGGTGGTTAGGGATTGGGCTGGTGAGTCGGAAGGCAACGCGGCGTCTAGGGATTGGTTAGGGGAGTTTGAATTACAGGGGAGTTGCGGACGAGGCGCGCGGGGGGGCCATTGGCGCGCGAGTAAGCCGAGCGGTAGGCGCGTCGTTTGAGAAGCGGTGAGGCGGAGCGATTTGGGACTGTACCTGGTCCGAGGGTAGGATTCCTTGCTGGCATGGAGGGAAGGCGTTCCGAGTGGGAGGAGGAGGAGCTGGATCAAGTGCTGGCGGCGTTCCTGGAGTCGGAGGAGGCGGCCTGGGTGCCTGAGGAGGAAACAGCTGAGGCCGATGAGGCGGAGGCGGAGCCGGAGAGGGTGAGAGGCTTCGGAGTGCGGGGAGAGGAAGGTTTGGAGGGGTTTGAAAGAACAAATGCTCGGGGCGCGCCACGAGGAGCCAGGGGAGAAGGGTCGGAGGGGCTGCTCTCCTCGGTGTTCAGTTCGGGGATTCGAGGGACGGTTAGGGGGCGGGGAGTGCAATTCATGCGCACTCGAGCCAGGGGCCGTCGTGGCAATGCAGCGTCGGGGGGTGGGGAGCCCCTTTTAGTAGTTGGGGGGAGTGCTGGCGGCATTGACAGTGTGCATAGGGGCGCTGGGAGGGCAGACAGACTGGGGAGATCGAGAGTCCGTTCTGAGGCTCGCGGACGGACGGGCAGGGGAGTGCTTAAGAGGAGAGCGAGTCTGCCTCGGGAGCTTCAAGGCAGGGGGGTTTGCGGGCCAACGGGGGGCCATGGCCATGGGGGGGACAGAGAAGTATTTACTTTGGCACAGGTCCCGGAGCTGGTTGAAGGCTCCGGAAACAGGGGGAACAGTTTATGGGAAAACCAAGGAAGGAGTGGAGGAAGGAGCAGAGGAGCGCGGCTGACACGCTGTCGAGGGGAAAGGCCTTCTAGGACCACGTTGAGGGTTGGCAATGGGCAGGGGTTAATGAGGGGTCAGGGGGTTCACGGCAGGCCTATAGGTGGGGGTGCAGGAAGTAGTGGTGGAAGGTTGGCATCAGGCTTGGGAAGAGGGCTGGATATTGTGTCGGGTGTGGTTCCTTCTTCTGTTCCGGTTGTTTTCCCGCAGGGGGGATGGGATATGGATGACGGAGAAATGCCGGGGTCTTCCCAAAGTGAGGCCTGGCGCAATGTGGCCTCGGCAGTGGAGGACAGTGGTCCGAGGGAACAGAGAAATGTTGATGCTGTTCCAGTGGTGGAGCCTGACTCAGTTGGTGAGTTTCTTATATTTCCTCGTATGGTCAGGGGAGCAGTGCCTAGAGCGCGGGAGGGGGGAGAGAAGGTAGGAGGGGGGGCGGGCAGCGGGAGTGCGGATCGAAGCGTAGGGTTCCCCCAGGTTAAGGAGGGGGACAGGGTGATGGGGAAAAAGGGGTCTTCTAAGGCAGGGAAGGCTAGAAAGAAAAGAAAGAGGGGGCGCTCCAGTTCTTCTGACTCGTCGTCGTCATCTTCTTCGACCTCATCTTCTTCATCTAGTACTTCGAGTTTGGGATCTGTAGCGCGGGCGAGTGCTGTGGGAGGGGGAACGGTTCATGGAGCCCCGGCGTTGGTAGCCCTGACGGAGCTTTGGGAAGAGGTGCCGCGTTCTATTCGCAAGCGAATTCGGCGACGTCAATTTATTGATATTTTTCAATTATTAGAAGGGCGGCGGGGTAAGCGCAAGGACAAGAAGAAGCGGGGAAAAAATGAGAGATTCCCGGGAGCACAGAAGAAGGTAGCCCGCAATATCCATAACTGGATGCGAGCGTTTCTGAGACTAGCCAGTGTGGTAGGAAAAAAGGATCCGTCGCAGTATGGGGCTTTGCTGTCTTATGCTGATTCTATCTTAGCCGCTAGCAAGACGTATGAGGGCTGGTCTTGGCTAAATTATGATGAGCGTTTCAGAGATCGTATGGAGGAGAATAAATTTATCTCCTGGGGCACTCAAGATGTGGGACTTTGGTTAACACAGATGGCTAGCAAGGTGTCTGGAGGAGTGACTGGGCAGGGACTAGTATCAGGCACAGGTCAGGTGCGGCCCTTTCGGAGGGACATGTCCGCTAGTGCATCGAGTAAAGGCAGCGCGGGACGATCAGATGTGTGCTGGCGTTTTAATCGATTCGAATGTATCTTTCCGGACTGTAAATTCCTACATGCTTGTTCCACGTGTGGAGCAGGGCATCCGGCTACCAGATGTTTTAAGCGACAAAGTGAAGGAGCCGCTGCGGCTCAGACCACAAAAGGTTCCGGAAAGTCAGGTCTTTGAACGGGCACGGACGCCGGTCCGGGTGTTAGCCATGGAACCTTGGTTACGGTTGTATCCTAATAGGGAGATGGCATGGTTATTATTTCAAGGTTTTAAGTGGGGCTTTAAAATACCATTCCGGGGAGGGGAGGAGGTTGGGGGGGGGGGGCTAATTGCCCGTCAGTGCGCCGCTTGGTGGGAGTGGTTCGGGAAAAACTGAGTGTAGAAATGGATTTGGGGACGAATCGCCGGGCCGTTCTCGGAGCCTCCAGTTGCGGATTTGGTGCTGTCACCACTGGCGGTCATACCAAAACGGGAGCCGGGTAAGTTCAGGTTAATTCATAACCTTTCTTTTCCGGAGGGTAGATCGGTTAATGATGGCATCCCTCGGGAACTCTGTACTGTGAGATATGCTTCATTTGATTCGGCGGTGCAGGTTGTTAGGAAGTGTGGTCCGGGTGCTCTGATGGCCAAAGTGGATATAGAAGCGGCTTTTCGGTTGTTGCCTGTTCACCCGCTCAGTTTTCGTTTGTTCGGTTTTCAATTTCAGCAGGACTACTACTTTGATAAGTGCATGCCTATGGGTTGTTCCATTGCTTGCGCTTATTTTGAAGCTTTTAGTTCATTCATACATTGGGTAGTGCAGACGAAAGTGAAGTCCAGAATGTTAGTGCATTATCTGGATGATTTTCTGTTTGCAGGGCCTGCAGGTTCAGCCGATTGCGAGAGTTTATTGCACGGTTTTAAAGAGGTGGCGGCTGCGTTCGGGATTCCTTTGGCGGAAAATAAGACGGAAGGCCAAGTACCACTTTGGTCTTCCTAGGTATCGAGATGGATTCTGTAGCCATGGTTTCGCGTTTACCGATTGATAAGGTGGAGCGTTTACGTAATTTGGTGCAGGAAGCTGTGAGTCGATCGAAATTGTCCTTGAGGGAATTGCAGTCGGTAGTTGGCAGTTTGAATTTTGCCTGTCGGGTAATTCCGATGGGCAGAGTTTTTCTGCGTAGGTTATCACATGCTATGTCCGGTTTGAAACATCGGCATCACCGTGTTCGTAATACTCGGTATTTACGCGAAGATTTGCGGATATGGGACACATTTTTGAAGAACTTTAATGGGGTAGCTTTGTGGCAATCCAATCCACGGTCCAATCATGATTTGGAGTTGTTCACAGACGCAGCGGGTTCGTTAGGATTTGGGGCTTATTTTCAGGGGGCGTGGTGTGCTGCACCTTGGCCAGCGGCATGGTTGGCATCTGGAATTACAAAAAACATCACTTTCTTGGAGTTATTTCCGATTGTAGTGGCGGTGCACCTCTGGGGTGAACGGTTGAGGGGCAAAAGGGTGGTGTTTTGGAGTGACAATATGGGGGTCGTAGAGGTCATCAACAAGCGATCAGCACACTGTATGAAGGTTTCAGAATTGTTGCGTGAGCTCATTTTAAGTTGCATGTCCTTAAACGTGACTGTCTGGGCGCGACATGTTCCGGGGATCTCTAATGGTGTGGCTGATTCTCTTTCTCGTTTCAAGTGGGAGTTGTTTCGAGAATTGGCCCCGGATGCGGAGCTTTGCGGCACTCCGGTTCCATCTTCCCTCTGGAGATTTGGTTCCCTGAGTCCTGGAACATGCTGCGAGCTTCATTAGCTCCTTCAACGTGGACAAGTTATGTAGGGGGGGCTAAGAGGGTTTCAGCGGCATTATCGGCCGGGGGTTGGGTGGGTGGTCCTATTTCTGATGTAGCTTTGATTCGGTTTATCGAACAAGCAAGAGCGAGTGGCTGTTCGAGGTCGTCGGTGGGGAGGCACTTGGCGGGCTTCTCCTTCTTTATGAAGGCTCATGGGTGGGGATACCCGTCGGGTCGTTTTATTGTCCGTCGAGTTTTGGCGGGTTGGTCTAGGGGATTAACCCCTCAGGTAGACCAACGTGTCCCCATCACGCATGATATTTTGGTTTTATTGTGGGAAGTTTTGTCGGAAGTGTGTTCCTCGGAGTATGAAACAGGTCTGTTTCGCGTGGCGTTTGTTCTGGCGTTCTTTGGCGCGTTTCGAATCAGTGAATTAGTGGCTCAAGCGGTTCGGAACAGGGCGTACCCGGGATTATTGGCAAAAAATGTGGTGGTGACAAACAGAAAGGTGACAATTGTGATCCCGAGGTCGAAGACGGATCAACAAGGTAAAGGTTTGACTGTGGTGCTGTCTGCAGTACCTGGTTTGATCTCTTGTCCGGTGTGGAACACGGTGATGTACTGTCAACGGCGTCCGGAAGGGGCGGACCAATTTTTGGTTCACGACAATCTGTCGCCCTTGACCAAGTATCAGTTTGATGTGGTATTACGCAGGGCTTTGTATTTGGTGGGTCTCGACGATCGTCGATTTGGGTCTCATTCTTTTCGGATTGGGGCGGCAACTTCTGCAGCGGGTGCGGGTTTGCCCGGCGGGGTGATTCAGCGGATAGGCCGGTGGCGGTCTAGGGCGTACAAGAGTTATGTCCGCCCAGATTTAGGGTGTGAATGAACAGATTCTAAATCCACTTTCTTTGCAGGTGCGGGGCCCGAGACATTGGCGGTGTGGATTATCGGGCATTCCTACACCTACTGGGCGCAAAGACACGCCAGCGGTCGTCCATATGGCCCACATTTGGATTTGCAGCAAAGGGGGGTACGGGTGGTTTGGTTGGGGCACAGGGGGATGCTCTGGAATGAGCTCATTCCTTGTGTGCGACGGGAACGGAAAAGGAGCGGGGCACTGCGGGTCTTAGTGGTGCATTTGGGAGGCAATGACTGGGGCGGGATGTCGGGGAAGCAATTTATCGTCATGGTTCGCAAGGATTTGATGACGGTCTCTATATTGCTTCCAACGACCATCTTGTGCTGGTCAGATATTATAGTGAGACCTGCTGAATGGGAGAACATTCGATGGAGACGTTGCAGGTCCAAGGCAAATCAACAAATCGGGGCCTGGTTGGAACGTTTGGGGGGTCGCCATATCAAATACGATTGGTCATGGGGGAAAGTAACCGGTTTATTTCGGTCAGACGGGATTCACCTTTCCTTTTGGGTTTGGATTTGTTCTTAAACTCCATTCAGGAGGTCTTAGAAAGTTTGTTTCCTTTGTAAGCGAGGCCGCATCTTTGGGGGGTCACAGGGCATAGGATGCCTGTGCCTGGTGGCGGTTGGCCCGAGCCTAATCAGCTTATTTATGGTTCTGTTAAATGAATTTAGCAACAAGCAAACGAGGATGGACAGCTGGGGCTGTCGTTGGGAGGCTCGGCTCCTTGCCGGAAGGTGGCGGGAGCGGGTTGGCCAGACCTCTGGCAAGTGGGTAGCGGAGGTCCACCCAGGCTGGCTCCTTGCCAGAGTGAGGCGGGAGTTTATCCTGGTGTGCGAAGGGCCACACGAGCAAGCAGTGATGGTTGGTCAAGCTATCCTGCCGGATGGTGGCGGATAGTTGGTGGGGGGCTTGGTAATGCAAAAATTCATGTTGTTTTGTTAACTGTGTTATAAGGCTCGGGTCAAGTGTTGATTAAAGCTGCGGCCTTGTTTTTCCCCAAAATTATGTTTCAGAGAATTTATTTGTTTGCATTTGAATGGATGTGAGCGAATGAAGTACTGGATGCCCATATTATGAAAGACCGGACAGACCTTGTGTCTGGACGGTCGAGTTAATGTGGGCCCAGTCCATTCGCGAGGCGGGGGCAGGGGGGGGGTGGATTGAGGGGAATTAGGAAGCAGGGAGATAGGGGGGGTAGGGGAGCAGGCGCGCGGTAAACAAAGAGCAAAGGGAGCACGGGTCGGTGAGGAAGGGGGGGGGGGGGGGGGGGGGGGGGATGGGGTCGCGGAGAAGGAAGAGTTAGAGCGGGGTGCGCGCATCGAGACGCGTGGTGGTTAGGGATTGGGCTGGTGAGTCGGAAGGCAACGCGGCGTCTAGGGATTGGTTAGGGGAGTTTGAATTACAGGGGAGTTGCGGACGAGGCGCGCGGGGGGGCCATTGGCGCGCGAGTAAGCCGAGCGGTAGGCGCGTCGTTTGACCCTCCCACCCGCCCTCTTCTTAGTTGAGGTTTGTGGGTGAGGTGGGGGTAGAGGGTTGTCGCAGCAAGGGGGGGGGGGAGCGAAGGGCATTGTGGTTGGCCCGAGCCTAATCAGCTTATTTATGGTTCTGTTAAATGAATTTAGCAACAAGCAAACGAGGATGGACAGCTGGGGCTGTCGTTGGGAGGCTCGGCTCCTTGCCGGAAGGTGGCGGGAGCGGGTTGGCCAGACCTCTGGCAAGTGGGTAGCGGAGGTCCACCCAGGCTGGCTCCTTGCCAGAGTGAGGCGGGAGTTTATCCTGGTGTGCGAAGGGCCACACGAGCAAGCAGTGATGGTTGGTCAAGCTATCCTGCCGGATGGTGGCGGATAGTTGGTGGGGGGCTTGGTAATGCAAAAATTCATGTTGTTTTGTTAACTGTGTTATAAGGCTCGGGTCAAGTGTTGATTAAAGCTGCGGCCTTGTTTTTCCCCAAAATTATGTTTCAGAGAATTTATTTGTTTGCATTTGAATGGATGTGAGCGAATGAAGTACTGGATGCCCATATTAAGTCCTTAGCTGGGATAAATCAAGTTCTAAGAAAATGTCTCCAAACAATTAGCTATGGACAGTTTCTTTGGTTATTTTATAATTTTTCTGGGATATTCAGGAGAATGTTCATCATTTCTAAAGCTGCCAGTTCACTACATATATTTTATATACATTTATGGGCCATTTTTGCCTTTGTCATCAAACGTATAGTTATAATGACTTATTTCTATCTCATTATGCATCAAAGTACATTCTATATTTAAGTTTATTCACAAAGGGGTAGATTTTCAAAGGGTTACGCGTATAGGTTACGCTCGTAACCCCCGAAAACCTACCCCAAACACCCTCTGCGCGCACCGAGCATATCTTGCATAGGCTGCTGGCATGCGCAAAGCCCCGGGACGTGCGTAAGTCTCGGGGCTTTCCTGGGGGGGGCGGGCGCATTGAGGGCGTGTCACGGCCGGCGCATCCTCGGGGGCATTCCCAGGGCATGGCCGCTGCCTCCCGACCAACCCCCGGACTGGACTATGGCGCGCCGGCGGCTGGCCCAGTGCGTGCAAGTTATGCCTGCCTCGGGCAGGCATAACTTGTGCAACAAAGGTAGGTGGGGTTAGATAGGGCCGGGGGGGGGGGGGGTGGATTAGGTAGGGGAAGGGAGGGGAAGGTGTGGGGGGGGGATGGAAGGAAAGTTCCCTCTGAGGCGCTCTGATTTCGGAGCAGCCTTGGAGGGAACGGAGGCCAGCTGCGCAGCTCGGCGCGCGCTGGCTGTCGATCTTGGGCAGCCTTGCATGCGCCGACCCCGGATTTTAACGGCTAGGCGCGTATCTATTGAAATCCGGCGTACTTTTGTTTGCGCCTGGTGCGTGAACAAAAGTACGCGCGTGCGCTTTTTTATAAAATCTACCTCAAAATATATGAACCATTTTTGTAACTGGTTTTAAATACAGTTCATGATATCTGTGGGTAAGTTACTTTATAGTTCTTAATGAACTACATAATGCTCCCCACCCAAAAAAAAATTGTACTGGTAGGGCGTCATACTTTTCCAAATGTATAATTATTTTTTTATCCTAACAGAAATTTACTAATGATATGAATTTTTAAAAATAGAGTCAAAAGGTATCTACTTAGAACTGACAATAACAAAATAGTATTTAAAAAAACTCTTTACTTCTTTGGTCCTACTTGTCCCACGTTGACTCTGACACAGATAACTTTTCTTGTTTGCATTCCAACTGCACAAGTTGCTTCACCATTCCAACTAGTCGATGAGTTGAAAGGAGACACAGTGATGTCTTCTATACACTGACCCCAGGGTCCAGTTTGCCAGTGATACACTGTACATGGGTGCTCATTACAGCCGCGCGCCTCCTGCAAAGCACTGCTGTTAGGGCACTGGGTTCCCCCTGCAAGAAAGCATTTAAGAAAATGATTAGCAGACAAGAAGAAATAAAGGTAGAATGTGAAGTAGAAATAAAATGTCTCATAATTTTTATTCACAACTAACTACTTTTGAAGAAATTATTCACACCACACGTGTGCTCTACGGGCATGTAAAAATATCTTGATTTTGAATACAGAGTCATGAAAGTTAATTTTCAAAAGTGTTTCACACATAAAAGTAGCATATATTGTAGCAATTTTCAAAAGCCCATTTATGCATGTAAAGTCCATTTTTGCACATAAAGCCTTTTGATAATTCAGTCCTAAGGAGTGTATTTTCAAAGATACCTTTATGCGTATATTTTCAAAAGTACCTTTATGCGTGTAAAACCCAGTTTTATGCATGTAAAACCTTTAGAGAATTATCTCCAGAAAATGAATTCACTGACCCAGTACTGTACCTTTAACTACTTGACTTGTTTTTAATTCAAAGACCAATTTCCCTCAGAGAGGAAATTTTCAGTAAGCCTATCTAGTTTCCTTTTGAACATTTGCTCAACACTTAACATGGATACCAAAGCACCCATCTACTTCACACCTGCTATTTGTGCGGATAGATACAGGAAAGGGTACAAAACCATTTGTATTGATTTGAAAATGTAAATTTGTGTGCACAGTTTACTACCCAGACCTAAATACAACCTCAAGAATGCCTCTAAAAGTACATGTGTTGTGAAAATAGGCATGGATTTTTAGCAGCTATGCAGGATCCAAGTTTCACCCTGAAGGATTTAACCAAATAACTCAGGAGTTACTTGGCTAGATATCTTTGAAATTTGACCTCTAATTGTTTTATGGTTCACTGTGTTCAGGGTGGAATATAAGAAGTATATTGTTTTGAAAAAGCATTTCTCCTTCCTAGGTATTCATTTACCTGCATCCTATTATATATAGTCTTGACTGTACCCATTCTTCTGTTGATTAATGTCTACTGTACAACCCCATTAGGTGAAAATAACCAGCGAGGAAAGCATATGGATGCCTATAGAATATGAATGCCCATAGCAGTTCATGCATTCTTATGGAAAGAAATTCATTTCATTTGAGTGGCATGTTGTTTCACTATGAAGAGAAAAAAAAATAATTACAGAAAATGTGCTCAATGTCAGAGATGACATTTGTACAACAGAATGAAATGATATCTCAGCTCTCCTTCTATTGCTTTTTCCTAAGGTGACAAGCTCAATTGCCATTTAGTTTATTGCCTCTCTTCTGTAATAGGTAATAACAAGTAACTGTGGAATGAATATCACATAGACAGGAAGGAGACGGGAGGGATGACAAATTTAGCTACTAAAGCAGCATATTTCCACAATTTTAAGAATACAACTGACTGAAAACAGTGGCATGCAGTGCCAATAAGAGTCATCAAGGGTGCAGAGAAGGGGGAATATAGAGACTGGGGGAGGAGGAAAATAGGGAAACCTGGAGGGATGAGAAACTACATCCTGCTGGAGTGCAGTCAGGAGGAGAAAGCAGCAGCAATAGCTGGTATGAGCAGCAGGAGAAAGAGGCAGTGGAGTCTGATTCCACAACCAAAAATCAAATCTGTAACAGCATGAAAAACCGTGTCCATATTATATATGGCAGATCTCCATGGAACTCAGTGATGCTATGAGCTGATAATTGAGCTATGTTAATGCAAAAATGGGTAGCAGAAATGCTGGAAAAGGTGTATTATTAGACAATAACATCACAGAAAAAAATAAGATGAAGCTATTGCATAGGAAACAATCATAAAATACAGCTAAACAAAGGGATGATAACTTTCAAAAAAGCTCTGTGCGGCTCCATATATGTATGCATATGGCCGCGTGGAGATCTACTACAGTATTTTATAACCTGTGCATATCAGGTAAAGTACAGATTATAAAATACATGAATTTTTACATATGTGTGCATGTTTGGTTATGCGTGAATACCTGCGATGCACAGAAAGTGTGTACTTTTTCTACCTAGTTAATAAATATATGTGCAAATATTTTATTTGCAAAAAAAAAAACAAAACAGAACTTGCTAGCATAAAACCCTGATTTTTATGCAGAAATCAGTATATTTTAAAATATGCACATGTAATTGAAATCACCAGTTTGATGTTACTTCATTCCTTCTCTAGGTCACCAAGACTCTTTTAGGTTTTCACCCTGCACTCCCCCTAGTTCATCCAGACCTCCCACCCAACCAATAGCAGACAAAATATGAGTCATATCAATTGTGCTAGATTATTAGCAGACGTAAAATTGTACAATTAAGTTGACTAATATATTCATATAAATCTTTTATAAAATAGCAACTTACACTCGACCCTCTTGACCCCACCCAGTAATGCCTCCAGATTGCTCCTTTTCTGCTCAAGTAAATGTGCACATGAAACCAAAAATATGTACGGCTCAAGTAAACAAAGTGGTGTTCGTACCATGATAGGCAGATAAAACTACAAAAAGGCATGTGGGAGATCCAAAGCATAAGAACTAGGGATGTGCAGCCACACAAGTTTTAGTTTGGTTCATTTATTCATTCTGAGGTATTTAATTCATTTTTATTCAATTCATTAAATATTTTTTTCAGTTTTGTTAATTTGCCAAACTGAAAAAAAACATTAAACAAGAAATAAAATCTGAATCAATAAAAAAAAGAAAAGGGCCTTCCTGGGCTTGGCACTGGGGTCTATGTCATGCATCAAAATAGTACCATCCACACTGGAGGCATGTGCCAAAGTGACGTCACTTTAGCACCATTCTCCAGGTGCAGGGCATCAGTTGTCCAGAGTGGGATCAGGAAGAGCAACTGGAGGCCCGGGACCAAGCCTATGACTGCACCGGGTCCAGGCCTCAGTCAGGTCCAGCCTCATGCCTAGGCCTCACTTCCAGGAAGGCCCAATCAAGGCCACTGGAGGTCTATTTTTTTAATATGCTGTGAATTTGAAAATACCACCAAATGTATGGGCATTTTTCTCAGAGGTTATTTTCGGTTCATTCCATTTGGAATAAACCAAAAATGGCCTTGTTTGTTGCATTTTTGGCATTTGTTATTATAACCCCTGGATGGGAAGACCCAGATAATAGACCCAAAGGTTCAAAGTCTAAGGGTGGACCCCATTTGCAAAGTTCTCCAATTAACTTCAAGGCTCTTTTGCATCGATTGATATTACACAGCCCCTTCAGTCCCCCTGTAAGTAGCACTGATAACCTTCACATTCTGTAGCAGCAATAATCATACTGGAAGCTGAATGGTTTTCAACTTCTTTTTACTGATAGTTGATAAGACGAATGAAAATGTCTTTACAGCTCTTTGTTATTAAGTTCAATTTATTTATATCGATGAAAATTTAATATATTTGTGACCTTATTCTACCAGGAAAAGTTTTTTAAATTTCTGAAAACCAATTCCTTAATTAGTTCATTTCTTTACATTTCCAATTGAGCAAACTGAAAAAAGCATAAACTTTTCCCTCCTTAAATTTCAGTAGATTTTGCCCATTGCAGAATGATTTGAATTATAGTCCCAATTACTTATTAGAATGAAAAGTCCCAAATCTCATATCTCTTTTGTAGTCTTCACTGGCAGTACCAAGTTGGCACTCTCCTCTAGGGATGTGCAGAGGGATGCCATACGTTGCATTTGGGATTCGTATTCGTTGGGGGGCAGATACTTTGCATTCGGCAAGGGGGGCCCCCGATACGTTTATACGTTAATTCTTATTCGTTTCCCAGCTAAAATTAAATTAACCACAACCCCCCACCCTCCTGACCCCCCAAAAACTTACCAAAACTCCCTGGTCATCCAGCGGGGGGTCCGGGAGCCAACTTCTGTACTCACACCCTCGGCTGCTGGTATTCAAAATGGCACCAATAGCCTTTGACCTACTATGTCACAGGGGCTACCGGTGCCATTGGTCAGCCCCTGTCACATGGTAGGAGCAATGGATGGCCGGCACCATCTTGTGCTCATACCATGTGACTGGGGCTGACTAATGGCACCGGTAGCCCCTGTGACATAATAAGGGCAAAGGCTATCGGCGCCATTTTGATTACTGGCAGCCGACAGCCCGAGTGCAGGAGATCGCTCCCGGACCCCCGCTGGACCACCAGGGACTTTTGGCAAGTCTTGGGGGACCCTCCTGACCCCCACAAGACTTGCCAAAAGTCCAGCGGGGGTCCGGGAGTGACCTACTGCACGTGGGTCGTCGGCTGCCAGTATTCAAAATGGCGCCGATAGCCTTTGTTCTCACTATGTCACAGGGGCTACCGGTGCCATTGGTCAGCCTCTGTCACATGGTAGGAGCACAAAATGGCACCGGCCATCCATTGCTCCTACCATGTGACAGGGGCTGACCAATGGCATCGGTAGGCCCTGTAACATAGTAGGTCAAAGGCTATCGGCGCCATTTTGAATACCGGCAGCCGAGGTTGTGAGTGCAGGAGATGGCTCCCGGACCCCCCGCTGGACCACCAGGAAGTTTTGGTAAGTCTTGGGGGGGTCAGGAGGGTGGGGGGTTTGTTTAAATTGGCTCCTTTAGACGGCCAAATAATTCGGCGAAGATTAGTTGTATTCATGGGAATCGCGATACGTTTTGCTTCCCCACGAATACAACGCATATGACCCTTTACGTTGCGGATTACCAATTTGTAGGGAACAAATGTACACCCCTACTCTCCTCCCAAGTGTGGCAGACTTGAGTCAATAGAAAAATACTCTTTAATCCCTTCTTAACTCCTTTTCTCTGGAAATGGATGTAAATCCATTCTTCCATGGTGAGACAACCTCTCCTCAAATTCTTTCAAGGCAAAAAACATCTCCTCCTCTAAATAACCAAAACTCTGAGCCCCTGGGCCCTAGGGTTCTCAGTTCAATAAACATAGTCAGAAAAAGTATCTTATTCAAAAAGGGCAACCTTATGAGAGAAAGGAAGGGTGGAAAAACGTTCTTCTCCAGGAAGAAAAAGATCTTCAAAACTCTGAACCAAAAATAGGGTCAAGTACTCTTTTCCAGGTCTCTGTGAAGAAGACCTTCAGAGTCCTTTTCCCAGAAAAAGTAATCAAAAGTGGGGATTGCAGAGACAGGGCTGTCCCAAAACCAGGCAACTCAGGAAAAATTGAACTGAGAATCCACACTCTACGATCGTGGCAGGAATTTATAAAGGCTCAAGCACACATCATCTACTTCTCTCACATAGGGGAGCTCAAACCCCAACCTCTACTCATTAATCTCTCTGAACCTCCCCATGATTTTGGTTCACTTCCTTTTGGTAAGGAAACCTATGGTTCTCTATATTAGGAGGCAGAAAGTGTATTGTCAAATGAACAATTTTATGAGATAAACCACTGCTATCAGGTCAACTGCAAGGACAGCCAACTGGATAAGTGATTCATAGGCAGTGTGTTAATTCAGCGAATCCTTAACCAGTGAGGCTTTGGAAATATTTTTTCTTAAGACAATTTTGGATTTTAAATCCCTGATGGTTTTACCAACATTCAGGGCTGATGCAAGGGTATTAGGTGCCCTAGGCGAACCTTCTGCCTTGCGCCCCTCTCCCGGTCCAGGCCCCAGCTCCGGTCCTGACCTCATTCACCTAGACAGACCTCCCTCTCTTACACACACACTTAGGTTCCTTGTCTCATTCACACATGCACCCTTACACAGGCTCCCTCCCTCTCTCTCACTAACACCTTTGCTCTGTCATTCACACACAATCCCTCACACACAAACATACACACACAGAGGCACCGCTTGTTGTCTGCAGAGACTCTGCTTCTTTTGGCCACAAGCATGATGATCTCTGCTCATGGCCCACTGAGTCTCTGCTTCTCTCAGCCACGAGCAGGATGGGCCCTGCTCATGGCCCACCGAACCTCTGCCACTCGCGGCCCACCAAGTGTCTACTCCTCTCAGCCATGAGTGGGATGGGCTTTGCTCACGGCCCGCCAAGTCTTTACTCCTTTTGGCCATGAGTGGATTGGGCTCCACTCATGGCCCCATATGGCTTCTCTTTGCTGCCCCCTAATGGCCGGCACCCTATGCGACTGCCTATTTCACCTATTGGGACTGCCGGCCCTGCCTACATTAAGTCAGTCAGAGGTACATTTTATGGGCCAGTTCATGTACTTTCAATACATGTGGAAGATTAACTCAAGTGACCAAAGTTTATTACATACAGGGGTAGGTTGTCGGGGGTCACGCGCGGGGTTTGCACGGGACATACACGTATGTCCTGGGGCTTTCAAAAATGGGTGGTCCGGGTGCGGGGCCAGGGGCGTTCCTGAGTCCTTCGGCACGGCGGCCATGCCGGAGATTCATGTTCCGGCAGCCAGCTGGCGCGCAAGTTATGCCTGCCTCAGGCAGGCATAACTTTTGAAACAAAGGTAGGGGGGATTTAGTTAGGGCTCGGGAGTGGATTAGATAGGGGATGGGAGGGGAAGGTGGGGGGGGGGGGGGGCTGAAAAAAAGTTCCCTCCAAGGCTGCTCCAATTTCGGAGCAGCCTTGGAGGGAACGGGGAAAGCCATTGGGGTTCCCCTCAGGCTCGGCGCACGCAAGGTGCACATGTGTGCACCCTCTTGCGGGCGCCGACCCCGGATTTTATAACATGCACGCGGCAGCGCGCGCAGGTTATAAAATCAGGCGTACATTTGTGCGCGCCAGATAGCGCGCACAAATGTACCCCCCGTGCGTAATATTTAAAATCGGCCCCACATTGAATTGCTTATTAATGCAGTATGCACTACATTTGTAATGTTTGCTGGTTGCAGGGTCATCCTGCGACCGGCTGCACTCAGCCCCAGCACCTCCGGTGCCTCCTGGTGTGGCAGGAATGCCGCCGCATGCAGATGGGCTCTTTGCAGCAGACACCACCATCGCATCAGTGTAACTGTCAACCCCCTTATGCGTGTGCGTGCGCATGCACACCCGCCTTATATAGGCCCTGGGCAATAACGCTCTCTAGGTGCCCTCTGATGATGTCAGCCTTGCCAGGCTATTTAAGCAAGGGCCCTTCCATGCCTCATCTCGTCCAGCCTGCCTTGTCCTGCCTCTCCAGACTGCCTTGTTTCATCTCGTCCAGCTTGCTTTGCTTCTCTTGTCTCCTCTTCTTGCCCTTTCTTGTTCAGTCCATCCTGCCTCATTCTTGCCCTTGCCTCAGACTGTCTTCCTACATCTGACCACTTCCTGGACCTTGACTACTCTTTGTCTGCCTCCTGCCTATGACCACTTCCTGGACCAGGACCACATTATGTGCTGCCTGCTCTGACCTTTGGCCTGCCTCTGGTGTCTCTTGCTGACTGCTGCCTGCCCAGACGTAGCTTGGTCCTGGACTCTCTCTCTCTCTCTTTGCCCTGTGGGACCACTGCCCAAGTTCTGCTGGCTCCTGCTGGAAGCCAAGGTCTCAACCTGCAGGAAAAGGAGTTGATAAAGGTGAAGCTCCTGACCAGTCCCGTCCCAGGGTACATCCGCCAGCTGTCAGTATGCTCCTTAAGTTGCTTTAACCACACCACAGCACAAGCGCCCACCTTTCTTACAAAATGAAATGATAAAAGCAGGTGTGGCATTATTCCCTGTGACAGCGTTTCCTGCAGGCTCAGTAACTGTTATGTTATCAAGGGTCAATGCAGATTCCTTGCTAAAAGGGATATGCCTCATGGGCTGCATAAGGGGAAAGACATCAGCATCTTTGAAGTACTGTGCTGCCCTTTCTAGATGATACCAATCAGGGCTCATCCCTCTCTCCTTTTTCAACTCTCCTGCATTTTTCATGTTAATCACTTCTCTCAACCCCCTCTTTTCTGTTGTTCCACATTCTGTCTTTGGCAGTCTTTCTCCTCCATTTGCCTCTGCAGCCACTAATCAGTTCTCCTAACTGTTCCCCATGCTGCCCTTTTGTGCTATCTGCCATAAAACATGCCTCTCATAATGCCTCTTCCCTTATCAGCTGGTTTAATCAGAATGTCAGAATTATTGATAAAATTATAAAGTGTTCTTCTTAAAGTGTCACCAAAAATTGTAAAATAGTCAGTGTGAACAGGATTCATGGCTCTGTCTGTGGGTCTGCTGAGCCAAAAGGCATAAATTTGGATCTAGGTTTAAAAATAGTACTATCTGGGGTTGATTCAATACATTTCTGAGCAGCAAATTATTGCTTCAAATTGTAACTTCCTCATACATTTTGAAAATGTCAGTCCTTGTATGAAACAGGTCATATAACAAGGTAGGGGCAAAGGAATGGCTCATTCTGAGAACTTTAACTGGGCCAAAAGAAAGAGGGAAAGACTTGGTGAAATTAGTCCCTGGAATGATTGGCTTGGGAACTAGTAAAGAGAAGAGAGTGCCTATCTGTCCTGTGTTGACTGGTCCTGTATCTTCTCAAGGACTGCCCTTTCTTGTATGAAAAATATTAGTTGACTTGCATCTTTCTAAACTCTCTCTACCGCCTCAAAAAAAAAAGAAAAAAAAAAAAGAAAAGAAAACTAGTGCCCTGTGATGTGGTAGATCCTGCTAAACTGTTTTTATCACTGGATTTAGAACCAGATGTTCAATGAAAAGTGACAGATAAGGATACATATTCTCAGAGTGTAACCAATCATAAACAGGACCCTTTAAGTAATTTTTTGCAGATTGATGAATTTATCAAATATAAATATCTTTAATCAGTTAGAAATGTGTCAACAAAGATTTTGTTGAGTCTTATGGGATGTCAAATACCTTGTGATCAAAGTCTAACAGGGTCATTCATCAAATCACGTTAGGGCCCTAACGCCCACAGTAATGCTATAATGCATGCATTGTTTATCACAGCACATGCTGTGTATGTAATTTACAAAATGTATTCAGGTCGGTGGATTTTGGGAGGAGTAAATGAAAATGAAATGTGGTAATGCTGTGTGTGATAGCATAATGCATGTGTTATTCATGCTAACCTTTTTTCCTAGTGTTAGGACCTAATTGGGATTTTTCACAGAAAGAGAGAGAGAACCTCTAGGGTGGCACACATATTAGTGTTCTACCTATTTATCACACAATAGGAGGGTCATCTAGTAACTCAAGGTAAGGTTTTGGTGGTGGTCTAAGGTTTTCGGGCCAGTTTTACATGCACAGGCAGACGTGCGAACAGCACAGTGCTCATCAGTAGAGATATGATGTGATTAGGAATGAGGAAAGATACACAAAGATGAGATTCTTATAGTGTTCTCTTGCCCTAGCTTGACAGCTCTCAGGTAGAGAGTGCATCAAGCTAGGGCGAGAGTACATTGTGAAATCTCATCTTTGTGTATCTTTCCTTATTCCAAATCACATCAAATCTTCACTGATGTGTACTATGTTGTGTTCGTACGTCTGCCTGTGCTTGTAAAACTGACCCTAAAACCCTAGATCACCACCAATCCTCACTTCTAGTTACTAGATGACCCTTCTACAGTGCTATAAATAGTTGACTAATATAAGAGCCTTACAATGAGTCTCTCTCTCTCTCTCTCTCACATCCTAAGTATAACATTCTGAATTTCTTTTTGGATTTTGGCAGTTTCACAATTAGAGGTTTTAAGAAAAGTACCATGAGATCCAAGGAGCATTTATTCAGAAAGAACTTGCACTGGCTGAGAAATTCATAGTTTTCAACTTATGGCATGCTTTTAAAAAGTTATAATTCCAATTAATCCCTTAAAGTGAAGAACAGTCAATGCTAGCCAATAGGGGTGTGCATTCATTTGCAACGTAGTGGCAATCTGCAACATATATGCCATATTCATTGTATTCGTGGGGTCACGAAACGTATGGTGAACCCCCATGAATACGTATTACTAACGAATAAACGCCCACCCTCCTGACGCCCCCAAGACTTACCAAAAGTCCCTGGTGGTCCAGCGGGGATCCTGGAGCGATCTCCTGCACTCGGGCTGTCGGCGGCCGGTATTCAAAATGGCGCCGATAGCCTTTGCCCTTACTATGTCACAGGGGCTATCGGCGCCATTTTGAATACCAGCTGCCGACGGCCCAAGTGCAGGAGATCGCTCCAGGATCCCAGCTGGACCACCAGGGACTTTTGGTAAGTCTTGGGGGCGTCAGGAGGGTGGGGGTTGTAGTAAATTAAATGTAAAGGGTTGGAATGGGGTTTTTTTGGGGAAACGAATACATATGTACCTAATAAATGGATCGAGGTCCCCCGAGAATGGATGCAACGGATTTGGGTCCCGACGAATACGAATACCGAATGGGACGAATCCGTCCCTGCTGCACATCCCTACTAGCCAATATTTCAAAAACTCCACATAAATCACTTGTGACTATTATATTTTTTTTTCATATTTAAGGCCATCAAAATAGGCATTCTTGGTGATAAAACTACCTTCTTAGCCTTATATTTAATCATCAGCCATAATCATGTCAACTTCTTTTATTAAGATTTTTTTTAAATGCAATTTAAAAACTTTACTTTCAACCAAGGTCTGTATATTTCGAAGAAGAATTCACTGACACAGGTCCAGGGATGATTTTAAAAAGGCCAAGCACATAAAAAGCAGGGGTCACGCATGTGGCTGGGCCATGCATTCATTGCATGCATTTTAGAACAGGCCCAGCCATGCGTGTAACCCTCGTTATGTGCTAAAGTGCCAGGCCCTGCAAAACAGGCGGGCCAGGAGGCATGGTCCGGTTGGGGAGGGGAGGGGCAGGGCAGGGTGTGGGTCAGGACAGCACCATTTTGCGCTATCTTGATGACTCACATGCTAGCAGCCAGCCGGCGCACGCAACTTACTTCAACTCAGGGCATGAAGTAAGTTGCAAAACAAAAAAAAAAGTGGATAGATAGGATAGATTTTGCTGTCGGGGGTGAAGAGGGGAAGAGGTAGGAAGAGTAGGGTTAGGGTTAGGAACTGGGGCCCGGCCAATCGTGTTGCCGCAAATAGGTTATAAAATTCCCTCCCTCCCACCCTCTGCATGCACGAGTCACGGGCCGCATGCACATGCGGATGTGGATTTTAAAATCATGCCGGCCTTGGATGCTATAAAATCAGCGCGACCATGAGCGCACGCCAGGAACCACATGCACAAGGACTTGCACGTGCTCCTTTTAAAATCATCCCCCCCCCCCCCCCCGTCTAAGGGCTTTTTATATGTATTATCCTGAAGGGATTTTATTTTTAAGGCACTATTCCAGAAGCATGTCAGAGAGTACATTTGTCCATTTGTTCTAATAAGTCTCTTTTCAAATTGAATTTATTTTTGACAGGCAGTTTCATGCTCTTTCTCAGGGAGACCTAAAAAAGTAGATTTCTTCTTATAAATTTTGAAGTAATTCTCTCTATTTTTATCCTTGTAGTGGATATATTTATTTATTTGTTTTTATATACCGAAGTTCGTGGGAAACATCACATCGGTTTACAATATAATAAAATATAAAAAACATAATTCAAAATATACAGTGAAGTACATTATTTGTTAAAAGAAACATTAAGATAAAATAAAATTTTCTAAAAGCATCTAAGAGAGCAATTACTAAAATACATAAAAATAAGATTTAGATTTGGTAGTTGATTCATTCTACTTTTGCTTCCATTCATACTCCAAGGCTCCATCTCCTATTAATTACTGCTCTCTCTCTCCTTTAAAAAAAAACCAAACAAACCACAAACATTATTACAGCTTCTAACACTTTGCCTAATTCTCTTGGTTTTCTGGTTTGTAGCAGTTTTGCTAGCTTGTTATGTTGCAGCAAGTAGATTCATTGGAATCTCAGCGATGTCCTGCATCTCCCAATGACTACTTCTGGAATTAGTCTTCTCAGTTTATATTTTGATACTCTTATCATATCACAGTAACTATAAATGGTTATGGGGTATGTGTGTGAGGGGTCTTTCTTTAAAAAAAACAAAACAAAACAGTTATTGAGTCCTTTAATATATTGCCTGTGAGCCAATTACCCTGGAGGCTCGCTCTTTGATCTTCAGTGGTGGTTTGAGATAGCCTTGACTGCTTATAATGGTACAAACAACACTTTAATTGGAACTTGGCACAATAAATGCATGTGGAAGCAACTTACCCATTGTTTCAATTCTTTTAATTTAACTGTTCAGTAAGCATTCCAATTCTTTCTCTCTTTGTGCCACACATTCTATTTTGAAATACATTTGCATCATGCTGTTGAGCAAAACAGTCTCTCCCTGACTTGGACTTTAATTAGCTCACGTTTTTATTATGATTGTTATTCCTCTTTTTGTTATTCTCTTAGTATTTGCCATTGCTTACATTTTTTTTTTAAGTTTAGCAGGTGCATCCCTCATTCTATATAAGAACAAGACAAAATTTTGGCTTCAAGACACAGCTCTCATTTACAATCGCCAGTATACTCATTAGTAATCATCTTGGCTTTTGTGAATTTTCCATTCTCCTATAGGATTATTTTCCATTCATATACTTATGTTTCATTTGATTAATTAATGTCTTGGCATTATAATACTCGGTTTTGCATCCCGATGTAATATGCAATTTATTGCCATGAATGCTAAGTTTTTACCAGGGATGTGCAGAGCAAAATTTTATGTTCATATTTCTTATGTCCGAAAGGGGGTCCCACTTGCGGCCAATATGGACATAAAAAAAATCCAATGAGTTGGGTATATGTACATATGTGCAAAAAAAAAATTTAAACCCCCTCACCCTCCTTAATCCCCCCCCAGACTTACCACAACTCCCTGGTGATCGAGCGAGGAGTGAGGACGTCATTTCTGCAATCCTTGGCGAGAAGCATGTGACGTCGGCGGCACGTCGAGTGACGCCGGCGTCACGTGATTCCCGGCGAGTTCGCGCCAGACGGCTCGTTCGGCCCAAAAAGAACTTTTGGCCAGCTTGGGGGGGTCACGTGATTCCCGGCGAACTTGCCGGGAATCACGTGATGCCGGCGTCACTCGACGTGCCGCCGACGTCACATGCTTCTCGCCAAGGATTGCAGAAATGGCGTCCTCACTCCTCGCTCCATCACCAGGGAGTTGTGGTAAGTCGGGGGGGGGGGGGATTAAGGAGGGTGAGGGGGTTTATATTTTTATTTTGGCTCAACAATCGCGATTTCCCACATATCCAACATATCTATGTTGGATATGTGGGAAATCCGATCGTTTATGTTGAATCAATTTTTAAGTTAAAAAAAATATGAGTAGCGTTTTACTAATGCGGTCAATCCGAATGCACAAGTTTTTACCTTGATGTAATTTGAACCTCCTGATACTCACAGTTTGGTTTCACATTTATATGTGTATGTTTGTCTGAACACATTTTTTTCCAACTTGCCTCTTATAGCTTATCTACATACAATTTTTTTATTTCTTCATAAATGTATGCATTCATACTACATGTTATATTTATGTCTTTTAGAGCCTGCTTTACTAAGGCTTTTCTTACAGTCTGTGCATGGGAAAAAAAAAGTGTAATAAATCACGTCTTTACTTTGCTATTAAGGTACATTTTTTCTCTTTCTCATTATAACTTTTAGAATTTAAAGTTTTCTAATGTCTTTTTCCCTGCATCCAGATTTATTTTCTGGAGTCCTGTCTATATATATATGGCTACACTCACTCACTCTCTCTAATAATCATTTTTTGTTGTCATAACTAAAGAATATCTTTCATATTTATTTATGTATTAAATATTTATATACTGCAAATCAAACTTCCTAAGCAGTTTCCAGATTTAACATTCATAAAATTATTTAAAACAAAATAAAAAAATTTAGACAATAAAACAACGTTATTAAAACATACAAGATAACATAAAGATAAAATGATAGAAAAATGAGCTTCACATAGTCACAACATTCAGCGCAACCTGCCAAAAACAATTATTCTGAAATGCCTAATATTAAAATAAAACCTGCAAAAACAAATTAAAAATAGTGACAAAATACTAATCAAAAACTAAACACAAATACTGCCAGTCATAAATAAATTGAAAGGCCATAGGACTAGGATCTCTGACAATACATTTAAAATCACTATACCCATCATATTTTAAATCAATTAAAAGCTTGCTGAAAAAGAATGCTCTTGACCAATTTCCTGAACTTTAATATTGATGTCTCCTGCTTTATATGAAGTGGTATTGCATTCCAAAGCTCAGGCCCTTGTACATTAAAAAAAAAAAATCTCTCTCTTGTGATTCATCCAGTCTAATGACTCTAAAAGAGGGAGCATCCAATAAAATTTGCGAACTAGTTCTCAATGAGCTAGACCCTAGAGGGAAAATAACATTTCTAAAAAGCATTAAAACTATCTAGCACATGGACATGCAGAACTTTGAAAACTTGCATAAATATTTTAAATTGAATCCGCCAATTTATTGGTAAGCATTAAGCAATGATATTTTAAAATTATCGGTGAGATATGTTGGCAGATTGAAGTCCCAGGCTCTATTCTGGCAGCTGAATTCTGTACACAGTGCAATGCTCTAAGGGTTGTTTGGGGAAGAACAACACATAGATCATTGTAATAATCACAAAGGTCATGACCAAGGAGTGGACAATGGTCTTCAAGTCTCATTTGTTCAAGTAAGGGCGTAATCTGCTTAATATATGAAGTTTAAAATATGCCTTCTTTATCATTTGACCAATGTCAAATGTGAGGTTTCAGGGCAAGGAGGAGTTCCATAATAATTCCAAGATTCCTGACTTGATTAACAATAGCAGTTTCCTCCGCCTCTGCAATCAAAGACTGTGGAACATCTTGTGAGAGGTAATGAGCCAAGTAAAGTATTTCAGTTTTGCTCATGTTTAATAAAAGCTTGTCATCAGCTAGCTACTTTTTTTTTTTTATAGAAGATAAACTATTCAAAAGTTTATCAAGAGCTTCCTTTTAAGAGCTTTTCACTGGTGTATAAAATTGGATATTGTCTGCATAGAGACGATAACCAACATCGAGCTTGCCCAAGACCTTATAGATTGGGGAGATGTAAATATTGAACAGAGAAGCTGAAATGACAGAGCACTGAGAGGCTCCAGTATTCAAATCAAACTATTCAGATTTCTGCCCTGGTAGCACAATGCACTGAATTTTCCCTTTTAAAAAATAATTAAACCATTGAAATACGGTATGATCAATCCCTACATCACTGAAGTGCTTTAGTAAAATCTATGGTCAATAGTGTCAAAAGCCACTGACACATCAAACAAGACCAGAAAAAAATTCAGAGCCTCCTTCAAAACCATGACAAAAGACATTGAATACAGACAACAACAGAGTTTCTGTATGCTGGTGAATTAGGGATGTGAATCGTTTTTTGACGATTTAAAATATCGTCCAATATATTTTAAATCGTCAAAAATCGTTAGAGCCGCGATACAATAACAATTCCCCCGATTTATCGTTAAAAAATCGTAAATCGGGGGAAGGGGGAGGTCGGGAAAACCGGCACACTAAAACAACCCTAAAACCCACCCTGACCCTTTAAAATAAATCCCCCACCCTCCCGAACCCCCCCAAAATGCCTTAAATTACCTGGGGTCCAGAGGAAAGGTCCCGGTGTGATCTTTTACTCTCGGTCCTCCGTGCATTGTAGAAATGGCGCCGGCGCTCCCTTTGACCTGTCATATGACAGGTCAAAGGTAGCGCCGGCGCCATTTTGTTTTTTTGTCCCCCGACGTCAGGAGCGTAGGAGATCACTCCCGGACCCCACCGGGACCTTTCCTCTGGACCCCAGGTAATTTAAGGCATTTTGGGGGGGGTTCAGGAGGGTGGGGGATTTATTTTAAAGGGTCGGGGTGGGTTTTAGGGTTGTTTTAGTGTGCCGGTTTTCCCGCCCTCCCCCTTCCCCTCCCCCCCACTGGACCCCAGGTAATTTAAGGCATTTTGGGGGGGTTCGGGAGGGTGGGGGATTTATTTTAAAGGGTCGGGGGGGGGGGGTTTAGGGATGTTTTAGTGTGCCGGTTTTCGATTTACACGATTTACACAATATTTAAAAAACCCAAACTGCGACGATCCGATTCCCTCCCCCTCCCAGCCAAAATCGATCGTTAAGATGATCGATCACACGATTCACATCTCTAGAAACCATATTGATGGACATGTAGTACAGCAAATTTGTCCATAAAATCTTGAAGTTGTTTTAACAAAAAATGTTCTAAAAAAGTTTAGAAAAAAATGACAAATTTGAAATTGGATGTTAACTGCAAATCTGATTATGATCTAAATTAAGCTTTTTTAGTTCAGGCTTAACAGTGGTTGATTTTAAAGCTAAAGGAACATTTATTTATTTAAAATGACTTCTATCCCACACCCTCCAATTTTCAGGACAAGTTACATGAGAAAACAAACATAATTAAAGCAATAGTACAGAAAAATAACATTATATAATAAAACAATAGATCTAAAAAAAAAGAAAGGAAAGATCAACAAAACTCTTTTATAAAGATAACTTAGTTATCAGTTTGGAAGGCCTGGGTGAATAGATATGTTTTATTGCTTTCTTGAATTGTTTGTGACATGATATACTATATATTTCTAATGGGATTCAGTTAACATGAACATGACCTTCATTCAAAGAAAAGTTAACGGCCACATATTAAAACCCTGATGCGCATAAATCATGGGTTCAGGCCCCGAGTAAGTGCCGGGGCCTGAAAAGGGGGCATTCTGGGGGCGGAGAGGGGTGGTGTGGGGTGCAGGGAGGGGTGGGGATGGAGATGCCGGTACAGCAGCCATTTGCCGAGGGAGAAGCAATTTAAAGAACAAAAAAAAAAGGTATGGGTGATTAGGTTTAGGGGTGGGGAGGAGAGGGGAAGGGGAAAGGAGGCTAGGGTAGGGGTAGGGAAGTACCGTCCCAGTCTGCTCCTTAATTGGAGCAGACTGGAAGGGAACTGGGGAAGGCCCCGATGCATCGCCGTGCAAAACTTGCAAATTCGACCCACCCTTGCATGCCACCCCCAATTTTATAACATGCACACATCTTTCCTAGGCATATAATCTCTCAGTAAGGTTTCACAATGGACCCAATTAAATTAAAAGGCATTCGAGAATGGCCTTGGCCTGTGGACCTTTGGGCGCTCCAGAGGTTCATGGAATTCACTAATTATTACCGCAACTTTATAGCTAATTACTCCTTGCTGGCAGCGCCTCTTATGGCTATGACCCGTAAAGGCAGCGACACCAAGAATTGGCCACCTGAAGCCCTTGCTGCATTCCAGAGACTTAAAGATGCCTTCCTCTCAGGCCCTTGCCTGCGCCACCCAGACCCCAATCGCCCCTTCATTGTAGAACTGGACGCCTCTACCATAGGGGCTGGGGCGGTTCTGAGTCAGCACTCAACCCAAGGAGTTCTCCATCCGTGCTCATTTTACTCCCACAAGTTCTCCCCTGCTGAGCAAAATTACAGCATCGGTGATAGGGAATTGCTCACGATTAAACTCATCCTCGAAGAGTGGCGTCCCTGGTTAGAGGGCGCTCAGTTCAAGTTCACCATTTTCAACGACCATAAAAACCTCGAGCACCTTAGACACGCCCAGTGTCTCAACGCTTGCCAAGCACGCTTGGCGCTGTTTTTCTCCCAGTTTAACTTTTAGCTTCATCATCCTCCAGCGGAGAAGAACCTCCAGATGGATGCCTTATCTCGCTCCTTTGAACCAGATGACACTCCATATGAACGTAGTCATGTCATCGACCCTGCCTGTATCTGTCTGTCTGCCACCATCAGAGTGGCAGCCGGGAAGACAGTAGTACCTCGCCGGCTCCGAGAGAAGGTCTTGCATTGGGCACACAATTCAAAGATAGCCGGTTATCCAGGATGCGCCTGAACACTCTCTCTCCTCCAATGCTAATATTGGTGGCTCACCATGTCTACCGACACTCACGCCTACTTGGACTCTTGTCCAACTTGTGCTCAGCAAAAGCCACCAGTAGGTTGACCCTGATGCCTTCCTCAGCCATTACCTGCACCCGAAGAGCCGTGGACCCACTTATCCACAGACTTTGGGTGGACCTTCTAAAGGGAATATGGTCATCTGGGTCATCGTGGACAGATTCTCCAAAATAGCTCATTTTCTCCCCATGCCTGCCTTACCATCGGCCCCGGAGCTAGCACATTTCTTTTTGCTGCACGTATTCTGCCTGCATGGCCTACCCACAGATATTGCCTCTGACAGAGGTCTCCAGTTCATCGCTCATTATTGGCATGCTTTGTACAGTAAATTTGGCATCACCATCAGTCTGACGACTACGTATCACCTTCAGGCCAATGACCAAGTTGAGCAGATGAACCGATCACTCAAGAGCTTTCTTCACGCCTATACTAATGATCAGCAAGACAATTGGGCGGTGTTACTCCCATGTGTGGAGTTTTCCCACAACTCCCACATTGTAGCAGCCACCGGAGTCTCACCATTCTCCATAGTATATGGCAGGCAACCCCGGCACTCAGGCCACTGCAGACACCCTTTAGGCACTTTGGGCCCAAACCAAACTTCATTTGTGTCAGGCCATGACTTGGGCCAAGAAAGCTACAGATGCTCATCGTTGACCAGCTCCAGAGTTCCAGCCAGGCCAAAAGGTCTGGCTAAGTACACCCTATATACGACTCAAGCTCCCTTCTCAGAGATTCGTGCCAAGATTCATTGGTCCTTTTCCTATTACTCGGTGTATTGGACCAGTCACATACCAACTTCGACTACCACTGACTCTTGACATACATAATTCCTTTCATTTGTCCTTACTTAAACCGATGGTACTCTCCTGGCCTTCTTGTGAGACTCCTGTGCCTTCCCAGGTTACTGCTGAGACTGATACTACATATCAAGTTCGAGAAGTCCTCGATATCTGCAGAAGAGGCCGCCACTGGGAGTATCTTCTTTCGTGGAAGGGCTTTGGCCTACTCCAGCCTACTATTACTCGGTGCTACCTGTCTTTGCCTCTGGTTCTCTTTAGCTCTCAGGTCTCTGGATCTCTGCCTCATGCGGACCTGCTTCGGCTTTCCTATTACCTCTGCTGGTCCCTGGCTGATTACCACCTCGTCTACTGGGAGTCATCTGACGGAGGCCCACCTAAGACTAGCCGGCCCCAGCATCCAAGGGCTCAACCTACGGGGAACGTGGGCTGGTATTGGCGAAGCTCCAGTTGGTCTCTATCATTCAGCCAGCTCTGCCTTCCGATGGTGGGGACCTGTAGGGCTTGCCCTGCGGGTAACATCAACCCCACCTTGGGCCAAGGGTCCATCTCCAGTGCAACAGCTGAATGGAAAGGGCAGCTTGCTAGGAGTAAAGGCCAAGGTTATGGGGGGCTGACTGGGAAATCATTCTTGCCCATAAGATTATATGGCATCCCTTAACTTTTTTTTATTTTTTATTTTTGCAGGTCTGTCCTATTTCATCCATGGTTTGCTTCCATTCTTTACGGATGGCACTGCATTTCTGGTAGGGGAGCAAGGGTGTCACAGGGGCTGATTGGGGATAACCGGGGCTGTGTGTGTGTCTCAGGGCTAACTGGAGCAAACTGGAGGTGTTTGTATTTCACTGGGGCTGACTGTGTGTGCATATGTGTGTCTTAGGGTCTGACTGTGGCTAGCTGGGGAGTGAGTTTGTATGTGTCAGGGACTGACTGAGGGGGGAGTGAATGGTAGAGATGAAGAGACCTTCATCAAGCCTATAGATACTCAGAGTGCAATGTTTGAGGAGGGAGAGAGAACAGAGAAGGAGGATGAGGTGCAACTTAGAGAGCATATATAGAAGCAGGGCACAGTTTCTGGATCTGTCTGAGGGGCAAGTCATGTGCAGGTTCAGGTTTGACAGAAAACCATACTTTTAACTTGGCCAGCATTTAGAGCTGGAACTGTGCACTTCTACTCAGAGAGAACACACCTTGACTGAACACTATAAGGCTTTTTTGCTACTGGCCTTTCCAGACACTTCTAGGGGTGATGGCTGGATTAAGCCACCTTGGGGGGGTCAGGAGGGGGCTCCTGACCCCCCCAAAGCTTGCCAATAATCCCTGGGGGTCCAGCAAGGGTCCGAAAGCGATTTCGTTTTCGGCTGCCAGTAACCAAAATGGCGCCGATAGCCTTTGCCCATACTATGTCACAGAGGCTTTCGGCGCCATTGGTCAGCTCCTGTCACATGATAGGAGCACAAGATGGCGCCGATGGCCATGTGACAGGGGCTGACCAATAGCGCCGAAAGCCCCTGTGACATGGTAGTTCGGGCTATTCAGCACCATTTTGAGGCGCACGGCTTGCAGCACAGCACACCGGGCATGGAGGGAAAATGGACCCCGGGACCCCGCTGGACCACCAGGGATCTTCGTAAGTCTTGGGGAGGGATCGGGATGGGGGGGGGGGGGTTGTTATATATGTACGAAAATGCTTAAAAATGTTTTTAAATGCTTGGGGTGGTTTTTTTTTTTTCGCTTCGTTACCGATTCGTTTTTCGGTCCGGTTTCGGGTTTCTCGTTTCGTTTTCGGGCAAACGAACCGAAAACGAAACGAGAAGACCCGAATTATACCACGAAGTATTCGAACCGAAAAACGACCCGGTAGAAAAAAACGAAGCACATCTCTAATTTCTACCAAATTTCATGCTCCCCCTCTGTTCTGGGACTATCAATTGCACTCACATCTCTATAAGGTCACCTGTGGGCAACAAGGCCACCTTCCATAATTGCAAGGGCTTCTACTTCCTCAACATGCAGGTAGTCTGCAATGCCAAGGGGATCATCATGGATATAATGCCTACATCTTCTCACAGTCAGGCATTCTTTGACATCTTGAAGGAAGATCTCATTACTGGGGGTTGGCTTCTAGAAAGGTATGCAGTACTCACTTCAATGGCACAGCAACCAACCTCTGCCCTTTTCTTTCCTTCTGCCTCTAGGTAGTCTTAGGCCTAGGAAAGCTGATCCAGCCTCCACAGGCTACACCTTGGAATATCTCACTCTCTTTCTTTCTGCCTTCTCCCCTACAGGAGATAGAGGATATCCATTCAAAGCCTGGGTCATGATCCCTTTGGCATACCCACAGACTGCAAAGGATGTCCTCTACTACAGGGCTCACCGACAGACCAGTGCTTTTGCTTGGATAGATTAGGAGGATGTCTTCTCTACACCCCAACAAAGATCTGTAACATCTTTCTAACCTGCTACATGCTTCATAACCTGGCCAAAAGCAAAGTTACCAATGATGAAGAGGAGGAGGAGGAGGAGGCATAAGACCCGAGTGAGGAGAAATTGCAGGAGAAACATTATCATACCCACCAGCAGCTCTAGCGGAAAGGAACTCTCTGATACAAAGACATTTTCAAAGGTGAATGTGCATTATTTTACAAAATATGTGATGTTTGTGCATAGGAAAAAAAAAATAAAATTCTTTCTGCATGTCCTGCAAGGCCTGCCTCATGGTCTGGGCATTACTCCAGACTCCGTGGATGGGGAACAGTATGTTCTCCTTTGCCACCACCAGGGAGGCCAGCTTGGCTATATCCTTAACAATGAAAATTGGCTGTCTTGCTAGGAGAAGGGGGTACCATTCTGGAATGAGCCACCTCAGCAAAACTGAAAATATACATATGCATGAAAAAGTACATGTGTACTAACATTGCCATATATGAACAAAATTTTGCATGTACTTGGGGGTGGCGTGGAGATATGCATATTTTAAAACCTGCACAGATGGTCTGAACAGGTCTAAAATACTAGAGCAATCCTCTACAGATCCATATTCATGTGTTCATGAGGCCACACAGAGAAGATTGAAAGTTGGGCTCAATATTTGTAAAGTGTAGTCTAAATGAAACAGGTAAAATATCAGTCTACTAGCTCTTGCAAGCGTTTTTTTTCAGCGTTTTTTCCATATTAATGGAACAGCCTTTTACTATGCAGCTATAGAGAAAATACTTTCTCTGAATACTGATCAAAATTAGTCTTCTGTCTCTAGGGCTGAATCCTAGTGACTTATTTCTGGAGGTGAAAGATCATTCATTACCAGTTTTACAGCAAGTGACTAAACTACATACCGTAATAGATTTACAGGTACCGGCAATTTAATTTTAATAGTCACAAGACATAATTTGATATAGACAGAATAAAATCTGTATAATATAATAGCTTCCAAACATTGAAGAGGTACAGATCAGTCAAGTATCTCACTAACAGGCCGATTCAGAAAAACGCGCGGGAGAGCTGGCGAGCGCCCACTCTCTCGGCGCGCACACAGACCACTCTCCTGGGCGTGTGATTCAGGAGGGTGGCCTATGCAAATTAGGGCCCGTGGTAAAAGGAGGCGCTAGGGACACTAGCGCGTCCCTAGCACCTCCTTTTTGACAGGAGTGGCGGCTGTCAGCGGGTTTGACAGCCGACGCTTAATTTTACCGGCATTGGTTCTCAAACCTGTTGACAGCCACAGGTTCGGAAAACAGACGCCGGCATAATTGAGCGTCCGTCTTCCGACCCGCGGACCAATTTTTAATTTTTTTTTTAATTTTTACTTTTTTAATTTTTACTTTTGGGGCCTCCAACTTAATAACACCTTTGGGCAGGCGTTAATTTCTGAAAGTAAAATGTGCGGCTTGGCTGCACATTTTATTTTTTGTATCGCGCGGGAATAACTAATAGGGCCATCAACATACATTTGCATGTTGCGGACACTATTAGTTTCGGGGGGGGGGGGGGGGGGGGGGGTTGGACGCGTGTTTTCGACACGCTATTACCCCTTACTGATCAAATGCGGGTTAACAGTGCGCTCCCACCGGAGGTCACTGTACTGTATCGGCCTGTAAGTGATGCCAAAGATGAGATTAGCAATGTCAAGTCAAACATTAAAGATAAAAATAGAATAACATTTATTTTTAAATATATTGGTGAAAGATTTCCACGTTGTATTACATGTGACCCAAAAAAGAAGAAAAACCTCCTTGGAATTGAGTCCTACAGCTTGGGGCACATTTTCTCCTCCGATTTCCCATGCAAATGTCTTTAGTATACCAGAGAGGCCATTATATTTTCTTTAGACCTGAACAGATAGAAGAGTTTTTGCATCACAGTTCTTGGAGATTTTTCTTTTCCTCCATTTCACCTGTTTAAAGTGTAGATTGTAGTTTTGGCTGTATCTCCCTTCAAGTTTTTGTTCTTTTATTTGTTTGTTTGTTAAAATATTCTTTCAGTATTTGTCTTGCCCCGCTTGGTTGTGGATCTTATTTTTATAGGATTTAGGCCTGAACTGTATTTCTTTTTGTTCTTCTTTGAAATCTGTGCTTCTATAATATCTTTATACTATTATGGCCTAGACTTGAATGTTTTCTGACTGAGATGTTATGTCTTAATTTGTAAAATTTAAAATTCAATAAATATTAAAATTAAAAAAAACTAGTGTAGCTTGATGATAAAAATACTAGCTATAAAAAATCAATTTACATTTAGCACTATTTTTACTTAATGTAAACATTTTTTAAAGTCACATATCACATATTATAAAACGCTTTAAAAAATAGAAACATGTCATATATAAAACCTGACAGTGGTCATTGTTTCAACATAAAGCCTGTTTAATGGGATCATCTTCAAAGGTGTACTGAAGAAACATAGAAACATGATGGCAGAAAAAGATCATATGGCCTATCTGGTCTGCCTATCTCTATAATCTCTACCACTCCCTCAGAGGTCCACCATGCTTGATTTCATATACTGTCTTTGTATCCACCACCTCCATTGGGAAGTTGTTCCATACACATCTACCACCTTCTCTGTGTGGCACCCCTACAGGTTGGCCATTTGATGTCACTAGGTCCCTGTATAGAACTTTAATATCATGAACTTTCCATCCCCCATCAGTCCCTCCCACCTGGAGGGCTGTAGTTGGATGCCTCAACCCTATTTAACCCAGCCATTTTAGAATTCCATGTGATCAGATTCAGAAAGCTTCCAAACAATGAGGATGTTTTACTCTCTGGTGAGGCCTCCCAATCTCATTCTGCATCTTCTGTTGGAAGTGACAACTCATTGTGCACTCCCTGCCAGAGGGTCCTTCTCCTACTAATTTACAGAGAGATAGATTTTTCACCAGATTCCCTTTTGCAGTAAAAGGGCTCTTCTCCAGAGGACTGAAGACCTTTGAGCTGACTCTACACCCTAGGTGAGGCAAGCACCAGTGACAGTTCCTGCTGAGAGAGACAGTGAAACATAGAAACCTAGCAACACAGACATGATGGCAGAAAAGGACACAATGGTCCATCCAGTCTGCCCAGAAAGCTCCCATAGAAATCAGTTTCCCTTACTTATCAGGTACTCAGACCGCCAAGGTCAGGGCTCTTGTTGTTTACTGCTTGAGTTCAATTTCCTTTCACCTCCTGCAGTTGAATCAGAGAGCATTTTTGGAGTTGCATCAGAAGTGTAGTATCAGGCTTTATGGTTAGGGTAGTTACCACCGCATCAAGCAAGTTACCCCCATGCTTATCTGTTTTCCCAAACCGTACAGTTCAATGCCTTGTTGATTGTTTTCTGAATCTAATTCCTCTTTTCCCCCTGCCATTGAAGCAGCAAGCAATGATGGAGTTGCATCAACAGTATGAAGGTTTATTGGTTAAAGGTAGAAACAGCCATTCCACCAAGCTACCCCTATGCCTCTTACTTCATTCTCCTCCCCTTACCTTTAGGGATCCACAGTGTTCCTACCATGCCCTTTTGAAATCTTTCACCATTTTTGTCTTCACCACCTCCTCTAAAAGGGCATTCCAGGCATCCATCACCCTCTCCATGAAGAAATATTTTCTGATATCGATTCTGAGTCATCCTCCCTGGAGTTTCATTTCGTGACCCCTAATTCTACTGGTTTCTTTCCAACAGAAAAGGCTTGTTGTTGATCGTGCATCGTTTAAACCTTTCACGTATCTGAAAGTCTGTATCGTATCTCCCCTGCTCCTCCTCTCCTCCAGGGTACACATATTTAGGTTCTTCAACCTCTCCTTATAAGTCATTTGATGGAGACCTCCCACCATTGTGGTTGCCATTCTCTGGACTGCCTCCATCCTGTCTATGTCCATTTTGAGATACGATCTCCAGAACTGAACACAGTACTCCAGGTGAGGCCTCACCAAGGACCTGTACAAGAAGATTATCCCCTCCTTTTTCTTACTAGATGTTCCTCTCTGTTGCATAGAGGTGGATCCTTGGGTTGAGGTGGGGTTGATGCAACCCGTAGGCAAGGGCCTATGGGTCCCCACCGTCAGCAGGCAGAGTGGGCTGAAGCTGGAGGCCACTGGAGCTTCATCTATACCAGCCCACATTCCCCTCGGGTTGAGCCTTTGGGTGCCTCGGCTGGCAAGACTTAGGTGGGCCTCAAGGTTGAATACAGGTAGGAGATGCTTCAGCCCAGAGGCAGCAGCCAGCAGGTGGTGTGGTTGTATCCTGGACGGGATGTGGAACAGGAACTAAAGCACTAAGGGATAAGAAGGAACTGAAGGTGCCTGAGCAAAGGAAGGCTGAAGCCTTAATAGTCTGTGTCCAGAGAACAGGGACAGAGGCGACACTGTAAAGTTTAATGGAAGCTGGCGGCACTTGGAAGGTGTAGCAAGCAACGTGGAACTCTGGACTCAAGAATGTCTGAGATGAAGTCGTACATAGCAATGATCAAGGCAAGGAGAAGGCAGGCGTGGTCAGAAGTAGCAATGAACAAGGCACGGAGAAGGCAGGCGTGGTCAGACGTAGCAATGGTCAAAGCACGGAGAAGGCAGGCGTGGTCAGACATAGCAATGGTCAAGGCACTGAGAAGGCAGACGTGGTCAGACATAGCAATGGTCAATGCATGGAGAAGGCAGGCGTGGTCAGACATAGCAATGGTCAGGCTTGGAGAAGGCAGGCGAAGTCAGTCGTAGCAGAGGTCAGACTTGGAGAAGGCAGGCGAAGACTTTAGTGATAGGGGTATACTACCGTCCACATGGTCAAGATGGTGAGACGAACAGTGAAATGCTAAGAGAAATTAGGGAAGCTAACCAAATTGGTAGTGCAGTAATAATGGGAGACTTCAATTACCCCAATATTGACTGGGTAAATGTATCATCGGGTCACGCTAGAGAGATAACGTTCCTGGATGGAATAAATGATAGCTTTATGGAGCAATTGGTTCAGGAACTGATGAGAGAGGGAGCAATTTTAGAACTAATTCTCAGTGGAGCACAGGACTTGGTGAGAGAGGTAACATTGGTGGGGCCGCTTGGCAATAGTGATCATAATATGATCAAATTTGATTATCATCTGTGCAGGGGAGATTAGCCAGCTTTTCGTGTAACTCTTCTTGGATGGCGCTGGCCTTCAGCCAAGCTAGTCTCCTTGCCGCTATAGATGTTGCTGATGCACAAGAGGAGTTCTCAAATCTCTCGTATACTGCTCTAAGCATGTGACGGGAGCATTCTTCCATGTCTGAAATAGGGGAAGGGATGGTGTCCCCTGCTGAGGTAAACATCCCCTTGGTTGCTTGGATACATTCATACATGTATTGTACCATGTAGAATTGATGATGATGGATTCGTGCAGTTAGCATAGCATTTTGATAGACTCGTTTTGCGAAGTCATCTAGACATTTGTTATCTTTGCCCGGGGGGTTAGAGGCATGAGTTTTGGACTTCCTTGATCTCTGTAAAGCTGATTCCACAACAATAGACTCATGTGGTAATTGTGGAGTGGAGTACGCAGAAGGTTTTTGCAGTTTAAACTTTAAATCAGTCTTCCTAGACACCGCTGGTAAGGCAATGGGGGTCTCCCATGATTTCTGAAGAATGCTATGCAACACGGTGTGTGGCAGAAGCGATGATGGTTCTCCAGGGGTATCGAAGATCTTCAAGAGCCCTGATGTCTCCGCTCTCGGTTCTGGCAGTTTCTGCACTTCCAACTTTAAAATGGCTCCCATTTTATCCACAAATTTTGGATAAGAAAGATCCTCCGGGGGAGAATACGGTTCCTCAGGTTGTTCCAGTGGATCAGACGGATAGCCAGTGGAAGAGGAAGACGAAGAGTGTACTGATACCGAATCATTTTAAGAGGTTGGTGACCGAATTGGGGAGACGGGCAGAGAGTGTGGCTGTACCAATACTGGTTCTCGAAGGACTGCTTGAGGTTGTTCCTCTGGGTCCTCACGAGTGGGTGAGGATTCCTGTGGTAATGTATAGGAGGATTTGAGTCTCAAAAAAATCCTGCTAAGGACTGAGTAAGGTCCCAAAACACCTTTGTGGTGTGTGGTGGCATCAGAGGGCGTTCCTGAGATGCTCTCAATTTTCCTGATAAATTTAGCTGTTTTGAGTGTGGGGTAAGAGGCCCCAAGTTCTCATCTCCGCCAGATTGACTACTCTATGCTTCCTCCCGGTGTTGCGATCACTCTTTGTCAGTTGACCTGGAGTTGGAACGAGGGGAAGTAGATGAAGAAATTTGTAATATTCGTCTAGTTGAACTGTGAGAGCTTCCGGATCTGCTCCTATGATGGGAGGAGGAAGAGGTTGATGACACATCTTTTGTGTGGTGTGAGACACGGCAACGTTTATGCGCATGACCATATTCTCGTCTGGAGGAGGAAGATGAATCCCTATGACGCTTAGACCTTTTCCTGCGGTCTGAGTGTCTGGTCTCTGTCCGAGAATCCCTCTCTGATACAGACTTCCATGATGATGTATGACTCCACGTCGACGATTGGGTTTGGTGTCTCGATAGCTTTCTTTGTACTGTGAGTTGCGATTGCAATGCTCCAGGAGTCGAATCTCGTGCTTGTTTCTCCAAAGGTAGAGTCTCTCGCATCTCCAATCTCCTTTCCGGTTTTTTCTGAAGCTGATGCATTTGTGGCGCTTGATGCGACTCCTCTGTTGTTGGTTGTTGGTTGTTGTTGGTTGTTGTTGTTGGTTTCGGTTTTTTTGGCGCCGGCTCCGATCTCTTGGGAGTTGATTCTCATCTGTTCGGTGCCGATTCATGTCTATCCGGGACTGGTTCCGGAGTCTTCGGCGCCGGCTCCGACATCTTCGGCGCCGGCCTTTGCCCCTGTCACATGATAGGAGCACTGGATGGCCCGCACCATTTTTAAAGATGGCACCGGCCATCCATTACTCCTACCATGTGACAGGGCATGGACAATGGCATGGATACCCTGTCACACGATAATGGCAAAGGGCCATTGGTGCCATTTTTATTAGTGGCAGCCAACGGCCCCGAGAGCGGGAGATTGCTCCCAGGACTCCCACTGGACCACCAGGTACTTGTAAAAAGTTTGGGGGGGGGGAAAGCTAAGGGAACAGTTTTAAAGGGTCGGGTGGGTTTTTTTGTTTATCGGCTCGGACGCAGCCGATAAACAAAACCGCAATCGGGCCGCACAAAAAAAAATTAACAGTTCCGATTCACATCTCTAGAAGATAATAAAGTTTCTGGAATCCAATGGACTGCAAGATTTGAGACAACATGGTTTTATCACATATATGTCTTGTCAGACAAATCTGATCAATTTCTTTGATTAGGTGACCAGAGAGTTGGATCAGGGAAAAGATATAGGGATAGACTTTATAACATGCGTGCGTGGCCTACATGTGCATGCTCCCGGAACCCCGCTGGACTCCCAGGAAACTTTTGGCCAGCTTGGGGGGGCCTCTTGACCCCCACAAGACTTGCCAAAAGTCCAGCGGGGGTCCGGAACGACCTCCTCCGTCGAATCGTTTTTGTCTATGGCCGCCGCCATTTTGCGGTGGCCATTTTGAAAAATGGCGCCGGCTGAAGACAACACGATTCTATTGAGGGGGCCGTTCCGGACCGCCGTTCTGGACCACCGCCGGATCCCCAGGTAATTTAAAGCATTGGGGGGGGGTTCGTGAGGGTGGGGGATTTAATTTAAAGGGTCGGGGGTGGGTTTTAGGGGGTTTTAGTGTGCCGGTTTTCCTGCCCTTCCCCTTCCCCCGATTTACGATTTTTTAACGATAAATCGGGGGAATTGGTATTGTATCGTGGCCCTAACGATTTTTTGACGATTTAAAATATATCGGACGATATTTTAAATCGTCAAAAAACGATTCACATCCCTAGAAAATATAAAACAGTGGAAATGAATGAACACAGTACTAGAAGGTAAAAGGTTCCTGCAGTGGCAGGCTGTGGAGTATCATTACCCACATGCAAAGATATTTTAGTCAAATTGTGATATTTCAGAACATATTAGGCCCGATTTTAAAACCCCGGCGCGTGTAAATCCCGGGATGTATGCAAGTCTTAAAAGGGGGAGTCCGGGGGTGGGGCAGGGCTAGAGGCATCCGGTACAGCGGCCATTTCTACTGTGCCGGCGCACGCAACTTGCTTCTGCTCCTTTGCAGGAGCAAAAGGTGAGTTAAAAAGACGGGGGGAGGCTAGGATAGGGATGGGGGAGGGTAGGATAGGGGAAGAGGAAGGGAGGTTAGGGTAGGGGGTTAGGAAGTTCCCTCCCAGTCCGCTCCTAATTGGAGCGGACTGGGAGGGAACTGGGGAAGGCCCCGATGCGTTCGCCGCGCAAATTTGCAAAATTATACCTCTCCTTGCGCGCCAACCTGGAATTTTATAACATGCGTGTGCCAGCGTACGCATGTTATAAAATCACGCATCCACGTGTGCGCACCGGGTAGCACGCACACATGGATGCGCACGCGTATTTTTTGAAAATGTTTTGAAAATCTACCCCACTGAAGATATCATGGCTGCAAAGTCACTTATCTGCGGATTTTGCACCAATTTCAAAGTGAAATTATACACCTATTTTCACTTGGAAAATTATTCTGGAAAAACTAGCCACACCCGTGTTTCTGCTTGCTTATTTGTGTGGGCAGCTTTCCTAAGAAATCGGTGCATGCTTTTAAAATGTCGAGACACAAGTCCATCCCAAGTCCAGCCCTAGGAAAGTGACTTCTCATTCTGGGTAAAACGGTATGTGTGGTGGCGCTATGCATGCAAGTTTACCCAGACACAGGGAGGAGCATTTCCACGGTGTTACCCTCAAAAATGGCTTGGAAAACTGGCCTCATTATGATGATATAACACAGCCTTTATTGCATATAAGAAATAAGACATCAGGAGTTCTAAAGCAGTACGGTATTTACCATAACTATTTAAATAATAATAATAATAACTAAGAATGTTTTCTGGTAAAGTACAAAGATTGTTGATGTACTCTGTGTGACCTTACCTTCCCCGGCATATGCTAGAATGGAACGGGCTCTCATTTGTCTTCCTTCTGTAGTTTTGCCTGAACAGGTGTGAGAGCAGGAGGACCACTGAGACCACATGCTGAGAACACAGTCTTTTGGGCAGGGGACATCACAGACAACTGGTACTGGATAGATAGCATCTCTGCACAGCTGTCTGTCAACCTCTTCTCCTGGGAAAAGAAAAGGCCAGTGACAGTCTATCACAGCTGAATTAACAGAGAATGAGCAATCAAGTGCAGATGGGTACCCAAGCAAATTAGATTACCCTTGTCCAATAACAAAGTAAACTGATTAGTTATTAATCAAAGGGACCATCTTCCTCAGTCTGATGTTCAAAAAAAGGTGCATTATAATCAGTAATCAAGTTGTGTAGCCCATTTCTGAATTCTACCAAATTAATTTATTTGGTTATGGACCTTGCTCCTATTTCACCATGGAGGACAACGAGTGTGTCCAACAGTCAAACATACAAAATGTCAAAGGCTGCACACAGTGAATTTAATTTCCAGGCTCATCAGCTCATATTCCCTCAGGTAGGGTGCAAATGTAGAAATGTCCTCTTAAATGGAAAGCAGCCTTTATGAGATGTAAAGAACATGGAAAATCTTTCTGAAAACAAATGCCTTATTTTTTTTAGGAAGAAAGTAATGTTGAGATGGCAAACAGAAGATCAAAAATCAGCATCGATGCATATTTAATTGAGATTCAATGTATGTGTGTGTGTGTGTGTGTGTGGGTATGGGAGTACTTTTACAGAAGAAAGAGAAGACAACACACAGAGCAGCGGTCTCTGGGCCCTTTTACATGACTTTTCTGCTGGCCTAGCAGGAATTTAGGTGCACTATACCATTTTCAATCAACTCAGCTTGAAAAAATGAACTCTCAGACATGGCACATAAAACAAGATACAAGTTTTCAAATAAATGTATATCAGTTGATGAATAAATACAAAGATATTGGAGCTGGATATATGCAAGTATTTCAAGACACAGATGCCCCTCACATTCATATTATTCATTTGAAATAGGCAAAAGTTTTATATTTATCAAAAGAAAGGAAAATGTGCACTGTATTTGTCACATTAGCTCGATGGTTTGAATTTGATCAACTATAGCAGGGGTGGTCAACCTTTCACCTACCAAGAGCCATAAAATTATAGGAGCAGAGAGCTGCGTCACCTCTGAGGAGTGTGGGGGGGGGGGGGGGGGGGGGGGGGGGGGGGGGGGGGAAAGAGGTGCCCTTTCCCCAGCAAAGAAAAGGCCAACTCTCTGAATCTCTCTTTTCCACACTCTGGCCCTCCAGTCTCTCCCTCTCTCATACAATCCTAGCCCCACTAGTCTCTCCTGTCCTCTCTCTCTATTCAGCCCCAAAAGTGTCTCCGCTTTCTTTTAATCCTCCCACCCTGACCCCACATCTGTCCCTCCCTCTTTCATCCCCACCAATCTTTTCCTCACTCTCTCTCTCTCTCTCTCTCAATCTCCCTCCCCATAGTCATTTATTTGTTACTCTCACTTGTCCCCACCAGTTTTACCCTCTCAATTTTCCCACCACCAGCTTGACCCCAACAGGCTTCCTCTCTTTTAACCCTGCCATCATCTATCACCCTCCTCCCTCTTCCTCAACAGTCAATAAGCCCATTCCCCAGTCACCCCCCTCTGTCAACCAGCAAATATGTTACCTCCAGCCAGTTATCCTTCCTCCCAGCCAAACTGAGTCAGTCATCCTCCAATTCCTCCTGATGGCTGCCTTTGCAGTACCCATGTAACCAAGACTTAAAAAGTATATATTTTTTTAAATACTCTCTTGGTAGCCAGTGTCCAGGATGCTGCCCCATTCAGGGATCTGAAGTCGGCAGGAGCCTTCGTGGCTGCAGAGCTAGCAGCTCTCCATTATTTTTAGGAGGAGGCTGCCCAGTGCTCAAGGAAACAGCAAGTGGCAACTCCTTGGTATCATGATTGTGGCAATTCTAGGAGTAACAGCATACCAGTGAGGGGTACCGAGCTGGTGGGACTGGATAGACAGTCCAAGTATCTCACACTGCCACCCGTAAGCTAGGGTGCAATCAGCAATGGATCCTCACAGTACCCCACCTCCCCTTCATCAATGGCCTCTGGATGGCCCATTGTGATGCTTTGCAAGAAATTTCTTTAAAAGACGAGGTGCATGGAGGTCAGATACATCAACCCACGATTTTTCTTCTGGGCCATATCCCTCCCAATTTGCCAAGCTCTATACTCTATTAAGGGACACTCTAGAGTCCAGAATCTCCTCAACCTCAAATTCAGGCTGACCATCAACCAGAGCCAGATTTGGAGATGTTCCTTGTGTATTAAAAAGATCTGGTGTAGCCAGCTTCAACAAGGAGACATCAAATGATAGTATCTTAAGCACATTGTTACTGGATTGACTTTCTCATTGTTAGGATATATCCCTATGTACATGGGACCAAGCTTAGCACAGGGGAGTCTCCAGATGTAGATTCTTTGTAGAAAGCCAGACCTTATTGCCAACCTCAAATTAGGGTTCACATCTACGATGGCATTAAGTGATTTTTTTCTGCTGAATTACAGTTCTCGCCAAATTATTGCGCACTTGTGCCAGATTCTCTGAAAGTGTTGCACAAAGTCATTGGCTGCAGGAATTTCAAAGGCTAAAGTAGAAGAAAGTAGAAAAGCAGTGTTGTGTCAGCATATTGGCCTTAACATTCTTTGAGCCAGGATGATAGGAGATAATTAACTGAAAATAAGTGAGCAACATGGCCCATTGGGTTTGTCAAGGGCTCAGATGTTTAGCATCCTCAATATAAAGTTTAATTTTTATGATCTATAAGGCTTGTGATTGGAGAGGTGGATCCTTCCAACAGGTATCTTCACTCTTACTAAGCCCTCTTACTGGCAATGAGTTCTTGGTTTCCCACATCATAGTCGCATTCCCCCGGACAGAACCTTCAAAAAAGGTAACCACACGGTTGGAGCCTGGAGTTCAGATCAGATCTTTGTGATAAAACTGCACCTGAACCAACCTCAGAGGCATCAACTTCTAAGATGAAAGGCTAGACTAAATCAGGGTAACACAAGATTGGAGCTGGCACTAAAAGTTGCTTCAGTTCTTCAAAGGCCCACTGAGCTTGGAATTCTATGAATTTGTAGGAGTCCCCCAATGTGTATGGTCCATAAGTGGTGCCACTACTTTGGAGAAATTTTGAATAAAGCACTGATAATTGTTAGAAAAGCCCACAAAATAATGGAGTGCTTTAACACTCAGAGGTACTGGCCAATAAAGTATTGTGGTTATCTTATCCAGGTCCATCTCAAAACCTTGAGCCGAGCTTACATATGCCAGGAAGTGAATTCAATTATATTCAAAAACACCCTTCATAAACTGGACGAAAAGCTGATGCTGGCAAAGATGAGAGAGGACCTTCACTACATGTTGCCTATTGGTGGCCAGGTATGGGAAGAAGACTGAGATGTCATCAAGGTAGACCACTATATACTGAGAGAGTAGGTTTTGTAAGACATCATTAATTAAAAACTTGGAATATGACAGGAGCATTACAAAGCCCAAAAGGAATGATTGTATACTCATACTGACTGTCCTTGGTATTGAAAACAGTCTTCCACTCTTCATCCTGTCAGATCTTCATAAGGTTATAGCCCCTCTGCAAGTCCAGCTTGGAAATAAACTGGGCAATCTGAAATCTATGAAGAGTTCAGAGGTAGGCGATAATGATCCTTATCTGTGATCTTACTGAGGCCCTGGTAATGAATACAATGTATAAGAGACCTATCCTTCTTTTATATGAAGAAGAATCCAATGCTGGCAGGGGACTTTGCAGTCAAATAAAGCCTCAAGCAAGATGTTCCTGGATAAATACTATAAAAATATAACGTGGCTCAATATAATGCAAAATTGCTTAAAATGTGGTTAGTGGTTGGCTCCCGGTTGGCAGCCCGATCCAGTAAAGTCCGTGGGAGAGCGGACTAACGCCCGCTCTCCCGGCGCATGCACCGGCCCCTCGCCGGTGCGAGCGATCCAGTATTTAAATTAGGTGACGCGGTGCAAACGAGGAAAAGGAGGCGCTAGGGACACTAGCGCGTCCCTAGCGCCTCCTTTTGGCCTGGAGCGGCGGCTGTCAGCTGGTTTGACAGCCGACGCTCAATTTTGCCGGCGTCGGTTCTCGAGCCCGCTGACAGCCACGGGCTCGGAAACCGGACGCCGGCAAAATTGAGCGTCCGGTTTTCGGCCCGACAGCCGCGGGCCGAATTCAAAAATTTTTTTTTTTTTTTTTACTTTTTTTTACTTTTGGGGACCTCCGACTTAATATCGCTATGATATTAAGTCGGAGGGTGCACAGAAAAGCAGTTTTTACTGCTTTTCTGTGCACTTCCCTGGCGCCGGAAGAAATTAGCGCCTACCTTTCAGGTCGATCCAGTAAAGTGTGCTCCGTCGGAGCGCACTGTCACCCTGCTCTGGACGCGTGTTTTCCCTTACCCCTTATTCAGTAAGGGGAGGAAAACACGCGGCCCACCCGCGGCACCTAATAGCGCCCTCAACATGCAAATGCATGTTGATGGCCCTATTAGGTATTCCCGAGCGATCCAGTAAGTAAAATGTGCAGCCAAGCCGCACATTTTACTCTAAGAAATTAGCGCCGCCCAAAGGTAGGCGCTAATTTCTTTCGGCGCCAGGGAAGTGCACAGAAAAGCAGTAAAAACTGCTTTTCTGTGCACCCTCCGACTTAATATCATAGCGATATTAAGTCGGAGGTCCCCAAAAGTAAAAAAAAGTAAAAAAAAAAAATAAAAAAATTTTGAATTCGGCCCGCGGCTGTCGGGCCAAAAACCGGACGCTCAATTTTGCCGGCGTCCGGTTTCCGAGCCCGTGGCTGTCAGCGGGCTCGAGAACCGACGCCGGCAAAATTGAGCGTCGGCTGTCAAACCCGCTGACAGCCGCCGCTCCAGGCCAAAAGGAGGCGCTAGGGACGCGCTAGTGTCCCTAGCGCCTCCTTTTCCTCGTTTGCACCGCGTCGCCTAATTTAAATACTGGATCGCTCGCACCGGCGAGGGGCCGGTGAGCGCGCCGGGAGAGTGGGCGTTAGTCCGCTCTCCCACGGACTTTACTGGATCGGGCTGTTTGGGCGGCGCTAATTTCTTAGAGTAAAATGTGCGGCTTGGCTGCACATTTTACTTACTGGATCGCTCGGGAATACCTAATAGGGCCATCAACATGCATTTGCATGTTGAGGGCGCTATTAGGTGCCGCGGGTGGGCCGCGTGTTTTCCTCCCCTTACTGAATAAGGGGTAAGGGAAAATACGCGTCCAGAGCAGGGTGACAGTGCGCTCCGACGGAGCACACTTTACTGGATCGACCTGAATGTTTTCAATGTTAAAATACATATCTTGTTATTGTTTTTATTTTTACTAGATATTGATAAAGTACAGGTGTTTTATCCTTAGCATTTTTGTTGTTAACAATAAAACCTTTATTTCCATGAAATCTTTATTTTCAGCATCCAAAACTTTGCACAGTATAAGATAATCTCCTCTTTCTGTAGCAAGCTACTATAAACCAGGTTCCTTCCCACAAGAACATATCATGCTTTAAAGCATTCCAATGTGGATCAAGCTGCATCTGGATCTGAGTGATGTGTTTTGGACCTGTCAAAAAGTGTTTCCAATCCTGCAGAAACTGCAAGCTGCCACAGCCAAGGTGAAGGAATATAAAAATATGCCAAAAACCCCTGTGTGCTCTTCTGTGAATGACAGACGTTAATTCACAGGAGAGCATACAGGAGTTAACACGTTGGGGAAAGAGCTATACTGTTTAGCCTTTCAGGAGAACAGAACTACATAGCCAGCAGCAGAAGAAGCCAAAGGAATGCTGGGAGACCATTTAAAGTAGAAAAGGCACAATTTGGCTTGCTTGCACTGTGTGTACGGGGCGGGGATGATCAGGAGTTAGAACCAGGAACCAGGAAGAGAGGAGTGCATGTGGCAGCCCTGAAAGCAGCTGCTCTACTGAAGAGCTAATTGTCAAGCGGGAGAGACAGAAATCTGCACTTTGAGGAAATAGAGAGACAGACACCTGTTCTTGCTTCAAAGCCGAGTTACATATAAAATCCCAATGGAATAGCTTCATGGAAGTAGCATCAGAGAAAATGTCCACAAAAACCTGGCAGATCTTCCCTGCTTAGCGTCCAGTCTTT